>NC_051307.1:160883310-161515459 GCF_015220235.1 Choloepus didactylus
CACTCCTATCCTCAGCTCTTGTAATCTCTCAGACCAGAAGTTCTCTAGCTAGACCTCACCGGAGAGTGCATTTCTAGCTTTCTGCTATAGTGGAGGTGGCAATGTGGGAGTGTCAAAATGCTTCTTATGAAGATACACAGTCCATTCTCCAGTTTTCTGTTCCACCTGCACCTCTACTTTCAGACGTAATTGGTGCCTCTAATTCCTGAGCCTTTCTGCAATTCTGCAGTCAAATCAACTGCTTCTAGGCTTTCTTTGATGTTGGCATACATTCCAGCCTTCTCAATTCTCACTCATCCATCTCTTCTCCAGCTTTACAGCTCTTACAGACAGAGCAAGTCCTAAAGTAGTTTCTTCTCAGGCTCCAGGGTTCCTGAAGATCATCCTCATCTCTGGGATCACTGAGTTTTGGTCATTGTCAAAACTCTCTCATATCTGTCCAGTAAACTCACTTGTTTTGCTTACGGTGGTTTTAGACTTGGGTTTCTATCACTTACAGCCTGCAGAGCCCTAAGTAATATAAGAAATATACACAGGGCTAGAAGGACTGACTACTTCATTAAACAGATAGTTTAATACCATTTTGATCTTTAGCTATAGAGTAAATATCACAGGATTAAATTAGGGGCTGTCCCAGAACTGGTATTGAGAGCTCTGGGTTGGCCTCTGGCTTGGGGGTCACTGGACCTTCCCTAACAAGTCCAGATGAAGCCTCCCTGGACTCAGTTCACAGGCTGCATCCTTCCTCTTTCCAGTTCTCTGGCATTTAGCTGACTCTACCTTGCCATCCCATTGCCATGTTGTTTAGTTCTTCATATAAGCATGTCTCATCTCCCCAGTTAATTCCTCCTCGGGGGCCCAAAACTATGCTGCAAATGCATATTTCCAGTTCAGGATAAAGGAAAAATGAGGCCATTAATTTTGTTTGTGGTTTTCACCCTGTATGTGAATGAGCCAGCCTGACTTCTTGCTCTTAGTATATCCTTTTAGTATGTAAGCCACTTTTATAATAAAAAATAATACTGTACTACTTCTTAAGTGTTACCATATACCAGATCCTTGATCTCTCATCTAAATTTTCCAACAATGCTCTGAGGTAGGCAATATTATTCCTATTTTAGAGATGAGAGCACAGAAGCTCATAGAGGTTATAACATATCAAGGTCACACACATAGTGAATGACAAAGTTAGAATTTGAACCAAGGCTGGTGTTCTAGTTTGCTAATGCTGCAGAATGCAAAACACCAGAGATGGATAGGCTTTTATAAAAAGAGGGTTTATTTAGCTACACAGTCACAGTCTCAAGGCCACAAAGTGTCCAAGCAATCAGGTACCTTCACCGGAGGATGGCCAATGGCGTCCGGAAAACCTCTGTTAGCTGGGAAGGCACGTGGCTGGCGTCTGCTCCAAAGTTCTGGTTTCAAAATGGCTTTCTCCCAGGACGCTCCTCTCTAGCAAGCTTGCTCCACTTCAAAATGTCACTCACAGCTGCACTACGTCCAGTCTCTCTGAGTCAGCATGTTTATATGGCTCCCCTGATCAAGGCCCACCCTGAATGGGCAGGGCCACGCCTCCATGGGAGTATTCCACCAGAGTCACCACCCACAGCTGGGTGGGGCACATTCCAAGCAAATCTAATCAGCACCAAAAGTCTGTCCCACAAGACTACACAAAGATAATGGCGTTTGGGGGACAAAATGCATTCAAACCGGCACAGCTGGTAAGCCTCCAAAGCCCATGCTTTCACCTCTATTCTGTATATGTCTCTGTTTATAGTGCCCATTTTGCCTGCTGCATTTCAACTCTTTGACTTCTGATTAGTTTCTCCTTAGAGCAAAATTTTGTGAGACTATATGTATTTCAACCATACAGGCACTTAGAAAATTTCAAATCTACCAATCAACCCCTGCCCATAGTAAGAAAGGATTACAAGCTATACGACAACAAGGCTGCCATAGCCAAGTGCCTCACAGAGAGAAGGCAGCAAGAACCATTGGAGTCATTTTGGATGGTACAGGGAGCAGCTTATGAAATGGAGAAATTAGGATGGATCTTGGGTACACTTCTGAAGAATGAGATCCATTTGAATGGTCTCTCCTAGGGAGTTCTGTGATGGAAAGCTCATTGCTGGAGTTCTTTAAAAATGAACTGTCAAAACTCCACAGGGACTAATCCCATGCTGATGGGGGGTGGACAAGATACCTTATAATAGGTAATTTTAGTCTTTGATTTCTATAAAAACTACTGTTCTTATGGTACATTGAGATTTTCAGTGAATTTCAATTTTTGCCTAACTACCCAAGAAACTTCCCAGACTGAGATGAAAGCGAACAATGTGTCAGGCTCTGGGGTAACTGAGGAAGTTCTCCTTGCAGATGTCTCCTGCCATGCTCTTTGTCAGGGTTCTGATCCGTGGTTAGGCTCGAGGAATCCGAGTCCTGGCCAGGGAATCTTCTAGGTGTGCAGAGACTTGGAAGCAGCCCCCAGACCCACCCAGCTTTGAAGGTTGTCACTCAAAGTCCATGGTCCCCAGCCAAGGCCCCAAGGTAGCTGGGAACAGTGACATATGCTAAATAGTCTAGTTCTCAAAGAGCTGAAGCAGGCCCACTGAGAGGCCAATAAAATCCCCCTGCAATTCCCTGCCTTCATATGCTCCAAAAGGTGTTTTTTGGCTTCAGGCTGGTGGGTACAGAGGGAGCTCAGCTAATGGCATTGTTTGCTGAGTTAATTGTTCTGTTTGATTCAAGGCTCATCTAGGATGCAGACGGAAATGAGTTGTTTGGTCAGGGTTTTCCACGGGAGCCAAGTTTACCTAACAACTTGGAAAGGGAAATGAAGGAAGAAAGAGCTGGGGAAAAGGGAAGAAAGGGAGCCAGTGAAAGCTTCACTAGGCCCTGAACAGGGCTAAGGGGCTCACACGTTATAAACAAATTAGTCCAGACCATGGGAGGATCTGGAACAAAGAGAAAGTTAGAGGTCTTCTCTGCCTGGAAAATAAAGTGTCACATACTTCTACTTCATTCCTTTATAATGTTTACATTGTTAATTTCCAAAGAAATTTTTTAAGTGTATAACAAAGGGACATATAAAGTAAGAATCTTTAATTAAAAGATCAGAAACTACACAGAGGATGGGAAGAAACGATCATACCCAAACCCCAGCAAAAACTGGCTACAAAAACTAAGTGTTAAATTAGCCCTGAATACTTGGAAATTGAACTAAGGCATAAGTGGAAAAACCTAAGAGACCTGATTTTCACTGTCTAATAAAAAGATAGATGTCAGATTGGGAGGAGAAATGAATTCCTGATCCTAAATTCTGAGGAGACTGTATTGAGGGGATAATTTCCCATCATCCCTACCCCATGGGGTTGTTGTAAAATACATAAAATTATTCAGGGAAAAGTATTTCCTGAAATATCGCACAATGGACCCATGTATGGGGAGCTTATTGTTGGTAATGATTCTTTCAAAAGCAATTTCGTGTTCTACTGGCTTCCTCAGGTAAATGAGGCAGAGTAGGGTATACCTGGAGCTTCCAGGCCTCCCGCTGAATTCCATCAGCAAATCTAGTTTTTGTTTGTTTGTTTCAAAACTGAACGATTGAGGGTTGGAAAGCTGAAGCTCTTCGTATAGATGCTAAGATCAAAGAACTTTTTGCCAAAGAACAAGGCACAGAGGAAATTTGAGAGGAAGAAGAAGAAGTGGAAGCTGAGACAGGTAGCCCCAACTCCAACTAATAATGACTGCTTTGAACAAATGTCATGGCTTCTTTATAGCCTAACAAACTCTCATCTTTTTTTCTTTCCAGGAATTCTTGAGATGGACCTGCTGATTCTGAATCTTCCGAAAGTAGGGTCTTGTATGTGTGTGTATCTGAAGTGATTCAGATGTACAGACTGGTCAAGGGACAGGAGGTTAGGGACTGGAATTAGATAGAGGGGTAGTTATAGCTCTCGGTTTTACGTACTACTACGTCACATTCTTCTATGGAATACAGGAGAACACCAAGCCAGTGTAACTTGCCACTTTGCTATGCAAAGTCGTGAGCTTTCCATGGCCACCTGTTTTCATGAAACTTGCTCACAAAGCATGTTGAAGAGGTGGGAGGGAAAGACTCTTGTCCTAGATGTCACTGTTTGTGCTATCCGGTATCCATTCCCCCAATTTCCTTCCATGGAGCCACTGTCCTTCCATGTGCACTGGGGGGAATTGAGTCCACCCTCATATCCAGGAGTGAGCTTGTGACAAATCCTGGCCCCTTAAAGCATCATATTTTCTGGCCAAAGCTATTGATTGGTTCAGGGATAAGCATGTGATTCATTCAGAGCCAATAAGACACAATAGTGTATTTGCTGGGACTGCTGGGATAGAGGTACACTTCTCATTGGTTATTCCCGGCAGAAAGGGTGATGTGAGCCTGGAGCTGCAGGGGCTAGCTCATGAACCCCCAAGATGAAGACTCTGAGGTCACCATGGAACATAGAAGTGAATGATAGAAAGAAATCAGGTCCTCATGACATTGCTTGACTCCTTGAATCAAGCCATTCCTGAAATTAGAGTTGCCCCTGAATTTTTTCTGTTTGGAGATTTTTTCTGATTTTTTTCATGACTGAAATAGCAATGTTCATAGTTACTTCATTAGGTTACTGAGAAGATTGAATGAGAAAATCTAGCACACAGTACACGGTTATTTCTGCCAGCAATAACCAATGAGAAGTGTACTTCGATCCCAGCAGTCCCAGCAAATACACTATTGGGTCTTATTGGCTCTGATTGAATCACATGCTTATCCCTGAACCAGTGGATGCTCGATAAATGGCAGTTTCCTTCTCTTGCTCTCCTCCTGCCTTGCCAACTGATGGGGGTTTAAAGCACTTCATGATTTCGTTGGTATAGACAGATGAATGCCAATCAATTCAATTAAGCCAGTGGTCTCTGCTCTCAGCCACAAAGTGTTCTCCTTTGTGCCCCCTTGGTGTTCTGTTCATTATTTATTAGTGTTCCTATCACCTGACTTCCCATTTCTTTGCAGCTGGTTGCTATGTGTCACTCCCCGGTGGGACTGTAAGTGGCTTGAGGGCAAGGGTGATGTTCCCTTCAGCTGCCTCCTCCCTGGGCCCAGTACAGGGTCTGCTTGAGAATTTCTCAAGCACCTACCACGTGCCAGGGTTTGAGCTGGACATATATACAAGTCATTGTATCCATGCATAGATGCCTTCATCAGAATCAAGGAATTCTTGAGCTTTTAAGCCTGGGCTTTCTTGGTGTAAAGAATTACATTATGTGCAAGTTTCAGAAATGCTATCAAACTTCCTTAACCAAAGGGGGAATTTATAAGCTCATTTAACTAAATGTTTAGGGATAGAGTTGGTTTTAGGCATGGGTGGATGCTGGTTCTCCCTCAATATCAGGAATCTGTGGCCACTAACTCTCTTCACTCTGCTTTTTGTCTCGGGCAGGCTCCTCCCATGTGGCGGCAGGAGCCTTTAGCAGCTCTAGGCTCCCACTCCCTCCCTGCTCTATAACTGCAGCAGGAAGAGAGCTTTCCCCTAATTCCTGCAAGAGTCAGGGCCTGGCTCTCATTGGTCTTCAATGGGTCATGTGTTGAACTCTCGCCAGTCGCCGTAGCCAGGGGTGTGAAACAGTCTGCATATTCCTGGGTCCAATACCTGCTTATGATTGAAGGGCAACTTTACCCAAACCATGGGGATGGAGATGTGAGATGGTGCTGTCACCCGAAGGAGGGGAAAGGATGCTAGAGATCCATAAGGAGAGATGCTTGCTCCTCCTGGCCTCCCCTCCCCTCTGCCCATCCAGTGTTCCCTTGGACTCACTCCAGCCCCCAGGGCTCTATAGACATGTGCCTGCAGCAGCTCCTGGGACTGTTATTTGTTCTTCATTGTGGATACTTTATCTTGTCAACCTTCCAGGGGCTCTTTGAGGTGGGGATTTACATGATAACACCTTGCAAGACACACAAGTGCTGCATAAAACTACTGATTAGCTGTAAAAATACTAAGGCTCCGGTCAGCCACTCAACCTTTCTAGGCTCACTTTCATCATTTATACATGAAGAAGTCAGGGTTGGCAAATAGAACTTCTGGGCTGCTGCTCTTTTCTCCTGTGATCATGGGACTTCCTACTGCTCAGGTGGGATGCCTCAGAATCCTTCTTCACCCAGGGGGTCAACTCACCGCTACTACTGGTTTAGAGTTGGTACTTAAGAAGGAATCTCGTTGCCATCCCTGGACCATTCCATGAGGACCTTCTACATCTCAATGTGATTTCTTTAGTCAAGAGTCTGCTATCCAGACACCGCACATAAGATTCTCCTGGAATCTCTAGGGAACAAGTTTAACATGAAATCCAGCTGCTTCTTCCATTCGTAGTCAGTGCCCTAGTGTCAATAATCCAGTTGGCAAATTCCATTGAAGCCAGTTACAAGGATCTGGGCATCCTTCAAATGGAGGAGCCATTACTTGCTTGTGCCATCTGAATGCAAAGCTTGTTAGAGACCCCTCAGGGAGTGAACCAGGGATTCCAGCCAGCTCCAGTGATTCAAGATAATATCTGATGGGTCAATTCCAACCCTTTCCCCAGGGTTGCAAACAGTAAAGCTCATACTGTAAATGGAACTGCACCATCCTTAGGAAGTTTAGGCAAGGTTATCCTGCACATGTGGTTATTTGAAAGCTTTAACACAGACTGAGACAGTGCCTTTGCTCTCTGCTCCTTCCCTTTGTTTATTTCTTTCCTAATAGTGAAATTTGAAAATGTGGGTTATTATAGAGGACTGTGAGGCCAACAAGGAGAGAACAAAACTTGTATTGGAGTAATATGCCACCCACTGTGTGGAAGCAGTGGGCCTGACCTTATGCAGAGAACAGGGAAAGTCTCTGCTTGTGTTCTAGGATGAAAGGGATGGAGAATTTTATGGCTCTCTCTCAGCTGTCCATGCAGTTTCAATTAATCTTAGTGGCCCGTGGTTGTTCATAAAGCTTTTGATGTTATTTCTGTGGTGCCCTGGCCCTCATCAAAGCCCCTGTCATATACCTCGATGCCTGTCACCCGCTGCTTGTTGTCCTGCAGTTCCCACCTGCATGGATTTGGGGCTTGAGTGAGCTGCAGATGTTGGAGACAATGTTATCCCTCAAGTGCTCTTTTGATATGTGTCCTCATCTCCAGTCACAGAGGTCCACATGAGACCTGTGATCATAGGCAAGCATTAAGCCACATGCCATCTGTTTTTGGCTATTCTCCACACTATTTGGGCCTTTATGGAAAATGTGCTCCTTAGTGCTCAAGCATTTGGTGAAATGAGCAACTGCCAGCATCTGTGCTTAGTGATGACAAAAAATACTGATGCCAGGCCCAAGGACCTTGCTCTCACACACTCCGTGTCCCTTGTGGGATGGAGGCAGGCACTGGTGAGTGAGTATGAGAGGCTAGTTACTGGCCATGCTTTTTGCTCACAAGTCGATGGGAGGTCAAGGGCCCCACACTCACACTCTTTCTGGCAGGTCAAAGGCAGTCCCTGGTTAGCACAAGCAGGCTCTGATACTGGAATGGCTCCTTTCTCCCTAACAGTTTACATTCACTAGGTTTTTTTTTTTTTTTTTTTTTTTTTTTTCTTTTCTTTTCTTTCCCCAGCTCTCATTGCAATGCCTTGTAGCATTTTACAGTTGACCACCCGGTTCCCCCAATATTCTTTCCCCTTGGCTCTGGGCTTCTATTCTGTCCCTCTTCTGCCTGCTGGCTCCCTGGGAGAATAGAGGCAGATAGGACAGTGTGAGTGGAGTCATGGAGGTGGATTTGTTGACCTGGTATGTTCTGGGGAACCTCAGCTATTCTGTTGAGTTTTAGCCAAGGTTCTGAATCTTCACTGGGCAATGGAATAGCCTGGAGAACTTTAAAAAATACTGAAACCTACACCCCAATCTGAGAGATTCCAGATCAAATGGTCTTGGGTGGAGCTTGGCCATTAATCATTTTTCCCAGGAGATACCAATATACAGCCAAAGTTAAAGACCTCCAGGAGACCACAGGATCTGTCCTTGGTCCTAGTTTCTTCATTCTCACCACTGTTGGCTTTCATGATCCTTTACTTGCAGTAGTGCCCTGAATCCCCAGACTTTTGGTCCCAGCAGCCAGTGGACCATCTCCGTTCTCAAACACAGGCGTCCCAGGGCAGACCTTCACATCTCACACTGGGCCTACCTCTCACCCCCAATCTTCATTTCTCACATGAGAAAGTCTGATAGTCCATTGCCATGCTGTCTTCTGAATTTGACCTCAGTAATGCTGCAAACATCCACCTCCTCTTCCTCCCTTTCAATATGACTGCTCTGGTTCAGGCTGTACTGGGCTACCGTCTGTTAAAACCTTCAAACTGATTTCTCTGTTTCAGTTTCCTTTTTCCCAATTTCTCCTTTATCTTGGTTCATTGTTTTGAGCATATCCAACCCCAACATCTCAATGCCTTTCTCAAACTGTTCTTCACATGTCCTATGCTCTAAGTGGGTCTCAAAGTGTGATCCCCAAATGGCAACATCAGCATCGCCTAGGGACTCATTGGTAATGTAAATTCTTGCCTCTTCCTCCCCTCACTGTATCAGAAACCCTGGGAGTGGGGACCAGTGATTTGGCTTTTTATAAGCCCTCCAGGTGATTCTCATGCAGCTAAGGTTTAAGACCCACTGTCCTAGCCAAGGTCTTCAACCCCGGCTGCCCATTTGTTTCACCTGAGGAACTGGTGAAAATTATCAGTGCCCAGGCTCCATACACGACCATTGATTCAGAATCTCTCAGTGTCAGGCCTGGGTATTAGAATTATTATAACTTCCCCAGGTGACTTTCTTGTGTAATAAAGATATAGAATCCTTGCTGAAACCCTACAGAATAGCTGGAGTTTCCTGGAACAAGTCCTGCCACTCACACCATCCTCTCTGCCTTCCAGCATACCAGTCCAAATCTTGTTTCTCTTTCAAGGCTGAGCATAAGTGTCACCTCTTTCCATGATTTCCCTGGGTAGGAAGTGATTGCTTGCTCTGAGCTGCCTTTGCTCTTTCAGAACATGAACGTGTAAAGTCTCAGATATGTTACTACACCCCTTGGATAAGAGCCCTGATGACGCCACTCTCTGTATCATGTTCCCTGCATTAGGCTGCCAGCTCCCCAGTGATACCCTTTCTTTCCTCCTTGGAATCTTTCCTAGTAGCTTGCTTGCACATAGTAGTAAGTGATCAATAAATATTTGTCAAAGGAATAAATTGCTTTTTTTGAAAGGTAACACCCTCAACTGTGGGATGTGGCTGCACCTAAAATAGATTGTGTAAATTGCTTCTCATCATAAACACTGAGTGGGGGCTCAGCTTTCTCCTGGAGATTCATAATGATGCTACTTCTTTACTGTTCTCTGTGACCCTTTCAATGCCTCTCTCTGCTATCCCAAGCATCAGAAATGTGATTATGACAAATGTCTCCAAGGATGAAACTAGCCTTCCACTCTAGGGCATGAACTTTGGGCTATTTTTTTTTCTGGATATGATGACAGGTTATTAGTATAAAGGTCACAGGAGATGGGTTGGCATCAAGGCTTTACCAATTATCAACTGCATAACTTTGAGCTTTATTACTTAACCTCTCTGGGCCCCTATATCTCCATCTGTGAATTGAGGAAGTTTACATAGTGCTGTAGCTCTATGGTCCTCTCTTCCCTGCCTGGTGTCTGTGTGTCTGTGTGTCTTCTGCTTGTCTGGTGCCCTGCACTGTCAGGGCCTGCAGGTGGAGGCTGCTGGCTGTGGTGGGCTGAGAAGTGCTGTTGGCATGGGGCACAGAAGGACGCACCGGGACCTCTGTACAGACCGATGGACCTGCCTCCTCTTTGGAGTTTGCCCTCATCAGACCAGAGATCACCTCCCAGATTTCCATTTTGGTGATGATGCAGGAAGTGTTACTGGGCATGGCCTACACCAGCAGCTGATGTATATGACTCAGCTCAGACAAATAACAAGACTCTGAATGCTTAACATTGGAGAATTTGGGGTTCCTGGTTCTGCAGCTCAGTAGCCATGTGATCTCGAACTAGTTATTTAGTCCTTCCAAGCCTCAATTTCTTCACCTGTAAAATGCACAAAGTAAAACTTCCTTTCAAGGTTATTTTAAGGTTAAGGTAAAGTAATTTATCTGGGATGCTTGGGATAGTATTTGGCATTTGGTAAGAACTCAATAAATGTGAGACTGTAATTGCCATTTAATAGAAAGAAACTTGTTAATACAGTACTTATGGTGGGTGAATATTTTGAAGTATTAACAGATTTGCCCCCTGTCCAGCAGGTTCTTTTTCACCATGTCACTGCCCCCTTTTAGGTTAAGCCCCTGGTAATGAGGTAGCTAAATGTAGAGTTTTGGCAGTCCAACCCTGGGATCAGACAGACTACCTGGGTTTGAATCTTGGTCCTGCCACTTATTGGCTGTGTGAACTTGAGCAAGTTACTTGACTTCTCTGTGCTTCAGTTTCTTTATCTATAAAAATGAGGTTAATAGTACATGTCTTATAAGGTTGTTGTGGGGCTTAAATAAATTATTATATGCAAAGTGTTTAGAACACTGCCTGGCATGTGGTAAATGCTATATAAGTATTAGATTCCACTCTTGTTACTGATCACTTGAGGAAAATGGAGCCAGTGCTGGAAGGAGAGAGACTCTGGGTGGAACACAGTGCCACCCACATGGAGGGAGGAGAGAGCATCTCTTGTATCCAGACCTGCCTGTTATTGGCGATCCTAGGGCTATGTTACCTCCATAGCCAGGTGTGCTTTGCCTGCAGCAGTTGCTCAAATGGAGAAAGAATTCTATCTTGGAGTGGAGAGAGGCATTTGGGAGGGTGAGGAACAAATTTCTGTTGTGAGGATACAAAGATTCACTAAGAGGAGACCCTTGGTTGGATATTATTTAAATTAACTGGTGGTGTTCCCCTGTCCTTCCAATTGTCTATTTTCCCCATGGCCCCTTCCCAGTCAAGCTCAGCTATTCTGAGTTTATTTACTGAGGAGAGGAGATTCATTATATAAAGAGAGAAAACAAGATCCATTTATGGTTTCGGGAGTTTTGAAAGCATAGTCTTCAGAGGAGCCTGGAAAGAACTCAGGAGGCAGAGGTGATTTATCAGATTTCCTCCCTGCAGGGTAAGGCTAAGATTAACTTTCTTGGGTTGGGCTGGGGGCTGGAGGAAAAGTGAAGAGCGAGCAAGTGTGGGAAGCGCCTGTGGAGCCACGAGGGTATGCATTGGGCTCTCACTTTGGGAAAGAACCTGACATTCAGCTGTGAGGAGCACAGTTGGCTGAGAACCTGCAACTACAGGGCCTTCAGGATTCACTGCAGTATTGGAGCCGAGCCCACACTCTTCTTGGGTAGTCCCCAGCCAGTGATGACTGAGCCCGGCTCTGGTTCTAGGGCCTGGCCATTTTGCCCAATGCAGGACCCTTCTAACGGGCAGCCTTTACTCTAGAGCTCCCTGTTGGGTTGGTGGAGACTTTGTTGGAGCCTCACAGCTTGAGGCTCCAACTCCTAACTCCTCTTCAGTGTCTGCTTCCCAGAGGACCCATGGACACAGCTCCTGAGAAAGGTGTGGCCCAAAGAGGGAATGATAAAATTCCTAATAGGTTCAAGGAATCCAAGACAGAGGGAACTTGTACTCCTGTTGGGGCAGCTGAACCCCAGAGAAGAAATGGTGTGTCCTGGCACTTGGGGATAAAGCTTCTCTCAGCCTCATGTGGACCGGTTTAGGGGGAGGAGGCACTGCAATCACTGAGAGAGAGCTGGACCTGAAAACACCTGGGTGTCAAGGTGACCCAGCAGCAATCTGCATGAACAAATGACCAAAGACCAGATGGTCATGAGGACCTCTTAGCAGATGCCAGTGAGGATACAGGGAAATTTCTCCCATCTCCACCATTACCCTGGAATTATGGACCCCCCGCAACACTGCTGGGGTGAGGTTGGGAGGGACCCCATGTTAACTAAGCCCCAGGGAAATGGGGGCTCAAAATAGTAATCAAGTTCTATTTGAGAAAAATAAAGGAGGTTAAATTTCTTGCCCCCCAGAACATGTGGCCTGAGATCAGATCTCAGCCTAGTTATATCATCTGTGGGACGAGAGGCTGAACCCAAGAGCCAGGAGGATTCTCAAGGCCAAGGGCACACATCTCCCCTCTCTCTCCCTCTTGGGATACTTGCCTCCCTCACAGGGCACCTCACAGATCCTTCCTGAGCAGCCCAAATCCCCAGAGCTGTCCCTGGAGAGGCTCTTCCTCCCTGCAGAGCTGTGGGGCCCATGGAGGAAATGGCTGCTGCTGAGATGCTGGTTTATACCGCGGCAGATTGTGAGCAGGCAAGCCAAACCCAGGCCGGCAGGAGGCTCAAGGACACAGCAGCAGGACCTGAAGTGATGTGACTTTATCCAGGAATCAGAGGGAGTGGCAGGTGGCCAGGAGCAGAGATGGCAGGGCAGAACGTGGGCTGGGGCGGGGAGTGGCTTCAGCAGGTCTTGTCTGTTGGCCAGAGGACAGTGAAGATGGACCAACCACTGGTGGGAAGGATGCGACACCTTGACCAGTTCTAGGCTTTTCATTGGCTCTGTTATTCTTACTACCACAGGTGGAAAACATCTGGAAGCTGAAGGGACGGAGGACAGATGCTCATCTCCTAACCCCTGTACTGGAACAGCCACTCAGAGCCCTCAGTTTCTCTGTGAAAGGGGATGGGGTGAAAAAATGATAGACGAATCAATGGACAATTGCCTTCCAAGTCACCCTTCGCTTTATCGCATGGATACTGTTCCTAAATCAATCTCTGCTTTAATTGGGCCACACGTCTGTTTAAATAATTCCAATGCTTCCTTTTGCATCAAAAATATGAGTCCAGGCTTTTCAGCATGGTATTCAAGGCCCTCCGGGGTCTGTCCTCTGCCTCCTTTCCCCCTTGATTATTCTCCAACACCTGTCAAAGTGACCTGTGAGTCCTCAGACAGGTCAGGCCCATTCCTGATCTTGTGTTCTCGGTCAAGGCCTTCTCCAACTGCCGGCTCCCTCCATCTCCATCAAACTGATCCTCTCCAGTCTTCCAGCTCAGCTGGAATTTCATCTCCTCCATGAAGCTCTGTGCTGCCATCTGCCTTCCCATTCTCCTTAATTCCCAAATTAGCCTTTTACCTCCCGCACAAAAAATGTACAAGAGCAAGCTACTTCTCTTCACTGACCCTGAAGGAACATAAGTCATTGTCCTTACTCCTCATCTCCTCTACACCTCACCACACAACTTCTTGTTTTCACTAAAAATTAATTAAAATGTAATAACCATTAAAATTTGCAAATTTTGACCAAGATTTTTTTAAAATGAAAAATCTAAGCACAGGGATAGAGTAAAATCACCTTCACCCTCATCAGGAACTAGTGTGCATTTGGTCATTTTTTCTTGTCCCATTTGCAAACACTCACTCTGAAGTGATGAGAGAAAATTCAGTTTGCAGTTATGCTGCGTTGAACTGGCCTTTCCTAACATCTGCAAAGACATCTGGGTAATTTCATTTTCATAAACATCATGAGGTTTGTGGCTCCTTTAGACACATTTAAGATGAGGGGAGAAGGTGCATCACCAAGAGATTGTGTGAAAATATTCATATGAATGGCAAGGAAGGGTTTTTAATGATGCTTCTTTGGATCCATGGGGAAGAGGTGGGTGGGGATGGCCAGGTTGAGTGGTGGGCAGGGCACAGAGCCTGGTGGCTGGGGGTGGGGCACTAGAGAGCAAGGCTGAGCTCTGATTCTAGGGAGGAGATGTTTGTTCTGGATCTTATTGTATCCTGTGTAAGAAGCCGTAGCCCACATGTGACACATATGGGACTAAGCTAGAAGGGCAGCAGTTTACAGGAGACCTCTGCTCCTGACAGGGAAGTGAGAGCATGCTGGATCTTCATTGCGCAGAAGTCCTGTAGCTGCTGGAAAGGATTCGGCTTGGTGGAATTGGAGCTGGGCGGATCTGGATTCAAATTTCGTTCTGCTCTTACAGTGCTGTGGTTTGGGGAAGTCATTTAATCTTTGGAGCAGCAGTTCAGCTTCCTTGTCTCTAAAATGAGGATAATGGTACCTTCCACTATGCCTAGCATAGTACCTGGTGCTTAGTAGAAACCCAATAAAAGCTCGAGCCTTTGGCAGCGGGACTGGATCCTGACATGGGCTTCTTCGTAAGCTTCAACACTACCACCAGCTCAGCACATGGCCCATGGGCTTTCCATGACTTGATGGAAGTAGCTAGGAAACCATGAGAGTCCACCTAGGCAGGGCAATGTTGGGTCTCTGGCTCTAACAAAATTTTGTTATTTGGAAACCAGAGCCTCTACCTTTCTGCCAAGAGACATGCTGGGTTCCTAGACAAAGTAGTCTAGTTCCTTGCCTATTAGTGTGTTGTTTGTCAGCGTGGGACCAGGCTAGCAGAATCCAGTGACAGCTTTTACCTCCTGACTGCCAGGAAAGGCAGCCACGTCACCTGCATGTGCTCTGTAGCCAGATCTGAGGCAACCTGCTCACATTCACCACGAGTTACATTGGAGTCATCACCAAGAATCCACAAGCTAAGACGTTTCCCAATGTTGGTCAGAAAAAGTTTATTATATTTTATCCAGGTGAGAAGAAAAACAGTTGCCATGAAACATATAGAATCCAGCACTCCCTAAGTAGTCACATTTTTATAGTATAACTTTGGCCCAGAAGAGTTAAATTTGAAATATCCATATTTTAAATTTGGAAAGTTGATCCTCTTTGAATTATTAAACTAGAATAGTTCCTCTGGTGGAAATGATCCCTAAGCATAATAAAAAAACACATCAAAGATGTAGTAAACCTCAAAAAATTAATCTTATTAAAATAAAAAATTTCAATCTCCAACAAAATATCAATAAAATTATTCAGTGTTGCTGGAGTCAGTATTGCTAAATATGGATTCTAGTGTATCACATTGTTCAATGTGTGACCTGATGATAAGAGTGCCAATGTCTGCCTCTTTTGGCACTGAGCACATCCTAACTCACTCACCCCACTTTCTTCCAGCCTGCAAATCATTCTGTGGACTCACCCAGGTATTCCAACCATCCCCTGGGACCCTCCTCCCCTGTCCCGAAACTGTTCCCTTGTAGACTAATTCTCTTTTCAGTTATGAGCTCCGGGGTCCATAGGAACTTTCTGTATCTACTTCCTTATTTCTTATTTACTCATGAAACAATGGCAACCAAATGTCTTTTGTTCCTGTCCTGAATGAAATCACTCTCTCAGTTGCCTCCAGAGTGTCAGACCCAATGGACTCTTTCAGTTCTCATCTTCCTTAACCTCTGAGTTGTGGTGGGTGATGTTGGCTATCTCTTATTCCTGGCATCTATGACATCAGCCTCTCTTCATCTTCCTCCTTCTCTGGTGACACCTGTTCACTCTGCTATATATGCAGCCATTCCACCCTCTCTCTGGCTGTTGAAAGTAGTGCTCCCACGATTCTACTTCTGACTTGCTTGTCCCCTTTCTCCTTATTTATCTCTTCTATGCCTATGAGTCCACTACCACGCATGTGCAATATTTCCACACTCAATCTCTTTCCTGAGTGCTGGGTTATTTTACATCTCCCACAGACTTGCCTCAAATCCCTCAAAACCTACTCTTCCCTCCTGTATCAGCTTTCTCCTTGTTAGAACATGGAAAGCTAATCACTTGTATCAGGCAGAGAGAAAAGAGGGCAGCAGCAACAGTGAGCATGGTTATCTTTAAAGCAAGAAACACCTAGAATGAAAAAAGTAGGTTTCATGCAATTTTCAGGGGAAAAAAACAAACAACACATGCCATTGAAACATGTATAAGGGCACTAGTAGTTCCATTAGTATTCATTCTCAATAATTAAGACAATGTGGCATTGGTGCAAGGTTAGGCAAACAGACCAGTGGAACTGAACAGAACCGAGAAACAGGTCCATACACCTAATTTACAGCAAAAGTGTCACTGCACTTGGGGAGTAGGAGAAGGAGAGTGGTGTTTTCAGTGAATAATTCTGCATTAGTTAGAGAAACACATGAAAAATTACGGACACTGAAACCTGCCTCACACCACACATGAATTAATTCAAGTTAGATTATGGACCTAAACATGAAAACTGAAAAAGAAGGGCTCCTGGACGAAAATGTGAGAGAATATCTTCATGACCTTAAATTTCTTAAGTAGTAAATAAAAGTGCTAACCATAAAAGAAAAAAATTTATAAATTGAACTTCATTAAAACTAAGACTTTCTGTTAACCCAAAGTCATTTAATATCAAGAGAGTGAAATATCTTCGAGAAGATATTTTCCATAAAAATGTCTGACCAACGACTCATGTCCAGTGTATATAAAGAACTCTTAAAGGTAATATGTGAAGGACAGATGACTGACTTCCTTAAAAATGGGCAGAACACTTGAACAGATCCTTCATGAAAGAAAGTTTTTCAGATGCCCAATAAACATGTGTAAAGTTTCTCAACTTTATTACACATCAGGGAAATTCAAGGTAACAATATAATTAGATACTACCACACAGCTACCTGAATGGATAAAATGAAAAAGAGTGACAGTTGAAGTGCAGACAAGGATGTAGAGCAACTGAAATGCTCATGGGTAGCCACTTAAAAGGTAAATTGGTATTACCACTTATAAAAAACTATTTGGACATATCTACTAAAGCTAAATATACATTTATCCTATGACCCAGAAATTATGTGTACAAGAAAATGAGCCTAAAGTCCACTAAAAGGTGTGAGCATATTCATAACAGCATTATCCATAATAGCACAAAACTAGAAACAGTCCAACTGACTGTCAATAGAGGAACAAATAGATAAATTGTGGTATTCATTCAATGGAATACTACACAGCAGTATAAAATAACAACCTATTGCAATATGGATGAATCCGACAGACATAAGGATGAAATAAAGGAGCAAGACAGAAAAGATTATACACTGTATGATTCCATTTATAGAATATCTACAAAGCAGGCAAAATTGATCTATGGTGCTAGAGGTGAGAAGGGTGTTTACCTTTGGGTGTTATGATAGGAAGGGACATGAGAGAGCCTTCTGGAGTGCTAGAAATATTCTGTATCTTGATCTAGGTGGTAGTTACAGAGGTGTGTATGTAAGTTAAAATTCATTGAGCTGACAAAATCTGTGTACTTTAATATATGTAAGTCATACGCCAGTTAAAAAATAAAATGAAATATAAATAAGCATTTAGCTTATAGAATGAATATTGATGATAACAAGGAATCCAAGAAATGTCATCAACTACTGAAATCTTGCCTTGGGTAATTTTTTTTTTTTTTTAATTGGCGTAGGATGGGGTGTGTATAGGAGGATGGGGATGAAAGTTGTCTTAGATATAAGTGCATTAATCAAAACCACATTGGGCAAATCAGGACTTCATGGTCACTATGTCTGGGATCAGTCCCTGAGTGTGGATGGCAGGGGCTAAGAGTCAAGGAAAAGGCTAGCAGATGCCAAGGACCTAATGATGGACCTGTCAGGAACTGGCAGGGATGGCTTCAATCTGAGAGCTGGTACCGTCATCAGGCAAACAAGCAGACAGGTGGATGCCAGCAGGTCTGTGGGGCTGGGAGGGGTGTGACCCCAGTCTAAGGAGAGTGCCCAGGGCTGGGTGATCAACATACCTGGAAGTGATTAGGAAGAACAGGGACCCAAGAGATGGGATCTCTGAGGCAGCCTCTGGCTCCTGCTTGTGGCTCTCCCAGGAGTCTTGTGGGCAGAGAGCCAGCTTGGGCTCAGTATCAGTAACAGTCTGCATGGGCCGCATGGGCCAAGGGGTCAGCGGTTGCTTTTGGTGACATCTGAAGTTTCCCCAGAAATGTAACAAAAGCAAATGGACCAGTTTGAATGCCAATGGGAAGTGTATCACTGTTGAGGGCAAAAGGTAGGTGAATACTTTTAGGTTGGAAATACAATTCTAAAAGCCATTCCCCAGAATCCCATATGATAATAAACCTTAATTTAAAAAATAAGGTTTACATATCGATACTGATGTGATGCAAAGAGGATTGCTTATAATCTGAAATAAATTACTTACAGTAACAGAAAGTAGGGAACTCAGTAAAACAGAATCGATGCACATTCGCTACTTGGTCAATATGGCTTCGAAAAAGGGAGGATTAAGTGTGAGAACTGAATTTGATGGGGGAAAATACACTGGGAAGAGAACACCATAGGGGATCCCTGTGCTAGATGAACACTGAATGTACTTTATTTCCTCTGGCCAGCAGAAGAGGTGCAAGTGGATCATGCAGGAAAAGTAAATATGAGAACCCCCCCCTCCCCGCACAAAGAAGCTGCCTTGTCTTGGGCTCAGCTGAGCCCCAGCGTTACCTTCAGTTTGGCTGAGGTGGTTGCCTGGTTTCAAACAGAGAGCAGATCTGCTCTTTAGGTAAAATTCAGAGCACCGCATAAGGCTTTAAAAGACCCAGAACAAGGCCTGGGAGCCGTCTGCAGATGGGAAGTATCGGCTCCTACCAACTGCCCCTGATGAATTCTGTATCTGGAATCAGACCTCTACAAGTGGGTTGGATTATTTGGATTCTAAATAGGTTTCTTTCTCCTCTCTTCCACTTCCTGTTTTATGTAGGGCCTAAGTTGAGTGTAGATGCTTAGCAGGAGGGCACCCCTCCACCCAGCTACCCTTTTGAACTGAAGTGCAGAATTTAACGATTACTCTGGGTATGTGTCTGTTTTTGAGTTCATAATTTAAGGTCACTGGGATATTTTTGACTCTTAATACACTAATCTAATTATCATAGTCTATCTAGTGTTTCAGCATTCACTAATGTGATAAATATGCCCACGCGTATTCCTAGGAGTCATCCAGTAGGGAGTCAGTACCAAACACAGCTGGGGATTCTTATGGCAAGACACACAGAGCTTCTTCCACGGAGAAATGGATCCATCTTTGGAAGGTTTCCAACTACTATTATCCAGCCATCATTTCTCCATGTTTACTACAAATGTAGTAAGGAAGTCTTTCTCAGATTTCTTGAAGAAAATAAGATGCATTAAGTTTGTTTTGTTTCCCTGATAATAAAGTCTGATGCTCTCATTGAATTAGAATTGTTTGCTGCGCTTTGCTGATTTTGGTGTTTCTGGTGACAACTAGCAACTCTTGCCTTGATAACTCTCATTACGGACGTTCATCAACTTCCACCCATTTTTACCCTTAGAAATGGTGACCAGTGAACTTCCCTTGCCTTCTGGGTATTTTTTTCTGGCTGTTGTTTATTGAGACCAACAACCTTCCAGACAGTGTATATACTTTATCTTCAACCCTCCTATCAACTTCGAAAGAAAAATATTAAGCTCCCCTTCTTCCACCACCCTTATCCCTACACCTGACTTTCCATGCTAGGAAACTGAGACTCAGAGTGGTTAAATGACTTTCCCAGTACACACAGCTGACTGGTGGCTGCACCAGGATTTGAACCTAGGATCATCAGGCTCCAAATCTATATGCACTGCCCTCCATGTTCTGTGTTTACCCAAACTCAAGGACAGCTCCATGATCTCATCTGCCTGTTCTTTCAGAGCCTTTGGGGCATGATTCATCTGCCCCAGGACATAAGCATTTCTTTTTCTGTTTGAGACTTTAAAGCTCTCTTGACCATTAAGCGCATGCTCCGATGCTGAGGGCAGGCCGGGGATGCCGAATGCGTGCTCTTTCTGGGGGAAAGTGGTGTCTACAGACCAGCGTCCCCAGAACCTAGAGGTAAGACTGCAGCAGAGGCAGGTGGAGAGCTGTGCTCCCAGAGGAGCCTGCCATACCTTACTTGGCTAGTGCTGTGGGCTCCAGGGGACTTGCGGTCTTTCAGACACCTGGCTTACCCAGGCAGACTCTTCTTTCTCCTTCCACAGGGAAGACACAAGTCAAGAGCAGCCACAGCTTTCTTGTGGCCCCATGAGAGCTTCTTCTCTAACTGAGTCAGTGACTGGAATTATTCACAGCTCTCCCTCTAAGTGGATGAAACCCACTTTCAAATTACTTAGCTGTTTCCAGAGCCACAAGCATATTTTACTGCTGGGAGGACAGATGCCTGCTCAAGTGTCTGATGAAGACACTTAAGCTTTATTGTTATTTGACATTCATTAGGGAAGCATCTTCCGTAGGCAAAACACAAGATTTTTCTTTAGACAAGAGGCATAAAAGGACTAATAATGGGTCATAGGCCAGATGGTATGGAAACAAGATGAACTGAGCCCTCGAGCCAAACCATCTCGGTTCTGCACTGCCTTGTAGAACCATGAGGGGTGGAGAGGAAAGAAACAGAGATGATTCCAGGGCACAGGGAGGATGTCACCGCACAACTGTGGAGCTGCAAGGTTGTGAGGACAGCCACCATATCTCCCAGATAAATTGTGAAGAAATGGTTATTGAATTAATGATCAGATCCTTTCCAGAAGAAGGAGGCCAATGTTTACTGGATGGCAATTACATGCCAGGTTCTTTATGTTTGCAAACTCCTTGGGTTCTCACAAGAATCCTGAAGAGCAGTGAGCTCCAGTCTTACAGGGCTTAGAAGATGAGTCTCAGAGAGAGTGATTTTACCGAGGACCCATGGCTTGGATTAGAACCCAGGTATCTTTGAGTCTCAAGCCCACATTCCTTTCCCCACATTTCTAGAATCCTGAATTCCAAGTACTCATATTACCTCCAAGGAGGGTGCAGAATGTAGATAGAACATGGAGGGGAAAAACTGTTGGGTTGGAAAATAGAATCTAAGCTTTCCTTCCCTTTGCCAAGGGAATCTTTTTTCCTGTCTTCCCTCTGGGGGTGGTGGTGAGAGAGGACAAATGAGAATGTGAGAAGGCAGAGAGAGAAGGAAAAAGAGCCCGTAAGCCTTGGTTCAACCTCCAGGTAAGCAGTCATTCATTCCCGTTTCCACTTTCCACAGGATTTTTTTTAGATTAGATATTTGGATGGGATTTACAGTGAGAACTCCTTCCTGATTAAATGTCGCTGGTTTCCTTAACCACATGTCCTCTGAAAGTTTTTCTTGCTACTTCAAATGAGGTCATGGAGTTTTTACAATAGCAAGGAAAAAAAATGCTATTTATCAGACTAGTTTAACTTTGGGGCAATCTGGCTTGAAGGGGACTTCTCTGTAAAATATTTTCAGACATGCACCCACCCAGGCATTTTCTAATCATCTCTGCTTAGTCACTGCATCCTACTAATTACTGTTAACTGATCTTTCTTTCCCTTTTCCCCTCCCACACCCTGTCCTTTCAACCCAAGCGTATGTGAAAGGAATCTCCTTCGAGTTCGGAAATTCATTTCTAGTTGCTGGGTCATACTACTTCCTTTATTGGGAAGAAGTAAAGGATGCACCCTCCTTGCCACCCTTTCAGAGACAAGGCTGCTGCAGTCTTTTTAAGATTCATTAAACTCCATCTGGTGGGTATGTCTTGATGAGTTTTTCCTACAAAAGAGTTTTACCTTGATGCTGGTGAGGGTTTCCCATGTTTTGGGGTACAAGCCTCACATTATAAAGTGTGGAAATCACCTGCTGCTCTCTGTCCATAAAGCCACACTGTCAAATTAAGGAAATAAGCAAAGCAGATGTGAGTGAACCCACAACCCCAGCATGGTTTCATTTTAATGTTAACTGTCCTATTTGGAGCAAGAGTAATTAGAAAATCAGCAGCAAGTTAGGGGAAAAAAATTGCTGAGCTTTATAATTACTTGGGATAGAGAGAGAAGGTCTCATTAAATTCTCCACTAGGAGAGTCAAGCGGCAGCAGTCAGAGCGAGGGAGGAAGGGGGAAGAGGAAGTGGCAAAAAGGAAGCCAGGGACGGGTGGTATGGCCCCCTTTGTTTTGCCATAGGAAGCCTCAGGCTTTCTCTCTGCTTGTCCTGTGTGCTGCTAATGACCAGACCAAACTTCTGTGTCCTACCTGGCTAGGGACAGAGGAGACTTTTCTAAGTAGTTGTTCTCATCCATTCTTTCTCCTTCTGCCTACCACTCTGTTTCCTTTCCTTATTTATTCTTTCCTGGAAAACTCCACTAGTGGACTCTGCCTCATTTCTCTCTTCTCTCTCCTCCCTGACTGTGTCTGGGTTTATGTATATGTTTCCTGGCTGTGGACATCTGTATCTCTCATTTAGCACCCAGGTACACAGTACCCTTTCCATATTCATCTCATTAACAAACACCCAGAGGAGGACTTGGAAATGGGAAGGACTCTGTGTTAGTTGCTGTGGGGGATACACAGCAAGCCCATTCAACCATAACTAGTCTACTAGGGGAGACTGACAATCAGAATTAACACTCATCCATGGAAGACATGAATATACATTATAACAGAGAGGCAAATAGACAAAGTGAGAGGGGAGGTGTAGGAAGGCTTTGGAGAGGAGTTAGTATTTGAGCTGGGCCTTGAGGATACATGGGCTTTATCAGGAAAGTGTGCGAAGGAGGATGCCGTTAAGAAGTGGAGATACTTCATGCAAAGGGCAGGAGTCTGCAAGGAGCAGAGCACATACAGAAAATGGCAAACAGGCTACCGTAGCTGGGTAGCATAAGTGGGAGGATATGGGATATGGATTTAAGCAGAAAAAGGGAAAAAGGTATTTCATTAAGGGGTACCCAGTTTTTCACCTGGTAAGGGATCTGGGGGAGACATTAATGGCTGTAAGTACCTCCAGAGCCATCTTCCCACAGAGAAGCCCAGAGCATCCTGTGGGTAGTCCAGGTGGTGAGTCAAGTGAAAAAAAAAACAAAAAAAACCAGAAGGCGAACTCAGGATCCTGTTTACTGCATCTCCTCTGCTCCATCAGCAGGTCCACTTCCAGGCAAGAAGACCATCTTCATAATCTGGATGTGCTTTTCTACTCAGCTTCTCTCCCAAGCCATGACTTCACATTGAGGGTTGACTTAGGGCAGAAGTCGCAGTGTTCCATCCCCTCCTGTCTAACCAGGCACCACCCAATCTCTACAGAGAGTGACCTGGCCTCTTGCCCTTCTGATGAGTCATCCTTCCTATTGCACCGTCTAGCCCTCTCCTGTACCCCCTTTCTGGCTGGCAACAAAGTTGTGGTCTTGATGATCCCACCCTTGCCTTTGTTTAGTGATCTTGTCTACCATTGCTCTGTGGGCGCCTTGCCTAACTCTTTTGTCAAAGGACTACCACATTCATCCTTGGCCCTGGTTTCCATGTTTTCCTTTAAAGTTCAACCTAACCACCATTCATTCATTCACTCATTCATTCAATTTTGAACACCTGCTAAGATATACTTACTCTGCTAAGAACTAGTGATACAGTGGTGAACACAACGGTTGTCACTGCTTATCTGGAGCTTATAGTTCAAAATGGAAAGAGGACAGTCACCTGCATAATTATAATTTGTGGTAAGTGCTGGAAGGAAAAGAGCAGGTAACTGTAAGAGGTAATAATGAGGAGGGTTGAATTAGGCTGGAGCCTTGGGGAAGGAGGTAAAGTTTCAACTTGGAGGAAGAATATGAGCTTGAAGGGAGTGATAGCACTTGCAAAGGCCCTAAAGCAGGAAAGACTTGTTAAGTTCAAGGAATTGAAAGAGGTCAGCATACTGAGTTCCAGTGGGATTCACCCTGGTGAGTAGGGTGGAATACTATGAGACAAGGAGATGGTATAGGGATAATGCAGATCTTTAGGCCACACAATTAGGGATTCACTCTAAGAACAATGGGAAGTCATTTAAAAGTTTTATGTAAGGAAGCGATGTGATATAATTTAATTGTTATTCTGTGGAGAATTGACTAATGGGGTCTGAGAAGAAGCTGGGAACTAATCCCAAGTCGGAGACAGGGTCAGAGAAGTGATGGAGAGAAGTGAATGAGATGGAGGTGGGTTTTGGAGGTGAGCTGACAGGACTTGTATGTGGGTTGGTAGGGCCAGGGTGCTGAAGATGAAGGAAGAATGGATTGTGGTTTGAGGGTTAACTTAGATGGGGATCCTAGGGGAGGAGTAAGCTTGGGAATGGAAGTGTAGAGTTCAGTTTGGGGAATGGGGATTTTAAGATACCTGAGAGATTTCTGAGTGCAGATGCATAGCAAGCAGTAAAATATATGCATCTGGAACTCTCAGGAGAGATCTAGGTTGATTATAGAGTACATGTAAAGTCAGGGGAATAGATGAGATCCCCAGAGATAGGAGGGTAGGGCATGGAGAGAGGGCAAGCAGATCCAAGCTCCCAGGGACTGCAACATTTAGAGTTTGGGTGGAAGAGGAGGGGTTGGCAAAGGGGATTGAGAAGCAGCAGCTAGAGAGGTAGCTGGTTAACCAGAAGAGTGTTTTGCTATGGAATTAGAGGGAAGATGTTATTTCAAGAAGGAGGGAGCATCAAGAATGTCAAATGTTGCTGAAAAGCCAAGTGAGACAAGGATGTCAAATGTCCGTGGGATCTGGCAATATGGCTACCTGTGTTGACTTTCACAAGAGCTGTTTCTTCTGCTTCTGCTTCAGCATCATACTTTTCATCTTTACTAATGTTTTTTTTTGAATGCTTCCTGTGTACTTATACATGTATAAGCTCTGTGAAGTTGATATCGTATTATTATCCCAATTTTATAGATAAGGAAACAAGCTCATAGACGCTAAGTATCTTGCTTGAAGTTTTACATCCCCATTTCCATAGTGTTCTGTTATGGAATCAGGGAAGTTTAGAGCTGGAAGGGAACGTAGAAATTTTCTAGTCTCGTTTAATTTCATAATGAAGAAATTGAGTCCTGGAGATAGGAAGAATTCATGTTTATTGACTCTTATCCCTGTGTAAGGAGCTATCTGCATATTTCTCATGTGTTTCTCCAGGAGCCTTGTGAGGTTTTTGCAATGAGGAAATTAGGCTCTGAAAAGTGAGTCCCAGGTCTAAGTTCCACTGCTAATAAGCACTGGAATCAGGATTTGAAGCCAGGGCTTGCTGACTCCAAGGCTTCTCTCATCTTTCTATGGTACACCATCTCCCAAGGCCATAGCAGAACTGAAACTAGAACCATGCTCCCTGTTGATTCTCCAAAATAAACAGCACCATCAAAGCCCCATTCCATCTGCATTTAACACAAACACATTAGGGCCCCACCTAAGTCATTTCTTCAAATTGGGAAGGTGGGAACATTGCACACAACGGTGGATCTTTAATTTGTTTAATTTGGACCAGAATTTCCTGCTCAATCTTAGCTGACTGAGCTCTCAGGAGTCCCATTTGACTGTTTTGGGTCTGCACTGTAAGTTATAATCACTCCTTCCAGCCTGCCTGCCTCTCCTTCCTCATTTTCTGGCTTAGACAGTTCCTCATTATAGCTCATGTTTGCTTAAGATCATTCTTAAGTTCTTTTCATCTCTACTCTGAGCTCTTTAAAAGAATCTTTCTAGAACTTTGATTGGTTGTTGTTTGATGCTTTTTTCAAGGGCAACTTTACTAAGTCCTCTCTAGGCTTTTCTGGCCTCCTTCAATTTGAGCTAAGAATTCAGCCGGTCATATAATTTCTGGTTTGAGGTCACTTAATGTGAATATTTAGGCTTTGAATGCATTTATTTCTTTACTCCTGGCTTAGCAAGACTTCTTGCCTTGGAAATACAGCCTTAATATTTTTTTGTCAGAAAAATACATCTTCAATATCATCATGGGTGAGCATTTTTTGAGACTTGCAGCCACAAGTTCAAGACAGCCCAGGTCCCCATGGTGACTTGGCTGGCTTTGATGTTACCTGGTCCTCCCAGGGAGGTCATGGTGGGGGGTGGCCCTGTGTGTGGACAGCCTTTATGATTCTCATTCTTTCCCCTTCTCTTCTTTGTTTCCCCTGCTTTCTCTTTATTCCTCTCCTTTTGGGGTCTTACTCTTTTCCTGTTCTCTTTGAGGTTCAATTCACTCCTCTAGCTCCAAATGAGTGTTTCTGGTATGGAAAGCCATCAGGTGAGTGGGTGGGTAGGCTCAGTCTTAGCACAGCTGTTCCCCTGGTGGGAAGAGTAGGAGGTGAGGGCTGGAACTCTGGGTCAGGGCGATTTTCCTTATGCGCTACCACCCCTCTCCCCAAGCCCTTTATCTGACATAGAATAGATGCTGTCAGTGTGAGGATTCATTTCTTTCTGAAATTTCTCTCTGCCCTTCTTGGGTCTACAAATGAAGTTCATCTTCTGCATATTAACCCAAATTTGTTTCTATTTCTTGCCAACTAATACTCTGACCTTATTATGCTAATAGTGTCCACCCCTTCCCTGCCTGGATTATGTTGCAAAGAATTCTGGTTTGTCTAATTTTGCTTCTGCCTAATTCCTGGTTGTGGGGGGCAGGGAGGCCAATAATAAAGTTTGATTTTATCTTGCCATACAAATTAAATGAAGTTAGTATAAATCCAATGAAATCAATTCAAATAACAGATTGTGTGGGTGTCGGGCCTGTGCTAGATAGTGAGTGAGAGCTTAGAGAGAAAAACAATCCAGCCCCTGTGTTCATGAAGCTCAGAATTTACTGAAAAACAAAACAAAACAAAACAAAACAAACAACCAAAACCAGAGGAAGTCCCAGCAGGATCTGAACTGAGGCTCAGATGTGCCAAACCCATTGGGCTAAGGGAAAATTCTGCAATCTGCAATCTGCTCTATCCTCTGAATTGCTTGTGACCCAGAAGCACAGAACTTGAATCTCGTCCACAATTAGGGTTCAGACACCTGTACACATGCTTGTTTGGGCCCCAGTGGATGCCAGGTGTGGACAAATCCCCTGAGCACGGAGAGTGACCAGCACAAATGTTGGGCCCAGCAGCAGAGCTTGAATATAGAAGGGATCAGATTGCTCAGGTGTATGTGAGGCTGTGTTGAACTTTTGAAACCCACCCCTTAGCTGGCACTGCAGGGAGGAGAAAACTGCGGCAATACTGAAAACTCTGTTGTGCTCTTATCACATTATTAAATAATTATTGTAAGTGATGTGAATGATGTGTAAACTAAAAATTAGGAGGCATATGTGCAAATATTCATAATGGGGTAGCTGACTGGTATTTCAGCAAGGCAAGGGAGGTAAAACAGATCAATGAGAAAAGAAGAGGTGATCCCGTGCCTGAGTGTCAGGTATATACTGTTCTTACAGAAACTTATGGGAATTTCCAGTTTGCATATGAAGCTAATAGAGATAGAAAGAGTGAGAGAGAGAGAAAGAGAGAGAGAGAGGGGCTATCAGAGAAGTGAATTCTGTGTGTATGCATGCACATTTAACTGAAATATGTATTGTTGCACCTCCTAAATCTAGCACCATCGTCGACCAACTTGTGTTCTTGGAAAATGAAGAGTGGCATCAGAAATCTGCATTTAACTTTTAACAGCATAAGAGAAAATATGAAATATTTGCCCATTATTACAGAACTATTAAAAGGATATGTATATTTAAAAATGGACAAATGACTGCACGTTTTTTAGATTGCTTGCTTATCCATTGGGCAGACACGTAAAATTAATGGGAAAATTCTCCTCAAAGGAAAAAAAAAGGTAAGAAAAACTGCCTTAGGGATGAAATCAGATATCCCCCTTGTCATATGACCTCTACCCTTAAAACTAATGGTTGGGATCCAGGAAGAAGAGGTTACTCTAGTGGGAAAGTATGAGCCCAGGAGTTCACGAAGCCAGTAGTGGGGTCCCCTAGGTGGGAGTAGTTGCAGCTGAGAGCTGCTTATTTCTCACGGGTCAAGAATGGGGTTTAAGTAGATTATTGGTAGCATATTACAGCAGGCACACTTGGCCAGAACATCAATGAGATAAGAAGGATAGTGCCCAGTTCAACATCCTGAACTCTCCATGGGGCACCAACTTCCACACCCACTGGGCCTTCCAAAGAGTTACAGTAAAGAGGAAGGGTTGAGGAGGTCTATCATTGGGTGACTGAGGGTCATTGATTTGGCTAACCATGGGCCACAGTGTTAAGGTTCTCTTAGCCATGATTTGCAATTGGGGGCCCAGGGGACATTCATGTTATATCAATACATAAGAAAAATAATAGCTTAATAGTAATTACTAGCTAATATATGAGAGAGGTCCCAAACCAGCTTATGAGTAATTGTCCAACAAGTGGTTCATAAAATAAGGGTTGAGAGAGGGAGAAGGCTTGGGCTGGCCTGGTCCAACAAAATTTGCTGGATAGAAGGATGAGTTGGGACTCACAGTTTGGGAAACTTTGGTGAGGAAGGACAGAGAGGAAGGGCAGTGACGTGATGAAAAGGGAAGGAACTTACAGTTTCAACCCTGCCACAAAAAGGGCTTGGATATGATCACTCCCATTCAGTGGACAAACTGAGAATCAACAACTCTTCTTGGACTCATTAAAGAACTGTGGTTGCAGCGCAAACCATTGCTCTAAATTATATTGAGGTAGTTGCATCGAGAGATACAGCAAACCAGATTTGCTATCTTGGAGCAGAAGCTGCAGGAACCATTAACTGGTAGGAGCACTTAAATGGTAATTGCTGGAGGCTAAGTGTGTACTAGTGTGAGAGTGAGAAATTCCTGGGGCCCACAGTCTTAAGTGGGGGGCCCACTTTTGTAGATCTTCTCTCAAGCAAACACATAGTGTTGCCACAGTGGGGATCTGTGAAAGATGTCCTTGAGGCTCTGGAAAAGGTAAGCCAAGAGTGATCACTGTGAAGCATGCCCAGAGCCTTCTCCATAGCAAAGGTTTACTCTCCAGGGGAAAGGGCATTGCTGGAGCACAGCCTGAAAGCTTATCCCAGCTTGGGGAAAGGAATTTCCCTCCAGTCTTCCTATCTTACCTGAGGGAGAGAAACACATATGGGACAGGGCTTCATGGAACAGATTTGGAATGTGGCATCTAGAGAAGGGAGTAGGGGGCAAGGGGAAAAACCTATACCACTGGAAGGAGATCAAAAATGCCTGTGATAGCCACAACTGCGAGGCAAAGTCCCATTAAAAGACTAAGACTGAATGGAAATATAGCAGAATGCTCCCCATAACTTGCCACAACACAGACCCAGGATAATACCAGTGGGTTACAACTGAAAGAACTGCAAGACACAGTCTCTTTCTGAGGATCAATACATACGCAAACTCCAAAACCATGAGGGCAGACACTAGGGAAATTCAAAGTCTCTGGTACCGATAACACATATTGAACACAGTACAACTCCTAGCCAGCTTAGCATAGATCTTCACACTTAAAGTGTATTTAGCTCAGTTCCTATTGCCCAATACATCATGTCTAACTTTCACCAAAAAATTACAAGACATGTTAAAAGTCAAGGGAAAAACAATCTGAAGAGACAAAGCAATCATTAGCACCAGAATCAGATATGGCACAGATGATGAAAAAATCAGATAGAGAATTTAAAATAACTATGATTAATATATATTAAGGACTCTAAAGGAAAAAGTAGATAATGTATGAGAACAGATGGTTTGTGTAAGCAGAGATGAAACTCTAAAAAGAATTAAAAGAAATCCTAGAATTCAAAAACACAGTAACAGAAATGAAGAAAGCCTTTGATAGGCTCATGAGCAGATGCAGCATGGCTGAGGAAAGAATCTAAGAAGTTGAGGTAGGTCAGTAGAAACTTCCTAAACTGAAATGCAAAAAGGACAAAGAAGAAGAAGAATAAAGAACAGAATACACAAGAACCGTGGGACAATATTAAATGTGTAACATATATATAGTTGAAATACCAGGAGAAGAAAGAGAGAACAGAGCAGAAGAAATATTTGAATTAATAATGGATTCAGAACTAATGACAGACACCAAGCCACAGATCCGGGAAAGCCCAGAGAATACCAAGCAGGAAAAATAATCCCACCCCTGCCTACCCACAAACTACATGTAGGCATAGCATATTCAAACTGCAGAAAACAAACGACAAAGAGAAAATCTTGGACAAAGTGAGAGGTTAACAAGCCCACCCTAGCTATAGAGTATCAAAGATAAAAATTGCAGCAGACTTCTTGTCGGAAACCATGTAAGCAAGAAGAGAGTAGAGTGAAATATCTCGAGCTGAAAGAAAAAGCACCCACGAACCTTGGACTTTCCATTCAGTGAAATGCTTCGTAAGTGAAGGAGACGTGGTCATCACCACTGATCACATGGGCATTAACAGGATAATAGGGGAATACTAAGAACAGCTCTATGCTCACAAATTTGATAACTTAGATGAAATGGACCAATAATTTGAAAAATATAAACTGCCAATACTTACACAAGAAGAAACAGGTAATATGGAAGGGCCTATATCTATTAAAGAAAGTGAATCAATAATTCAAATTCTTCCAAAACAGAGAACACCAGATCCAGATGGTTTCACTGGTAAATTCTAACAAACATGTAAGAAAGAAATGATGTCAATTCTCCACAAACTCTTCTGTGAAGTAGGAGAAGAAGGAGCACTTCCTAACCTATTCTAGGAGGCCAGAATTGTCCTAATACCGAAATCAGAAAAAGACGTTAGACATTAGAAGACACTATGAAAAAGACATTAGAAAAAGACATTAGAATTATCCTAATTTTTCTGAAACCAGAAAAAGGAAGGAAAACTACAGACCACTATCTCTTATGAGCATACATGCACTAATAAGGGAATGAAAAGACAAGCCACAGACTGGGAAAAAATATTTGCAAAACACATATTGAATAAAGGACTTGTGTCTAAAATATACAAAGAGCTATTTAAACTCAACAATAAGAAAACAAATAACCCAATTAAAAAATGGGCCAAAGAACTGAACGAATACCTCACCAAAGAAGCTATAACAGATGGCAAATAGGTATATGAAAAGATGCTCAACATCATCTGTCATTAGGGAATTGCACATTAAAACAACAGTGTGATACCACTACATACTTATTAGAAAGGCTAAAATAAAAAAAAAAATTCGATAATACCAATTGCTGCTGAGAATGTGGAGCAACAAGAATTCTTATTCATTGCTAGTATGAATGTAAAATGGTATAGCAACTTTGAAAGACTGACAGTTTTTTCAAAGCAAATAGTACAGGTCAGCAATTGTGCTCTTAGGTATTCACACAACTGATTTGAAAACTTTATGCCCAAACAGAAATCTGCACATGAATGTTTACTTCAGCTTTATTTATAATCATTCAAAACCTGAAGTAACCAAGATGTTTTTAAATAGTTGAAAACCTGAACAAGTGTGAATGATACATCCATACAAAAGAACACCATTCAGCATTAAGGGATGAGCTATTAACCCATGTGTAAACATAGATGAATCATAAATGCATATTGCTAAGTGAAAAAGCTAGTTTCAAAAGACTGCATACTGCATTAATCCATTATATGACATTTTGGAAAAGACAGAATGATAGAGTTAGTGAAAAAAGATCAATGGTTGCCAGGGGTGGGAATGGAAGAGGGTTGAATAGATGAAGCACAGGGGATTATTTTAAGGCAATGAAACTATTCTGAAATGGTGGATACATGACACTGTGCATTTGTAAAAACCATAAGCAGTATAAAGACTGACAAAATCATTTAGCTGATTGGGGGAATTTCAGAATGGAAGGCAGATTGGGACAAAAGAATCTAACTGTATTACAAATGTATGAAACAACTTAACCGAAGGGGCTGTAGAAAATGCTGCTCTAAAGTGGCTTTGGAAATGAGTGGAGACTATAAGACTAAAAATGAAGGGAATAGAATTTATAAGCACTGCACTGTAGCTGGTAAAGTTGTTTCCCATGGGCATACAGGTTAAAAATTCTGAAACTGCTGTATATGTATACTGGAATTAGAAAATTAAGTAAGTATTTGGCTGATGGTGGATTGTAGAAGTCAGACTTCTCACTGATGGAGTGGGAGGCTATAAACAAGCAAGGAAGAAAGGGTAGAATGATCCATGTGGTCCTGGATTAGGGTTGGAGACATCAGTATGAACTTATGTTTAGCTTAGTATAGATCTGCCAGATGAAAGGGCCTAGATGCAACAATAACCCAGTAGCAAAGTTCCCAATATTGGTTTCTAATACCATTCTCCAATAAAAGGAACCAGAGATCCTTAGAGAAATAGCTGATTCTAGGGAAGAGAATATACAAAATGAGCCTGGAGCATCTTGTAGGGCCTCAAAAATACACAATGGTAGGGATATGTCAAAGGGATGCAGGATTCTGCTGAAGGAGCTTCTGATGGCCAATCTGGAAAAAAAATGAGCACAAAAAATAAAATACTATTGTGTTATAACCCAAGGTATAAAATAAATATCCATGAGTTCATACTGACATAAATAAATGATTGAATAAATGAATAAATTATGGAGAATAGGAACAGTTTCCACGGAGAAGAATTCCAAATAATTTATGCAGATACTTTGCCCCTTAAGAAGAAGAAACATAACCCTTCACTCCCTAAGTATGAGCAGCATGCAGTGACTTCCTTCCAAGGAATGTAGTATGGAAAACAGAGATAAAAGAATAACTTGATAGTGGAAAAAACTGACAAACACTACTACAGAGATCAAGGTCAACATCAATAGTGATGTCATGTTAATGGGATATACCCTCTTATTTGTCTATTTTGCTGAGGCTTTTTCCATTTTTTTTTTTTAATCTTCATTTTATTGAGATATATTCACATACCACGCAGTCATACTAAACAAATCGTACTTTCGATTGTTTACAGTACCATTACATAGTGGTACATTCATCACCCAAATCAATCCCTGACACCTTCATTAGCACACACACAAAAATAACAAGAATAATAATTAGAGTGAAAAAGAGCAATTGAAGTAAAAAAGAACACTGGGTACCTTTGTCTGTTTGTTTCCTTCCCCTATTTTTCTACTCATGCATCCATAAACTAGACAAAGTGGAGTGTGGTCCTTATGGCTTTCCCAATCCCATTGTCACCCCTCATAAGCTACATTTTTATACAACTGTCTTCGAGATTCATGGGTTCTGGGTTGTAGTTTGATAGTTTCAGGTATCCACCACCAGCTACCCCAATTCTTTAGAACCTAAAAAGGGTTGTCTAAAGTGTGCATAAGAGTGCCCACCAGAGTGACCTCTCGGCTCCTTTTGGAATCTCTCTGCCACTGAAGCTTATTTCATTTCCTTTCACATCCCCCTTTTGGTCAAGAAGATGTTCTCCGTCCCACGATGCCAGGTCTACATTCCTCCCCGGGAGTCGTATTCCACGTTGCCAGGGAGATTCACTCCCCTGGGTGTCTGATCCCACGTAGAGGGGAGGGCAGTGATTTCACCTTTCAAGTTGGCTTAGCTAGAGAGACAGGGCCACATCTGAGCAACAAAGAGGCATTTGGGAGGAGGCTCCTAGGCACAACCATAGGGAGGCCTAGCCTCTCCTTTGCAGCAACCGTCTTCCCAAGGGTAAAGCCTGTGGTAGAGGGCTCAACCCATCAAACCACCAGTCCCCTATGTCTGTGGTCATGTTAGCAACCATGGAGGTGGGGTAGGCAAGTACCCCTGCATTCTCCACAGGCTACTCAAGGGGGCACTACATCTTTTTTTTTTCCTTGTTTTTCTTTTTTCTTTCTTTTTTTTTTTTTTTTAACTTTCCCTTCTTTTTTAAATCAACTGTATGAAAAAAAGTTAAAAAGAAAACAAACATACAATAAATGAACATTTCAAAGAGACCATAACAAGGGAGTAAGAAAAAGACAACTAACCTAAGATAACTGCTTAACTTCCAACATGTTCCTACTTTACCCCAAGAAAGTTACCTAATATAGCAACATTTCTGTGAACTTGCTCCTACTATATCCATCAGAAATTAACAGACCATAGTCATTCCTGGGCATCCCCAGAACATTAAATAGCTTATCTGTTCTTCTTGGATTATTGTTCCCCCTTCTTTAATTGCTCTCTATTGCTAGTTCCCCTACATTCTACATTATAAGCCATTTGTTTTACATTTTTCAAAGTTCACATTAGTGGTAGCAGATAATATTTCTCTTTTTGTGCCTGGCTTATTTCACTCAGCATTATGTCTTCAAGGTTCATCCATGTTGTCATATGCTTCACGAGATCGTTCCTTCTTACTGCCGCGTAGTAGTATTCCATCGTGTGTATATACCACATTTTATTTATCCACTCATCTGTTGAAGGACATTTGGGTTGTTTCCATCTCTTGGCAATTGTGAATAATGCTGCTATGAACATTGGCGTGCAGATATCTGTTCGTGTCACTGCTTTCCGATCTTCCGGGTATATACCGAGAAGTGCAATCGCTGGATCGAATGGTAACTCTATATCCAGTTTTCTAAGGAACTGCCAGACAGACTTCCAGAGTGGCTGAACCATTATACAGTCCCACCAACAGTGAATAAGAGTTCCAATTTCTCCACATCCCCTCCAGCATTTGTAGTTTCCTGTTTGTTTAATGGCAGCCATTCTAACCGGTGTTAGATGGTATCTCATTGTGGTCTTAATTTGCATCTCTCTAATAGCTAGTGAAGCTGAACATTTTTTCATGTGTTTCTTGGCCATTTGTATTTCCTCTTCAGAGAACTGTCTTTTCATATCTTTTGCCCATTTTATAATTGGGCCGACTGTACTATTGTCATTGAGTTGTAAGATTTCTTTATATATGCAAGATATCAGTCTTTTGTCAGATACATGGTTTCCAAAAATTTTTTCCCATTGAGTTGGCTGCCTCTTTACCTTTTTGAGAAATTCCTTTGAGGTGCAGAAACTTCTAAGCTTGAGGAGTTCCCATTTATCTATTTTCTCTTTTGTTGCTTGTGCTTTGGGTGTAAAGTCTAGGAAGTGGCTGCCTAATACAAGGTCTTGAAGATGTTTTCCTACATTATCTTCTAGGAGTTTTATGGTACTTTCTTTTATATTGAGATCTTTGGTCCATTTTGAGTTAATTTTTGTGTAGGGGGTGAGGTAGGGGTCCTCTTTCATTCTTTTGGATATGGATATCCAACTCTCCCAGCCCCATTTGTTGAAAAGACCATTATGACTCAGTTCAGTGACTTTGGGGGCCTTATCAAAGATCAGTCGGCCATAGATCTGGGGGTCTATCTCCGAATTCTCAATTCGATTCCATTGATCTATATGTCTATCTTTGTGCCAGTACCATGCTGTTTTGGCAACTGTGGCTTTATAATAAGCTTCAAAGTCAGGGAGTGTAAGTCCTCCCACTTGGTTTTTCTTTTTTAGAGTGTCTTTAGCAATTCGAAGCATCTTCCCTTTCCAAATAAATTTGATAACTAGCTTTTCCAAGTCTGCAAAGTAGGTTGTTGGAATTTTGATTGGGATTGCATTGAATCTGTAGATGAGTTTGGGTAGAATTGACATCTTAATGACATTTAGCCTTCCTATCCATGAACATGGAATATTTTTCCATCTTTTAAGGTCCCCTTCTATTTCTTTTAGTAGAGTTATGTAGTTTTCTTTGTATAGGTCTTTTACATCTTTGGTTAAGTTTATTCCTAGGTACTTGATTTTTTTAGTTGCTATTGAAAATGGTATCTTTTTCTTGAGTGTCTCTTCAGTTTGTTCATTTCTAGCATATAGAAACATTACTGACTTATGTGCATTAATCTTGTATCCCGCTACTTTGCTAAATTTGTTTATTAGCTCTAGTAGCTGTATCGTCGATTTCTCAGGGTTTTCCAGATATAAGATCATATCATCTGCAAACAATGACAGTTTTACTTCTTCTTTTCCAATTTGGATGCCTTTTATTTCTTTGTCTTGCCGGATTGCCCTGGCTAGCACTTCCAGCACAATGTTGAATAACAGTGGTGACAGCGGGCATCCTTGTCTTGTTCCTGATCTTAGAGGGAAGGCTTTAAGTCTCTCACCATTGAGTACTATGCTGGCTGTGGGTTTTTCATATATGCTCTTTATCATGTTGAGGAAGTTTCCTTCAATTCCTACCTTTTGAAGTGTTTTTATCAAAAACGGATGTTGGATTTTGTCAAATGCTTTTTCAGCATCTATTGAAATGATCAATTGATTTTTCCCTTTCCAGTTTTTAATGTGTTGTAATACATTGATTGATTTTCTTATGTTGAACCATCCTTGCATGCCTGGAATGAACCCCACTTGGTCATGGTGTATGATTTTTTTAATGTGTCTTTGGATTCAATTTGCAAGTATTTTGTTGAGGATTTTTGCATCTATATTCATTAGGGAGTTTGGCCGGTAGTTTTCCTTTTTTGTAGCATCTTTGCCTGGTTTTGGTATTAGATTGATGTTAGCTTCATAAAATGAGTTAGGTAGTGTTCCATTTTCTTCAATGTTTTGAAAGAGTTTGAGTAAGATTGGTGTCAGTTCTTTCTGGAAAGTTTGGTAGAATTCCCCTGTGAAGCCATCTGGCCCTGGGCATTTATTTGTGGGAAGATTTTTGATGACTGATTGGATCTCTTTGCTTGTGATGGGTTGGTTGAGGTCTTCTATTTCTTCTATGGTCAGTCTAGGTTGTTAATATGTTTCCAGGAAATTGTCCATTTCCTCTACATTATGCAGTTTGTTGCCATACAGTTGTTCATAGTATCCTCTTATAATTTTTTTAATTTCTTCAGGATCTGCAGTTATGTCACCTTTTTCATTCATTATTTTGTTTATATGGGTCTTCTCTCTTTTTGATTTTGTCAGTGTAGCTAGGGGCTTGTCAATCTTGTTGATCTTCTCAAAGAACCAACTTTTGGTGATATTTATCCTCTCTATTGTTTTTTTGTTCTCCATGTCATTTATTTCTGCTTTAATCCTTGTTATTTCTTTTCTTCTACTTGGTTTAGGATTGGTTTGCTGTTCATTTTCTAGCTTCTTCAGTTGATCCATTAGTTCTTTGATTTTGGCTCTTTCTTCCTTTTTAATATATGCGTTTAGTGCTATAAATTTCCCCCTTAGCACTGCTTTTGCTGCATCCCATAGGTTTTGGTATGTTGTGTTCTCATTTTCATTCGTCTCTATATATTTAGCAATTTCTCTTGCTATTTCTTCTTTAACCCACTGATTGTTTAGGAGTGTGTTGTTTAACCTCCAGGTATTTGTGAATTTTCTAAGTCTCTGATGGTTGTTGACTTCTAACTGTATTCCATTGTGGTCAGAGAATGTGCTTTGAATAATTTCAATCTTTTTAAATTTATTGAGGCTTGTTTTATGTCCCAGCATATGATCTATTCTGGAGAAAGTTCCATGAGCACTAGAAAAGTATGTGTATCCTGGTGATTTGGGATGTAATGTCCTGTAGATGTCTGTTAAATCTAATTCATTTATCAGATTGTTTAGGTTTTCAATTTCCTTATTGGTCTTCTGTCTGGTTGATCTATCTATAGGAGAGAGTGCTGTGCTGAAGTCTCCCACAATTATTGTGGAAACATCAATTGCTTCCTTTAGTTTTGCCAGTGTTTCTCTCATGTATTTTGTGGCACCTTGATTGGGTGCATAGACATTTACGATTGTTATTTCTTCTTGTTGAATTGCCCCTTTTATTAGTATGTAGTGGCCTTCTTTGTCTCTCAAAACATCCCTGCATTTGAAGTCTATTTTATCTGAGATTAATATTGCTACACCTGCTTTCTTTTGGCTGTAGCTTGCATGAAATATTTTTTTCCATCCTTTCACTTTCAGTTTCTTTGTGTCCCTGTGTCTAAGATGAGTCTCTTGTATGCAACATATTGATGGTTCATTTTTTTGGATCCATTCTGCGAATCTATATCTTTTAATTGGGGAGTTTAATCCATTTACATTCAACGTTATAACCGTGAAGGCATTTCTTGAATCAGCCATCTTATCCTTTGGTTTATGTTTGTCATATTTTTTCCCTCTGTCTATTAATATCCTGTATTGTACCCATACCAAATCTCTTTATTACTGAACCTTTCTCCAAGTCTCTCTGTCCTTTCTTTGTTTCTCTGTCTGTAGGGCTCCTTTAGTATCTCCAGTAGGGCAGGTCTCTTGTTAGCAAATTCTCTCAGCATTTGTTTGTCTGTGAAAAATTTAAGCTCTCCCTCAAATTTGAAGGAGAGCTTTGCTGGATAAAGTATTCTTGGCTGGAAATTTTTCTCACTCAGAATTTTAAATATATCGTGCCACTGCCTTCTCGCCTCTATGGTGGCTGCTGAGTAGTCACTACTTAGTCTTATGCTGTTTCCTTTGTATGTGATGAATTGCTTTTCTCTTGCTGCTTTCAGAACTTGCTCCTTCTCTTCTGTGTTTGACAGTGTGATCAGTATATGTCTCGGAGTGGGTTTATTTGGATTTATTCTGTTTGGGGTTCGCTGAGCATTTATGATTTGTGTATTTATGTTGTTTAGAAGATTTGGGAAGTTTTCCCCAACAATTTCTTTGAATACTCTTCCTAGACCTTTACCCTTTTCTTCCCCTTCTGGGACACCAATGAGTCTTATATTTGGACGTTTCATATTATCTATCATATCCCTGAGGTCCATTTCGATTTTTTCAATTTTTTTCCCCATTCTTTCTTTTATGCTTTCATTTTCCATTCTGTCATCTTCGAGGTCACTGATTCGTTGTTCAACTTCCTCTAGTCTTGTACTATGAGTGTCCAGAATCTTTTTAATTTGGTCAACAGTTTCTTTAATTTCCATAAGATCATCCATTTTTTTATTTAGTCTTGCAATGTCTTCTTTATGCTCTTCTAGGGTCTTCTTGATTTCCTTTGTCTCCCGTACTATGGTCTCATTGTTCATCTTTAGTTCTTTGAGTAGCTGCTCTAGGTGCTGTGTCTCTTCTGGTCTTTTGATTTGGGTGCTTGGGCTTGGGTTATCCATATCGTCTGGTTTTTTCATATGCTTTATAATTTTCTGTTGTTTTTGGCCTCATGGCATTTGCTGAACTTGATAGGGTTCTTTTAGGATTTGTAGACCAATTGAAGTCCTTATCTCTAATTTATCAGATCTACAGCTTCATGGAGTACACTTTCTCTAACTAACCAGCAGGTGGCGTCCACGAGCCACCTGTTCTCCACAAGCCAGTTCTCCCCTGCTTAGCCTTTTTGGTGAGTGGGGGAGTGAGTCTTGTGGGGTCCAATTGGTGTACCAAGCTTGCGTGTGTAGTTGGTGTTGCCTGCCCTGTATATGGGACGTGTTTCTGGGCCGTCAGGGAGGGGGGGGTTGGCTCTAACAATCAAATCTCCCTGGTGATCCTAGAGTTTTAAAGCTGCTGCAATAGTCTAATCCTTCAGTTCAGTCCTGCCACAGTTTGTCTCTGCCACTGACCCACAAGTCCTTGGTATTGGCGTATGGCTCCTGAGACTTGCAAGTGGGCCCCTCTTCCAGGCCGTGCACCCCGGGTCCTCTGTTGAGGGATGACTGTGCTATGTCACAGGTGAGTGCCGTCCCCCCAGGGCAGTTCTGGGCTGCTGGGCTGTGTAGGGAGGCTCCCAGTCTGCTGAAATGATGGCTGAATGGGGCTTTGTTAATTCACACTGCTCTACCTTCCCAACTCTGGGACAATCAGCTGAGGTTGCAGGGAAGGCTAATGTCCACGCCCAGTTTTGTGGTGTGTGCCTGTTATTTGAAGCACTTCCGTCACACTGGGTTGTCTGGGGCAGTTCTGGGCTATGGGGCTGGCGATGGGCAGGAGTGTTTCCTGTCCACCAGGATGATGGCTGTGAGCAGACACCCCCCTTTTCTTGGGAAGTTGTGGTGTTTAGTGAATTTTCTCAGCCACTGGATTATTGCGTTTTGTCTCAGAGCTCTCCTAGTTCTGCTCTTGACTTGACCTGCCCAAATTGCAAGTCTTTGAAGCTTTCTGTATTGGGCTTCTTAGAGTAATTGTTTTAGAAAAAGAAAAAAAAGGATTAAAAAAAAAAAAAAAAAAAGGGCCCTCCTCAGAGATCTAATGGGTTATTGAAATGCTAAGAGACAAAGCAACCAGGGCCATTAAGGAAAGGTCCACAGGGCAGAGAGATCAGCTTTTCTTCGGGATTTGCATATGCGCCTCAGGGACCTTCCCCTTTCTATGTTCACCAGAACTCCAAAAATCCTCCGCTTTTATTTTGGAGTTTTTCATGTTGTTTTTTTTCTCTATGCCTGTCTCCTCTCTGCTGGGCTGGCTGCTCTCAGATTCTCTGGTGTCTGGTCTCAGTCTATCTATGGTTGGAGTTTGGATCAGCAGAATGAGTTTCCGATAAGGGCTGCCACTGCAGTTCTCCCTTCTCCTTCCCGGAGCTGACAGCCCCTCCTCCCAGGGGACTGAGCCTGGCAGGGAGGGGCGCGGGTCCCCTGGCCGCAAAAACTTACAGATTTCGCTGATCTCAGCAGTTCCACGTTTTCATGAGTGTTGTATGAAGTATGCCCAAAGTCAGATTGCTCTGTGGTGTCCAGTCCACGCAGTTCCTGGCTTTCTACCTACTTTCCTGGAGGAGTAACTAAAACATACAGCTCACCAGTCTGCCATCTTGCCCCGCCTCCCATTTTTTTTTTTTTATTAGAGAAGTTGTAGGTTTATGGAAAACCATGCAGAAATTACAGTTTCTATATACCACCCCCCCAACACAGTTTTTCCTGTTGTAAACACTTTGCATTAGTGTGGTACTTTTGTTACAGTTGATGAAAGAATATTATTTTAAGTATAGTCCATAGTTTACATTAGGGCTCACTTTTGGGTTGCACAGTTCTATGGCTGTTTTTAAAAAATTTATTCTAATAACATATATACAACCTAAAATTTCCACTTTTAACTGCATTCAAATATGTAGTTCAGTGGTGTTAAGTACATTTACAAAGTGCTACAATCACCATCATCCATTACCAGCAATTTTCCATTACCCATAACAGAAATTCTATACAAATTAAGCATTAACTCTTCATTCCCTACTCCCACCCTGGATCCTAGTAACTTGTATCAAGTTTCTGACTCTACGAATTAGATTTTTAAAATTATTTCTTATTAGTGACGTCATACAATATTTGTCCTTTTGTGTCTGGCTTGTTTCACTTGACATAATGTCTTCAAGGTTCATACATATTGTTACTTGTATCAGAATTTCATTCTGTTTTATGGCTGAATAATACTCCATTGTATGTATATACTGCATTTTGTTTATAAATTTATCATTTGATGGACACTTGGGTTGCTTCTACCTTTTGGTAATTGTGAATAATACTGTTATGAACAACTGTGCAAATATCTGTTCAAGTCCCTGTTTTCAATTCCTTTGGCAGGATTGCCAGGTCATATGGTAATTCTATACATAATTTTCAGAGGATTCACCAAATTGCTTTCCACAGTGGCTGCCCACTTTACATTCCTACTAGCAATGAACAAGTGTTACTATTTCTTTGCATCCTGTCCAATACTTGTAATTATCCGTTTTTAAAATAGTAGCCATTCTGGTGGTGTGAAATTGTATCTCACTGTGGTTTTGATTTGCATTTCCCTAATGGCTAATGATACTGAACACCTTTTCATGTGCTTTTTGACCACTTGTATATCTTATATGGGGAAATGCCTATTCAAGCCTTTTGCTCATTTTTTGATTGGGTTGTTTCTTTTTTTGTTGTTGAGTTGTACTGGTTCTTTATATATTCTAGATATTAATCCTTATTGGATATGTGTTTTCCAAATATTTTCTCCCATTTGATAGGCTAGATTTTTACTTTCAAGATGAAGTCCTTTGATGTGCAAAAGTTTTTAATTTTGATTAAGTACCATTTATCAATTTTTTTCTTTTTGATGCCTATGTTTTTGGTGTCAAGTTTAAGAAACCATTGCCTAAAACAAGGTCCTGAAAATGCTTCCCTATATTTTCTTCTAGGAATTTTATAGTTTTGGTTCTTATATTTAAATCTTTGATCCATTTTGAATTAATTTCTGTTTATGGTATTATGTAAGAGTCCACTTTAATGTTTTTGCATATGAATATCAAGTTCTTCCAGCACCATTTGTTGAAGAGACTACTCTTCTCAACTGAGTAGACTTGCAACCCTTTTCATAAATCAGTTGGCTAAAGCTGTGAGGGTTTATTTTTGAACTCTCAATTTGATTATATTGGTAAATATGTCTTTCCTTGTGTCAATGCCATTCTGTTTTGATTATTAGCTTTGCAGTAAGTTTTAAAATTGGGAAGTGTGAGCCCTCAAACTTTGTTCTTCTTTTCCAAGATGGCTTTGGCTATTTGGGGCCCTTTATTCTTTCATAAAAATTTGATTATTGACTTTTCCATTTCTGCAAAGAAGACTTTTAGAAGTTTGATTGGGATTGCATTGAATCTGTAAACCACTTTGTGTAGAATTGACATCTTAATATTTAGTCTTCTAGTCTATGAACATGGAAAGACTTTATACTTATTTAGGTCTTCTTTGCTTTATTTTAGCTATATTTTGTATTTTTCTATGTATGAGTCCTTTACATCCTTGGTTAGATTTATTCCTAGATATTTGATTTTTTTAGTTTCTATCACAAATGGAATTTTTTCTTGATTTCTTCTTCTGATAATTCATTGCTTGTGTACAGAAACACTACTGATTTGGGGGTGTTGATCTTGTACCTTGCCACTTAACTGAATTCATTTATTAGCTCTAGGAGCTTTGTTGTGGATTTTTCCTAAACCTGGGATTAGCTTGAATGACTGAATAACCACCGAAGCCCTGCTCACCATTCTCATTTCTCATTGCCCAGAGGTCTATATTTCATGCTGGAGAGTCAACCTATTGAGGCACTAAGGCATTTTCCTGAGGCAGCTCAGCAAAGGAGCAGAAACTTCCTCAACAACCACCTGCAGCCTGGTTGCAGACTGGTATTGGATCCCATGATAAAGTTTTCTAGCAGCACCTCAACTCAGTCAAACAACACATTTCATTATGGCTTTAGATGCTCCGAGAGTGACCTGCAGTACAATAAGGTCCACGACTCACAGGGTGAATGGTACTGATGAGGCCTCTGAGGAACAGGTAAGCTGTTAGCTGTAGAAACTGCAGGCCATTTAGATCTGCCAACCTGTGTTTGGGCTGTCAAAATTCCCCACAGTCTGTCTTGCTTGGCAATGCAGAATGCAGGGAGCAGATTCGCAGCAGATGGAACATATTGAGAGAGCCAAGGACTCAAAGCCCATGATTATGACGTCCAGGTCTTCTGTAATCATATACTCTAACAGACTTCAGAAGACTGCTAAGGCTTTCACCCTAGATAGAAGACCCAGGAGAAGATGCCTCTGGAAACACCAGCATTCTCAATCATGGCAGGAGCCTTAGGGAGCAGGTAACTCTGGCAGTTGTCTGCCAAGATGCCTTCAACAGACATTGTTCAAAGAGCTAATGCGCTACCTCCAAGATTAGCGACCAATAAAGGTTAAGTCCTCTGCTGTGATCCTGCAGTGTGGTAGCAGGAATGTAATTCTGGTTTACGACAGATACATTTTACCTTGGAGACATTATTACTCTTCCTTAGGAAATGCTATTACATAGCAATGTTGGGTCTTAAATTGTGAGTTGGGGCAAAAGCCACATTTTATTTGGCAATTTGCTTATGTTTTTGCAGTTTTGTAGGGTCAACTGGTGATGTGGTATCCTTATGCAGCCTGTTAATCCCCTGGCTTTTTTTAGGAAATGGAACACAAAATAGACGGGGTGGGGGAGGTGAGGAGTGATGGGGGGAGGTGGAGAGGTATCCTCTCTTCCAGGGGAAGGTAGCACATGCCACAACTGCTGAATAAGGAAACTTGAGATGGTTCTGCCTTGAGTGAGACACCTCTGGCTTGGATGAGCTGAAAGAAAAGCAAGTGGTGGAGGAAGATGCTTTGTATATATTTTGGAATTTTACTTATGGCAGCGGGGGTTGGAAATAGATTTATTTAGAATCTATTTCTCTGCCTCAACAAGGTATGGACTTAGAAGAAGGAGAAGAAATACAATGCTAAATTTTATGGGCCACTTTGGTGCATTTATTTTGCAGGCATTGGGTTCTTTGGACTATGTGGTTATCATCAACTGCATATTGTTTAGCACTGTCTGGTTAGCTTGGTTGGACAACATAGCTGGACATTATTTAAGATGGGAAATAGGATAGCAGTGACGTCTTGTCCTACTGCCTGATGGTGCCATTGAGGTTCCCAATAATCTTGGTATGACTGGCCTATTGGAGGGGCTCTTCTGCCAGATAGCTTTGTGCAATGGAGACTGTCAATCCTCTCATGTGAGTTCTCCCAATGGGAGAAGGAGTCAGGCATGGTTCATGTGTCTAGAACAAAAGCCTTAGTTGTTGGTGGGGAGTCCTCATGTTTTCTCCTAGTGCAGTCCCCACTGTACTCATTCATTCACCCAAAACTCTTCTATAGAGGAATTAATATGTACCAGTCACTGTGTTATGTGTAGAGTTGCAACAGTGAACAGGAAAGTGGCAATGAGTGTTTGTATTCTATGGACATAAGTAGTGGCTGAGAGTAGAATTTGAAAGAGCTGGTACACTGAACAGTTTGGCAGACACTGGGGCACAAGCAGTTTTGCTTCCTCTGTAACCAGATGTCTAAGGGAGAATAGCCTGCCCATCATTTGGAGCAGACAACCACACAGCTTTGGTATCAGGAGGACTCTGGGGTAGATAGTATTTTCCAGTGAGTCAGGAAGGGAGATTATACCCAACAAAGCAGAAACCTCTGGATCCAGGAGAACAGAAAACAAAGATCATGGTGCCTGCTGGGGCAGTGGCAGAGATTACAACGTTCAGCAGAGATAGATGTAGGTGAGAACATGGGGCTAGCGAGCAGTGTTGGGGAAGTTGCAGGGTCCGCTGTGCCCCAAGGGTAGTGGTGAAGAACCGGGACAGACAGTGGAGGAACAACAGTGCTTGTGGGAGAATATTTCTTTGTGAGCACATGTGAGAAGTTCCCTGGACACACCCAGATATATTGAAGAGATTTTGCAGAAGAGAAATCTGTTTTGCTATTAATGTGGACTCACACATGCTCACAGGCTGTTGAATGCTGGGGAAACTTAACTACAATAATCATATTGAGAACTGTAACACTACCCACCCTCACTACCACCACCACCATCAAAATTATTGCCATTACTGATGCTTACCAGGCACCGGGAACTTCCTGTGACCTTTAAATGTGTTACTATTAATCTTTAAAGGATTAGGGGGGATTTCTACTTTGGGCCAAGATGAAGTAAACAGGGACCAGATTTGCCCTCCTACTTGAAAAAACCAAAAAATGGACAAAGTGTATGAAATCATGGTTTCTAAGGCATGGACATCAGGCAACAGAGAACAGAAAGTACTAAAAAATGAGAAATAAACAAGGAAGGCCCTATGATTGCCCCAGGTTACAGGCCATAGTGCAGAGAAGGAGAACCTGGCTAGAGCCCAGCAGATACCCCTAGTTAACCAGTTGAGGTTGAGAGTCTGGGGAGACCAAGGCAACTAGATATCACAGGAAAGAAGGGAAAAACACATGATCATCTCAATTAACACAGAAAAAGGCATTTGCAAAATTCATCACCCCTTCCTAATAAAATACTCAGAAAACTATGAATAGAAGAAAACATTCTTAACATGATAAAGGGCATATATGGAAAACCCACAGCTACCTTAATACTCGATGATGAAAGACTGAAAGCTTTCCTTCTAAGATCAGGAACAAGAGAAAGATGCCCACTGTCACTGCTGTTATTCAACATTGTACTGGAAGTTCTCGCCAGAGCAATCATGCAGGAAAAAGAAATGGAAGGTATCCAAATAGGAAAGGAAGAAGTAAAACTCTCCCTATTTGCAGATGACGTGATCCTATACATAGAGAATCCTGAATAATCCGCAAAAAAACTACTGGAGCTAATGAATAATTCAGCAAAGTGGCAGGGTACAAAATCAACACCCCCAAATCAATAGTATTTCTATATATTAATAATGAACAATCTGAAAAGGAAATCAAGAAAAAAAATCAATTTACAATAGCAACTGAAAGAATAAACTATCTAGGCATAATTTTAACCAAGGATAATTTCTAGTTATACATAGAAAACTTCCACACATTGCTGGGAGAAATGAACAAAGACATAAATAAATGGAAGGACATTCCATGTTCATGGATTGGAAGACTAAATATTGTTAAGAGGTCAATTCTATCCAATTCTCAATTACCAAAAGGTAGAAGCAGCCAAAGTGCTCATCAACATGTGAATGGATAAACAAAATATGATCTATACATACAATGGAATATTATTCTGCCATAAAAGGAATGAAGTTCTGATACATGCTACAACATGGATTAACCTTGAAGACATCATGTTGAGTGAAATATGCCAGACCGAAGGACAAATATGGTATGATCTCACTTATATGAAATATGCAGGACATACAAATTCATAAAGTCAGAAACTAGAATACCTGGGGCTGGGTGGGGAGGGGAAGGAGGTGTAACTGTTTAATTGGTATGGAGTTTCTGTTTGGGATGATGGAAAAGTTTGGGCAATGAATGATGGTGATGGGGGCATAACTTTGTGAATGTAACTAACACCATTGAATTGTATATTTGAAAGGGATTAGGTTCATGTACGTTACCATACACAATCCCATAGAACTGTGCAACACAAAGAGTCAACCCTAATGTAAACAGTGGGCTAAAGTTAATAGCATCATTGTAATAATAATGTTTCATCAATTATAATAAAAGGACCACACTAATGCAAAATGTTAGTAATAGGGGAAAAAGCAGAATGATTTTTATATAAACCCACAGCTGCTCTAACAAAGACATAAAAAGTTAAGTAGAGGCACTTAACATATAAAAAAGACCCAAACTGAACTTCTAAAGAGAAAATCTACAGTGCATGAAGGGGAAAATACAGAGAATGGAATTAAAGGCAGATTGAATATTGCAGAAGAAAAGATCAGTGAACTTGAAGACATAGCAATGGAAACAATTTACAATGAAATGCAGTGGATCAATTCTGCCTCTTTCACCTGCTGATTGATGGTCCTTAAATGACTTCTCAGGGAGAGTGCTGCAGGATTAAGCCATCAGACTCACTTACTGGTGGCTAATGTGATGCTCCTTTATTAGCTCTGCCTACTTCCTGGCTTTATTTCTTTTGTCCCCCACTCCTGCCTCCTGGGATTGAACTCCTTAATTAAGTAAAGCACATAAGCCCCTTGCCTCAGGCTCTGCTTTCTGCTTTAAGAGTTGGTACCAGCAGCGGTCCCAGCGAGCAGACCCCAGGGTGGCAATGTGGAGGTGGATTATCCACCAGTTGGATGGAAATAAGAACCTATGTACTGGTGATAAGCAGGGTGGAAATATACCCTGTCAGATAGTGACATTGCAATGCTTGACGTTTTCACCTAGGTTTACTTGGGGTAAAATACAAGCAGAAAGTAAGGCATTGTGACATGTAGTGGCTGTGGTGCTTGAATAGGATGGGGGCACTGATAATTAAAAGAGGTATAGAGTGGGCTGGGTTTTTAAAATCTCATTGGAAGCCATGAATAAAAATGACAACCTCAGAACAGCCAACTAACAACTTAAATTACGTTGTGAAAACCTAGAGAATATTCACCACATTCTCTAATCAGGCTCAGCTCCCTGATAGGTAGGTCTTTCCCCAATTTCCTGTCTCTTACTCCCCAAGACAGTTACATAAAGGTGAAGTATAACTTCAATGAGTGTATTTTTTCCCAATGCCTAAAATGAATATTGAATCATCAGCTGTATCTTACTTAGAGGGACAGAGTTTCGTAATGTTATAAATCAAAGCTTCCCATTGACAAGGTTGACTGACCAGCACTAAGTTTCTCATTTTCAATATTTGATTTAAGTGTGACCTCTACTTCTCTTTTTTCCAAATGTATGAAATCTTAACTGCATGTCTCAGTTCCTTTTTTCCTTCTGGGGAGGCCCATTCTCTGGACAAAGATGAAGCCAGGGGGAACCATTCAAGCAACAGGCTGCCTTGACGGTTCCTCCCCAAGCCCACAGACCCGGTATCAGGAGAGGAGGAGTCACTTTCTCCAGCCCATGGCTTCTTCCATGCAGTAACCCAGACTGGTGGCAAAAGAGGCCATGTAAAATGGCTATGTCCATTATCATCACCTACAGGGAACTCACCAGGATCAGCAGGTGAAGTGACAGGTCTGGGCATGTTTGGACTTGTGAATACACACAAGGCCCAATCCTCTCCCTCCTCAGGTATCCCCTCTTGGGCTTGCTCAGTTTTCATGTCATCGTACCTGGAGGTGGTGTTTGGTGTCCTTGGCCTCCCTATTTGCATTGTCCTTCTGTGGTGATAACACTGGACAGCTTTCTTCCAGGTGTGTGCAGACTGCTACAGGTTTCTGTGATCTAGAGAATTCTTTTCTGCAATGGCTCTCACCCCAGTAGAGCTTAAACCAACCAGTCCTGTTTTCTGCTGTCTTTGTACTTTTCATTCCATGGCAGAGGCCTGTTTTTCTCAGTTTATATCTCAAATTATACCTGAAGTACTTTTAGACATACTTTAAATTTCACTTTATTCCTCACTGATAAAAGTATTATGAAAGAAAATTCCTATCCACAGACAGGTCCTGCTTTACATTTCCTCATTCTCCAAGTTTGGCTTGTCACAAATAGAATTTAAAGTGAGTTCCTATACACATGAAGTAACTGAGGATTTATAAGACACACAAAATAACAGCATAGATGCCTGTTGGTGCAGACTCATTCTTTGACCATTTCTCCTGCTTAACTGCAGTAATACAAGCATTGATTGAACATCTCTTGGGCATTGGGGCAGCAAGGCAAGGGGTATGATTCTAGCCTTCAAGAATCCCAAAGTCTAGTTAGGGAGGGACTGAGGGATATATAAAAATAGAAAAATAATAGAACTGCATATAAGGAACTTGATGGGGAGGGGGGAGATCTTACTGATGCAGTGATGCTTGAACAAGGTTTTAAAGACATAAAGTGAAAGAGCAAATTGCTAGCAGGAAGAATGGGATGTGACAACCACAGGAAACATCATCACGTGTGTTGGAAAATACAAGTAGACGGTTCGGTTGGAGTTTAAAATGTCAGTAAGGGTGGGAGATGGGGTGGGAAGGAAATGAAGCTGGAGAAACAGACAGGACCACACAACAGACTGTCTTATTTACTTGGAAGAGCTGACTTTGCTCTCTAGGCTAGTGGTTCTCAAACTGTCCCTGGAACAGCAGCATCAGCATTGCCTGGGAATGAGTTAGAAATGCAGATTCTCAAGTCCCACCCCAGACCTACTGAATGAGAAACTCAGGGACTGGGGCTGGCAAAATGAATTTTAACAAGCCCTCCAGGTGACTCTGATACACACAGAAGATAGAACTTCTGCTTTAGAGTATGAAGAGCCATAGGTTTCTGAGCATCGGAAACCTGCTGCTTTAACAAGATCTGTTCTGCAGCAATGTGGGGAAAAACTGAGAGGGCAAACCTTGCGGCAGAGTGACCATTTGGGAGACTGTTCCAGCAGTCCAGAAGAGACATGATGAGCACCTAACCAGAGCATCAACGGAGGAACTGAGAAGAGAAGAGAAGTGAGAGGTTAAAAAGCTGGACATGGAGACGGGTTGCCTGTGGGAGGTGTGGGAATGTGCCTGGGCCTGGGGACTTCTGCTGCTGTGACTGACATTGCATGAGAATGTCCCAGTGTATTCATCCAGCAAACTGGGAGGGGGGAATTCTCTAGCACCTTAACATCCACATGCTCTTTAGCTGTTTCTTCTCCTGACCTTCATGGTGAAGGAACAAAGGCTCTTTCTGAGCCATCAGAACTACTGACATGAAAAGGACTGATGATTCTACACAGAGGAAACATCTCAAAATACCACTCTTGCTAATGAAAACAATGTGCAAAGTGTGTGTGTGTGTGTGCACTCTAGGGAATGCTGTGGTGTGATATTTCTCTTATGACTTCTGGTTATTTTGTACCTACCAGGTACTTACTTGTATTGTGTGCATCAGGAGGTGGGGTGAGGTGGGTTACATAGCTGCTAGTGCTCCATCACGTCTCTGTTGATATTGTCTCAGCCTCCTCCATGTATTTGGACTCCAGCAAACATACAGATCGGAAATCTGAGAACAGTGGTGTGTGTGTGTGTGTGTGTGTGCGCGTGTGCATGTGTGTGTTTGGGTGGGGGACAATGCGGGTTTAGGGTTACTTACATACTTAGATATCTCTTGTAGGACCATTCTCAAATCCAGACCTGAATACACACAGCATGATGGTTGTGCTCTATTGTTCCAGAATGGGGCTCCTAGAGTCCTACTTACAGATTATTTTATTTCCACCAAATGCTCCAATACTTTAACAGGCATAAGTTCCGCAATTCCAAGCCAAAACTGGAAATGTAAAAAAATAAAGCAAAACAAAATACTCGCCTCCACCCCCCCCCCAAAAAAAAAAGAAATGATTTTAAGCTTACAAAAGACAGACTTTGTAATCAGAGGAGTTAGGCAAATGGAAGTGGAGTTTCCTGTGTGTGAAAAATGAAGAAAATGGATAAAGCTCTTTTTATCACAGTGCCTGAAAGTGCAATACACTGCCTTCTAAAATGGAAGGGAAAATTCTCCACAACTTTCAGGGAAAGTAAGGACAGCCAGATTACTCCCTCGTTGTGTGACAGCCTATCACCAAATGAGAGACGGAGAATAATAGAAAGGCAGAGTTGATATAAAACGGGTCCCAGACATTGAACATTGCTGGATTAACTCCAGCAGCATTTGTGTATGTTGTCATGTCAATAAAATTACTGAAATTGAAGCTTGAAATTGAACAGAGTGTGAAAGAAAGAAGATATTACTCAAGGGACGTAGGCAGTAAATATTCACATTAAGAGGAGGTGACATCATGGAAAATTTCTATGGTTTGTGATGCCATGGAAGTCCAAACAAAAGGGGTATAATTTCATTGTTTCCCTCTGTGATGTTTTCTGCAGAGTGGAGCATTCAGTTATAATGAAATTGGGCCCCTGAGAAGCGAAATCAAAGTTCAGAGATGCGTCAACAGGTTGGAGTGTGTATTCATGTATTCACGAGAGTCTTGGGCTGCTTTCTCTCACTCAGGAGCTGTGAGCTTTCTTTATTCAACAGCAAGAATTTGACATTAAGAATAGGTGCTGGGTTTCCCATTCCTGGGCAAGGGAGAAAGCTGAGACTGAGCATGGACTGAGGTCAGCTTGGCTAGCTGTGGAAGGATCCCTCCCTTCTCCTCCACATTCCTCACTATGTACACCCCCCCGCCCCAATCTTTTTCTTCCTTTGCCATCTTATGCACCCATTTCCTTGGCTGATTCTGAGAACTACTGCAGGCCAATCCATTCCCCTTCTCTAGTCAAGAAAGCCCTTCTGCCAGGCTGATCTCATCTCAGCAGTCTGCATGCTCCTTGAGAAGTCTTATTTCCCCAAAGTGATAGGGGATTGGGAATTCTGCTGATGATCTCTCCAAAGAGTTAGACCCGGACTCAAAATATGCAGGCAGGTTTTTTTTCCCTGGCACCCAAACAATTGTCAATGTTTCTCCTTGGGGATTATTTTCAACTGTGAGTTTGCAACTTGTTTTGAGTTCTCATGCTCTTAAAAACCAAACAAAATAAAACCAAACACAGCATCTAGTCTATCATTTGTATGTCTAGAAAAGCTCCAGAGTTGTCAAACTGATGAGGAAGACGTGTTTTATCTTTCCAGGGGGATAATTATTAACAAGCCAAGCTAAAGATAATTTGATGGAGTCCTCACAAAGTAGTAGGAAGGGGTTGCTATAACTATCTTTACTTTATTAATGGGAACAGAGCCTTGGGGAAGTTAAAAACTTTGGCCAAGTTTACAGAATTAGGATTGGAACCCAGTAAACATCTCTCCCCACTATGTTGCACGGCTACCATGAGCTGTAATTTTCAGGGAAGCACAGAATGTCAGGGCTGCATGACCTTAGAGCTCATCCAAGCAATCCTCCAGCCAATACGTAAATTCTCTCCATAGTCTGCTAAAAAGTGCTTGCTTAGATGCTGCCTGCATACGTTTAGTGTTGGAGAAGTTACCACCTCTCTGGACAGCCTATATTATATTCGGGATCAGATGTGAGCATTAAAAACATTTTCTGTGTTTTTGCATCTGTAATCCCTGCCCATTGATCATACCTCTCTCCTCTGGAATCACATGAAATAATCCCAATGCTTTGGCAGCCTGAAGGGCATCTAAAGACAGTCCTCTCCTTATCTCTAAACCTTTGCTTTTCATTCAGTCTTTCAATAAGGCCTTGTCCATGAGGATTTCCAGAAATTCTACTTTTTGTAGTTTGTGAAATTTCTTTTAAGTGCAGGATTCAGACTTTGGATGCAACATTCCAGGTACGGTTTGGCCAGAAAGTTGCAAGGTTAGGACCCTTGCCTCCTTTGTTTTTACAACCCTTGGGTCTTGAGAAGCAACATGGTATTGACTAAGTTTCATATAAGATTAACTTGGACTCTGCTCTGAGTTACAGCTTAAGATGACCCAGGTGTACCTTTATGCTCTCAATGAAAAGAGCAATTTTATGAGCACAAGTCATGGTGAAAATGCTCAGCCCTTTGTGTGTTCCCTTGGCCAACCTTTGTAAAGAAATAAACATAGTCCTAGATCCAAACTGCACTCATTAAAATCCAACATTCCAGTGGTGCAATAAATATTGCTGTCCAGATACCTCCCCCATGGCTATTTGCCAAAGACCTTCATATGAATCTATAGATGAAATAATCTTATCAGTTCCAGTACATCGGTTAGGGAAAATATTGCAGGTATAGTATATGCATTTTGGACAGAGCCAGTAGTTTTCTATAAATCATCCAGTTTCAGAATAAGAACTTTTGAGAAGCCCAGAAACTTGAAGAAAATGTTTTGTCCCCGATTCAGCATATCCTTCACTGTCTCCCCAAAGGCAACTAACCCTTTTGCTCTGAACTGGAAAGGCAGTATCTTTCTAGAGTCATCACCTCCTCTTTCCATGCACTGTCTAGTTGGATAATGCCTACATAGTTTTCTTTAAAGAACACCTGTGAATTCTGGAAGCAAATACCAGAATCCTTTTTTCGACTAAGACAAGGTCTCAGTCCACCTTCAAAGAAAGAGGAGGAGGCAATAATTGGATATCTAGTATTTTGCCATTTTCTCTCTCTCTCACATTCATGATCTTGTTTAATCCTCCAACAAACCTATAAGTAGATAAAATTATTCCCACTTCATAGAGAAATTTGAGAAACTGAGACTCAGAGAGGTGAAATAACTTGACAAAGGCAAGTAACTGGCAGAATCAGCTCTTAAACTCATGTAAGCTCATTCTAGGTCTAATTCATTCCACTACTCCCAGATTGCGTTACTGCTCCAAATTGTAGTTCTCTAAGGCAATTTGAAAGCACGTCAATCAGTTTCTTCTCAGAGGCAGGGTTTTCCCAACAGAATGGTCCTATTGTGATATCCTTCTCATATCCATGAACTGATTCTAGGTTTCATCGTAAAGTTAATCAAGGAGGACAAACACAAAGTTACTCATCCTACTGCAACTACCCTATATAAATGAGATAAGTCACTTTGGCTTGACTTTTCTCAGCAAATGGTTCTCCCAGATTAAATTAAATCAATGATTTTTAAGAATCCAAATGTGTTTTTGCTTAGAAAACATGTGAATATAAGTGAAAGATTTTATTGAGCTGCAGGAAGAATTTTCTTGTCGATAAGTTTATATTACTACAAATCTTTTGGATTCAAAGGTGAAGATAGAATGGGTAAATTGCAAACTAGCACCATCCAAAAGATTTTGTAGTGGAAGGTGTTTTCAAATGCTTTAGAATATGGAGAGTATATTATGATATTCCAGTGACTGCCTTAGAATTCAGAGTCTGGATCAGGTGATCCCAAGCTCCCAGGGCCAGGCAGGTTAATGTCAATTTGTGATAAAGCTAAGAGTAGGTTTATAGAGCATCTTGTTGCACACTATGACCAAAGGCATTGAAAAAAAATTAAGCACTGGACTGGCTAAACAAACAAGATTCCAGGTCAGATATGGCTCCTGGGCTTAATTAATTAAACATCCTGAGGCTGTTAACGATACTTTCTTTTTGCTACATGGTGACACAGAGTCCAACTTCTCTTGTTGGCATTGACTTCATATTCCCTTAGCTCTAGAGGACTGAGAGGTCTGCTTTCTGCATGGAAACATCCTAAAGAGAAAATAAATGTACTTAGGAAAAGAGAAAAGAGCTGATCACGATACAACCCACATTTCAGTTTTTACTGTCAGAGAAGGTGATAGAAATGAAAAGGGACCCTCATATTAGCTGCCTAGATGCTTCAAGTCCTCCAGCCTTTTGGGGTTACCTTGTTGATGACTTTTTAAAATGATTCAAGTACTCTTTTATGCAAAGTGGAAAACCTGCAGCCCCTTTCCCTTCTTCTCCTTTCCTTTCTTTTCCTTTAAAAAAGGTTTAATATGGGATAATTTTAAACATACAAAAAGAGATATAATGGTATAATGAATCCCCAGGATTCTATGACCCAGCTTCAACAATTGCCAGCTTATACTCAGCCCTGTTTCCTCTATATTCCCACCTGTCTCCTTGGGTCCCCTTATCCCCTACCACCATTTTGAAGCACATCCCAAACAATGCGTATCTCTAAAGTTTAGCTATTCTTTTCTAGTAAAAATAATAATCACAGTGCTATTATTACAGCAAAAAATTTTTAATACCGTCAAATATCCAATCACTATTCACATTTCCTAAATTGCCTCAAGCTTTGTATTTTTTTTAACAGTGGTTCAATCAGGATACAAATAAGGTCCATATACTGCAATTGTTGATATCCATTGTAAGTTTCTTTTAATCTATAGATTCCCCTTCCATCTCTCTTTTCTCTCTCTCATTTTTTCCTTTATAGTTTTGTTTTTGAAGAAACTGGATTGTTTGTCCCAGAGGGTTTTCCACTGTTTAGATTTTGTTGATTGTATTCCACACTGTCGTTTAACAAGTTCTTCTATTCCTCTAAATTGGTAGTTAGATTTGAGGGCTTGATTGCTTGATTATATGCAGGGTGGAGTTGTGCAATTTCAACAGGAGATCAATTGTGTCCAGGTGTCTTTTTGTGATGTTAGCAGCTGTGCCAGTTTGAATGTATTATGTCCCCTCAAACGCCATTATTTTTGATGTAATCTTGTGTGGGCAGATCTATCAGTGTTAATTAGATTGTAATTCTTTGAGTGTTTCCATGGAGATGCACCCCACCCAACTGTGGGTGATGACTCTGATTGGATAATTTCCATGGAGGTGCTGGCCCTTCTGTTGGGTGGGTCTGAATTAAATTACCGGCCCACTGCATAAGATCAGATAGAAGGAGCAAGCTTGCTGCAGCCAAGAGGGACACTTTGAAGAAAGCACAGGAGCTGTAGATGAGAGACAGTTTGAAGATGGCTGTTGAAAGCAGACTCTTGCTCTGGAGAAGCTGAGAGAGGACAAATATCCCAAGTGCAACTAAGAGCGACGTTTTTCAGGAACTGCAGCCTAGAGAGGAACGTCCTGGGAGAAAGCCATTTTGAAACCAGAACTTTGGACCAGACTCCAGCCACATGCCTTCCCAGCTAACAGAGGTTTTCTAGACACCATTGGCCATCCTCCAGTGAAGGTACCCAATTGCTGATGTGTTACCTTGGACACTTTATGGCCTTAAGACTGTAACTGGGTAAGCAAATAAACCCCCTTTTATAAAAGCCAATCCATCTCTGGTGTTTTGCATTCTGGCAGCATTAGCAAACTAGAACAGCAGCATTGAGGGTAATTGCCTAGATCCATTATTTCATTCGTCGATAGCAAATATTGATTTTTAAATTCCATTTATCCTTCATTTATTATCAGGAATATTTTATGAAGAAAAACTCCTTCATCATCTATTTGGTTACATTGAGGTATAGTTCCTATAGAAAAAGAAAAATAATTGCTTGATACTTTCCCTGTATTTACCAGTTTTCAGAATAGTGAGTTAGTTTCCTCATTTTCCATCAGTTGTTAATGAGCTTCTTCTATGTTGTTATTTTTTAGTATCATTATGAGATTATGGATCCAAATATATTTGATATTATATCGATCTATTGTAATTTAGCCTTATTGGTGGATAAATTGTCCCATCTTTGGATAGTGGGAACTTCAAGTTGGATTCTGAGACCTTGATCACCTCCTTGCATTTTAGTGCAATAAGATGTTTCAGGCTCATCTTGTTTTTTTCCTGCCCCAAACCAGAATCAGTCATTTCTTTGAGTCTTTTTGGAGCAAATATTTAAAGACTGCAGTCCAGATAGTAGGTGGAACTGTTACTGGTTTGGCCATTGTTTCTAGACTTTTCAGCAGACACAAACAAGTAGGAAATGCATTTTCTTAAATGATAAAATTTATCGTGAGTTCATACTGGTAATTCCAATTCAAATTTGAGAGCATAGATTTAAAAATTTAACCTCTTTGATCTTATGATCTCTTCTCCCACACTTAAAATCCCAGTTCCCAAAAATGTCGACATAATTATTCATTTATTTTATCCCACAATAACAATAGTCTTATAATAACAAAACCAACAATATGATATGGGTACAGTTTACAATATTTTTGCAGTTCTTTTCGTCTTTAGGGTATATCCTAGTTGGTAAGTAAAATGATGTATTTTAAAATATCTTGGAAGTTCCTCTGTGTGTGGATATGCCACCTAACAGGTTCATTTGCTTTACTTTGGTTTTGATATTCAGAACATTTAAAAAAATTACTATTGGATTACACCAGTATCTGTTCCTTATATTGAAATTTATCTGGAAACTAGTAATTCTTATATTTAGCTTTTGATTTAATCTTTTGCTTTCCTGAATTCTGGATTTTTGCTCTGTTTTGTCTTCCATAACCACCATCAGTTTTCCACCAACCTTTGTTCCAAACTGGAGATCTTACTAATTCTTGAATCCAGCCAAAGTTAGTATTGACACACTTTATGTGCACAGGCTTTTATCTAAGGTCTGTCTGTGGGAAATGGATAGGAAGTTAGGTAATCATTTAAAATTGAATTTTAAACATTCTACTCTAAAATTAGCCATGCTTCCCCATGGGCCTGGGCCTGCTTCCATCTTTCTTCCTCCTGATCCTTCTATTCTACCCTCCTGCCCCCAAAATACAAACCACAAACTCCCAGATATTCATTCTTTTCCCCAGGAAAAATAGATTTATTGGGATTGGCATCTGGAGAAAGAACGTAACAACTGATACATCATAACAGGTGGAGGAATAAAGAAAATGCAGTCGTATTTTCATTAGACAAATGGACTCCATTTCCCAGCAGTCTGGGCAGTCATTACATACAATACAAGTCCTGCTGGGAAAAAATACAAAGCCTACCCCTGAAACACTCAACTAAGTCACCATTTAAAAATAGGGATGGCATTCTTAATCATGCCATCTTGCCTCCTCAGCCTCCTCTATTACAAATAAAAGGAAATACACATTTTATGAATCTTAAATTTACCTTCCACAGTTAGCTCAAAGGATCACTATTTTCAAAAGCTGCTAGGCTGCTAAACTCGGCAGTTACAAGGTCAACTGAGAAGTCTTACTGGCCCGGTGGTCTTTTCCCACTTATAGCCATCAGTTAGTGCCAAGTAACAGGGGGAGTCTCAGGCTTGGGCAGTAGGGTTATTTTCTGCAGCACAATAGTGCAAAAAAGCATCTGAGACCTGATGGGAGAGCCACACCTATGGGCAGGAAAGCACACCTCCACAATTGGTGAAGGGATATGAAGAATGCTTACTGGTGCGGAAGTCTTGGCAGTTTATGGGGTTTCTCCATCTTCTTTATCTTCTCTTCCTCTCCCAGCCCTGTAGTCCAGGTACCTAGGAATTCCCAGCAGCCTTGCCGGGGCAGATGGTACGTATGGAGGGAAGCAGAGAACTATGGGTGTGCAGGGCTGAGGATGAGTAGCCTGGATACTCTGGTTGCAGCCCAGAGAAAAAGGGACACTTGGGGGAAAAGTCGATTTCCACGGGGGGTCTCTGAGGAGTATATGTGAGGGGTGGGCTGGAGAGGAGGAGACAAGATTGTAGCCTTCAAGGAATGCAGGGTTGTGAGAATATGTAGGATCCCCAAAGGGCATGGTCTCAGCTCCCTCCTGTCTTCTCTTGCACTGGGATTCCAGTCGCTCAGTACCCTTTGCTGTCTGTAAGTCTGTGCCTGGACCCGATTCATTCTTATCCTCCCATCACTTTCCTAAACAGAGCAGTTGAGCTCCCCTCTCCAACCCAAACCAAGCCCGTGGCCCAGGTTCCTATATTCAAACACCCACAGAAGTGTTCCAGAGGCAGAGGGCCATTTTTTTTAGAATCTCCATACTTTCACCGTTCAAAAACTGACAGGAGCTGAGAAATCACATATTTTGTGGTTACCTGATCATGGTTGTGAAAGACAAATTGGAATCACGTTTGCAGACTATGATATTTTATTCAGGACTCCAAAGTTTTGCTGCAGCAAAGGAAGCCAGAACAGAAGTAGCTTTGGGGTTCTAGGGATGCCAAATGATTTTTATAGACATAAAAAAAAAGTTAGCTTGACTCCTTTGAACGGAGGTTTGTCCATCTTTTAGAGGGGATTTAGGGTAGGTGGGCTTTATTTTGTATTGGGTCAAAGGTAATGAATAGAGGCTTGATTGGCTATCTGGGTCAGCTGCCTTGGTGGGGATTCCAAATTTCAAAAGATGAAGAGGAAACTCCAGGGGGCATGGAGTTTTCATTCTGTGGGGTCCCCAGGGCTTTCTCTATTCAATTTTATCATGGTCCAGTCTCCCTCTCCCCACCCCTCTTTCCAGATGCCGAACCCAGGTTTGTGGGATTTTCTTCTTTTTTCTTCAAGCTATAGATGCATCAAAAAAAGTAGAAACTGATGCACTTCCATAAAGTGTGACAATATCCCATGTAACAAAGGCTGGACTGAATGAAATTTTCCTCTTTCGTCTCTTCCCTTGTTTTTTTTCTGAAAAAGATGAGCTTTCTCTGTCTGCCTGACGGTATGTTGCATAATAGCTGTCTCACTTCTGTTGTAGTCTTTTCTCCACTTTCAAGGTCTCGCTGCTTCCTGCAAACCAACAAGAATGAAGAGATTTCAGATGCCTGACAACCCAGCAGTTTATCATTCAGCTTATAGTCAGAAGGACATTACTACTCACAATAAAACACCCCCAAAATTAAATACCATGACAAAATGTATTATTATTATCTGAATAAGCTATACTTTAAACACATAATTAATAAACAAATTGTATTTGTTCTCTCCTATGAAGAGTGTATCACATGTCTAAACCCCATTGGTGAAAACCATTTCCATCCAGGACATTGGATGGGAAGAGGCTCTGGCCTGGGCCCACTCCTTCCAGCCATTGATCCCCCTTTTCCTTCCACTGCCCCTCATAGCCTACAAGCCATGTTTTGGACTTGTTGCTATCCAGGGAACAGATGGACCACAAGTCAGATCTACAGACTCGGCATTGCATGTGGTCTGTGTCTCCCCATAGCAGGCCGACAGGGCTCCCAGGGCAGGGAGCACTATGGTGAGCTGTCCTGCCATGAGCATCATTTGGATCATTATCTGACAGCAAGGGACAGTAATGTTTCTCAATTGTTTTGCTCCTACCCCACCTGGCTCTACAGAGAACCGAAGATCTTTCAGTGAGATTCAAATCCTCATTATGTCAGCATGATTTTTCCCCCAGTCCCCTCTTCTTTCTTATTCTCCAAATCTGGAGGGATAATGAGGTTCTAACAGGGTAGAGGTGGCATCATTGGGTGGTGAGATGGTGAGCCCATGAAAAAGTTATCATCCAAAGTTCAAATCTCTAGATATCTCACAGTCTGATAAGTGATGGTCCAATCTCACACTTCACGTCTGCTTTCCGTAATGCTCCCGCCATCATAGCCTCAGCCTCTGTAACCAAACTGTAAACTTATTTTCTTGTTGGAAGATGCTGTTTCTGAAGACTGTTTCCAGGGAGTGACTGTGCCCTGTGTTTCTTTTCCCAGAAAAGGGCTGCCCAGAAACATCAGCTCCCATGGCCCCTAGCCTGAGAACTATGAGCACCGACTCTTGAGTTTTTAGTACCTTTTTATTCTTCTTCTGAGGATCTGACAACCTAGAGCACCCCCAAGCCTGGGCTTACTGTGTTTTGGACCTCTGAGTCACAGATTAGAGTCTGGGCAGCTGAGTTCCTGGGATTCCCAGCTGGACCCAATTTTATTCCTCTACAGAAAAGAGCAATTTTAGTGACCATGTTTGGGAAGTCCAGATCAGCGTAAATAATCCGACACGTTTAAATACGTAATAGGCCATTTAAATGAGAGCTGACCAGGAGTGTCTGTGCCACATAAGAACCCCGGTGGGCCACCGGTACCTGAATGGTAAGCACAGACTTGGAAATACGGTGCTTCGCTGCTGTGGCCACTCCTTTACACTGCTGACAACCTAAAGAAGGCTGTAGTTTCTTGTCTTTGCATAGCCACCGATGAGCCATATATCCCCAAACAGGCCTTACTCTTTCTGTGACCACAGTTCCTACCTGTAAGACAAGGAGATTTTAGTAGACAGTACTAAGGTCTTTTCTGACTCTAACTGTATGGTGTTATGATCTCTACCTTTGATTTCCCTTTCTTCCCTCCCTCATGGCCTTGAGAATCCCCAGAAAAATGTAAATGAACCTATTGACCATTGCAACTTACTAGAATATGAAGTGTTCTGTTTTCTTTACTCCTAAGCCAAATATAGGAGATTTACCAAAACCCCACTGGAGCAAACTGTGTTCCTGAACTGCTCACTCTGTTTATTTCTTTACATTAAAGCATTAGCATTTCTCTACATTTGTAGAAGCAATACATACAAGTTCAGGGAGGTTTAAAATAAAATTAAAATCTCTACATCCTCAGCCCAAAGAATCTTGGCACTTAAGGATAGAATTAATGTCATTAAGGGAAATTTTAGAAAAGATACAGGAGACTGTGTCCTTGACATAACTGAGCTGATGTATTTTATCATGAAATTCCCAGGGAATTGCCTTGTGTATTAGAGCCCAGAAGTCCACAGTGGGAGATAACAGAGGTGGCTGGTGAGCAAATCTGGGGGTGATAAGAGGAAGGGAATGAGAGAGTGTCCTCCAGATTCCAATGTCCAGAAGCCACCCCGAGCTGCTTCCTCAGCTGAGATGCTCTTGTGCAATTTCACTTGGTGGAATTCCTCTGGAAGTGAATGCTAAGCAGCCAACACTTCTGCTATTCTCCCAGATTTTCTGCTCTGGGAATGCATGATTGTGGGAGTGGAGGGTAGTGGATAGTGAGGACCAGAGATAAATCAGCATTCCTGCCAGTGTAAAAAATTCTCAAGATTTGACCTTGGTAACATTCGGCATGTTTTGTTATTCTCAGGCTGCTTCCTCCATCAAGGATGGGTGGAGTCCATGCAAGCCTTCTTTCAAGCCAGGTTTATTGAGCATTTTCTCAGTGCTGGCTCTGCCTTCTTTGACATCACAACTTAGCAGAGCTGCAGGCACATCAACAAACAATTTTGATGCAGTGTGGTCAAGGCCATGATGAATTAAGTTTGGCATACTGTGGGAGCACTGGGTGGGGGCCCTGACCTTGCCTGGCGATTAGGGGAATCTGGAGAGCACCTCTTAAGACAAACACTGGCTCAGTCTCGAAGGACGGCATCTGCTTGAGACAGAGAAAGAGGGGGTGAGCCAGAGAGGTCATGTACAATTCTGCCGTTCGTAAATTTGTCTGAACCTTTTTGGAAGGCATTTATATTTCCTGCCAGCACCACCTCTTGGGGGTGATGAATTCCAATAAGTTCCAATCTGTTTATTACTCACTGTGAGAGAAATTGCTTCCTTTTATGTCTGGAACTAAACCTGGATCACGTTTCATAGGTTGTCCCCTAGTCACAGAGTTTTGGAATTTCGTGAGTGTGCTCCACGAATCCTCGAGGTTCTTGTCTTTGTGAATCTGGATCTTTTCCTTTTTTAGCCTTTAGACTGAAGACTCTACCCTTTCAGTCTGTCCAATATTCCCAGTTATTTTATTTGTCCTTTTTGGAATCTCAGGTTCCGTTGTATCTTTATGGATTGGGGGAACATCGTTCAACCATTCTGTTTTACAGGGGGAAGAAGAGCTGCTTTACAAGGGAAGAAAAACAGTTTTGCTTTCTGTTTCTGATAACAGAGTTTGGAAACACAGGTTGATATAACTGACTGAGAACCTATCCAATGTGGAGCTCACTGCATCTGAATTGTCCTTATACCCGCAGGGCTTTCCCCAAACCTGTCATATGATCAGGATACATTCATGGATGTCTGTAGATGGACTCTGTAAATATTGAGTATTGTTAGGCCCCTGTCTTCAATCACTACCAAGGACCCAGACCCTTCATATCATGCTTATAGTTCTGATTTTTCAAAAACACTTTTATTTACTTCCAAACTTCCTAATCTCTCACCAGATTTGCAGTTACTTCCTCAGTGTCGCGGTTCTGTATTGCCTGATAGAATCATTTATAATGTTTTCTTAACCAAATTACTTTTTTATGATTACAAAAGTGGGAAATGTTCATTGTAGAACATTTGGAAGGTAAAGAAAGGATAAAGTGGGAATGTAAAATCATCCACAACTTAAATACACCTCAATACATTCTTCGTATTTTTTCTATGATTCATATATACATTTTCTTTTTATAAAATTGGAATTTTCCTTTATGTTTTACATTTATTTTTTCATATGGTACCATATCATGTGTATTTTTACATGGCAGGGTATATCTTTGAAAATGTTGGTTTAAATGGTTGCTTAATAGTCTGTTGTCAAAGGGATATAAATTTGACCAGTTAGCCTCCTTTGGATAGGTCAGTTATTTCCAGCGTTTTGCTGTCATAAATATATCTATTTTTCTTAATATTGTCACAACCCGCCAGCTCTGGGTCTGATTATTCCCTGTCCACTGGACATGACTGGAATGCTTTATCTAACTTGGTGGTTTCCAAAGTGAGGTGTGGTCTCTCAGTATGCAAGGTGTGCAAAGAAAATATTATAACTCTGATTTTTATTTGTTTCTATCTCATATTTTAATTGTTTATACTTTGGAATGCCTGTTTAAACCTGACATAATGTACCAGTATTGGAATGCATGTGTGCAATCTATTAGTAAGTGCTCCATTTAGGGGTACATAATCAGGTATTTTTATCCATAGGTATTGCAATTAAAATCATGTGAAGTCCACTAATATGTCTTCCAGAAAATTTGTAAAGTTTTGTTTCTTTTGGAGTTTCCCTGAGCATTTGGGATTTGGGGGCTGTTGGATAACGAAGACCTCCAGGATCTACTAAGCTCCCGGTACTTCCCTCTGTCGTTGTCAGCAATGGGTATCTTCTTGGGCTGTGGGAACTGATGCCAGACAACTTGTTTGATCCTCCTACCTCTCTCTGTACAGCCTGAAGACCCCTACTCATCTCTCTGACTTCCTTATGCCAGTTCTTGCCTCGAGATGAAACTGAGAAACAGTTAGGTGTTACTACACGGAACCCTCCTAGGCCTATTTCTCCCAATCCCTGGTTCTCTTCACTTAGCTTGGACGCACTTTCTGTTTTTTTCTTCCCTCCCTGTACTTTTCTCTCACTCTTTTCTGTAACATCTTTTTTAAAGAGCCTCCCCACTGCCCCAATAACAAAACAAAACAATTTAAAACAAAGTAAAAAAATTTTTTTAAAAACTGTTGCTTGTCCCCTTGCACTTTTATAACTTTTGTTTTTAACAGCTTTTTTTAGGTATAATTTGTGCCCTATAAATTGTGCATGTGTAGCATATATACTTTGATAAGTTTTGATGTGTACATACCCTGTGACACCATGATCACGATCATCTCCCCCCAAGAGCTTCCTCATGCCCCTTTGTAATCTGTTCTTCCACCCCTCCTTGCCTACCTGCACCATCCCAGGCAGCGCCCAACGTGCTTTATGTCATTTCAGACTCATTTGCACTTTCTGAAATTTATATAAATGGAATCATACAATACATATTCTGTTTTGACTGACTTCTTTCACTCAGCATTATTTATTTTGAAACTCATCCATGTTGCTAGGAGTACCAATAGTTCATTCCTTTTTATAGCTGAGTGGTATTCCATTGTATAGATGTGCCACAATGTGTTTATCTATTCACCTGTTGATGGACCCTTGGATTGTTTCTACTTTGGGGTTATTACAAATAAAGTTGTTATGAACATTCATTTACAAACATGTGTAAGGGCATATGCTTTTGCTTCTCTTGGGAAATTACCTAGGAGAGAAATGGCGGAGTTACATGGTAGGTGTATGTTGAACTTTTAAAATTCCCAAATTGTTTTCTGAAGTGGTTGTGCCATTTTATATTCCCATCTGTAATGTATGAAACTTCTTGTTCCTCTACATTCTCATCAGTTCTTGGAAGGGTCAGTCTCATTTTAGCTGTTCTAAAAGGTGGGTAGATATATCTCATTGTAGTTTAGATACACATTTCTCTAATAACAAATGAAGTTGAACATCTTTTCAAGTACTGGTTTGTCATCTGTTTATTTTCTTTGTCTAATTGTCTGTTGAACACTTTTGCCCTTTAAAAAAATTGGGTTTTTTGTTTTCTTATTAATAAGTTTTGAGAGTTCTTTATATATTTTCAATACAAGTCCTTTATCAGATGTATGCTTTGCATAGATTTTCTTCCAGTCTGTACTTTGTCATTTGATCGTCTTAATGTATCTTTCAGAGAATAGGAGATTTCATTCTGATGAAATACAATTTATCACTTTTTCTCTTATGGATTGGGATTTTGATGTCATACCTAGGAAATCACTGCCTAATCAAAGATCATCTTTTCTACTATTCTGTAAGTTTTATAGTTTTAAATTTAGGTCTGTGATCCATTTTGAGTTCATTTTAGTATATGATGCACATATTTTAGCACTGTTTTTGGAAAGATAATTCTCTCTCTACTGAATTGCTTGCACTTTTGTTGAAAATCAGTTCACATATGTGTGGGTCTTTTTCTGTGTTCTTTTGACATACATGTCTATCTTGAAGCTACTGTCTTGATTACCACAGTGTTATAAGTCTTGAAATTGGGCAGTTTTAGTCTTCTGCTTTATTTTTCTATTTCAAACTTGTTTTTGGTAATATTAGTCCTTTGCATTTCCATATGAACTTTTAGAACCAGTTTGTTGGTTTCTACCAAAAAACAAAACAAAACAAAACTGTCTTCTGGGATGTGATTGTGATTGCCTTGAATCCATATATCAGTTTTGAAGACTGCACCTTAATGATGTTGAGTCTTCTGATCTGTGAACATGTATATCCCTCCACTTATTTAGGTCTACTTTAATTTCCCTTAACAATGTTTTTTTAGTTTTAATTATGCAGGTCTTTCACTCTTTTGTAAGATTTATCCCTAAGTCATTAATATTTTTTTATGCTGTTCTAAAATGGCATTGATTTGTTAAATTTCAATTTCCATTTGTTTGTTGCTAGTATATAGAAAAACAATTGACTTTTATATATTGAAATTATATCCTGAAAGCATTCCAAATTCACTCATTAGTTGTAATAGCTTTTTTATAGATTCAATTGAAGTTTCTACATAGATGATCGTGTTATTTGAGAATAAAAGCAGTTTTACTTCTTTTTCTCCCATCTGGATACATTTATTTCTTTTTCTTGCCTTATGGAACTGGCTAGAACCTACAGGAAAATGTTAGACAGAAGTGGCAAGACTGAATATCTCTGTCTTGTTCCTAATCTTAGACAAAGAGCAGTTATTCTTTCACAAATAAGTGTGTTGTTAACTGTGGATTTTTGTATTTGCACTTTTTTCCTTTCTGTTTCTAGTTTGCTGAGAGATTTTTTAAAAAATCAGAAACAGATATTTGATTTAGTTGAATGCTTTTTCTGGATCAATTGAAAAGACCATATAGTTTTTATTTTTAGTTTGTTAATATGGTGAATTATTACTTTGATTTTGGAATGTTTAACCAGCCTCACCTTGCTGAGACAAACCCCTCTATGTCATGGTGCATTCATTATCCTTTGTATATATTGTTGGATTTGATTTGCTAGAAATTTGTTAAAAACGTTTTTATCTATATTCATGAGGTATATTAGTCTGGAGTTTTGTTTTCTTGTAATGTCTTTGTCTGCTTTTCATATAAGGGTAATGCTGAACTTATGGAATGAGTAGGGAAATTTTTGTTCTTTTTCAATTTCCTCAAGAATTTGTGTAGAATTGATAAGATTTCTTCCTTAAATGTTTGATAGAATTCACCAGTGAAGACATCTGGGCTCGGGGTTTTCTTTATGGGAAAGTTTTTAACTACAAATTTGATTATTTAATATATATGGGACTATTTAGGCTGTCTATGTTTTTCCTGAGTGAACTTTGGTAGTTTTTGTCATTCAAGGAATTTGTCCACTTTATCTAAGTTGTTAAGTTTATTGGCATAAAGGTATTCATAACATTCCCTTACAATCTTTTTAATATTCATAGAATCTGTAGTGATTTCACCTCTGTCACTCTTGTTATTGATAATTTTTATCATCTTTTTGTACTGATTTGTCTTGTTAGACTAATTTTATGTTTATATTATATAAATATAATTATTTCATATATAAATTTAGATTTTATAATTTTATTGATCTTCTCAAAGAAATAGCTTTCAGTTTCATTGAGTTTTCTATATTGTGTTTATTTCCTTTTTCATTGATCTTTACATAGACCATTATTATTTCCTTTCTTCTGCTTACTTTGGGTTTAATATCTTTGCCCTTTTCTCGTTTCTTAAAGTGGAAGCTGAGGCTACTGATTTTGGACATTTCCTTTTTTCTAATATAGGCATTTAGTGCTATAAATTTCTCTCTAAACACAGCTTTAGCAGTGCCCTACAAATTTTGATATGTTATGTTTTCATTTACTTTCAGTTTAAATTACTTTCTAATTTCACTTTTAATTTTTCTTTGACTCATGGATCATTTGGAAGGGCATTATTTAGTTTCTAAATATTTGATGATCTTCCAAAGATATTTCTGTTATTGTTATACCATTTTTAGTTCCATCTTGGCCAAAGAATGTATTTTGTATGAATTCCATCCTTATACATTTATTGAGATTTGTTTTATGTTTAGAATATGGTCTAACTTGGTAAATGTTTCATGTAGAGTTGGAAAGGATGTGTATTCTACTGCTGTTAGGTTGGGAGTGTTCTGTAAATGCCAATCAGTTCAAGTTGGTTGATAGTGTTGCTAGGGTTTTGTATATCCTTACTGATTTTCAGTCTCTTTGCCCATTCAATTATTGAGAGTGGGGTATTAAAATCTGAAGAAATAAATTGTGGATTTGTCTAATTCTCTTTGTAGTTCTGGCAGTTTTTGCTTTGTGTATTTTGAAGTTCTGTTGATTAGAAAGCAAAAATATAAGATTGTCATGTCCTATTGATGAACTCACCTCTTAATTACTGTGAAATAAACTTCTCTATCCTTTATTGGGTGCTAGGTATTTTTGTATTCCTATAAATATTCTGGAGCTGTATTCCAGGATGCAGTTAAGTTACATGGAAACAGTTTGGTCCTTTAGGTTCTCGCTTTTAACATTTGTTAGGTGAAACCAGTTGTATTTAGCCTAGGGCTAAATTATCTACTGTTGAAGCAAGCTCCTTCTGAGTATTCTACCCCGTGCTCTGTGACTTTTGAGGTTTTCCAGTCTCTCTGGTGGTAACAGGCACGATTCCTGGCCCAGTGTGAGCACCAAATACTGTTTCTCTGATCCTTTATGGTGGTTCTTTTCCTGGACTCAGGTAGTTTTCTCACATGCTTATGATGATCAGTACTCTTCTGAATCCGCAAGGGGGATCCATGCAGATCTCCAGGGTTCTCTCTCTGGGTAGCACTATCCTATGAACTCCACCTGTCTTGGTCTCCCCAGGCTCTCAGCTCTGTCCCTTCAACTCAGGAAGTCTCCTGGGCTCTACCTAGATTCCTTCTTCTTGCTCCGTGGCCTGGAAGCTTCTCAAGGCAATGAGCTGGGGCAGTCGTAAAGCTTACTCCGCTTGCTTCCTGTGTCTCTGGGATCATTGTCCTTCATTGCCTGACATCCAGTCTTTTGAAAAATGTTCTTTCATATAATTTGTCTGTTTTTTTGTTTGTTTATTTCAGGCAGGAGGGTAAACTGGGTCCCTGTTACTCCATCTTGGCCAGAATTGGAAGAACTACTGTTTTTGATTCAACTTAATTTTGCCAGCCTGATTCCAGATAAAACCAGTTTTCTAGACTACAAATTAAAAAATTAATGTAAGACAATTCTCAAACAGGTTTTATTTTTAAAATAAACATTATTGAGGAATAAGTTATCTACAATAAAATGCTCATCTTTTAAGTGATCAGTTCAATGAGTTTTGACAGGTGCACATACCCGTTTAGCCCCATTCAAGATACAGAATATTTCCATCACCCCATAAAGTTCCTTTCAACAAGGTTGCAATATACCATTAGGATAAGTCAGTTGAGGTCTAAGCATTGCTTGTGAGCTAGGGGCAGGAGTCCATTGACAGAGCTGCCTCCCTTCCTCCCTTGATTCTTGAGCCTAGTTACTGCTTTTTCTCCTTTTCCTAGGTAGACAGACTCGTGTGACTCTCTGCAAAATGAATCATCAGACCTCAAGACATAGGTGATTTTTTTTATATAAATTTTCAAACTTTTTATTATGGAAAAATTTCAAACTTACACAAAGTAAAGAGAAACTATAATTATAATATACCCCTGTGTACTTGTCACTTATCCTCAACCTTATGATTATATTCCAATGTTTTCATCTATGCCAGCATTTCTCAATCTCACACTAATAACAATTTTTTTTGGAAAAAATTAAATCTTACTATACTCAAAGAAATAGAAAGTAGAATAAGACACCAGATTGTTTTTACATCCATCTAAATTAGGTAATACAAAGGAAATCTCTTTATAAAAAACATATACAGTGAAAAGTAATCCCTCTTATCTGGTCCTCCCATTCCAAATTTCCTTCCCCAGAAGTAGCCCATGCTAATAGATCCTTGTGCGTCTTTCTAGGAAGATTCGTTGTATATGCTAGCAAATATGTGGATGGATTTCCATAATTAATACCTTACTGTAGATACTGTTCAGCCCTAGGTATTTTTTTTTTACTGAGATATATTAACATACCATACAATCATCCATGGAGTACAATCAACTGTTCATAGTACCATCTTATAGTTGTGCATTCATCACCCCAACCTATTTTCGAACATTTTTCTTACACCAAAAAAAATCAGAATCAGATTAAAAAATAAAAATATAAAAAGAACACCCAAATCACCCCCCCATTCCACCCTATTTTTCATTTAGGTTTTGTCCCCATTTTTCTACTCATCCATCCATATACTGGATAAAGGGAGTGTGAACCACAGAGTTTTCACAATCACACTGCCACCCCTTGTAATCTACATTGTTATATAATCGTCTTCAAGAGTCAAGGCTACTGGGTTGGAGTTTGGTAGTTTCAGGTATTTACTTCTAGCTATCCCAATCCATTAAAACCTAAGAAGTGTTATCTATATAGTGTGTAAGAATAAAACCTATAAAGTGTTATCTATGTAGTGTGTAAGAATGTCCACCAGAGTGACCTCTTGACTCCATTTGAAATCTCTCAGCCACTGAGGCTTTATTTTGTTTCATTTCGCATCTCCCTTTTGGTCAAGAAGATGTTCTCAATCCTACGATGCTGGGTCCAGATTCATCCCTGGGAGTCATATCCGATGTTGCCAGGGAGATTTACACACCTGGGAGTCAGGTCCCACGTAGGGGGGAGGGCAGTGGGTTCACCTGCCAAGTTGGCTTAGTTAGAGAGAGAGAGGGCCACATCTGAGCAACAAAGAGGCACTTGGGGGAGCCTCTTAGGCACGATTATAAGCAGGTTTAGCCTCTCCTTGCAGCAACAAGCTTCATAGGGGCTAGCCCCAAGACAGAGGGCTCAGCACATCAAGCTGTCAGTCCAAAATGTTTGTGAGAACAGCATCAATCAATGTGAGGAAGTCCAGCACCTCTGCATTCTCCCCCAGCTCTTCAGGGGGACCCCAAATATATATTTTTGTTCTCTACCCAAATTACTTTAGGATGTGTTGCTATTTCATTCTAAGCTATACAGACCTACCATAGCTCACTTCCTATTCAAAGTTCCATGTAATTGTAGTGTTTGAACAAACTGACTGTAGAAGTTATATTGTTTAGAAAATATAGATCCTACACCAAATAAGCATCCCTTCCCTTGATCTCATATGGAAGTTGAAGCTTGAACACAGTCAGTTTCAACCTTTACCCTTTGGCCTGATTTGCTCTAGTCTTAACCAGATTTGCTTTATTCATATCTCTAATTGAAGTCTGGGGTCTATCTCAGCTTTTTTTTTTTTTTTTTTTTTTTAAACAGTTGCTGTGTGCGTTAATACTGATATTCATATCTGCCGAGCTCTAGCTCTGAGTTTCAGGTGTAACACAGGTGCTCAATATTCCAGAGACCAGTTAGGACATACATTAAAGGATCAACATCTCAGAGTTTGGAGATAGCCATTACAATTAAAGAATAGATTTGACTGCTATAAGAGCTTACAATCTAGGGACATTAAAATAATCATTTCCCTGTGAGGTTGTGCTCTAAGATTTAATTCTGAGTTTACACATTGTAGTTAGTCCATATTGGCATTATAGTGTTGGCCTTGGTTTCTGGCATACTTCACTCAATATGCTGTCTACAGGATCCATTCACCTCATTGTGTGTCTCACAGCTTCACTCCTTCTGGTAGTTGCTCTATATTCCATTGTATGCATATACCACAGATCATCATTCTGTTCCTCAGTCGATGTACCCTTAGGCCACCACAAGCCATTGAAAATCATGAATACTGCCGCCATAAACATCAGTGTGCAAATGTCCATTCATAAGATGTAGGTGATTTTTGCAAGAAAGCAGCGTTCGATGGGATGAGGAATTGTTTTGGTACCTCTTGACCATCATGGTATATCTCAGACTGCAACACCACTTCCACCTTGGACCCTTGGAGTCTCTTCATTTCTGAGATTTTATAGCTCATTTCTTACATGGCATTATTGCCACAATAACTAATCGAAGCATGGTGCTTGATAAATATTGCCAGATTGTTTTCAAAAAGTGTAGCACTTATATTTATATTGCATCCAGCTTGCCAAACTGAGCTATATTTAAATTTTTAACTTCTGAAAATTTAATAAATTAAATCATTGTTTTGTTATGATTTAGTTTTTCAAAGCTATCTCTGAACGTCACAGGTACCTGTGAGCCGTGCTGGCCTAACGCATCAATGGGTTTCGTTTCCCTTCCACTGGGTGCACCAGAGGGAACTCTGCATGGCAGCTGGTTGTGGAAGAAGCCAAAAATTGAAGCTGACATCAAATTACAAAGCCTCTGGGACTGTGTCCTATTTAGATAGATTATCTTGTTTCTAAGCATTCATTTATTTCCCTCTTGACTCCTTCTCCTAGTTTTGCAATCTTGTGTTTTCAGTCCCACGAACAATTTTCTAGAGTTTACCTTGTGCCAGTCACTGTGCTAGTAAGCAAAAGCATCCTGCAGTAAACAAAGCCACCTCGAAGCCATCGCACCCCTCCTCTTGTAGTCCAGTTCTCTCTACCCCACTGGTTGCCGGCTCAGAGTTTCACATCCTTTCCCTGGTCACTGTGTTGTCCCCTGCATCTCTCCTAGCCTGGAAAGGACCCCACCTGGCACATCATACCACAGCGGAAGCAACAGGTCCTGCTATGCATGAGTGAGGCTGGGGCGACGGAGGCGACTGCCCTCTTCTCACCTCTGGACTCAGGTCCTAGACCTCAGAGTTGTTTTCATTGTCAAGGTTAGATATTCTTCTGGTTATGGTTCTCCTTATATGAATTTTCTCTTCATGTTCTTTGCCTGCTTATCTACTGAGGTCTTGATTTAAAAAAAATCAATATATATGAATTTTTATGTAACAGAGATATTAAACCACTTCTGCAATGTTTGCTGCAAAATTCTTTCTCTGTCCAATATTTTCTTGTTTCTATGGCTTTTGTTAAACAGAAGATATGTTTTCTGAGTGTAAGGTTTACATCCATAAATAAGAAGGGCCATATGTATACCTTTCTCTTATCTTTACCCCTATAACATGCTTTCTCAGGCAATTTAAGTCTCTCTGGAATGCTCTGATTAGTGGCCGAGGATGCATTTGGGGAGAGGGAGAAATTGGATCCCTCTTTGACAGGAATGGCTCATGCCATTTTCTCCCTTATGAGTCTTCTCAAGTCCACCTTCATTTACTTGTTCTAAAATATTTATTGAGCATCTACTCTATGCCATACACCACTGCCTGGGACATTATGCATACCGTTTAGTGGTCACTGAGATTTAATTGAGGTTTGGTGAGATGAATGAACCATACAGTCCGTCAATAAAGTTTAGTATTACCTTAACCACGTTCTTAGAGTTATTAAGTTTAGGATCTTTGGAGACAATCTTGAGTGAGCAAGATAGATATAGGCCCTGGCCTCCAGGGCTTCACAGAAGATTGGAGAAGGCAGACAAGTAAATGACAATTACAGTGAAGTGTGGCAGATGTTTTGATGGGGGACGTGCTGGAGAGGGGGGCTTGCAAATACATAGTGGGATACCTAGCATGGATTCGAGGGACCAGGGATAGCTTCCTGGAGGTGGTGATGCCCACATTGAGACCTGAAGAATGAGGATGAATGGCTAAGAGAAGGGGGTTGGAGGTCAGAGTATTCTTGCAAAGGAAATGGCTCAAAAATTCCTGGGGGTGAGAAAGAAAACTTGTATCTTTAAGAATCCATGGTGCTGAAGGGTGAATCCTAAGGGTCATGTTTGAGAAATGAGTCAAATATTGTTGTTATTAGTCCCTTAATTATTTGATCCCCCATCACCTTATTCCCCTCCTCCTTTGTAGAATATGTTGCCATTATTATTTACCAATGAAAGGGGGCTGGCTTGAAAACCAAGACACTTGGTTTTTATTCCTTGCTCTGCTATGAAACAGCTGTGTGTCTTTGGTCAGTTTAAGGTCCCGTGCTGGGCCTGTTTCCTGTTCTGGGAAAACTGGGGCCAAGCAGGTTGGTGTCCTAGCATGACATGTGAAGGCTGCATCTACTGTTCCTGAGGCATGGCTGTTGGGTGGCATCTCTTCTATCCATTCATCATGTCTGTCTCTTATGCTCAAGGGGACATTTACCCCTGGGAATGCTCTCTAAAGCCAGAGTCCAAGAAGAAGCTTTACCCAAACCCAGAGAACAGAGTTCCCAAGCCAGAATCTCAACAATCTCTATGCCCAATTCCAACACGTATTCCCCTGTGGAGTATTGATTTCTGCAGACAAGCCAATGAGTTAGAGCTCCTGGAGGGTGGACATGGACTGTTTGGGGGATTCTCCAGGCAGTGCCTACTACATTATGGGTCCTCAGTTAACATTCATTGAAGTTTCATTGAGGTTTGATGAGATGGATGAACCATACAATCTGTCAATAAAGTTAAGTATTACCCTAACCACATTCTCAAAGTTATTAAAAATGTCAAGAGCAGGGTGATTTATCTGATCATTCTATGGAAATATTGCAAAGACAGTATGTATAAAAACGTGCAGGGCTTAAATGATAATGATTTATCTTTCTCGCTCCATCTTGAGCTTAGTGTCAAATGACTGTATCTGGTGTGGTCCACCTCTTTGACATCTTTGGCCTTTTGACACCATTTCTGGTTGTAAGAGCATTGGAAGGTTGCAGCACAGGCTGGGGTTTCAAGAGCTGATGCAAACTCATTTCCCCAGTGGTCTCCCATCTGTGAATGGCCCCTAGTAGCCACCTAGGCACAACCTTTGACATTTGACGTCACTGCCTCTGAGCAAAAGGTGCTTTAGCAGGGGGATAACGAGGCTCTGGCCCTGAGCTGAGACCTGAAAAATGTGCTTCCCACTCTGATATAGTGTGTCTCTTGAGAAAATTATAAACAATAGCAATGTCAGAGCGCAGGAAGGAGTGGGAATTAGAATTATTTGCTCTGGGAATTTGTGTTCACATTGCATCACTTGCATCTGTCTGGCAGCATGGCCTGCTGTGGAGTGGGGTCCTGGATTCTCCATCCCGAGCCTCAGCCATGGCTTCTCCAGGACACGGGTAGTTGTGGAATACCAGTGTGTGTTCCCATGTGTTTAAGAGAGTGCCTCATTCCACATGGCCTGCACAAACAGCTTTGCACAGCTGCAGCCAAACACCGTGTACAGAGAAGCACTTGGTGAAAATGATTTTGATGCTTTTGTAATAACTATGTGATTAAAAACCACATGAAAACTGACAACAGTTAAAATAAAAACCAGCCTTGCAAGCTCACGTGCAGCTTTAGCAAAGCCCATGCTCCCAGCGCCCCTCCCCAGCTGCCCATGGGTGCCCGCTCTTTCAGGATTTCCCCTCCAGACACACTGCAGCAGGGTCTTTGTGTGGGGGAAGGCTCCTGTGCTCCCTCCTCCAGCCTCCTGCATTCCCCTTGACCATCCCAGCCCTCCATACCATTCTCAGCCTCTGGGGGGCACCAGAGCTTGCACATGGAAAGGTGGATGCTTCTTGAGACAAAAGAGGAGGATTTTGGCTGCCAGTTTGTCGTAACATTGTGTAAGGTCTGTCTCGAGGCAGAGGAGACCATATACAGACCTGAATCAGGGTGTGCGTTGTTCTCCTGGCTGTTCAGGTATTACTGGCTGGGGACTGATGGTGGCCCAGGTCCCGAGGTGATGGGGAGCCAGATTCTGGTGCTTTTGCATCTGAGAGTCCCCCCATAGGGGCTGGTGGCTGGGAGAAGAGGTCACTTGCGGGCAAGGAGGCTTCCCATGGCCCCTGCTCCATGCTGCACAGGAGCTGTGTTCATTGGAGAGACAAAAGGTGCCAGAGCAACAAGGCAAGTGCAGATGAGAGAGAGAGAGAGAGAGAGAGAGAGAGAACGCAAGCTAGGGGCAAAATCAAGAATGAGGCAGAGTAAGGCTAATGTATGGTGATTGTTCTAACCAGTGTTATGGGTTTTGGAGCAAAACAATTTGTAGGAAGCAAACTTCCCCAAATGTGAGTACTTAATAAAGAAGAAAACAGAAGGATTGATAATGGAAATTAGGCTAATGAATAAACAAGCTCCTTAAAAAATGGGCTCCTCTCGCAGTCCGTTATTTTTAACTTAGTGGCAATTTGCATACTAGTTAATTTGCATATATTAAATACTGCTCCCCTTCTTCTCCTTCCCACCTCCTCCACTTCAGAATAACATTTCATTACGGTGCTGCTGGGCCCGAGGACTCAGAGGCTCTAGAGAGTTTATTAATTTATCCAACACATGCTGTGTACATTTTTATCACTTGCTGCACAGTGGACCCGGTATCTTTGAAGTCATTAACAACACTAAGGGTGTTCTGCTCGAGGTATTCAAACGAGAGAGAGAGAAACCAGCCTGCAAAAATATGTACCCAAAAAAAGAGAAAGATCATGTTTGGTTTATGTTCTTTCTAGGAAGAGGAAAATGAGCAATAGCTGACTCTCTTATTTGCATCAGAGAGCCTCCGCTTTGTTTAATTATTTTTTCTTGTTTTAATTTTAAAATGCAATAGAATCAATCTCCAGTGGGGCACAGATACCCAGAAAGAACTAGCCACATATGACATTTCTGTTGCTGCCCATGATGGAAGGGAGGAGGGAGACACGGCTCTCTGGGAGCTACCATTACTGCAGATGAGAATAATGAGCCAGGAGGTGAGAGCCAGAGTCTGTGTTTCACTGACTGCCCCTCCCAATGGTGCTCCCTCTCCTCTGTGCTCCCAGGGCTGGGAAACAGGGCCATGCCTGCTCTCACTGCCCGGACCTCCTGGCCCATCCATGGACTGCACTGCCATTTGACTGTCCCCTCCCAGGGGGCCCTCCCCACTGGTAGCCTCTAACGTGGTTGGAACTTCTAGTCCAGCTTCTGTAGTGGATGGTCCCCCCTCCCATGGGAATAGAGGAAAGTTCTTCATGCCTAGAGGGGGCTTTTTCAAAGTGGCCAGCTCTGGCACACCTGCATTAATCCTGCTGTCATTTTCTCTCTTCAGGTATTAGTTCCTCTTTCCACTGTCCTAGATGCCTAAGCTGAGGAGAAACTTGCATATCTACCTAGAGCTTGTAGAGTTTCCCCAGATGCAAATTAAAATGAAATTAACTAATTTGTCCATTCATTCATCAAATATTAATTGAATGCCTACTATGTGCCAGACATTCAAGACGTTGGGGATATGGAGCTTACATTCTAGTAGGCAGAGCCAGACAATAAACACATACACAATAAATAGGTGATACTATAAATGCTTAGAAGAAGTGTAAGTGGGATGATGGGGTAGAGAGTGAAATGATGGATGGAGTGCTACTCATCAGGGACAACCTCTCTGAGGAGGTGACCTTTGAGATATAACAAAAGAGAAAGAAGTAGGGGGAAGCAGAATTTACTCAGGGTTTTTGTGGCCATCTCTTTGCCCTTCTTTGCCCAAGCTGGGCTTTTGGCCAGTGACTTTCACTTGGCTGAAATAATCTGGCAATCCCAATGTGTTTTCCACCATGTGGTCCCAAGGTATAGCTAGGCTTGAAGGTCATGTCTCAGAGAGTGAGTAACCTGAGAACAGTAGACCGTGGGGCACTCACCCTGTTCAGTTGACCTTTTCTGTGGGATGAACAAGGTCCTTTTGGATCTTGTCTGCAGGAACAAACTCCCCTGGAGGAGACAGTGGTTGGCAGGGGTTAAACATGTCTGACACTCCAGGTTTAAATCTTACTTGTTTTGTGAACTTGGATAAGTTACACAACCTCCCTGCATTTTAATTTCCCAATCTTCAAAGTGGATATTAGACATCTCAATGGACTGGCAGATAATAAAGGCTCAATCAATGTGCCCAGGTTTTATTTTCCAGAACATACAGACTTTCCTTACTCCATCACCTCCAAGTATAAGGATATACTCTATGAATGGGGAGTGGGGGACTTTCTATGTAGGTTGCTAGACAAATACAGGGTAGAAAATCATCTAAGAGTAGCCTCTAAGCCCCTTATGGTTTGAGTTACGTAATCAGACAGTCTCGGGTTTGAAACCTAGCTCTACCAAGTTACTAACAATTCTGCCCTTGAGTAAGTTACTTAATCTGCTTATGATTCAGTTTGCTCATCTGTAATCTGGGGATAATAATATTGGTACCTTATAGTACTGTAAGAATTATTGAGACAATGTCTGTAAAGGATGTAACACATAAATATTAGCTGATATATTTAATAGTATTTTACTGACCTGACTTATGGCAATAAATAATTTGTTCCCCTTGATTAACAAGAGATGTTTAAATTCTTCACATATTGTAGGGACTCCCCTGCCCCCGCTCTGGCGATTATTCTCAAACTGGCTGCCACACTGCCATTTCAGAGTAATTTTCTTTATCACTTATGCCTTTATCCTAGTCTAAGCCACCCTCTTTTATCCCCAGGAGAACAGCAATGGCCCTGACTGGACTCCCCACTTCTCCTCCAAGCCCAGTGTTCCAGTTTGCTAATGCTGCCATTACGCAAAACACCAGAAATGGATTGGCTTTTTAAAAGGGGGTTTATTTGGCTATAAATCTACAGTCTGAAGGCCATGAAAATGTCCAAATTAAGGCATCAACATGAGTATATCTTCACCAAAGGAGGGCCAATGGCATCTGGAAAATCTGTTAGCTGGGAAGGCACATGGCTGGCATCTGTGATCCTGGGTTGTGTTCTAGCTCCCTCTCAGCTCTTGTGCATTCTTCAAAATGTTTGCCGTCTCCAAAATGCCTCTCTCAGCTGCTCTCCAAAATGTCACTCTCAGCTGCTTTCGGAGGTCCTTCTGTTTGTGAGTTCTTTTACAAGACTCCAGTGATTAAATTAAGACCTATGCTGAATGGGCGGGGCCACACATCCATGGAAATAATCTAATCAAAGTCATTATCCACATTTGGGTGGGTCACATTCTCCATGGAAACAACTCAATCCAAAGATTCCAACCCAATCAACACTAATACGTTTGCCCCCACAAGATTGCATTAAAGAACATGGCATTTTGGGGGACATAGTGCATCCAAACTGGCACACCCAGATTCCCTATACAATAAGCAGATGATCTCTGCAGAACATACATCAGCCACTCAGTGGCTTCCATTCACTTTAAAATAGAATTCAAACTCCTTACCTGGGCTTGTAAGGCTTTAATTAACCTATGCTTGCTATATTTCCAACCTCAACTCCCCTCACCTTCCTCCATGCTCACTATTGTCCAGCCACACTGGCCTTTCTGTTCCTAAACGCACCAAGCTAGTTCCTGCCTTCAGGGCTTTGGACATGTCATTTCTTCTGCCTGAAATGCACCTTCCCTCTGTGTTTTGTTTGGCTGGTATATGGTGAAGGATTTCATTTTATTCTGATTAACAGAAAAATCTGACAACAGTGGCTTCAATACATATGTTGTTTTTGTCATTTGATTAGAAGTCAGGAAAAAGGTGTCATTGGTCATCAGCACAAAGATATCAGAGAGAAGGTCCCTGAAATTCTCTGTCTTGGCCTCTCCCCCATGGTTGCAAGGTGGTTGCCATAATACCAGGCATTCTATCCATATTTCACACAAGAAGAAGGAGCTGAAGGGAAGCAAGTAAGGGCAGTGCTTATACCGGGAAAGCAACACTTTCCTGTAAACACTAGCTTACCTCTCATTGGCCAGATCTGTGTCACACTGGCTACCACTTGCTATAGTGAAGTCAGGGAAATGCACATTTTAACTGGGTACACTGTAACCTTCTCCCTAAAAATTGTGGCTGGGTACATTTAGCTGGATAATTGGGGCTACAAACAAAATAAGGAAGAAGAGGAAAGGTATTTGGTAGGCAACTAGTGGTGGCTGCCAGAGCTGGCTTCTCATTTTTCAGGTCTCAGCTTAACTGTTTTCTCTTCAGACAGACCTTCTGTGACCACCTTATCTAAGTACCACCCCTCCCCCATTTTCTCTGTCATAAGCCCTTTCTGTTTCCTTCATAGCAATTTTTAGAGTGCAATTGTTTAATTCTTTATTTACTAGTTTGTTATAATCTCCCTCTAGATGCCAAAAGAGCAGGAATCATGTCTGCTTGACTCACCACTGAATTCCTAGAACTCAGCTCAGAGCTGGGCATGTAGTGGTGCTCAAGAAATTATTCACTGAATGAATGAGTGAAATCCATTAATGAAAGAGTATAGAATATCTCAAGGATGTAGGAAGAGTGCCTGCTCCTTTCCCAGGTTATCCCCATCAAAGTGAGCCCCTAAATAGAAGTGAACACAGTAAGTTAGTTAATAGGCAACTCTGTCTAATTAAGAAGTGACTGAATGTTGAGAATGTAATTTGCCGGATTCTTATTCCCGTATATTATCAAGAGCACTCAGCTTTGATGGGTTGAGAGAGTTTGGTAGTTGTGAGTGAGTCAGGTATGGCAAATTATAGAGGTGTTCTGAATAACGTGGAACACATACAGTCTAAGCTCACGCCTGTCTTTTGAGAGTGTTTTCATTCTTTTCCAGCATTTGGGTTGGCAACACACTGCACAATGGCCTTGTTCTCTCTTGTTCTTAAACAAAACACAACAAAACCACAATGTCACAATTACTCTGTGTTACGTATATGTTATGTTATATGCATTATATGGACTAACTAATTATGCCCGGAAAACAATCCATAGAGAGAAAATGAGGCATGGGGAAGGTGAGGTCCTGGGTTTGAACCCCAGCAGCCTGCCCTAGAGCCCATATTCTTAGCTATTATTATGCTATTGTGCTTTTATTTTATTTGATCCAGGTTTTCTTTAGGGTAAATTGGTAAGAACAAATGGAAGCTAGTATTATACCTGGAGTATAAACTTCAGCATTTAGGCAAAAGAGAAGAAAATGACTTTTTGGTGTATTGCTGCAGAAACAAGTGCTCCGTCAGGAGGTAGCTGCTGAGACAAACAGGAGAACAGGGAGTGGGGATGGTTCTGCAGGTGCTGGGACCAGTGGACTGCCATTCCCTTATCATGGCAGTAATTCCCCAATCTACATGGCTGTCATTCTACGTGGCTTAAGGCTAAGAGGAGAAGCTGATGAGTGGGATGGCAGAATCAGCACGCCAAAAGGACCCTTGTCAGGTTAATAGATTGGTTGAAACCTGACCAGATGATATTTCACAGGGACAGCTGTAAAACTTTGGGGTTTTATTCAAAGAATCAAGTGCACAAATAGAGAATGAGGAGACATACTTTGATAGCAATTCACAAGAAAAAGACATAGAAATTGCGTTTTGGTGCAGGCTCAGTTTCACTCCGTAGTACGGTGGTGAGGACCAAGGAAGCTTATAGGAACTTAGATGACATTTTTCAGTGGCATCTAACTCCTCTCTGCTTCTCCCAGTGGTTCTGGGTTGGGTGGTTTAAGCCCACTGACCAATTGATAGGGGCCAGAGGAGGGTGAAGAAAATGGGAGAGGAGATTGAAAACATGCTAATTAAATTACAAATGAAAGCACTGGAGATATTTAAAGAGTAAACGTCTTTAAATATTTGAAAGACTGCCACATGGAAGAGAGAATATTCTGGTTGTGTGACTCCTAGGGGTAGAACTGGGACCAGTAGTAAATGAAAAAGATTTTGTTCAACTTGAGTAGGAGTACCCAACAAATTGCAGTTTTCCAGAAACAGCCACATAGCAAAAAAAAACACATAAAACCAAGTATGGGGCAGGACCACATTCAAGAAAAGCTGCAGTAGGGGGCCCGCTTATAAGATGGGAGTGTTCTGAGCCAGGCCCCCTGAGGCAGTTACCCTGAGGGTCACTGTAATTCTCGAGTTACCACCCTGAATTTAATTTCAGGGTCAGTTCGCTCCATTGCTCTAAATCCGCCTTTTCTAAAGGCATGTTACTATTGCTAATCAAAGCTCTGGGGAGTGAACTTTTTTTCCTGAGTGTTGCTGCAAAGCAGACCACTCTGAAGAGTGAAATTCTACAACTAATTCAAGAATGGGCATGGGGTGAAAGCCTGGTGGATTCAGATTTCCCAAATTGGAAAAGACCTCCAGCAGGGAGAGAAGAGCCTGTGGAGTTGGGCAGATCTGAGTTCAAATCCTGCTTCTGCATCTTGCCATCAATATGACCTTGAGCAGGTCATTTAACCCTCTGGGTCGAAGTTTTCTCCCATTTAAAAAGGATCGATAGCCCTGACTGGGGGAGTTTTGTGAGGATTGCATGTGATAATGTGTGCTAAAATCCCCAACATGTGACAGTCACAGGTGACCCTCCCCTCCCACAGGCCACCTGGTTCACCCAGTCACCCCCCTCTGATAAATCTTTACTAAGAAGACCTGTTTCTAAATAGCTTCAGGGAAGAGATTTGATGAGCACTGTTGGTCACCCATCCAGTGTTATTAGCAACCCTAATTTTCTGGCGCACTGTGTTCAGTGGGGAGCCTCACAGCTTAATGGACTTGGAGGGCTGGAAGAGACCATAAGGGAGTTACAGAGAAGCCACAAAGGTTGGTTAAGAAGACCCTTGAGAAAAACTGATGCTATTGCAACCACTAAGTATGAATCTGGAGGCCCCGGCCTAAAGATTTAATAACAGTACAAGAGCCATGCATTCAGCGCAGGCAGCAGGCAGGGGCTGGATGGCAGGGGGATGCGTGGATTCAAAGCTGGAGAGAGCTGGGAAAGCCTCCGGGCACTGTGGTATTGGCTGCCCTCAGGGTAACTGCCTCAGGGGGCCTGGCTCAGAACACTCCCATCTTATAAGCGGGCCCCCTACTGCAGCTTTTCTTGAATGTGGTCCTGCCCCATACTTGGTTTTATGTTTTTTTTTTTTTTTTGCTATGTGGCTGTTTCTGGAAAACTGCAATTTGTTGGGTACTCCTACTCAAGTTGAACAAAATCTTTTTCATTTACTACTGGTCCCAGTTCTACCCCTAGGGGTCACACAACCAGAATATTCTCTCTTCCATGTGGCAGTCTTTCAAATATTTAAAGACGTTTACTCTTTAAATATCTCCAGTGCTTTCATTTGTAATTTAATTAGCATGTTTTCAATCTCCTCTCCCATTTTCTTCACCCTCCTCTGGCCCCTATCAATTGGTCAGTGGGCTTAAACCACCCAACCCAGAACCACTGGGAGAAGCAGAGAGGAGTTAGGTGCCATTGAAAAATGTCATCTAAGTTCCTATAAGCTTCCTTGGTCCTCACCACCGTACTACGGAGTGAAACTGAGCCTGCACCAAAACGCAATTTCTATGTCTTTTTCTTGTGAATTGCTATCAAAGTATGTCTCCTCATTCTCTATTTGTGCACTTGATTCTTTGAATAAAACCCCAAAGTTTTACAGCTGTCCCTGTGAAATATCATCTGCTCAGGTTTCAACCAATCTATCAACCTGACAAGGGTCCTTTTGGCATGCTGATTCTGCCATCCCACTCATCAGCTTCTCCTCTTAGCCTTAAGCCATGTAGATTGGGTACGCATGCTCTAGGGGACAAGAATTTAATAATACTTGATAAAAATTTTGGACTGCATAAGGTAGAGGTCAAAATTCTTCATTATATCATTCAGCGCATCCTCTAGGATCACATCACCCATTAATCATCATCTCCGAATTTATTTAACCAGTTATGAATCCACCGAATGGTATTATCATGAGGTCCATATCTCTGTAATTTGTTCACAAGGATATTATAGGAAACTCCATCAAAGACATTGTTAAAATCGATAGGCACTCTGTCTACTGCATCTCTTTAATTCTCTATTGTGGTCCCCCTACCAACAAACACATCTAAGGTGGCTCATTCTTAGTGGGTGTAAGCTGATCCTAGGGAGCATGCCACCTCCTTTCAGGGTTCACATTCTCCCTGGTACATAATTTTCCCAAAGAATTTGATACGGAGCATTTTATGCCTCTGCAAATCACAGGACCTTCCTTCCCTTCCAAAGGACATTAAATAGATGAGGTTGGGGCCAAGAAGATTGAGATTGAACTTTGCAGAAATAATTTAGGTTAGACATTAAGAATAATTAAGACATTGTGCTGAAATTCTAAAAATGGCTATGATGTCACCTCCACAAATTTTTAATAAATAGGTTATATATTGGATATTTTCTTTGTAGACTAGAGGGAAAGATATGAATGAAGTCACATAATAGCCAGGCAGTCACTGATGAGAAGGAGCCAAGGCCTGGTTTTATTTGCAGCTCTGTTTCTACTCTAGCTATATTGACATGCTATTTTCTCATAAGGCTCTATTTTCTGGGCTTCAAATAGGGATGGGAATACCTTCTATCCCTACCTCCTGGAGTCATTGTGAGGAGTCAGATGAAAGGCAGCATCACACAAGAGTAAGGGGTTATTAGTATGGCTTCTGGAGGAGTTTGTGTCTCTTTGATCCATGGCTGTCAGTTCCACGATTGCAGCTGTAAATACTGTGGGATGTTGGAAGCACACACTGTTTGGGGTTGATCATATTCTCTAATTGGGTGTCACCTTTCATGAGCCAAGTGGCTGCCAAAGCTGATTGCCTCTGATTTAGTTTCTTGGAATGGATCAGCGTATTGTTTTGTTAACAACTATCTGAGGTTCAAGAAGTCTTCTGAGTGGAACCACTTGAAGTATAACAGCTGGCTAGGGGGCTGTCTTGTGGTAAGCTCAGAGGGCACTTACATACTAGTCCCTACTTACGCACAAATGTGACAGTCTTCCAAAGGGGACTCAGTGATTCCCAAATGCCTACAGTGCTCAGTAAGCAATTTTCATGTTTTGATGCAGAAAACACATCTTCAGTTCTTCTTAGACCAGTCTGCCTTTATTCGTAAACTAAATAGGATATACAGAGCCAAGGAAGAGAGTGAAGACAAGACTCAGCATCACCTCAATAGCAGGGCTTCCATGTAGTTCCTATCATTATTCCATCCACTCAACTGTCCATCCATCCATCCAATCAATCCATCCATCCATCCCTCCATCCATCTATCCTCCAATCCCTCCATCCATTCATATAATATATAGTAGCAAAGCACTCAGTGATATTTAAATCCTGCCCTCAAGGAGTTTATGGTTCAGCATATGAGATAAGTTGTATATAATTTCTGGAAAAAAGGATCATTAGGGGATTAGAGAGAGATTGCTTCCAGTTGGACGGAACTGGAAAGCATTTGAGCTGAACCAAGAAAGGTGGGTAAGATTTAGTTATATGGAGATGGAAGAAAAGGTTTATCCAGGTAGGGGAATAACAAATAGTAAAGGCAGGAAGTAGGTGAAATGATAAGATGGCATGGGCTTCTAATACGGAATACATGCAATATCGTGCTTTGCAGGAAAACAATGAGAGATTAACTGGAAAGGTAGCCTGGGACAGGTAGTAGAGGACCTAGCATTCCAGGCTAAGGAATTCTGTACTTCATTCAGGAGGAAATCTGGGGTCATTGATGATTTTTGAGTATTGTAGTGATGTAATCTGAACTGTGCTTTAGAAAGATTACCCTCTTTACCAGTCTTGAAAGTCGAAAGCAGTATGTAGGAGCCTTGCCTCTAATTCCTACCTTCTCACTTTCCCGTGACAAATATTGCTACAAATGTCAGGGAAGTAGGTAGCTCTATTTAACCTTGAGGAAGGAAAAGTGGATATAGTGGATTTGGGGTTTCCAACCCTATCCCTTTCAGGACTGAGGCACCCATCCCGTTATGCTGAGAGTGTTGGACGCTGAGAGTTCACAGTTGCAGCCCTCACTGGAAATTGCCTTCAGCTGGAGGGTTGATACAGGTGGTACAAAGGCTTGGCTCCTTGCCCTCAATTTGGGGAACAACTCTGAAGGACTATGTGTCTCCTGAGCTCCCTGCAGGATCATCTGAGACTTCTGTGTTCTCCAGTGCATGCCCCAGTGACTCCTGCACACCAGTCTCCATCTCAGAGTCTTTTTCCAGGGCAATGGGTCCTTCTGCTCACCAGCTCCCTCTGCTGTTGACCTGTCCAGCGGATGGCTTGATTAACTTAGGTGTCATCTCTCTTAGGAGGGTTGGAGGTGGGCAGTGCTCTGCCTATTCTTAAGAGATTCCCTCTGTGAGTAGAGGATTTTTCTTGGGGTTTTGAGGGTCTCTGGACCTTTCTAGGCTGTGTTCCTCAACATGTCTTCCATGGGATGACATTTTATGTAGATGCTACTTGCAAAATGTGGTGGTCACGTATGGGAAACACTGGGTTAAACAAACTCAGTGTCTGGGAGGAGAGAATTACAGACAATGCCCAGATGTATTTGATTGCAGGGCCTCTTTCTCAAACAAAACAAAACATGTCAGAGATTAAGGAACTGTTGTTCTGTGCCTTTGAGGGATTATTTGGGGGGGGTGAAATAATCATCACTGGAGGGCAAAGCCAATGTCTACCTGAGATGTGGCTCAGCATCCATTCACCCTAAATGATAAGATGAGCCGGTGGTCTGTGGTGGCCTGGAAAACAGGCGTACGCCTTGTCCAAACAGGGCTGCTGCTACACCACACCAGACAGATGGCTATGCCACGTGGGAGCGCTGGCCACTGTGACCAGACCTCTGGATTTCACAAAAGAAGCCAGAGATCTGTATTTTTTAAAATGTAAATCTCTTGGATTTTATTTCAATTTTTAAAAAATATTGTGCCTGTAGAGCAAAATAGATCTGCAAGCTTTATGTGGCCTGTGGCCTGTGGTTGCTGCCTCTGTTTCAAACCACTGTACCTGCTGGAGGGAGCCAGGGGCAAAACCAGTGAGCACATATGTGTGTGCATCTCTAACGGGGACTCTCTCTGTAGACCCAGGGGGAGGCACAGTGGGTTGGAGAATTGGGGAAGGGCTGCTAAGCCTATTGTAAATGGTCTGAAGAGCAGATAGCTTAAAACACACATCCAAGTGTGTATTAGCCTATTGGAGCAACCTGCAGGTGTTTAAAAAAAATCTTATTTGCAAATTTACTTATCCTTTAAATTCCTTCTTAAAACATTACTTTATGTTATTTAATCTTCACAAAATCCTTCAAGGATTCCCAAGTGTACACAAGATAACAGTTGGCAGTTAAGTCCCTCTATATTAAGATTACACATTGATTCATTCATTCATTCAGGTATGTGTTCCATCATTTGACACATAACACATGGTTATATAAATAATTATAGAATGTTTTGTGCAGCACTGTGTGATGTGCTGCTGGGAATAGAAAAATGAGTAAGATCCAGGAACATGGATGATAAGATGGGAGGATGTAACAACTCACACTGATTGACCTCCTTCTAAGTGCCCGGTATTATTATTAGCCTTTTTCTTGAACCATCTCATTTAATCGTTATTGTTGTTCACTGAAGAAGGGACTATTATTTCTGACCTTAGTTTAGGGAAAGTAACGGAGACACAAGTTGTTTCAGCACTTTGCCCAAGATCAGAAAGTTCCAGGAGCTGGTGCTGGGATAGGGACCTGGAGCTCACCTTCCTCACCATTACTTTACCTCCATGGGGGGCCGCTCAGCATCCCTGAGCTCTGCTGCAAAGTAGTGGAGGCAGCTGGGGGCTGAACACTGGAGACATGCCTGATTCTGACAAGTGGAGAGAGATGCATATGGGGAAGAGTCTAGGCAAAGGCAGTAAGTAAAGGACCAGAAGTGGGGAGGCCAGAGCGGGCCCTAGGCACAGGGAGCAAAGGGAAGCAATGCTGGATAGCTTTATGGGGCAGCTTTGAAGCTGGCTGCCATCAGAAACAGAGTAGGGGAATTTTAGACAACATCAGACTCCTTGGAGGAAAAAATAGAAGGATGAAAAAAGCTTCATTCTCTTTAGAGAGGAAACAAATGCAAATTACAATGAAATGCCACTTTGTCCACATTAGATTAACAAAGACCCAAAAGCTTAATACTACTTAGTGTTGGCCAGAGCTCTCCTTTTGCACAATGTCGATGGAAGAGTCGATTGAGAAAACCACAGTTTGGTAAAATGTGAGCATCCACGTTTTAAAGGCATATGCCCTTTGATCCAGAAAATTCCCATAGAATATATATCCTGTGGAAATAACCTGCAAAATGGTGTGTGCATACACGCACATATGTAATGTGTGGCAGTTTTAGTAACAGAAAATTAGAAATGACCTTCATCAGTAAAGGAGTAGGTAAGCACATTATGATAATGCAAACTAGGGAATACTATGACTTCTTACACTTTTGAAATAAAACCCCAAGTCCTTCCCTTGGTCTATGGGTCCATGTAGTCTAGTCACCACCTCCCTCTCCAACCTCATTTTCCACCACTCTTTCCCTCCCCTGATCCAGGCTGATCCTTACTCAGGCCAAGACAGTTCTACCCTCAGGGCTGTTGCTCCTGCTGTGCTTTCTTCCTGGAGTGTTCTTTCCCCAGATAGTCACATGACTCACTCCCCACTTCATTTATGCCTCTTTTCCAATGTCAGCCTGTGGTAGGCAGCTTCTAAAAATGGCCCCCAATGACCACTGCCACCCCTCTCACTTGAGTGTGGGCTGGACCTAGTGATTTGCTTCTAATGAATGGAATGTGGAGAACACAAAGGGATGTCACTTCTGAGATTCAATTATAAGAGACTGGATTCTGTCTTGCTAGCTTGCTCTCTCTGGCACTTCTCACTCACCTGCTCCAATGAATCTGGCTGCCATGCTGTGAGCTGCCCCATGGAGGGCCTCACATGGCAAGGAACTGATGGGGGCTGGCAGCTGATGGGGTCTGAGACTCCAGAGCCACACCCTGTGAGAAACTAATTCCTACCAACAACCACATGAGCTTGGAAGTGGATCCTTCCCCTGTCGAGCTTCAGATGGCTCTAGACTGGGTGACACTTTCGTTGTAACCTGTGAGAGACCCAGAAGCAGAGGATGCAGCAAAGCTGTTCCTGGATTCCTTCCTACAGACACTGTGAGAGAATAAATATTGTTGTTTTGAACCACTGAGTTGTGGGATAATTTGTTACACAGCAGTAGACAATTGATGCAGAACTCCTTGGAGAAGCTTTTCAGGACTGTGCAATTTAAAACAGCACTCTTTTCTTATATTTTTCTCCCCTTAACCTACTTTGCTTTCTTCCATAGCACATATCTCTTGGACATTATGCATATATAAGTTTTGGTTGTATATTGATTTTCTCTCTGCTAGAATGTGAAGTTCCACGGCGGAAGGATGTCTGTTTCATTCACCATTATGTTCCCCAGTGCCTAAGACAGTGCCTAACATTAAGAGGGTACTGGTGTTCAATAAGTATTTGTGAAAGAATGAATGAATAATGCAGCCCATTGAAAGAAAGAGCTAGTCACACATATCCAGAATAGACCATTAGGAGGGTGTCAGGAGCAAGTTGCAGGGCAACTATGTATAGCATTATCCCCCTTTTATATCTAAAAATTTGTGAATACATAGAAAAACTTCTAGAAGGATACACACCAAAATGTTAGCAGTGGTTTTCCTTGGAAGGTGAGATTACTGGACTACCCTCTCTTAAACATTTCTATAATTTTTAAGTGTTTTACAATGGCTCCTCCAGATTCAGAAAAACTCAATAAAGACATTTTCTAAGCCATCCATTGCTCCTCGGTCTTCTTGCGTCGCTTCTGGGTGAGCTTGGGGGCAGCAACTCCCACTCCTGCCATGGATCCAGCAGGCTTAGAGTTTTTCCTTGCAGTGGCAAGAAACCTCTCTCTCTGCACCTTCCCCAGACAGAGTTCAGTCTCCCCTGCAGGCTGCACAGAGAAAGAACTCATCCCTCTCCTACATGACAGACCGTCAGAAATCTAGCATGCTTTCTGTGAACATTTCTTGGCAATAATTACAGAATAGGAAATAGGGGATTGAAAAGAAAAGTACAGCCCAAAATAACTGTTTTTGCATTTCAGCCTAGGAGGAGTTAAGGCTGCTAAATGGCTGAAGCTTGGAACAGAGGACCTCCATCTTTTACTCTGCTTGGGGGCAAAGTTAACATGGCGATGCTAAGGATGGGCTTTGGAGAAGGCTCTGGAGAGACCCTGATTGTCTGTGCAGATTTCTCCTTATCTATGCTGAATGTGTCTCTGCAGGAAGGTTCCTAGAGCTGTTCCATCGAAAGCTTCAGGTCCCCCTCTAGATTCAGAGCACGGGTGGGAGAGAGAGAGGTGGGAGAGAGAGAGGTGGGAGAGAGAGAAGTGGGAGGCCACCTTGACAACATTCCTCATCTGGCTTGGTTTGGGCATAGTTTTTCCTCTCTCTCCACACTTGCAAGTCCCTTCCCGCACCCCTGACCCATATCCCATTTGCTTGTGAGACTGTTGTGTTCTTTGACTGGCACAGACCATATTGAATGTCCCTGAGGGCAGGGACCCGAGTTTTCCTGTCCTCTGTGGTAAATTTAGTGACTGATGTAGTGACAGCACAGGGAGGTGCTCCAGAAGTGTGGGCTGACTGAATGAATAACCACGCTCACATTTGCATGTGTCCTTTTCAAAGTGTGCTCAGGCATCATCTGACCACCACAGGGTAGAGCAGGAGTGTGAACATCTCTCTGCATTCTATACTTCCATACTGTGACCTAAAATTACATACATATATTTTTTAGGCAGCCAAATTAAGCAGTTATTTAACTGTTAGTCTTCTTGTTTCCCCAACTTTTTTCTCCTTAGCTTAAAGGATATGTCCGCTATTTTTCCTTTAAATGTCGCTTTAATTGTGAACTATTTTAAATATCCAACATTTCAAATATTTCAAACACAACAAATGTTCATGGCCCATCTCTGAAATGTAACACATGTTTAGTTTTGTCATAGTTACTAAACATGTTTAGTTTTTAATAAAGTATACAGATAGAATGGAAGCCTTCTTTAGTTTTCATTCTTCTCTCCTCATCCTTTATCTCAAGAGATAAATATTATGCTCAAGTTGGTGTGTATCCTTCCCATCCATGTTTTATAATTTCATTACATTTGTATATATTCATTAAATTAAAGTGTAATCTATAAGGAATAGATCATATTGTTTGCTAATTCTACAACTCAGTATTATGTTTTCAAAATTGATTTGTGGATACCTAACCTAATTTAATTACTGAATTCTATGGGTATATCATAATTTATCCACTCCCCAGCAGCTGTGTATGGGATTTCTCATTCCCTAATTTTCATACTGTCCATTAGTATTGTTAGATCTTTAAATTATCAACTCGATACATAGGAAATGATTTCTCATTTTAATTTTCATTTTCCTCATTACTAGTGAGGTTGGTCATTTTTTTCAAGCATTTATTTGGCATTCATATTTTATCCTTTATCAATTGCCTGTTCTTACATGGTAGTAGACTGTTTTCAAAAGTGGCCATAGTATCTCCCTTCTCCAAATCCACACCCTTTGGCAGTTCCCATCATACTCTGGGCTTTGATGTGTGACTTGCTGTTTCAGTTTGCTAAAGCTGCCGGAAGGCAAAATACCAGAAACAGGTTGGCTTTTACAATGGGGGTTTATTAGTTGCAAATTTACAGTTCTAAGACCATGAAAATGTCCCAATTAAGGCATCAATAGGACGATAACTTCTCTGAAGGAAGGCTGATGGCATCCAGGGTTCCTCTATCACATGGAAAGGTGCATGGCCAGTGACTGCTGATCCTTCTCTCTCGGCTTCGTTCTCTCAGGTCCTTCAGTTTCTGTGGGTCCTTCCTTTCTTGTCCTGGGGCATTTTCCTTTTGCTCTCTGAGTTTTTTCTGTCTTTTATCCTCTCAAAAAAGACCCCGGAAAAGGGATTAAGAACCCCCCTTGAATGGGCATGGTCACACATCAATGGAAATAATCTAACCAAGAAGTCTCACTCATAGGTTTACACCCACAGGGATGGATTAAAAGAACATGGCCTTTCTGGGGTACATAACAGTCCAAACCAGCACACTTGCTTTGATCAATAAGACAAACAAATGTGAGGCAAGCAGAGACTTGAGAAGTGCTTGTGTATGGTGCTTGCTCTTTTTTTCTTGCATATAGGAACTCTGCAACACCACCATGTGAATGAGCCTGGACTAGCCTGCTGAATGATGAGCAACATGTGGCCTCATGACTTCCCATTAGTCCTGCCAAAGCCAGCTGCCAAATGTAAGAGTGAGGCCATCGATCGTCAGCTGACTGGAAACACAAGCATGAGCCCAGAAAACCCTTGAGGAAGAAGAGAGCAATCCTTGAGCTTGCCCCAGAATTGTGAGCAAAAAGATGGCATTGTTGTAAACTAGTTAGTATGGGTGTTTTTGTTTTTTTGTTTTTATTTTCAGGAAAAGATTCAACACACAGTTTGCTCATTCCCCCCCTTTTGGTTTCTTATCCTTTTGTTACTGCTTTCTTGACATGACATTTCTCATGTAATTCTGCCAATAAATTTATGAGGCAAACATTATCATCATCACCATTTTCTAGTTGAAGAAACCAGGTTTAGAGAGGCTCAGTGACTTGTCAAAGTTCATACAACTAGCAAATGGGAAAGGTGAGATTTGCATCCATGACTATCTGATTACAGTGCTCAGGCTCTTAAGCCATTTCACTACCCTAATTCTTTCATGTATGGTGTTCCAGTTTGCTAAAGCTGCCATTATGCAAAATACCAGAAATGGATTGGCTTTTATAAAGAGGGTTTATTTATCTACAAATTTACAGTTCTATGACCATAGAAGTGCCCAAACTAAGACATCAACAAAAGGATACCCTCACTGAAAAAAGGCCAATGGTATGTAGTATACCCCTGTCAGCTGGGAAAGCATGTGGCTGGTGTCTGCTGGTCCTGGGTTGTGTTTCAGCTCCTCTCTCTCAGCTCCTGTGCATCCTTGCCTCTTTCTTCCAAGGTGTTTCTCTCTAAGTGTCTGGGGATCCTCTCTCATCTTTTCCAGGGCAAACTCTGGGCTTCATCTCTTAGCTTAACATCTCCAAATGTCTTTCTGTCTGCATCTCCAAGCATCTCCAAGCCTCTGTGTCTATGTTGGCTCTTGAGCTCTCTTAAGGACTCCAGTGAACTAATCAAGACCCACCCTAAATGATTGGGGCCACATCTCCATGGAAATAATATAATCAGAGTTCTCACTCACAGTTGAGTGGGTCACATCTGCATGGAAAAACTCAATCAAAAGTTTCCATCCTAATCAAAAGACTAAAATGTCTGTCCCCACAAGATTGCACTAAAGAACATGGTTTCTCTGGAGGACATAATATATCCAAACTGGCACATATGGTATTCACAGCCCTTCAGTCAATGGAAACCTACTAGTGTAAGGCACTATGCCCACATCTTTTACATACTGTTTTTTCTTTTCTTTTTAAATTTAAACTTTGGGTTTAGAACTGTCTGTTTTCAGTGGTGTACTGGAACCAGCTCACACCAACGCATGAGAGCCAGAGTTAGCATCCCTTCCCAGTTCTGAGTTTAGTGACATCACATTGGGAGCTTGAAATAGACAACGGTGGGAGTTTTTACACCATGATGGAAATCAGCAAATGCTATAAATTAGGGCTTTTTGCTTTTCCAGAAAACTGACTTACTAGCATGTCACTCTTCCTATTCCTTGTATCAGGCTAGATCTGCCCATTCTGTTGCTTGTTAGCATAGTTTTAGAATATAATTCTGCCATCTAACATTTGCTATCTTTCTCTACTTTATACTATCCACAACTGAGATGAGTAGATCTTCTATGTCTTCTATGAAGGCACTGATAAAGTTATTAAAAATAACAATCATGAACTGAGCTCTAAGGGCTGGTAGAGACCCCTCTCCAGGTTCATTTGTTCCATAAATCAACACTTTTATTCTGCTACTAATAGTCAACATTCATTGGATATTTACCATGTGCCAAGCAGCATTTTAAGCCCTTTATATGCATTAACATGTTGCAATCTCCTCAATAAGTCTATGAATTATGGATTTGAAGCACAAGGAAGTTCATTATGTTCTTTAAGGGTCCACAAAACTAGCTGATGGTTGAGGTAGGATTCAAACCCAGGAGGTCTGGCTTCACAGCCACTCTGCTGTCCTCTCTTTATCTGATTGCACTACAACCCAACCCTTTAGGCTCTATCTGAGCAGTGGAAAGCCATTAAAATTGTTTTTTCAGTGGAGGAATGATATTTTCACACAGTACTTAGGCTATTTTGTCAGACTAGAGTGTGATGGATTGGCCCAAGCAGGAGTGAGTCCAGGGGCAGGAAAACACTAGGGACATTGTAGCCATCATTTACAGCCAATGGTGTGCTTGGCAATGAAACCAGTTTTCTAGATAGGACTGCTCCTCTATTGAACCAGGCTCCTTGAAGGCTCAGACAAGTTGCAAAGGCTATAAGGAAATAACTACAGAAATATTGTTGAGCTCTTCCACCACATCATTCCCCTTAAATATTCCTCTTATCTGTAATTTTTCATTTAATCATTTCCTGCATATTTATTACTTCTCATCAACAAGCCTTAGGTTCTTCAACATCAAGGACTGCACGTTCTACTTTGGCATCCTCTGTAGTGCTGAGATTATCAGAGTTACTCAATAAATGCTTGTGGAAAATATGGACGAATAAATAACTCTCTGATTTTTTTTCCATGGGTGTGCCGGTTTGAATGTATTGTGTCCCCCAAATGCCATTATCATTGTGGTCTTGTGGGACAAACGTTTTGGTGCTGGTTAGATTTGCTTGGAATGTGCCCCACCCAGCTGTGGGTGGTGACTTTGGTGGGATACTCCCATGGAGGCGTGACCCCACCCATTCAGGGTGGGCCTTGATCAGTGGAGCCATATAAAACATGCTGACTCAAAGAGACTGAACGGAGTGCAGCTGTGAGTGACGTTTTGAAGAAGAGCAAGCTTGCTAGAGAGGAACGTCCTGGGAGAAAGCCATTTTGAAACCAGAACTTTGGAGCAGACACCAGCCACGTGCCTTCGCAGCTAACAGAGGTTTTCCAGACGCCATTGGCCATCCTCCAGTGAAGGTACTCGATTACTGATGTGTTACCTTGGACACTTTATGGCCTTAAGACTGTAACTGTATAGCCAAATAAACTGCCTTTTTATAAAAGCCAATCCATCTCTGGTGTTTTGCATTCTGCAGCATTAGCAAACTAGAACAATGGGTAAGCTCATTGACAATAGCTAATACAATTAGGAAGCCAGAAAATAAAATTGTGTTAAGGAACTACTTAAACACTGTAAAAGAAAGTAGAGAAGACAGTCAATTAGTACCTACAAGCAGCCATGATTTCTACATAATAGAAGAAGTCATTTATTGGATTTAGTTGACTTAGGATCGTGGCTGCAGGCTGTCTCCTGAGACCTTAATTGCTTCATCCACTGGGAGGAAGGAAGGGACCCTATTCTGAGCCAGGTCAAAAAGTGCCCAGCCCCACTGGCAGATTTCAGAGAGTGGCTAGAAAATCAAGGAACATGTATAAGGCGAACCAAGCTAACAATTACTGAGCATCTAGTGTGTGCAAACACACGATAAACATTATTTTTTAATCTCATCACAAATTTGTTAGGTATGTTTTGTTATCCCCTTTGAAAGATGAAAAAATTCAGCTCAGAAAGGGTATATAACTTGCTTGAGAGTATACAGCTGGTAACAAAATGTACAGGGATTCAAATCTATGTCTATCTGGGTCTGAAGACAATGCTTTATAGGCTGGCCTTGGAAAAGTATGAATTGGGAGACCTCTGCATGGGGCTAATGCCTAAAGACAGCCAGAATCAAACTTTTAAAAACTACTGACCAAGAAAAAAATGCTTCTGCAGGCTGGACTTCACTATTTGGTCACTATGTGCAACCCCTTATTTCATAAGGTCCTCTACCCAGACAGGGTTGGGAGACACGGATCTCTCTAGCATTCCCTATGGCAGGCTGCTGGATGCTTGGTAAGGCCAACCTGTAACTCCAACCAAAAGCAGACCGTGCAGAGGGTGTGAGGGCAGAGGGGTTGCCCAGAATCTCCACTTAGGAGGCACTCCTAAGGATAGCCAGAACTAGGCTGTCAACTAACAGGGCTCAGCAAAAAGAATGGGGTACAGAGGGAGACAGGCTGGTGTGCAGTAAGAGATCTGGGGTTAGCATCTCTTCCCAATTCTGAGTTTAGTGACATCACATTGGGAGGCTGAAATAGACAATGGTGGGAGTAACTGGGGAGCTGTGGCAGACAGAGTGTCAGGAGGTTCTGGGAACCAACAGGTCAGCTAGTCCCAGAGGAAGGTAAAGGGATCCTGAGAGTGGCCCAGAGGGTGTTGGGAGAAGGTACCTTGGAAGAGGTTGTCCACAGCAGAGAGGTCAGGGATTAGAGTCCAAAAAAATAGCCCCAACGTAGGACATTCAGGGTTCTCTCTCTGTGGGGCCAGATGAGCAGACAGTGGGCTCCACTCTGGGAAGACAGATGGGATGGAGACTCAGGAGAAAGATACAATCAGAGTTCTGGGATTTGTACTCTAGAACTTGCCCCAGGCAAGAGAGGTCCCATCCTTGCAATTTAGAGGGCCATGTGCATCACAAGCACGTGCTTACACATACATGAACATACACATACCCACAACACTAAATAAAAATTATATAAGAACACACAGGTACCTCTTAATGCTAGCCTAGCATGACCTGCCACCCTCAACATTCACCCTCATAACTAACAACATTCAGGCCCCAGGGAGACACTTGCTCTAAATCTTTGAAACAAAAGTTAACTCATTTAGGTATGTGGGTGTGTTGCTGTCATCATTAGAGAGAGACTGGAAAGAGTTGGAGCAGTGGAAGCACTTAGGTAAGGGAAAAGACAAATTAGCATGTCAACTCTTTCTCAGGTAGCACGAATGCAATAGGTTCTTGCATAACAAAATGTAATTTTTCAGTAGTGTCAGACATCCTTTTTTTTTTTTCCCCTACTCTTTGTGTTCCAATTTGTGGTTCTGGAGGTACTCAGAATTAATTTAGTATTCACAACAGTTACATATGGTGGATGAGGAACTTTTGCAATATTAACAAATTTGTATTACTCTTAAATTTGTATCCATATATAGGCCTACATGTAACATGTGTGAAGCATGACAGTGATTCTTTTTTCTTTGTCTTTTTTTTATTAGAGAAGTAGGTTTACAGAAAAATCATGCATTAAATACAGAGTTCCCATATACCACACTATTATTAATACCCTGCATTAGTGTGCTACATTTGCTACAATTCATGAAAGAATGGACATTTGAATAATTGTTCTATTAATTATAGTCCATTGTGTTGTATAGTCCTATGCTTTTTTTCTAAAGATATTTATTCTTGTAACATGCATACAACCTAAAATTTCCCCTTTTAACCACATTCACATATATGTGACACTGATTCTTGACATGGTCAATTAGATGAACATTGACTGCTTAACTTGCTAATAATTTTGTTTTTATAAATAAATTAAATTTTCAAAAAGTTAAGTAAGAAATTAAGGCTGATTTAAATAGTTGTAAAAAATTTGCATTTATTAATTACTATTGATTTCTTATCTTTTAACTTTAATAGATAACCTTGACAATTTTAGGATAAAAAAGCTTTACAGTTATATGAGAAATAAATTAAATTTTACACATTTTTAATATATACTTTCATTTATATTTTTAACAAAAATATATTCAAATTTTGTACCCTTTAAATACAACTTACATTTTTTTGTGTGTGGGGGCTGAACTCATTTTATCCTCACAACAACTTTGGGAGGTAAGTGCTATTACTATCCTCATTTGTATCAAATGAACACAAATGACATGAAATTCTTATACGTAAAGTATTTAGTGATTTTGCTGAAATGAAGGTGTTCTGGTTTGAATGTATTATGTCCCCCAGAAAAAGCCATATTCTTTGATGCAGTCTTTTGGGGCAGACATATCAGTGGGGATTAAGTTGGAATGTTTCGATTAGGTTGTTTACATAGAAATGTGCCCCACCCAACTGTGGGTGATGACTCTAATTGGATAATTTCCATGGAGGTGTTACCCCACCCATTCAGGATGGGTCTAAATTAAATCACTGGAGCCATATAAATGAGCTGACAAACCGAAGGAACTCAGTGCATCTGAGAGTGGACATTTCGAAGAGGAGCTACAGCCAAGAGGGACAATTTGAAGAATGCACAGAAGTTGAGAGAGTAGCTGTAGATGAGAGACAGTTTGAAGATGGCTGTTGAAAGCAGACTTTCACTCCAGAGAAGCTAAGAGAGGAACATCCTGGGAGAAAGCCTTTTTGAACCCAGAACTTTGGAGCAGACGCCAGCCATGTGCCTTCCCAGCAAACAGAGGTTTTCCGAACACCACTGGCCATCCTCCAGTGATGGTACCCAATTGCTGATGTGTTACCTTGGACACTTTATGGCCTTAAGACTCTAACTGTGTAACCAAATAAACCCCCTTTCATAAAAGCCAATTCATTTCTGGTGTTTTGCATTCTGGCAGCATTAGCAAACTAGAAGAGAAGGCAAGACAATTAGATTTATGGAATACACATATAATTTATAAATTATTTATGCATTTATTACATACCCAAATATCATCAACACATCAGCACACTACCCTCACATAAGCAATAATGGTTAAATTCAGTCAATTTTATATTTTGCTGAGTTTGGTCTTATGAAACCATAGCTTTGCACATCCTTTTTTTATTTTATTGTTGTGATGGCATAAATGTCAAGGTAAGAGGGAAGAATGATTTATTTACCAGTTTGTTAGCTTTATTTATAACTTTTAGATATTTAGACATATGGGATGTGGACCTCCAACTCTACCCATTTCCTTGATCCTGCAAAAGTTAGGAGTGGGTTGGACTCCAGGCAGGCTAGTCATGGGGGGCAGTAAAAGAGCTCAGATTTTAGAACTGCCCCCTGCCCCCTGCCCTCCTCAGTCTCTCAGAGAAGGCTCTGAGAGACTGAGCTTTTGGAATTAGACACCTGCCTTTGTCTTTATACTCCCAGCTCCTACCCAGATGCTCAGTTTGAGTTGATGAAGGAATGAATAAATGAATGATTGAATGGTGGGCATTTACAGTGCAGGCTCTAGAGTCCTTCTTGCTTGGATTAATGTCTAATTACTGGCCATGGGACTTGGGCAAGTTTATGTTAACTGGATTCAAAGTCTTAGTTCTTCCTCTGTAAATGGGATAACAGCACTCACTTCAGATGGTGTTTGTAAGGATCAAATGAGTCAATTCATATAAAGTAACTTGCATGTAATAAGCACCAAAAAAAAAAAAAAAAATGGTAGTCATCATTATCATCGTCAGTTTCATTACTATTTTTGTCATGTTCTACCCCAGGACCTTCACTCATGCTGTTCCGTTTGCCTGCTTACTCCTATTCACCTTGTCAGCTGAAACCTCACCTCCTCAAAGATGACTTCCCTGGCCCTGAGTTTAGATGGGTACTGTGCTCCAGTACTTCTGTCCGTATTTCATGCAAGTCTGCGAGCACGGGGAGGATAGAGGCTACGTTGTCTTGAGTCCTAATGCAATGCTGTACCTAGCAAAGAGTTTGACAGAAAGGAAACAAAGGTAGTTATTGAATGAATAGTTATGTCTTGATCAAAATCTGATGGGAAGGAAAGTTTCAAAGGAGGAAGGACACTGTCTCTGGCAACAAGATTAACTTCACTCTGTGTTTTCACAAGTTTTTTGAACTTCTCACCTCCAACCCATTTGAAAGTTTGAATTCAGGCTCTCTTTGTTCTCCCAGCTGTGTGACAACCTGATTGTGGTTTGTGAGCGGTATAAGAAATGCAATCCAGGATGCTTGGGTGCATTTGGGTCCACACTGTGTATGAAATGTTCATCCCTGGGTGTGGTTTCAAACTGGCTCTCAAGGTATGCTTTGGGGCTAACTGGGTCCCTGCTGGAGAGCTGGCACCCATCTGGACTGGAATTAAAAAAAAAAACAACACAACAAAAAACCCTTGTATTTGACTTGCAGGGTGACTCATACCCATTTGTAGTGCTCTCTGCCAGAAGACAAAATAAATGAAAGACAGCATCAAGAGTTGGCTGGGGTCCTGGATCTAAGTTGGGGCACTTAGAGCCTTGCCAAGGGACTAGATGGGGATGAGTCTGAGATACTAATGAGTAGATGATTGGATGGTGTTTGTGAGACACAAGATAGAGCCACCATCCACAGAATGCTCCACTGCTACATTATGAGAACTGCTGCCAGGGACAAGGGCCCCCTCCCTTCCTGATCCACCTCCTTACCCAAGCAGCAATTATGATCTTCTCTGCCTGCTCCGAGGGGCCCTGGACATCTGCCACCTGCTGTAGGACACTTTCAGGGCTGGGCTGGGAGCCACTGGTCTTCTTCCTCATTGCCAGTCTTGAGTTGGCAAAGGCATGCTGCAGTGCATTCATCATCAGGACAGCAACTGGGCACTGGGGCAGCCGGGCTGCAAGGCAAGGTTAAGAGCTTAAACTGAAACGGAATCCATACCCTCACAGTTTGGAGCTATAGGCTTTTAGTTGCCTGCTTTTCTTAGCCAATTTAGAACCATCTTCACAGAAGCATGAAGCTTTGCAACCAGGGTGCAGGCAGGGGCGGGGTCCTATCTCAGCCCTGCCACTCTAGCCTAAGACTTTGGGAACATCCCTTCCTCCCCCTGGTCCTTGACTGCTAGACCAGATATTCTTTACCATCTCATCTCATGCTAATAGTTTGTTATCCTGTCTTACTCAACACTGTGGTCCCAGAGCCCAGCAGAGTGCCTGGCATATAGGAGGGCCTTAACAACAAGAAAACATATCGTGTTCTTTCTGTGTATCAGGTACTGTGCTAAGCAGTTTACACACATTATCATCTCAGCAAATCCTCAGAAATAGGGGACTTGAGGCTCAAAGAGATTAAGTAATCCACTCAGGTTCACCCACCCAGTAAGGGAGAAAACAGGACAGTTCTTTCTGGCCCCTAGTTTCATGCTTTCATCACCATACTGTGCTGTCTCCAATAAATAAGTTGAATGAATGCACAAGTGTTATTTATTAGACCTGGCCTAGATTTTTGGTAAGCCAATATTTAGAAAGAAAATTGCCTTGACTGATTTCTTTGGATTGTCGATTTCTTTGGATTGTCACAAGCATCATTGGGAAGGAGGAAGGATGCCTAGATACTGAACGCATTATGATGTAAAAATCTTTTAAACTTCCCAACAGCAGTAGTTACTGAAAATTTCCCTCCTGGGCTTCTGGAAAACACTACACCTTCAAGCCATTCTTTACTCACACCAGGACATTGACCAAACTGTTCTCTAAATCTGGGAGCTTAACTGAAAGAAAGAAAGGAAGGAAGGGAGGGAGGGAGGGAGGGAGGGAGGAAGATGGAGGTGATTTTTCTGAAGCAGGACTCCAGTCTGGTCTGAAGGGCAGGACTTTGGCCTATTAAGTTTCCTTTGTTTTGGGTCTGGCACGAGTCCTCTCCTGAGATCTTTGATGGTGAGACTGGCAGGAGAGAAAGAATTAGCTCAGGTATAACTGTTAAGTGAAGCATCAGGCAGGACAGAGTTTCAGTGCAGGCCTCTGCCAAGGGGATAAGGAAGGTAAAAGGGCTCATCAGAGCTGGTACGACCATGTGAGCAGCAGAACACCCAGTTGTATTGTTATGGAGACAGAGATGACCTGCAGGAAAGCCTGTGAGTTGCTGAGCTATTGTCAGGAATCTGTAATTCTGTCATTTTAACAGACTTGGGCCTAAATGTGTGTATAAACCTGAGCATGGCAGACATTTGTTAGCATTTTCCTGCTACTATTGCTCTCCCTTCCTGTGGTAGTGGAATTCTGATTTGATTGAGGGGAATCGAGTCTTTCCTCTGTTTAGTCCAAGGGCTTCTGGCAAAGAAGGTGACCCCTGGGTGGAGCACACAACCAGGCCAAGCCTATTGGGGTGTTTTATCTCCTTCATCCACCACTCCACATAGTTAGGGATAAACTAACTCAACCAAAGTCTTGCCAGATGCCAGATAGGGCCAATAAGCCCCAGCCTCAGAATTTGTTTTTCCTTCTAAGGGAAGTGGGTTCTCCTGAACAGACTAATTTTGTGATACTCAAAGATTGGAACTGTTGGGGTCCCCATGTAGAACCTGGACTTGGAGCCAACCAGAAAGAGCAGAGCTGAGAGATGAACCCAGGGGACATTGGCTGAGCCCTGAAGTGTGCCTCATCCAGGGGTATTTCAGTTATATGAGCAAACTCTTTTGCCTAAGCCAACGAGCATGAAGTTTTATGTTACTTTCAACTGAAAGAGACCTGACAACTTGCTGAAATTTAGCTGCTATTCTACTTCCCCTTGCCACTGGCCCAAATTCCCTAAGGTATGGAGTGGGACAACATAAAAGCGGAGCTATTAGAATGTGTTTTGGGGTGAACTGTGATGGGTACCCTAAATGGCAAAGCCCTGTAGTAGAAAGCCTACCTCACCAGTTTTGTATGAATTACTCTCGCCTTTCTTTCTCTGGATAGTATCTCTTCTAAAGATTAACCCTGCTTCCTAACAGCCTGAATTTCTCTATCTATGGTTGGTGGCTCTTAGTGACATCCTATAAGGCATTTTATATTGATGTTTAATAGCTTTTCTTTCTTGTTGGGATATAGAGATTATTCACCTTATTCAAGTTTCCTTTGGAGGACATGTGTAGTCCCTGGTGCCCCTGCCCCCTTGTGGTAGGAGGGCTACACTCTGGGAAGCCATGTCTTGCTCTGAGCAGTATTTTCTGTTGGGAGAGTCCTGAACTAGACGGTTATTTTTAAATCCATCTGTTTGGCTGGGATGCCCTGATATCACAGGATAATACCCCTCCCTAAGACTAAAATCAAAAGCTCACTCTTTCTATTACCCGTGGTTCTGGTCTCAATACTTTCTGTGGGATGTGAATACTTATTGGTGGTGGTGGTATTGAACTTGGAGACAATTGTGAAAAATGCTGCAATGTGGAGGGTGTTTGGTTACATGGCTTTTTATGAAAGTTTTCTTCCCGGGTGCTGGGCCTGGGTTGGTACCTGGCTTGTACCCACTGTGCAGACATGTACCACAAAGTCAGCAAATCCTACAGTTCCAGAGGATATAATAGTCTCTGGACTCATAATGGTACCCAGGAACCAATAGGGTCCATGATTCCTGGGTGGTTGAGTGGGGTAATCTCCATCCTTGCTATTCAAAATGAAGTCCTCAGATGAGTAAATCATGGGCATCCTCTGGGAGCTTTTTAGAATTGCACCCCAGATCCACCATATCAGACTCCCCAGGTGATTTGTATGCACACAGTTTGAGAAGTGCTGGTCTTCACCTCCTGATTCCAGTACTTCACTCAATTCAACATTTAATGAACACACACTGTGCTCCTGGCTTTGTGCTGAGTCCTGCAGATATAGAGATGAATAATGCATAGTCTTTTCTAAAGAGCTGCCCACAGCTTCTTTACTTCTTATTTCTTTCTCCAGTCTCTCCCCTACCCTCTACATTCTGGCTTTTGCCCTCTCTCTTCACTGAAATGCTTCCTTTGAAGACCACTAATGACCTGCTTATTGTCAAATTCGATTTTTGCCTTTCTGTAGCATTTAATGCTTCTAACCAACATCTACCACTTAAATGCTGTCTTTTCCTGGTTTTGCTGACACCATGCCATCTTGGTTCCCCCTTTTCTCTCCCTCCCTCTCCCTGTCTCATTTGCTGGCCTACCTCCTTCTTCCCAGTTCTCCCTCTCACCCCTTACTTTCTCAACAGGTTATCCTAGTCAGGTCCACTTTTATTAGTGAGTCTTTGACCCAGTAGGAACCCCAGAACCACAGATATTAAAATCCTGGGTCTCTCCTTTCTATAGACTCATTTTTGAGAAGCTACCTTTTGCCTCTAGTAGGGGATTAAACTTGGGAAGTGTCCCTGAAAATGAGGGTAGTAAGTTTTGGTGAGTATATTAGTTTTCTAATGCTGTTGTAGCAAATTATCACAAACTTGGTGTTAAATTTTTTTTATTGTCTTATATTTCTGTAGAGCAGAAATCTGATATGAGTCTCATTTGGGTTAAATCAAGATATCAGGAAGGCTGCATTCTTTTCTGGATGCTCCAGAAGAGAATCCATTTTCTCTTACCTTTTCCAGTTTCTAGAGGCTGCCTGCATTCTTTGGCGTGTAGTCCTTTATCTCCATCTTCAAAGCCAGCAACAGTAGCTGAGTCCATGAGCAATGCCACCATTTCTCTGATTCCCTGCAACTGGAAAGAGTCTCCACTTTTAAGGATGCACATGATTGGACTGGATAATCTCCCAACTCAAGGTTCTTAACTGTAATCACATATGCAAAATTCCTTTGGTTATGTAAAGTAATTTATTCACAGAAGCTAGGGGTTAGGTGTGAACGTCTTTGGGATCCACTATTCTGTCTGCCAGGGTGAGAATGAGAATAGAGATTAGAGGAAAGGAATGGAAGGGTGGCATGGTCGCTGCATGCCTAGGAAGGATCCAAGATAAGATGAGTCACCAAAGACACCTTGGTGCCTAAGTTGGAAAAGAGGGATGGGAGCAAGCAGGAAGGGTGGGAAAGGGTGGAAGTGGGATGCAGAATATGTGGAGGTAGAGAGCTCAGGCTTAGCTACCCATGTGGGCACTGATGGACCCTAAATCTATCCCCAGTCCTGTGGCAGAACAGCACTTCGAACCCATCAAGTTTAAAACCGAACTTGTCTCCCTCACCTCATACTTCCTCTTCATTTTTCCTGTCTCTGTGAATTAACTTGTAATTCCAGGTAAAAACTTGAGTCATCTTGCTTTCTTCTTCCCTCATACTCACACCAACAGGTCATGAACTTCTGTCAGTCTTCTTTACTCACATTTCTCAAATACAGTCAGCTGTCCTAGAGCCAGTCTAAGCCCTCCACTTTTTGCCTAGATGATAGCTAAGCTCTGACTGGCCTCTCTCCATCACAAGCTGGCTTTAGTCCACCTATTACTCTCAGGTCAGGTTATCTTCCATGAATCTCCCTTACCCCAGCTTAAATACTTCAAAGACTACCTACCGTCTTCAGGATCAAGTCTGAGTTTGTCATGGCTTTCAAAGCCGATTTGGCAACAACCTCCATCTCTAGCCTTATTTCTGCCAAATTTCATCGTGTATTCTATACTCCAGCCTCACTGAATCTCACTTTTCTTAAAACATGCCCATCTTTTCACTCTTTCACACTTTAGCAAATGTGGCTCCCTTGGCCTGATCCCAGCTTCTGAGCCTAAAGGACTCAGCTCAGCTGTTACCTCCCTTCAACCCTTCCAGGTAGACGTGGGCATACCCTGCCTCCCCAGACTCTGAAAGCTTTTTGCATGTTACTATTGTAGCATCTAGCATATTGCCTTGTGCTTCTTTGTAGGTATTTCTCTCTTCCCCTCTAGACTCTCCAGGCAGAGTTGGTAGAGCCCTTCTTGGTCACCGTGGGATTTTGTTCATGTGTTTTATTATTAACAAGGTTAATTGGGAGCACATGATTGTTTCTACTTCCCCACTAGGCTACACAGTTCTTCAGAATGGTGACACCATCTATTCACCTATGTGCTGCCATTACCTTGCACAGTGCCTGGTGTACTCTAGGTGCTAAATGTTGAATAAATGAGTACTATTTCTTTGTCTAAATATGAGAGCTAAAAATGAAGCCCCTTCTTACCCACCCAGGGGAGGAATACAGACTTGGTCCACAGTGCCTACCCTGACCGTCCATCTTCCTTGGTCATGTTTCCTTCTGCCACACCCCTGGCTATGGGCTCTAACCTTAAGGAAGGCTGGAGGGTTAGCCTGGAAGCATGATCTTTGGGGCCTCTTTCTCACTTGGAGATTCTGTAGAGTTATGATTCTAGGAAAACTGACATTGGTTTCTGGTACTCCGGCTCAGAAAGAACCTGGGATGAATCCACTATGTCCCCTACATAGTGCACTGAACTTTTATTACCTTTCGTTCATCTATCAATCAATATTGCCTCCTGTGTGCCAAGTCCCATGCGAGACCAAGTGGAGAAGGGAGGGGAATCAGAAGGGCTTCTGTCCTCACGGTGTCAAGGCAATAGGATGGGAAGTCTGTGTGCAAACAGTAGTTATGGTGAAAGATTGGCAAGGTCAGTATTGTGTTGGAGAAGAAACAGCATGATGGGGGCTCAGGAGAGCTTCTTACTATATTCTGAAGGTAAGAAAGAGACACTGGAGGATTTAAACAGTGTTTGACATGATTAGATCAGATGGAGATTGTGGGAAGCTACAGAATGAGGTGGCATTTCATTTAGGCCCAGAGATGGGGACAGAGTTTTAACAGCTGGTGATGGAGAAGAGGGAGGGCATTTCAGAAGGAAAGAACGAGGGCAGCAAAGGCCCAGATGTGGGAAAGCAAGAAAGAGGGTGTTAAAAGAGCTGCTAATTTCTTATAAAAGATTCGGTGAAGCCCCTGCAAACAGTTCACTTGGAAGCTACCAAGATATGTCTGTTGAGCAACAGCACATGTTTTGCAGGTTGCATGACTTTTACCGTAAAGGGCTATTCCCAGGTGAAACCACAGAGAGAGACTCTAACCTAGAAAAATAAGAACTTATGACCATTTGGCATTCACTTTTTATACTGCCCTGTCACCATGGCAACAGTTGCTCCTGCTATTCCAGACTTGGCTCCCCTGGAGGTAGCCCCATAATGATGATGTGCCAGCCTCAGGCTACAAGAGCAAAGCCTCCTTAAGTCCCAGGTTTCAGCCTCCATTTCACTGAAGGGTCCATTTTCAAGGAGCTGCCAACTGCCCTGACTACTTGGGGGGGGTCAATTTTAGGAGAAGGAAACCTCATGAAGATGTGTGTAGTTGGTATATGCCTTCTGATTTGCAGCCACTCTGGTGATAACGGGAAGCCCATTTTTGGCCGGCATCTTCTCTTTGTAAGTCGCATAATACTTTCCTTACTCATGGAAATAATGCCACTCTCTGTTCTGCTCCAGAAGCTATGGTGCTGGGTCAGGGGTATATCCCAGACAGAACTCATACCGGCCAGTTACCCCACTGGCAATGAGAGATGATGAGCTTTCTGGAGCTTTTAACTAATGGCCTGGATAGTGAAAAGGCAACAGATAAAGAGCCAGGAGAAGGCAGAGGGAATCACAAACCTCTTGGCACAGTAGACAGGCAATATCCACCAACTATTATCAAGTTAAATGGTCTTTCCCTTGACTTCCCTAATTCCCTCTTTTGTTCCACTAGAGGATCATACTTTGAGATTTCAGGGAATCATAGCATCTGAAGATCAGTCAAGACAAAAGAAAAGCTCTGGTCCCAAATTTTATTCTATGCTTTAATCCTAGCCTTGCAATAATAATTGAGAAGACCGTGATTTCCTCACAGAAACCACGGTTGACCTTTGTCATAAATCAGGTGACTAAATATGAATAAACCTGTTTCTAGATATTCTTATGTCATGCCATTAATCCATTGATCTATTCCACTATTGCATGCAGTCTTAAATTCTGTAGCTTTATAAAAGTCTTACTATCTGGTAGTGGAAGCACTCCAAATTTGTTTTTTTTTCCCCCACCTCCTTTCTAGCCTCTCCACCTCTCTGCTCAATGAGTGATTATTCTAAGATATGAATCTGGTAGGCTCATTGCCCAGCTTAAAACACTTCGGTGGTTTCTCAACACTTAATAGGATAAAAACCAAAATCCTTGAAGTCACATTTAGGGAACTTCATAATCTGGCCCCTTCATAAAGTGGCTCCAGCCTACACTGCTCTAGTGTGCAGGATCACCAAGGTTCCCTGAACAAACCACTGTGTCCTTGTCAATGTTGTTCTTTGGCCTGGCATTCCTCCCTCCCCACATCCCTGCAAAACTCCACATCCATCCAGATCCTTCTTAGGTGCCAGTCTCTGGCCTCTACTACCTAAGACAGTGGGAAGCCAGTCACTGCTTTCCACGTGAGTTGCAGACTCACATCACAATACATTTAGAAAGTAGAGAAGGAAAAAAATAAATCAACTGTAATGCTAACTCCTTAGCATTGTTTTATTTCTTTCTGTTTTTTCCGTCTGCCTATTTAATGTATGTGTGTGTTTGTGGGTGGGAATAGTTTTAATTAGAGCTTTCGTGCTTCTTTCACTTAACACAATATCAACAAAGCATTATTAAGAGTGAGAACCTGAAAACAATACAAAGGCCTAACAATAGGAAATGGTTAAGTTTTGTGCCATCTCTCTTATAAAGCCATTAAAAGCACGGTAATGATCATATTCATGGATCAAATGATTCAATATTATTAAGAAATCAGTTATCCCCAAGCTGACCTATAGATTCAATACAAACGCAATAAAAATCCCAGCAGAATTTTTTTTTGAAATTGACAAACTGATACTAAAATTTATGTGGAAAGTCAAAGGATCTTGAATAACCAAAACAATGTTGAAAGAGAACCAAGTCAGAAGACTTGAATTATTTGATTTCAAAACTTGCTATACAGATAAATTGATCAAGTTGAGGTATTGTTTTAAAGATAGACATTTAGGTCAATGGAACAAGAGAATGCCAAGGAGGAATTCCCCCCCCCATATATATATACATATATATGTGTGTATATATATATATACACACACACACACTTAAGTGGTTTTCAACAAAGGAGCAAAGGTAATTCAATGGAGACAGGATAGTCTTTTCAATAAAGGGTACTGTAACAACTGAATATCCATGCACAAAACAACAAATCTTGACCCTTAACTTCCACAATATATAAAAATTAATTTAAGATGGACCAGAGATCTAAATGTAAGAGCTGAAACTATAAAAATTTTTAGAAGTAAACATTAGAAATTTTAAAATTATAGAAAATTTCTATAAACTTGGGTTAGGCTGAGTTTTTAGATACATGAATCATAAAATTAAAAGAGTTATACATTGGACTTCATCAACATTATAAACTTTTTTTTTTGACAAAGGTCAAGAAATGAAAAAGCAAGCCATGAACTAGGAGAAAATATTTGTAAAACGTATATCCGATGGAGAACTTATATCCAGAATATATAAAAAACTCTTACCACTCAATAATAATAAGACAAACTGTTTAAAAAATGGGCAAAAAATTTGCACGGACATTTCACCAAAGAAGACGTGTACAGCTGGCAAAAGAACATGTGAAGAGATGCTGAATATTATTAGTAACTGTAAATAAAACTATAACGAGATACCACTGCATAGTTATTAAAATAGCTAAAATTAAAAAGAAAAAAAACAACCGACTGTACCAATTTGGTGAGGTTGTGGAGCAATTGGAAATCTCTTGCATTGTGGGTGGGGTTGCAAAATGGGGCAGACACATTGGAAAACAGTTTGTCAGTTTCTTATAAAGTTAAGCAAACACTCACCATATGACCCAGCAATCCCACTTCTAGGTATTTATCCAAGAGAAATGAAGACATGTCTACATAAAGATGTCTGTGAATATTTATAGTAGCTTTCTTCAGAATTGTCTAAAACTGTAAACAACCTGAATGTCTATCACCTGATGAGGGAATAAACCATGGTGCATCCATACAATGCTATACCAATCAGCAATATAAAGGAACAAACTATTGATACAGACAACATGGATGAATCTCAAGAGCATTAAGCTAAGTGAAAGAAGTCCAGGCCAAAAAAAGTCCATAGGTGTGACGTGACTTATATAAAATTGTATATTGACAGAAAGCAGCTCAGATGTCACCAGGGGCTGGGAATCAGGAGAGGTGGCTAATTACAAAGGGGTATGTGTGAGGAATGCTCTGGGGTGATGCAAATGTTTTATATTGTGATTGTGGTGGCTCTTATATGAGTTTATACATTTGCTAAAACTGATTATATTTTATGCACTTAAAATTGGGTGAATTTTATGGAATGTAAAAGATACCTTAATAAAGCTGATACAAATTTTAAGTACATTAAAATCTAAGTTACAAATGTAAACTAGTAACATGGAAATTGTTTTAGGTTTTTGTGCCAAGCCTATTTCCTGTTTTGTGATTTGTCTGTGCATGTTAGTTTTGCTTTTTTATGTGCAACTATTTGTCTGCCGGCCTACTTCTGCTGGACTGTGACTTTCTAAAAGTTAGGCCTTGTTTCTTCATGACTGTATTCCCCAGGACCTGGCTAGGGTCTAACGCAGAGTAGATGCTCAGTAAATGTTCCATCCATCCGATCAATAAATATTTATCACAACAAATGTTTATTGAGCATCAGCTCGATATTCACTAAAGAACCTGACATGTTGCTACTTGCCTCTTAGAGTTGTTGAGTGGGAACCTGTTCCTTGCAGATTCTAGTTTTGTCTTGGTGTGAACATATAGGAATAAGTAATTTTATTTTATTTTACAAAGCCTCTCCTAAAGGAGTCACAAATGTTAATTTAATCCTTAAAACAATCCTAGCCAGTAGGTAATATCGTTATTCACATTTTACAGAAGAGGCAACTGAGGCTCAGTGATGTTAAGAGCTTGCCACAGATTACATATTGAGTAAGTGGTGGAGCCAGGATGTGATCCCAGGCAGTCCAGCTGCAGGCTCTTAACCACTGTACTGGGGCAGGGAGCAAGGACCCGTTGCTGAGGTTTGTTCCAGAGCACCCCTTCCATGCACCCCACACCTATGCCTCTTCCTAGCGTTGCCTACTATGGTCGTCCCCTTACCACATCCTGCTGTCTTGTCTTCTGTTTTGATGCCATTTATAGTCCTCCTACTCCCTGCTCTCTGGCCTCTACCCTCCCCTCCGTGGTTCAGTTCTCCGAGTTGTCTCTTCCTGGGAAGATCAGGGTGTGAGGGTCAGGGCCTTCTCTGGGTTGGCCTCAGAACCCTGGCTGGGGGCCTACCTCCATGGGTGGTCCTCGTGAACATGGTCAACATTCCACAGACTGGCCGTCTCCCTGGGTATATTCCAGGAGTCTAAGTCAGATGGTTGTGGCTTTCCACTGAAGGTCTGGTAGCTCATTGCCTACCCTGAAGCAGGCCTGCTCAGAGAGGGCGGCAGCAGTAGCCCTCAGCCTAGGTTGATGCTGGGGCTGTCACCCAGCACTCAGGTGAACACAAGACACAAAGCTTACAGACTCCTGACCGGGAGAGAGTAGAGGCAGAGGAGACTGCCAGGGCTGCTCACTTCTGCAACTTGTGGAACGGGGTAGGCAATTAGGAGCCCACTAGGAAGAATCTGTCTGCAGGAGGATAAAATGACAATGCTCACATTCCTCTTCGCCAAAGCTGTCACATTCATTAAAATTGAAACCCAATCCTTCTTCTCTCACTGCAAACATTTGCCACCTCCCCCTGCCTGACTCAGAATGTTTGTGTGTTTGGGGGCGAGTAGATGTTGGTGGGAGGCTGGAAGTATGGATTCGACAATCTCATAGTGTAATAATTGAGCAGAGAGATTCCATGACGCCTGATTCAAATTAGTCAAAAGCAAATGAGTGATCATCACTGTTCCAGCACTAGGGAATTCCTCCTGTTTAGCAAAGTAAAGTGTCACCAACAACAGCTACGAGAGGATTGTGTGTTTCACGTTGTGGGAGTGCTGATTTAAATTTTTTTTTTCTGGAAAAGGATTATAGAAACATAAAACAAAAATATTTCGACTTGAAAAATACTTTGTAATTATATGTCATAAAATAATTAGGTCATGGCAAATTAGCACAAATGTTTACAGCAAAATTGCCATGTGAAACATTATCGGTAATATTATGCTAATTGCTGCAGAAGCAAAAGCTGATTATGTTTCGGCAGGATTAAAATTTGCCACATCTGCATTTCTCTCCAGCTTCACCCGTTTTCCATGAGTGCACCAAGCCTATGATAACTGTAGGAGCTGATCCCCTGCCCATCTTTGAGGCACCAAAGAACAAGTGAAGGGGACATCCACAGCATAAGAGACAATTCCACAGTGTACTTACACTGCAGTGGAAATGCACCAATGCTCCACACCCAAGAATGATCCCTTTTGTGAGTAGAGAGTGTCAGAGGCAGAGTGCAAGATGTGCTCTGAGGATCAAAGAGGACATGGGATTGGGCTGGAAAGGATCCCAGAAAGAATGTCCTGGATTTGCATTTCTCAAACTTTAATGTGCACACAAATATGTTAAAAAGCAGATTCCGATTCAGCACATCTGGAGCTGGTCCTGAAATTCTGCATTCTAACAAGCTCCCAGGTGGTGTCGATGCTGCTGGTCCAAGGCCTAGAGAAAGTCTTACCCAGGGTTGCAAATTCATGCACTGAAGAGTGGAATTGTGAGGCCTGTGATAGCTGGAGAGGGGGCAAGCTGGTCCATTGACAGTACTCAAGGACAGTGCTGCAAAGGTGGCAGAAGGAAGGAGGGAGGAAGGCTAGGGAGACACCAACTTCCTAGTTACCTGACTACCTGGGTCTGTGGATCTAAGACTGATTCTAACCCATGCCAATCCTGCGTAAACCTGCTAGAGAGCAGAGGAAACTCGTCTCAGGCCTATCACTGGCCTGTGCATAGCCAGAACCCAGCTTCTCCTGCCTCCCAATAGCTAGAGCAGTATGTGCTGAACCCCACTTGACTGGAAGACAAACCCACGGTTATTTGAGAAACACACTCACTGTCCTCTGCTGCTGGGTACCCTCCTCAGGGCTCAGGATTCTCTGCTACCTGTACAAGAGCACCCTTAGCTTCCTCCAGGAAGCTCTGCTGCCTCCTGCTGCTTCAGATGGGTTTCCATCCAACCAGACAATGGGCAGAGGTCTTATCTGTCTGCCTTCACCTCCTCAAGGGCTTTGGGCCGGTCACTTTCTCCTGGGCCTCGGGCTTTCACCTGTGAAATGGAACATCATTAAATACCGGGGGCAGGAGTGCTGGGGAGAAGAATCTTCCTGGGCACAGGGGGCTGCATCCCATCACAGTGTGGGAGGACCTCCTGCCCTTCTGCCAGTGGGGACTCCCAGAGACTCACTTTCTGGGGTGCCCAGTGCTGCAGAGCAGCCTTACTACCACAGGAGTGGGGCACTGCGCTTAGCCTGATGTTGGGTTTTCTGGGGTCTCGCTTTAGCCAGAGTCTGGGATTGTATTTAATGACCTGTGGCCCCTCACTTTCCCTTTGCCTAAAGTCTCCATACTTTGTTCTCTTTGTCCTCAGAATTCAAGGGGCTTCGTTTTTTTCAGTTACTGAGGACTATTAATTCTTACAATGGTGGTTACCATTTAATGAGTCCCCACTCTGTGCCATGCACTGGGTTTAGGTCTTTATAGGCATGAGCTCATTTCATCCTCATAACAGTAGGAAATTCTCTTATTATCTCCATTTTACAGATTAAGAGACTGAGGCCTGGAGAGGTTAAGCAACCGGCTCAAAGTCACATAGACAGGGCCAGGGCTGGAATCCAGTCCCTCCAACTCTAGATCCTACCCATGTGATCACTGACCTCTGCTGCCCTTCATCCCCAACCATAGGCCTGCAAGTGCCAGTGAGAAGCGGCAGCCCTGCTTTGTCTTCCTTTGCAGTACTTTGTGGTGCCAGGCCTGGGACTAAATATTTGCTAACGCTGCATGAACCTCCTTTTATTTTGTGTTTCTCCTTCTCCAAGAATGACCCCTCACACCTAGCAAAGCGCAGTGTTTGTGAAAAGAAAGTTTATTTTCCCAAGACTGGTCTACTCTTCATATGCTGCTGAGTAGGGTTCCCAGAAGGGCTGAGGCCTGTACAGCTGGGCTCCTGCCCATTCCCTCTCTGCACTTTTGCATTTTCAGCATAAGATTCACAAAATATAGCCCCAACTGCTCCACATTATTTCCTTCTGCTCAGAATCATAACCCTCTCGAATATGTTATTCTTTTGTATTATTTATTGTGTGCCCTGGGGAATTTTCATTTTAACCAAGACACTGGTTCAATTGCAAAATAGCACAGAATGATTTGTAAGGAGATCAGTGTTGGGAGCTTATTAAAACATGTATTTAGGGGATAGTTTGGAAATAGGAAAGGGAAATCTCTCAGGAGAGGAGGTATTTTTAGGAGTTGAGAGGAGATTATGGAATATAAGAAAGGAAAAGGAAAGAAAGGTAAGAGAGACAGGGGGAGAATATTTAAGAAATAAAATTGATAGGAAAATAAGGAAGTAAGTGGAGGAAATAAATGCAAGGAAGCCATAGGTAGGAAACCAACAAAAATCCTCAGAAATGAAAAATGATATATTTGATTTCCTTTGTAACAGACAGCTCTGTAGCTTGGGAGAGAAAGTCATTTCCCTCTTCGGCCCTTCAAACTCCTAAATGGGTTTGAAACTTCAGCTGGGTTATTTAGATGTTTTCTTTGAAGCACTATTGAAATTCACACAGCCCTGGCAGGTATCTGTGTCCTGGTTCTAGAAGCGCCTGAGTCAACCAAGTATCTCAAGCACCCAAGAAAGCCTGCAGGCCTCATTGCAGAGGGGGTGGGCTGGGGACCATGTCTGCTTAGGAGCTGGGCTGGGCAGCTCTGGAAGAAGGGCTGCATTACAGAGGGGCCTCAATGTCAGGGGTGCCCCCTGGAGTTGTGCCATGTGATGTTCCTTCCAGGGAACCCTACAGAACAGAGAGCACAGCTTCCTTCTCTTTGGGATGCTCCCTGTCCCTCCTGCCCACTGGGCATCCATTCCTCAGCTGTTGCTCTTCAGCCCCTCCTCCTGGGCTTCTTCTAATGGCCTCACAGAGCATCTTTATTGCGCCTGTGTGATTTATGGGGGCCGGAAGGAGCCTGGCCCAGAGGCCTCTGTGGGGGCTTTCCCACTGGGAGTGCTCAAGAGGAGGTGTTAAGGAGGGACGTTTCCAAGCCGGGAGCAGAGAGCCTCTTTGAAAAGGCCCTGTGCAGTTCAGGTCTCTTCAGTAAATCCATATTCAGAGGCTTTGTGTCAGGCTGTGGGGACTGACAGCCGACCTTCCGCCCTGTCTCTAGGAGGCAGTTAAACAGCAGTCAAGCCGGAGACAACAGAAGGCAATTTGTTTTCCTCAGACCTCTGTTTCTGAAATGAGGAAGGCAGAATTCTTGAATTTGTGGGCTTCCGTGGAGAAATGAATTCGGCAATGAAGAGCCTTGGGAATTTGTGATGCACGTTTTTATTATGCCATTTTAAGAGAGAATGCTGCCGAGCCGCTTTCTCCTTGTTCTCTCAGGGGGTTGGGGTTTTTAGCACTCACTGCTTTCAGAGCCTCACACTCTCTCAACACACAGGTACACACATGTACATAGGTACACACACATACATATAGTGTGCGCACCAACGTACCTGGTCCAGCTTCCTCTGTGGCTGTCCCTGCTCTCTTGACTCTCAGGCCAGGGACAGCCTCAGCTTCACTCCTGGTCAAGGTGAGCTTAAGGTGGGCTTCTGTCCACCTTCCAAGTGGTTGAGCAAAACTCAGTCCTCAGAGCCCATGCCTTTATCTCCTAAGCCAGATGTTCTGGTTTGCTAAAGCTGCTGGAATGCAATATACCAGAAATGGGTTGGCTTTTTCAATGGGGTTTTATTAGGTTACAAATTTACAGTTCTAAGACCATGATAATGTCCAAATTAAGGCATCAAGAGAGAGATATCTTCCCTGAGGAAAGGCTGCTGGCATCTGGGGTTCTTCTGTCACCTGGGAAGGCACATGGCAACATCTGCTGCCTCTTTTTTCCTGGTTCTAGTTCCAATGGCTGTCTCCAAAATGTCTCTGGGTGTTTCTCTCTAAGTTTCTCTTGTGGGTAGCTTCTTGCTTCTCCAGGGGTGTTTTTCTTTCTCTCAGCATCTCTGAGCTCTCTCTAAAATGTCTGTGCCTTTTATCCTTTCATAGAGGATTCTAGCAAGGGGATTAAGACCCACCTTGAGTGGGTGGGGTCATATATACATGCAAACAACCTAATCAAAAGGCCCCACCCACAATAGTTCTAACCCCACAAGATTAGATTAAAAGAACATGGCCTTTCATGGGGAACATAACAAATTCAATCTAGCACATCAGCCAGGGACAAAAGTGGGGGTGCACTGTATTAACCTTGTGGAAGGCAAAACAGTGGTCCCCAAAGAGATCCACATCCTATCCCTTAGAAGCTGTGGATATGTCACCTTACATGGGAAAAGGAACTTTGTAGATATGATTAAGTTAAGGGTTTTGAGATGGGGGATTATCCTGCATTATCTGGCAGGGGGTTGGCGGGGAGGGAAGCCAGTGTAATCACAAGGGTTATACAAGGGAGGCAGGAGGGTCAGAGTGAGGGAAGGACATGTGACAACAGAAGCAGAGGTTGGAATGACATGGCCATGAGCCAAGGAATGCTGGCAGCCTCTAGAAACTGCAAAAGGCAAGGAATAGGCTCTAGAGTCTCCAAAAGGAATACAGCTCTGCCAACACCTTGATATTAGTCCAGTGAGACCCTTTTTGAGATTTCTGAAAGAAATATACTTCAGAAGTATGATAAAATAAATTTATGTAGTTTTAAGTCACTATGTTTGTGGTAATTTGTTATAGCAGCCATGGGAAACTAACTCAGGGCATGCCAACACAATAGGCACAGAGAAAACCTCCTTTTCTGCCTTGGAGCCTGTGGGATGTGGCATCTGTGTCTTCCCAGAGCATCCAGGCAGCAGTGGGGGCAGATAAGGATAGGTGAGTTTCTGTCATGTGTGTCAGAGGTTCTAGGAGTTGGGGAAGGGCTGGGTGTCAGGCTGTAGAACTGTGGCAAAAAGTCAATGAGGTTTCAAATATAAAACTTTCTGGGTTCAGGTTTCAGGTCTAGCCAATTATTTACAAGCCTGAATCCAGAGGGTGAGCAGGCCGCCTGTGGAGGCCAATCGAAGGAAGGGCAAGAAGTCAGTGGCCGGAAACGTGGCGTAGGCAGGCAGGCAGGTGACGGCCCATGGTTCCTCAGGTACACAGGGGAATGAGCCCTCTGGGTGTGCATTCTTCTACCTCTGTAGTTCCCATGCTTGGCTGGCAACCAGAATCATCTGGGGTGCCTGATAAACACACAGGTATGGGAGCCTGTCCTGGGGCACATGAGGAGCTCACTTGTAGGTATTATTTGCAGTAACTTTTGTTGTAGCAGCCACCGTATCCAGGTCCCCATGGACTGGGTCCCTATGATTGGATCTCAGCCTTGGTTTTCCATTCAGCCCTCCAGTCATCCACGCCTCACCCCCGCGGAGAACATCCCATTGGATAAGGTTCTGACTTGTCCCAGGATTGGTCAGTTGGTCACTGTCCTCAGCATGGGCATCCAGTCTGCCCAGTTCTCCACCCCAGGCTTGTCTGGCCTTAACTTCATTCCCTTGACAGTCAGTAGACCCCGTGAGACCACAGGACAACTTTCATGGAGCTCAGAGGATTTTGACAGCTCCCGATTCTACATGTATACTACCACATTTCTAACCAGCACACTCAGAACTTCAGCCCTTTTAATTCTTTCTTTTTCTTCTCCACCCTTTCAAAGTGGACTCTAGCACTGGGGTGGCTGATACTTTCTGTCTTCCTGAGGTCGGGACCACTGGGGTGCTTGCACTGTCCTCAATTCTTACAATACTGGTAAGGACTCTTGTATTTACTCCTATTTTTATCTGTCCATCTATCTTCCTCCTATCTATCTGTCATCTATCTATCTATCTATCTATCATCTATGTATCATCTACCTACCTACTTAAATTTATCTATCATCTATATCTCTTTTAGGTCTTGCTCCTTTGAGCCCTGAAAAGCATGGCATAGAAGTTAAGAGGGCTAGTTGAGTTGAAATTTCTGCTACAATAATAATTCTTAGCTGTTTGACCTTGAACAAGTTATTTAGCATCCCTAGACATCAGTTTCCCCATCTGTGGAATGGGGGTAGCAATAGTTCCTAGCACATTGTGTTCTTGCTGGGATAAAAGAGCTAATTTATACAAAGTTCTTAGAACAGGACCTGGCAATTTGTAAGAGCTCAGTAAATGTTAACCATTATTATAATTAGAGCCAGGCTTTGAGAGATATTTATATGAGAAAAGGAAATTTAAAACAATCCCCATATTTGATTGACCTCTTATTCCAAAATGCTCCTCTTGCCAATTGAGTCTTGGCGGACCTTTGCACAGGGAGCAAAAAAGTGATTTCAAACTCAGCCCACCTTTCTGGTCCTTCATCCTTTTTATAGTTGAGCAAACAAGCAGGAAAAAATTCAAAAGGTGGAGAGCGGCGGGTGGGAGATGCTTAGGTTTCTCAAGATGAGATAACTGAGAGTGAGCAGAGGGTCACCCATGTGCATCTAATCCCCACTCCGTCTGTGTGCTGATTTTCCTCTCTGTCCTCCTCTTCCAGGAGCGAGACATTCCGAGCAGGCAGAATTGAGGGCCCTGCAGACAGGTGGCCCTGGCCCTTCACGCCCGAGTTTTCAATTATGATGCCAGTCAATGGGAGAGAGTGGAGGGCAAAAATGAAAATGGAATATTTGGTTAGTGTTCTGACAAGCCATGAATCAAAACCAAGTGAAACTGCTCTGGGGTCTCCGGGCCTGTCAGCCTCCATCATCCATCCTGTTTGCCCCTCGGCAGTATAATTTCATGTGCAGCCAATACTGTTTGCAGGAAGGCAGGCCCAGCGTGCTCTGTCGTCGGGCCCTTCCGCTGCCTTCCAGGCCAGGTGCACACCTCAGGTCAGTGTGGACAGTTGCTTTTTTGGTGGCGGCAGAGGAGGCAGGTGGGGGGCATGGCAGGAGGGGATCGTCAGCAGTGTTTGTCCGACTGATGTCACAGGGCTGGGAGGGCCTGCTCCCTTCTCAAGACCCTCCACAGAAGTGCATTGATTCCTTGCTTGAGTGGCCATTCATTCTTATTTGTGGAGGCTTGGCCCAGGCTCAACACTGTCTTGCCTGCTGGGGTCAAGGTCCAGCCATTGCCTCTGGGTCAGGAGGAGAAAACAAAAAACTGCAAAGGGCAGAGCACCTTCTCCACTGGGAACGAGGGGCCCTCCCTCCCCTGTAACAGCCCTGTCTGATTTAATGTCCATCTGGGCAGGAGTTGGGAGTGCTGGCCTGGGAGTCCATAAACAACTGGTTGTGATGGAACAGATGAGTGAATGAATGAGCTTGGCAAAGAGGCGGGGCCAAAATCAATAAAGCATAGACTAATCCATTCAGGGTTATGCCTTCCAGAGGGTAGAGAGCCAGTTTCTTCTTTTTCCCTTCTTGCCACTCATCTTTTCATTTTGTAAGCATTTGTTTAGGCACAGAGAGAAGTAAGACATGGTTCCAGATCTCAGGACCTGCAGTCTAGTGCATCTCAGACAATGAACTGTACTAGGGAAGTCAGCCTGGGTGCTGGAGGGCCCCATGGGGAAGTCCTGAGGCAGGCCAGAGACGATCAGGGAAATGCCCTAAGGTCTCAGTCGGTCAGGGCCACTGCTTACAGTTGTGTGGGTTGTTCACTGCTCAAGGGCAAAAAGCAGGTGGGAGAACTAAGATCCTGCTCACTTTCCATACACTAAGCCACATGTACTGGCATGGTTGTGTCTGTCTGGAGGAATGGGAGCCTTTGGATTTGCACAAAGGCATCTGTAGGATGGAGACAGCTCTGTAGGCAGATGTCTGAGACTGACTAAGCTGCCAGGGACCTCTGCAGCTGAAGGACAGGGTAGGGTCAGGTCCTGTGGTTGCCAGAACAGAGTCCACTGGAGCCGATGTTCAGTTGGAGAGTCAGAGTGGAATCAGATTCTGAGGGGCCAATCAAGATCCGAACCGTCAGCAGTGAAGAGGTAGAGAAAATCTGAAAGGTCTGTTTCGGGACTTGGTCTGTGATCAGTCTTTCTGGAAGGCCCATGGCATGGTCAAAAAGCCTGATGGCATTGCTAATGTCTGTTAGCTGCCACTGTTTCTGTCCTGGCAGCACCTCCATCAGAGATGGAATGGGGAACACCAGTGTAACCCCAACAGTTTCAAATCTTGTGGTTCCAGAGGTAGGAACCAGGATCAGGGGGTGGAAGCTTCTGGGCAGTAAATTTGGCTCAAGACAAGGCTACCTGGCTATGAACAAGGTTACTTTGTGTGGAGCTGAGCCCTCTGTAACTGGAGTTGCTCAGGGAGTCTGCAGAAGGGATTCCTGTGCTGGGTAGAAGGCTGGATCAGAAGTCTCTACGGTCCCCTTTCATCCCCACATCTCCCACATCTCTGAGACTTCAGCCGGCCACCTTTCCTCGTTGTCAGAAAGGATTGATTGTGGAGGAAGTTGAAATTAATGACCAGCACAAGGTTTTGAGGTTTTAGTTGTATGTACTTTTCCCTCTCCTTTTTGCCCCCTCCCATCTCCCTCAAACCAAATCTGTTCCATGGATACTTGAGAGAGTAAATTGCCTAGCCAGGGGCTGGAAGGAAATGAGTGGTCAATATACGGCTAGCTCTTCCCCGTCTCCACCTTGGGTGTTTCTTCAGTGCAGCAAGATGGACGCCTTTTCTGGGGATGTGAGACCTAGAGGGCCAGCCTCCCATGGTAGGAGAGGGGAAGGGACCCTGTACAGGGCCTCTGCCCCAACTCTGCCAGGATATGAGGTGAAGGCAGAGTCTGCAAGCTTTGTCAGCACAAAGTATCGCAGTGGGAAGTTTATGTCCAGCATAACATTTCAACTCCTGAAGGTGCACCTTGTTTTTCCTCTGGGGAACCATTTTTCCCCGCTATGGTCAGGCCAAATGATTTGGCGAAAGTGACAACCTCCCTCTTCCCCAGTACGTGACACAGACCTAGACTATCTGTGCATTTCATTCCCCCAGCCACAGTGTTCATTTTGGGTTGGGTTGGTGACACCAGCTAGGTCAATGAGATCCCAGTCCAGGAATTTTTAGGAATATGTTACAGTACAATCTCTATGTTTATTAATGGGGATCGTTAAGATAATAATTATAAGGAGAGAGCACGCATAAAAATATTTACCATTAACACAGGAAAAGCAGAGATAAGAGCTGGAAAGAGAGCAAAACCCTGGATCCAGCTTCTCCTGAAGCTAGGCCTATCCCTGGACTTTTCAGTTGCTTGAGCCAAGAAAATCCTTACCCTGCCTTTTGTCTGGAGCCAGTTTGAGTAGACATTCTTTACTTTCCACCTGAAAGAACCCTGGCTAGTTCAGCAATGGCCCCAGCTGCAGGGTGTGTGGCCAGCAGACAGCCCTTTGCTGTCAGCCCCTTCAGGGTTTGCCTCAACTGCAAAAAGCCACCTTGCCCAAGGCTCAACACGGTTTCTGGCTCCACTCAATGACTAGTTGATGCAGGAATGTTAAGTATTGGCCATTTTGGCCCGACTTGGGAAAACTCCATTTGTCCATTTTAGTTTCAGATGTTCCTGTGGGGATGGTTGAGGCTGCCACTGGGCCGGCACCATGGCTCAGCTTTTCTCTCTGCCCACCTCTGTTCTGTCCCCTCACTTCAGAGAAGTCAACCCCAAGGGCACTCCTTAATAAAAGCCTGTCTGCTGACTCCATCTCAGAGGCTGCTTCCAGGGAGCCTGGCCTGGGTGGCTCTCCTGGCTGGGATAGACACCCTTCCCAGCCGCTGTGCTTCCCTCTTAGTCTGTCTGTTGCCCTCTGAATAGCTTGAAGCAGGTGTTCTGTTTTATCCATTTTCAAATGCCCAAGCCCCGGCACAGTTCCTGCACATGGTAGAAACTCAATCAGTGAGGGCCGGGCATGGAATGAATGTGCCAGACCCATGGTCATCATCCCTCAGTGGGGGTGGTCAAGGGGTTTTCAAAGGCCCTTCAGATTCCTTCCTTTGTCTCTCTCTCTGGGAGGCAGTGATGTTGTCGGCAACAGGGTTGGGTCAGGGAGTTGGCAGGTGGCAGCCATCTGAGTAGGGCCAGGGCAGGAGTCTGGGTTGAAGAAGCAGAGGCTCCTTTTAAAGGGGGTGGCCTTGGCTTTCTACAGGATCCTGTCCCACTCACCACAGCATGACAGGCACTGGTGTAGGAGCCCCACTCAGAAGGCGGTTGCATGCATCTAGTTGGGCCACATCCCAGACAATGGGAGCTCAGCAGTGGGTGGTGGGAAGGAGGGGTCTGGCTCTTACAGAAGGACCCCTTACCCTCAATGTGCCAGTTTGAATATATTGTGTCCCCCAAACGCCATTATCTTTGATGTAATCTTGTGTGGGCAGATGTTATCAGTTTTGATTAGATTTCTTCGAGTGTTTCTTTGGAGATGCACCCCACCCAGCTGTGGGTGATGACTCTAATTGGATAATTTCCATGGAGTGTTGCTCCACCCATTGGGTGGGCCTTGATCTGTGGAGCCATATAAATGAGCTGATGGGCAGAGGGAACTCAGTGCAGCTGTGAGTGATGTTTTGAAGAGGAGCTACAGCCAAGAGGGACACTTTGAAGAAAGCACAGGAGCTGCAGATGAGAGACATTTTGAAGATGGCTGTTGAAAGCAGACTCTTGCTCCAGAGAAGCTAAGAGAGCACAAATACCCCAAGTGCAACTAAGAGGGACATTTTTGAGGAACTGCAGCCTAGAGAGGAACGTCCTGGGAGAAAGCCATTTTGGAACCAGAACTCTGGAGCAGATGCCAGCCACGTGACTTCCCAACTAACAGAGGTTTTCCAGACATCATTGGCCACCTCTAGTGAAGGTACCTGATTGCTGATGTGTTACCTTTGACACTTTATGGCCTTAAGACTGTAACTGCGTAACCAAATAAACGCCCATTTATAGATGCTAATCCATCTCTGGTGTTTTGCATTCCGGCAGCATTAGCAAACTAGAACACTCAATTTCTTGGGGCTGGGTCACAGACGGTTGTCTCCTTAGGGAGGCATCCACCTGGTTCAGCTATCCCCAACTCCAAGACAGGGAGTCCTCTTAGTACCTTCTCTTTCCTATCAAGCCTGTAAAAACCTCTGATGTGCCTTCCTAGGAGGCAGGGGCATGCTCATTCTGTCTTCTCAAGCTCCCTTTCTTTCCAGCAAATGTATGCATTTTTATGTTAGGAACAGTTGGATTTTTATCTTTTCTTCTTTCATGCAATCCACAGATAAGCAGTGGAAGATGATGGTGGAGATCAAATATGCATCCATGACTATGGTTTGCACGGCTGGGCCCTTCCTTTCCACTTGGAACCCCGAGGCTGGATGGCTCTCTTCAGGAACAATGTACTAATCAAGCGACAAAACTTGGCAATATTACAATCTGTTATATAATCTTTTATATTTTTCTGTTTAGCTACGATTCATTATTATTTCCCAGGATATCTCTGAACACATTTATCAGACAGGCATAAAGCAAGGTGCCTTTTATATATGGATTGAATCAACAAGCTCAACTGTAATGATAAAAATAATAGAATAATCATAAGCATATCACCCCAGTTCTGTTCTAAATGCTTTGCCTATATTATAGGATTAATACTTAAAACAACCCTTTGGCATGGTTAACATTATTATTTTCTCAGATGGAAGAGCTGATGCTTGAGAAGTAAGTGGGTTTGTCCACACTGGTAAGTGGCAGAAACTGTGCAAAACCAGGTCCCTCTGGCTTCAAACTCATGGTCTTCGCCCTTTGCTCTCACCCCTGCAGGTTAGCACCCACAGCAAAGAGCTGGAAACTGGTCCTGTCCATGAAGCTGGACTTGGAAACTGGAGGGATGAGGACCCAGCATCAGGCCAAAGGCCTCGCTGCAGTGCTTCACTGGAGAGCTTCAGGGGACTCGGCAGGTGAGGGGAGGGGCACCACCAAAGAGCATCCTAGAGCAGACAGTGGAGAATGGAGACACTGAGGAACACGGCCATCATTTTCAAACTCTAGTTTTTTTAGCAGTGGAATTCTTCGTTTCCCTCAAGTGATAAAAGAACTTCAGCTTACACAGCAGACAAGGTTTGTCTGATGGGAATCAATAGATTTTATAAGTTCAAATGTATAAAATGTACTCATTGTGAACCAGTTAGTATTGAAAAATGAGCTGTTTAGATTAACACAACCTTCGAAATCAGGTTTTTGGGATAATATTTGCAGTCTAAGATCAGTCTCAAAGTTCTATTTATATCTACATTTTGTTAGGTAGCATAATATTGAAAAACTCCTGATTTGCACAGTTGAGTTGTTGAAAATATTAATTTATGAACTCAGTACACTCTGAAATGAAACTGATCCAGGGGTTTGAAAGAGAAGTGGCAAGATAGATTTTTTCTAAAATTGAATTACTATCAATGTCTAAGAACTGCCTGCCTTCCTTAATTAGTAAATGTACAAGCTGGGTGGAGTTGATGAATGGGTTCTTCAAAACTAGTTTAAAATCACAACTGTGTGGTAGAAAACAATTTTCAGATTTATGGTGGGACATTATGAGATGCTCAGCAATATAATTTCAAAAACTCCCATACATCCTAGTGCCTGTTTCTGTCATATAGTCACTCAAAATTTCAAAGTAGTCCAATTAATTTTCATTTATCCATTTGTTCATTGGTACATCCATTCATTCACAAAAATTTTGTTTAGTGCCTACTCTACACCACGCCCCGTTCTAGGTGCTGTTGGTGTAGTGACGAACAGAACAAAGTCCCTGCCTTCCTGGGGCTTCCATTCGGGGGAGTGTGTGTGGAGGGAGGAGAGTTGTGGAAACAGACGATAAGCTCACAACTAAATGTGTGTCAGGTGGTGATATGTGATTTTAAAAAATAAAGGGCAGGATTGTTTGGACTATGATGAACAGATGTTTGAGGAGGTTGAGTACAAAGTGCAATTGAAACTTAAGTGTTGAGTTACCAGAATGGTAAATTGTGGTTCCTTTTGTCGAGTTCACCTCCCCACAAGTAATGGAGTAGATGTTCCAATTTGCTCAACTGGGCAAGAACTTATTCTGGGGCTTAGGTGATGTAATGACTTTGTCTCACTTTAGCTCATATGCATAATCTTATACTCAAAACATGAAAATATATTAATGAGATAATGAGATTTTATTTAGAAATCTACATATTCATAAGAAAACTTTATTTTGTGTTCTACATGCACTAACTTGGCAGCACAGGTTACCAGATATATGGTATGAAACATATTGACTTTGCATTTGGCTTTTATTTATATATTTTACAAAAATAGTTAAAATATATTAAAATGAAAAATTTGCATAAAATCTGCATGGTGTCCTTAAATCATCTGCTCTGGACTCTAGGTTCCTGGGAATACTTTGGAAACCACAAGTTGATGGGATGGGGTAAACATCAGGGTCAGACAGACTGGTCCTCAGCCTCAACAAATCTTATTTGAAATTTGGCTCAGTCCTCATACTTTACATGACCTTGGGATTGTGCCTAAGCCTCAGCATCTTCACCTATAAGGCAAAGGGAAACCACTTCCTGCAACTGACTGGATGCCTGAGACATCATGGACAAACAGCCCAGTCTGAATCAGCCTTGGGACACCCATTAGTAAGGAGCAGGGCTCTGGTGATAGGGATTGGGTGAAGTCTGGACACCATCTCTGGGGACAGGCCAGGGGCTAAGAGTCTCTGGGGGGTTGGGCAGATTGTGGGAACAGGGACCTGTGCACATGAAGCAAACCAGGGATATGGTGACCACAAAGGGGACATTTCCTGGTCACTTGCTATAAGCAATAAGTTAGAAGCCAAGTGGTTACAGCCATGGGGAGAAAAAGAATTTTGGGGGAAGGGAATTGAGCAGGGCTATGCATGGGCAAAGGTAGAAGGTATCTTTTGGACTTTGATGATCAACTACCTCTCAAAAATGGTCTCCTGGTAGACTTTCATCTCCAGTTTACCTTGGCTGCTTGGGTTTGGGAGGAGGACATGGTTGCCATGTGTCATGGTTTGAAGCTGTATGTACCCCCAGAATAACATTCTTAAGTTTAATCTATTCCTGAGGCTGTAAACCCAGTGTAAGTAGGAACTTTTGATGAGGTTACTTCAGTTAAGGTGTGGCCCACCTCAATCAGAGTAGGTCTTAATCCCATTACTGGAGTCCTTTATAAGAGAATGAAATTCAGACAGAGAGAGAAAAAAAGTCATGGAAACAAAAAGCTGAAATCAATGAAACCTGGAATACAAGAGAGAGACCTGTAGACCTTGCCATGTGCCTTGCCATGTGACATGCCGAGGAGCTAAGGATTGCCAGCAGCCAGTCTTTGGCAAGAAAGCACCATCTTGATGATACCTTGATCTGGACATTTTCCCAGCTTCAAAACTGTGAGCAAATAAATTCCCATTGTTTAAACCTGACCCATTTTATGGCATTTGCTTTGAGCAGCCTAGGAAAATAACCACCATAGATGCTGGCAGTGGTAGCTGAAGCTATCTCTTACTGGCTCACAGAAAGCTGATTTTGCACATCTTTTCTCAACTCCATGTTCAGTGATGGCACATTGGTAGCTTAGAATCAGCCATGATGGGAACATTTACACCATGGAATTTGGCAAAAGCTCCAAAACAGGGCTTTTTTTCCCCCCCAGAGAGTTGGTTGTTAAACATTGGATGCTGGCCTTGGAACTATCCTTCCTTGCCTTCACTCTTTGGATGAAGATTACATGAAATGTTTTCAATTTTAAAACTATGCAAATAGAGATGAGATTATCCCTAGATCACCACTTAAACCCCACCATTGAATCCTGTGTTGCTGTCCTCTCCTTGGAACTGGAGATGATTCACAGGTTCTGAAGAGGAGAAAGAAGAGCACTGGGAAAAGCCAGGAGATGCTCAAGGGAGAGCTGTTCTATCTGCTGGCTGGTTCCCCAATCATTTTCACTTCATTTAGCTATGCACCCTAAAGTCCCAGCAATGTGAAATAAAAGTACAAAGAGGCAATCAGCCATTTATGTATTAGTTAGAATTTGTTCCCAAGGCAGGGGGTAGAGGTGGGAGTGGGAGAGTTTGGGTAAGTAATTTCAGGGCATGCAGTATGAAGGTGGGAAGTGCTAGAGTTGAGGACAGGCTTGTATGTGACTACAGAGCTAGGGAATGACTGACCCTAGGGTTCCGGGAACTGGGGAGAAGGGATTAAGAGGTGCCTCAGGGCTGAAGACAAAGCTGCACATTCCTTAATTTCCCCTAGGGCTGGCCCTTTCCCGGGGAAGAGAGGGATTTATTTCTTCATCCTTTCCTTCTCCTTCTTTAGCTTGTGGCCCTTGTCCATGGGGCCCACAGATTAGATTAATACTATCAGGATTCCATTTTAGAAAGTTTGGGAGAAATACGCTTCAAATTTCAAATCAGCATCAACATAGAGTTGACATCTGTCTTCAGCTCTCTTTAATTAGTCAAGATATTTTTGAAGTTTCACGTAAAACAAGATGACTTTACCCACCAGCTCACATGACAATTTCAGAAATGTCATTTTAATTTCTGATTCCTCTTCTGTGTGTAGAAGCTTTTAATCTGTTGGTATTCTCTGCACTCTGGACATCCCTGTCAAATAGTTTGTGATGTGAAAACAAGTACCTAAACACAGTAGGGTCACTTGGCATTTAAATAAACGCTTTCATAGAGAATGAATCATCCCCGTAGGGCAGAGCCTGGGCCATGTGGATTCCAATAGAGATTTTGTGGACGAGAACATGGCCCTTTGTAGATGAGTCCTCAGAGGCTTTCCGCTGCTTCTGGTAACCCTTTTCCCACATGTTCTGCTTATCTACTACTGTGAAAAAAAAAATACCCCAAAACTCAGCAACTTAAGACAATGACCCATTTTATATATATCACTTGGTGTGTCAGATATTCAGGCAGGTCTTGGCTGGGTGGTGAGTCTTCTGCTCCCTGGGCATGGACTGAGTTCACGCAGTGGTTTTCAGCTGGTGGGAGGTTATTCCACAATGTCCAAGACAGCTCACGTGTCCGTCATCTTGGTGGGAGGGCTGACACTGGGCTCAGCTGGGACTAACTAATGGGGCACCCACCTGTGGCCAATTCAGCATGGTGGCCTCAGAATAATTGGACTTCTTACATGACTGATAGCTTCCCCCAAGTGAATGTCGCATGAAAACAAGGTAGAAGCTTTATGGCCATTTTTTATTTTGTCTCAGAAGTCAAGCAGCATCACTTACACCTCATTCAGTTGGTAGCAAGTGAGTCATTAGGGCCAGAATGGATTCAAGGCGAGGTGGATTAGACTCTAGCGCTTGATGGGGGAGTGACAAGGTCCTGCTGTGGAAGAGCATGTGGGATGATGTTGCTGTCATCCTTGGGAAAAAACAATTTGCCACACTGCATATCCTAAAACTGAGCATTTTTGCCTGTTGGCTGCCATATTATACCAGGCAGTTGCCAAAATTTTTTGATTGACAGCATTTTCTGTAGAATTGACTAAATGAGACTGAGCTTTAGCTCAGGGTCTGGATGAATTTCAACCTGATCTTCATCCTCAACAGTAGTCTACATTGTGAACTCCAAATCCTGGTTTTATAGTACCCCAGCATGTTGTCAATCATCTTGAGAGTTGTCATAAACATCCTAAAATATTAACATTAATTAAGTGATAAATATTTACCATTTATGCCTTTGACGATTTCAACATTGTTACAGCTACAATTAGACAAGCTATGACAGGGTATCAGTCTCAACTCTTAAAAAAAAGATCTGAGAATCACAGATGTGTACCCTCAATACCATGAATGGCTAGAATTCAGAGGGATTATTATTATTATTATTATTATTATTATTATTTTTGGAGGTTGGGGTGAGCATGCGGACAAAGTTTGCTATAAGCAACTAGTTACATTTCTTTAACTGATTTTTGTTTTTTGTTTTTTTTTTTTGACTGTGGAATTGACCTTTTTATTGTTTTTGCTAAGTGGCTTCTGTGTAGACTGTTGCCATTGTATTGTTCCTTTCCCACAAGCAGAGATTAGGCTGGTCATGCGTGAGTTGAAGAGTGTGAATGGTTGACACTGTGCCTGCATGCCCTGCTCCTTGGGTGGTTAATAAATCGTATTTGATGATTTGATGACATAACCTTTAGATCTGAAATTGCAGTTGTGCTGGAGTGTTCGCAAAAGCTCCTTTTGTCATACATTGCCTAGATTTATCAGAAAGCAAGTACTATTCTTTGGTTCTTTGAAGTCTTTCTGGTGTAATTAAGTAATTCCTTGAGCAAACATTTTGGGATCAATTGAATTGTTCCCATTGTTCTAAGTTTTTCCTCTTTCAAAATTGACATGAAATTGTTTGATGCCTTAACAAAGATAGATTGCAGCTTTAAATATTTGGTGCATTCAGGTGATCATTTGCTTATTATTATTTTTCTGAGGTGAAATATAAATTCTCCATAAATTTTCTTCTGAAGTCCTCCAAATATAGTATGTCCCTAAAAATACTTGGAGAGTTTTTTAATGAAGTTACTCTTCGTGGACCAAAAGTATGAATTTGGTAGTATTTGGACATTGCTTTCTTCTTACTTCCTCATTTCTATCCACATTTTACGAATGCCACTTGTTCAGAGCCAGGGTGGATTTATATAGGAGCCATCCTCAGGGTGCTACTTGAGTGTCGGCTTCCTGATTGGATCTGTCAGATTGGGAAAATGGGCTACTGAAATATTTTTCAGACCAGTGCAATCATGATACTTTAGTTGACACTTGTCCACCAAGTGGGCACTATGGGAATGAAATACACAGGTCATGGGGAGGAGGCAGAGGGTCTGTCTGCAAGCTCTAGGAAATGCTGGGCTTTGTAAATGACCCTAAACCCAGGTCAACCAAGGGAAATTCTCTTTCAATTGGCCTTATCAGATAAAACTGCAGTTCTACTAAACAATAGCTGCAAGGACTGGTCTGAGGCTTGTTTGTTTCCTAGCTCATGGATCCTATGACTCTTGTAGCTGAGAGGGGGTGGGTGTTGAAAAACAGATCCGCAAATTTTGGCCCATCTACAGGACAGTGTGCAGGACCTTTTGTGTGTATTGGATTCTAACCACATTATTCCTTATCGTAAACTTTCCTTTGCTCTGATTTCATGATTTATTTTTTCAGCTGCATTGTGTGTATGTGTGTGTGTGTGAGTGCCCTCAAAAACACTTTGAATGAGTCCAGTTTATAAAGAATTAAATCATAATCTTTGTGGATGTTTATGGCTCTAATGCTGTTAAACAGGAAGGAAAAATTGAGGGGAGAATTAAGAGGTGTAGGAAGAGTGGAGTTAGCTGCAGGACACAGGGGTTGATCCCAGGCAGGTGCAGAGCTGTGGAACGACAGTTTTAGGACAAGTGAGGGCCTGAAGGCCAATTGGTGGGCATGGTAGGCACTTGGGGAAGGGGGCTCTACCTCTGCTTCTTGTCCATTGGGAAACTTGATGGGAATGAGGGACGTTTGTCTCACTTTTTCTTATTTCCTCCCCACTTTTAAAATAGGTAATCGGTGACTGCCACATAAATATTAGAAAGATAAGAAATAGTAAAAAAATATACCTATAGTCCCATCCCCTACTGTTAGCACTTTGGGTAGAATCTTCTAGATTTTTTTCTTTTGTTCTATTAATCATTCTTTTCTAGAATTCTGTATTATCTCCTGCTTTTCTTTTGCTTATATTTGCCCAGAATGCTTGTTCATCTCTTTATTTGATATTTATTTCACTGCTTTTTATGATTATGGCAATACATACCCCAAGAAATAAACATCTAAAGCTACAGAAGGGTATAAAAATGAAAGGATAAAAGCTTTCTTTCCCACCTCTGGTCCTAGTAACATATTTCAAAGATAAGCACTTTTGACTTTTTTGTCTTTAATTCTTATTCCATAAATCTAAATAACATGTTTTTGCCCCTATATCTTGATTTATCAATGCTAAGTAATTTATCAACATTAGGCAAATTTATTGACTCCCCGTTATGGAAAATGATAAATTTCATTCACTCTCTGCCCCTTCTTACTTCCAGTTTATTTGCTTGGTCCATATTTAGTTCTTCTATCTTCTGCCTTTTATACTTTGAATAATATGCTTATGCCTTCATTTCTTGATTCATTTATTTATACGGTATCTTGACTCAATTACAGGAGGAAATTGATACCCCTCTAGTTCCCTCCACCTCTTCTCCCCCTTGATTCTTAAGTTCTGTTATATGTACAATGTTAAGGTTTATAACATATGCACAATTAAGACTTCCACACTTTATTTGGACTGATTCCAAAATTTGATTATCTATAAATGCCATTTATCATATTGGTTGATAGGTATATTATTTACTTAGGAGGCATTGGTAGGACTATTCACAGAGGAAGGAAAATACTTTGTCTCACAAAATAGTGCCTCTCAAAGGAAAATATTGCAAATGCCAAGATAGAAGGGATCCTCTTTCTTATAATCCACCAACTGCTCAAAACTATGTCATATTTAATTTTCTTTATATTTAGTTTAATCATTTCATATATAGCTTTTTCCTCATTCTGGAGTCTCTAATTGCCTTTCTCTTTTTAGTGATAGAAATAATACTTGCCTTTAAAACAAAGGAAAAAGTATTCCTTTAAGATTATTCAGACTGTTTGTTCAGTGGCAAATTTTGAACAGGTACTTTCTAGGTCTACTACACAGTAACCATTCTATGTTCTCTTTCCATTGCACTCCAAAGAGCTTTTTTTCTCTTCATTTCTTTTCTTTTTCATTTCCTTTATAAATTAACGTTCAGTAAAATGATCTCTGTTTTTTTTTTTTTTTTTTGGTGGCTTTTTGTTCTACTGTTCTATGAGGTTTAACACACGTGTGCAACCACACCGCAGTTGGAATACTACTACATCGTGTCAACAAACTCTCTCACACTGCCCCTTTGTGATCACACCTTCCCCCCAACCCTAACACTAGCAACTGCTGATCTCTTATAGGTTGCTTTAAGTTTACTGTTTTCAAAATGTCATAAAATGAAGTCATACCATGTATTACCACATGAGACTGAGTTTTCTCACCAGGCATAATGCTTTTGAGAAATTCATCCATGTTTTTGCTTGTATCAATCAGTTGTTCCTTTTAATTATTGAATAGTATTTTATTGTATGGATATTCCACCATTTGTTTATCCATTCACCCACTGAAGGACATTTGCACTGTTTCCAGGTTTTAGTGATTATGAATACAGCTGCTATAAAAAATTGCATACAGATTTTGTGTGAATGTACATTTCATTTCTAGGTTAAATATCTAGGAACTGGTGCATCATATGATAAATTTAAATCCAACTTCATAAGAAACTGCCAAAGTGCTTTCTAAAGTGCCTATACAATTTTGCATTCCCCCAGCAATGTTTGAGAGTAGCTTCACATTCTTGCCAGTTTTGGTATTGTTCGTTTTATTAGTAGGAGTAATGGTAGTTTCAGGTATTCTACTGAATATGTAGCATTTCCCTAATGGATGATGATGGTGAGCATCTTTTCATGTGCTTATTTGCCATCCATATATCCACCTGGGGAGGTTTCTGTTTAAGTTTTTGTCTGTATTTTTATTTGGTTGTTTCTTTTCCTACCGTTCAGTTTTGCGAGTTCTTTATATATTCAGGACACAAGTTCTTTATTAAGTATGTGATATGCAATATTTTATCCCACTCTGTAATTTGCCTTTTTATTCTCTTAACCGTGTCCTTCACAGAGTAAATGTTTTACATTTTTACAAAGTCTAATTTATCATTTTATTCTTTTATAGGTTGCACTTTTGGTGTTTTATCTAAGAACCCTATGCCTAACTCCAATTAATGAAAGCAGTATGATTCTCCATTTATTTAGGAGATTTCTTCCATTGGTGTTTTGTTTTCAGAACACAGATTATATTATGCATGTTTTTATTAGATTTATAACTTTTATTGTTTTGAAACTATTGTAAATGCTCTTGTTTTCTTGATTTGAATTTCCAATTGTTCTGTGGGAGTATATAGAATTTTGATTGATTTTTGTATGTTGAATTTGTGTCTTGCATCTTTGCTACATTACTGCTTAGTTCTAGGGACTTTAAAAAAAAAATAGATTCCATAGGATTTTCTATGGAGACAGTGATGTATTATGTAAATAACAGTTTTATTTCCTCTTTTCCAACCCATTTGCATGCTATTTCTTTTTTTGAGACTTTGCACAGTATAGGATTTCTGAATGGGAATGTTGAGAATGGATATCCTTGCCTCGTTCCCAATTTAAAGGGAAAAACATTTGGTTTTTCAATATTAAGTATGATGTTTGCTGTATGTTTTTCATAGCCACCTTTCATCAGGTTGATGAAGTTACCTTCTCTTTCTGGTTCGATGAGAGTTTTTAGCAGGATTGGATATTGGATTTTATCAAATGCTTTTTCTGCATCTATTAGATTTTCTTGGATATCCTGTTACATTTGCCCTTTCTTTTTTCTTATTGATTTTCAGTTTGGGAAGTTTCTGTTGACATATCTTCTTACTCACTTATTCTTTGTTTGGCTGTGCCCAGTCTACCAATTCTTCATTTCTGTTACAGCGACTTTGATTGCTAGCATGCCCTTTTGATTCTTTCTTAGAGCTTCCATCTTTCAAGAACCCATCTGATCTTGAATATTGTCCTCTTTTTTCATTAGCACCCTTAGTATATTTATTTTTTCCTTTTAATACACTTTATTTTTAGGACCAGTTTCAGATTTACAGAATAACGGAGAAGTACAGAAAATTCCCATACATCCTTGCACAGTTTTCTTTCACAGATTTCCTTATTAACATCTTACAGTAATGTGGTGCATTTGTTACAATTAATGAACCAATATTGATACATAAGTATTAACTGTAGTCCATAATTTATTCAGATTTCCTTAGTTTTTACTTGGTGTCCTATTTTCTGTTCCAGGATCACTTACAGGGTACCACAGTCCATTTAGTTGTCATGTCTCCTTAGGCTCTTCTTGGATGTGATGGTTTCTCAAATGGTTTCATGTTTTTAATGTCCTTAGTTTAGTTTTGTTTTTTTAAATTCAATTTTATTGGGATTGTTCATATACCATACAGTCATCCAAAGTGTACAATCAATTGTTCATGGTACCGTTACATAGTTGTGCATCATCACAATTAATTTTTTTTCAATTTTTAGAACATTTTCATTACTCCAGAAAAGAAATAAAAATAAAAAAGAAAACTCAAATCCTCCCGTACCCCTAAACACCCTGCACCATTATTGACTCATAGCATTGGTATAGTACATTTGTTACTGTTGTTGAAAGAATGTTAAATTACTACTAACTGTAGTACATAGTTTGCAACAGATATATTTTTTCCCTGTATACCCCTCTATTATTAGCTTCTAGTTATAGTGTCATATGTTTGTTCTAGTTCATGAAAGAGATTTCTAATATTTGTACAGTTAATCATGGACATTGTTCACCATAAGATTCACTGTTTTAGACATTCCCATATTTTAACCTCCAGCTTTCCTTCTGGTGACATATGTGACTCTAAGCTTCCCCTTTCCACCACATTCACACACCATTCAGCACTGTTAGTTATTCTCACAATAACATGCTATCATCACCTCTGTCCATTTTCAAACACTGAAGTTCAACCTAGTTAAACATTTTGCTCATAATAAGCAACTTCTCCCCATTCTTTAGCCTTGCTCTATATCCTGGTAACCTATATTTTATGTCTATGAATTTACATATTATAATTAGTTCATATCAGTGAGACCATACAATATTTGTCCTTTTGTGTCCGACTTATTTCACTCAATATAATGCCCTCATGGTTTCTTCATCAACCCATTTTGTTTTTTTTTTAAGATGGTTTTGTTCACACACCATACATTCCATCCTAAGTAAATAATTGATGGTTCCCTGCCTAATCACATATTTATGCATTCACCACCATCACCACTACATAAGAACATTTCCATTTTTTCCACAAAGAGAGGAAGAGTCAAAGGTGGAGAGGCAAAAGAAAAAGAAAAAGAAAGAAAGAAAAAAGATGACAGCTAGAAAGCAACAAAAGGAAAGATAGAATTAAAATAAAGTATAATAAAAGAATCAGACAAAATCACCAATGCCAAGAGTCCCACACACCTCCCTTATATCGCCCTCTCGCAGGCATCCGGTTTTGGTACATTGCCTCTGCCACATCAAAGGATGCATAATACAATGTTACCACCAACGATAGTCTCTAGTTTGCATTGATTGCATTTTTTCCCCAATACCACCCCATTTTTAACACCAAGCAAGGTTGACATTCATTTGTTCACCCTCATGTAAAAACATATTTGTGTACTTTATCACAATTGTTGAGCACTGTAAGTTTCACTAAGTTATACAGTCCCAGTCTTTATTTTCCCTCTTTCCTTCTGGTGTCCCACATGCCCCTAACCTTCCTCTTTCAACCATACTCATAGTCATCTTTGTTCAGTGTACTTACATTGTTGTGCTATCATCACCCAAAATTGTGTTCCAAACCTCTCACTCTCTTCTTTTCCTATCTGTCTGTAGTGTTCCCTTTAGTGTTTCCTTTAGAACAGGTATCTTGTTCACAAACTCTCTCACTGTCTGTTTGTCAAAGAATATTTTAAACTCTCCCTCATATTTGAAGGACAGTTTTGCTAGTTATAGGATTCTTGGTTGGTGGTTTTTTCTTTCAGTATCTTAAATATATCACCCCACTTCCTTCTTGCCTCCATGATTTCTACTGAGAAATCCACACATAGTCCTATCAGACTTCTCTTGTATGTGATGGATCGCTTTTCTCTTGCAGCTTTCAGGATTCTCTCTTTGTCTTTGACATTTGATAATCTGATTATTAAGTGTCTTGGCATAGGTCTATTCAATTCTATTCTGTTAGGGATATGCTGTGCTTCTTGGATCTGTAATTTAATGTCTTTCATAAGAGATGGGAAATTTTCATTGATTATTTCCTCTATTATTGCTTCTGCCCCTTTTCCCTTCTCTTCTTCTGGGACAACCATGATATGCACATTCATGTGCTTCATGTTGTCATTCAATTCCCTGAGACACTGCTCATATTTTTTCTATTCTTTTCTCTACCTGTTCTTTTGTGTGTAGGATTTCAGGTGTTTTGTTATCCAGTTCCCGAATGTTTTCTTTTGCCTCTTGAAATCTGCTGGTGTATGTCTCCACTGCATTTTTCATCTCTTGTGTTGTGCCTTTCATTTCCATAGATTCTGCCAGTTGTTTTTTCAAACTTTCGATTTCTACCTTATGTTCACCCAGTGTTTTCTTTATATCCTTCATCTCTTTTGCCATATCTTTCCTAAACTCATTGACTTGGTTTTTGAATTGATTTAGCATGTTTATTTGAAAATCTTTAATTGATTGTTTCATTAAAGTGAAACAATATCTCCACTGTATCTCAGTTGAGGTATAAGTTTGTTCCTTTGTCTGGGCCATATCTTTGTTTTTTCCTAGTGTTATTTGTAGTTTTCTGTTGCCTAGGCATCTGGTTTCCTTGATTACTCCAACAGATTTTCCCAGACCAGAAGGGACTCAGGTCTCAGAAGGGGCCTATATTCAGTGTCAGGTTTCTCTGAGGGTGTGTCTTAGACAATTGACAGACTTTCCTTTGAGGTCTCTAGCCACTGTGCTTTTTGTCACCTGTCAGCAGGTGGCACGTGTCAGCCTGTCACTCCCTACTGGTGTAAAGTGGCCCTTTAATTCTTAGCTGTTTTGACTGTTTTCCCCCATGCCCTGGGGTCTGAGTTTTGAAGGGAAGGCCAGCACTAGAGCTGGGCTTCACCTCCTTCCTCTTAGGGAAGACACACTCCCTGGGAGCCATCCTCCGTGCTTGAATTAGTCCTCTGTCTCTCCGACTCTGCCAACTCCACTCCCGTCAGGGTTAGAGTGCTGTGAACTGAAAATGGCTGAGGCTTCTCTGCTGAGCCACTCAGGTTGAGAGAGAGAAAAAGGGAAAGAAAGCCCCTTTTCAGAGCCTGTCCATGGCCCCCCAGTTTTGCCTGTAGGCCAGAGAGAGCACCTGGTCTTCTGGGCTCCCCCTCCTGGGACACAGGAGTTCCCTGGCTCTTTAAGGTCAGCTGTCTCCAAAAGTCTCTGCATTCTTTCCTCTCTAGTTCAATGTTTTTTTTTTTTTTTCTGTCAGCTCCAACTCCCCTCCACTGAGAGCAACCCAGGGCGCTCTGCTGCTTGCCAGGGGCCTGTCCACATTTGTAGTCTGTATTCAGCAGTCCACATTTGTTAATTAAAACCCCAGTTGGAGCTAGGCTGAGCTATATTCGCTTGCTCCAGGAATGCTGCCTCCTCCCACAGTGAGGTCCTGCAGCCCAGCCTGCCATTGGGGGAGGGGGCTTCCAGTGCATTTCTGTGGTTTTTACTTACAGCTTTTATGCTGCTGTCTCAGCCATTCCACCCATTCCAGGTTGGTGTATGATGTGTGGACAGTCGTTGTCCCCCAGCAGTTGTTTCAGATTATTTACTAGTTGTTTCTGGTTGTTTATTAGATACTCTAGGGGACTAACTAAATTCCAAACCTCTCCATGCCGCCATCTTGTCCTTCTAATCCCTTAGCATATTAATCATAATTCTTTTAAATTCCTGAGCTAGTAACTGTAAAGTGTCTGCCATATCTGAGTCTAGTTCTGATGAAACCAGAAGTCTCATTCTTTATTTATGCCTTTAACCATTTAAATTATACTCATTATGTAATTCCTGTCCTATAGTTTCAATATCTGATATTCTCGAACACATAATCCTATTGTTCATTATGTCTGTTGATCTTGTGAATCTAAACACTTTCCTCATATATTTCATACATTTTCATTGTGAGCTCATGTTTAGAGGATTTTATCTTTAGGAAATCTTTGCAACTTGGATTTAAGATATGTTTCTCCAAATTTTTTTTATGTTTGTATCTGTCAGATGCTCCAAGAATATCAACAGCTTGGGATCAATTTTTAATGTATGTGTGTGATGTGGGGAGGTCCTGCAGAAAGTATAAATTTGATCCCCAAAACTGTAAGCAGAGGCCTAAAAGAAAAGTTTTTCCCACGAGAGACCAGAACTGGACAAGAAAACTTCCTTTCTTTTTCTCTGTGCTTGTGGGTTGATACTCTCTTTGCTACCCCCTTACTGAATGTGGAGCCTTTCTAGGAACCTACTTTTCTTTCTTTTTTACTTTTTTAATAGAAGTCTTCTATTCCTCACCACAGACAGGATCAAGACCTCATTTTATTTCCCTATAAGGTCATTAAAACCTAAATCCCTTAGTTACTGAGACCAAAAAATACCCCTAGGGCTGCTAAAGCATCAGCTCAGGTCCTTACCACTTTGGTTTTTTATTTTCTCTTTGTTTTTAACATCTGGAGATTTCCTTTCTTGGGACCCTGACTTTTCATGTAATAGGATGTTTGTATTATTTTAGCTAGCATTTTCAAGGGTGTTTCAGGTTATCTAGCTCAGACTGTTGCCAGAAATAAAAGTCAAGGCAGTTTCTTTTAATTTTTTGAGAAATAAAATTACCTTAATGAAACAATTCAATTCAAGATGAGAGAAATAGAAAATCACCTAACCACTACACTAAAATTGCTGCAGGCAAATCTACTAATGAATATCTACTGATGAATAACTACCCCAGGCCAGAGAGACCCACTAAAAAGTCCTGTGCTGACAAGGAATGATATTCCTCATTCTGTTTACTCATTTCTTCCTCCAAGCAGCCCTCACTGCAAACCCCAGGCCTCCTGTAAAAGGGAATAGCCCTCATCTCTTCTTTCCTTGATAGAAAAGGAGAGTATTTATCCTCTCTCTTCACTAACAAGGAATTCATTAATATTGGTCATGATTACTGATATATATATGAATTATTTTTACTATTTTATTTTAGACTATTTGTCTTAGATTTTCTGTTTCTGTTTCTCTTCCTCTTCCTTTTTTTTGTTTTCTTTTAGAATTATTTGTTCCTCACCTCCACTCCATGCTTTTTCCTTCACTAATTTGAAGTTTTATACTCTAATTGTATTATTTTAGTAGTAACTCTTGTGATTTTAACATATACATTTGTCACACTAAATCATTAATCACATCTTTATCTGTATCCTGAACAATACAAAGAATTTAGAATATTTTTGATTGATGATAACCCCCATGTATATCTATTGTTGCTCAGTGTTTTTGTTCTTTTTAAATTCTACATTTTAGACATTATGATATTTAAGACACTGTTTGATGATATTTAGCTCCATGTTTACCATTTTTTTGTCAACCTGTCTTTCTGGAAGCTCAGACCTTCCTTTCTGTGATCATTTTCTTTCTTCCTGAAGTGCATCCTTCTTTATAATGAGTGTTGGTAGAAGTAAACTGTTTTCATTAGTGTTGTCACAAAGTGCCTCAATTTTACCATTGTACCTGAAACATAATTCAACTGGGTATAATGATCCTCAGCTGACACTTATTTTCTTCCAGCAGTTTGAAGATATTATTTTACATGCTTCTGACTTCTATTTTATCTCAAGGGATCAGTTGTAACCTATCTTTCCTCTTTGCTTATAATACTTCTCCTTCTCTTTGTTCTAAATTTGTACTAAATTTTCTAAATGTCTGTTAGTTCATCCTGTTAGGAATTGCTGAAACTGAGGATTGGTGTGTTTCATCAATTTTGGGAAATCTTACTTCTTTGGATAATGCTTTTCTTTTATTATCTGTATACACTCTTTCATGAACTATAGTTAATTGTATGTTGGAACTTTTCACTCAATATCCCATGCTCCTCAACCTCTCTTTCATATTTTCTTTACCTTTGGGCAATACTTTGGGATGTATATTTTGCAGTTACCTAGCTCACTAAGTTCACTAATTGTTTCTTCAGCTGTATCTAACTTTCAACTTAACAACTATGCAGTTCTAATTTCAATTGTTTTTTTTTTTTAATTGTAGGCTTTCTTCTTGATATTTTTTTTCAAACAAGACATTTTAATAGGCACTTCTTCCTTCATCAGGTTTTCAATATCTTCTTTGCTACTTAGACACATTAAAATTTATTTTCTATTCTATCTCTGATGATTCCAATATTTGCTGTCAGATATGATCCTGCAGTGTGGTTTTTCTCTGTTTTTTTTTTTTTTTCTCATGTAAATATTCTTCCTCTTCTGTTTGGGTATTTTGATTGTAAATACACATTTCTCAGGTATGCATTAAAAATTTTTTTTTTAAATATAGTATCCTACATTTTATATATATTTATTACCAATAAGGTTTCTCTAATTATCTAGGCTTCAATCTTGCTAGAAACAGAAGTCCTATCATCTTTTTATTTTAAACGTCTCATATCATTTTGTTTCAGGCATATCTCTTGTTAAATAGCATTATTTCCATTTTGTTTTCTGAACAAACTTAAGATGTATTAATAGGCAAGCTTAGCCTTAACACATTTAATATATATATGTGATATATATTTTTTCCACTTCTGTTATTTTATATATCTGTTATTTTATTCTTCCTTATATTTCTTTGCCTAGTGTGCCGGTTTGAATGTATTGTGTCCCCCAAATGCCATTATCTTTGTAGTCTTGTGGGGCAGACATTTTGATGCTGGTTGGATTTGCTTGGAATGTGCCCCACCCAGCTGTGGGTGATGATTTTGATGAGATGTTCCCATGGAGGCGTGGCCCCGCCCATTCGGGGTGGGCCTTGATCAGTGGAGCCATATAAATGAGCTGACTCAGAGAGAGGGAACTCAGTGAGTGCAGCTATGAGTGATGTTTGGAGGAGGAGCAAGCTTGCTGGAGAGGAACGTCCTGGGAGAAAGCCATTTTGTGTTTGGAGCGGACGCCGGCTGCCTTCCTAGCTAGCAGAGGTTCTCTGGATGCCATTGGCTGTCCTCCAGTGAAGGTACCTGATTGCTGGTGTGTTACCTTGGACGCTTTCTGGCCTTAAGACTGTAACCGTGTAGCGAAATAAACCCCCGTTTTATAAAACCCTATCTATCTCTGGTGTTTTGCATTCTGCAGCATTAGCAAACTAAGACACCTAGCTTTTGCAATATTGCTTCAGCCTTCCTTGGTCTTTTGGGAGGTTTGTTTTAGAAGTTTCACACCTATTTTCATTCTACTGTGTTCTTATAAATATATTTACTCAGTGTTCTTGTATAAGGCAAGTGATGTATTACATTTACCTATACTTCTTCTCTGATCCCTACCATATCCCTAATTTTCTTGGAAAAATCTGGCCTTTTGGATTAATTCTTTTTATTTTATTTTTACATGTTATGAATTTTCTCTTTTAAGAATTCTCTTTTCAATTTGCATTAAATTTTAGAATTACATTATATTTGTTTAGACATCCTTTCTAAGTTTTACTGGACTCATTTACTCCCCAGCATTTGGCATTTTTTATAATAGTTGCTGTGGACCACTGCCTGCATTTTCCCCTTCAGGTGTGAGGCACCCTTTCCTTCAGCTGCTGGGGATATTGCCTGCTGACAGCTTGTGGCTGAGTCCTTCTCCAGGCTTTGCCCTCACCCAGGGCTGTACCTTCTTCCCAGGCCAGCCTGTGATGCAGACATACAAAGTCCTGGTCCCCTTGCTGCAATTTAGGACATCTCTGAAGGTCATTCTGGCTTCAGAACCCTGCAAGAGATTGTCTAGGCCCTCTGTTGAAGCTGTAGCTCAGTTCAACGTCTCCCTCTTTCCATTCCTGTTTCCCCCACTCCCTAACTTGTGTTGCTCCCAAGTTACATGCCTGCAAATCTCCATCTCAAAGTCTGTCCCTCAGGGAACCTGACCTACAACTCCAGAGTTACCCCTAGGTTGTGCCGGGTCCCAGGCAAATGTTTTGTATATGTAAGTTGATTAAAATCTATATTACAAAATTCATGAGCCCATGTGAGGTATAGCGAATTGTCAATAAAATTTATAATAACAGGTAAAGATGAGGTACTTTTATGTCTTTGTTTGTTGTCCAGTCAGTGCATGTGAAGTTTTTTCTGTGTCCGGGCACCATTTCTGCCTGTTCAGTTCTAGGAGCCTTTCTTCAGGTCCAAGAAGAAATGCACGGTGCCTAATTTCATGTAGCTCACCAGAAGAAAAAGTAGTGGTTCTGTTTTTATACATAATGCTATGACTTCAGAACCTCTTTATATTGAAATAACATAGATCTTCTCAACTCTGCAGTTCCCTAAAACCTTTTGTTTAGTGGTTTCATTGTTACTTGTGATGCTGCACCATCCAAAGCTGCCTGTGAATACTGGTTTCCAATGACTATTTACTCAAAGGCTGTTACTGTGCTTTGTTGATGATGTCCACGAATACAAGTCTTGCTCAGAGTATGAAGAAAAATGTGAATGACAATTCATTTTCCAGCCATGTTAAATTTATAGTTTGAAATTGTGTAGTGTAAATATAGAATGACATATCTTCCAACCATGTCTTCCTTCAGCTCTTTAAGATGTAATCGCTGCATTCCTAGAATGTGATCTTTTTCAGTGCTGATTGCCTTCCACATATGGCTGAAAGCAGGGAAAGTGCTTGAGAGTCCTATAGCCAGAGCAAGAAGCATGGCCCCATTCTCCCAAGGAATGTCTGTCCATCCAGCACAGCTTAAGACTGATCCAGTAAAGCACGATGTCACTACAGCCATGGGAGGCAAGAGAGGACATCAGTTGGATAGGCCCTTTGGCATTCTACAGCGAGGTTCTTGGAAACTTGCAGAAAAGCCTGGGTGACCATGCCCAGCTGACTGCCTGACATTGGTGCAGAACCTGCAGAGGGCTTGTCATGACCGCCCTGGTGGTGGCCATCCCACCCCCTGCCACCTTCTAGTGCTGTAGACTGGAGGCAGCACTGTGGTTGGAGAATGGATGGAAGAGTGCCAGGGCATGGTCCTCCACAAGGGGCCCAAGCCCAAGGGTCAGTGGTAGCCCAGAGACCTGAATGTGTGTAAGCACATGAATGAGAGTGAACCCCAAATGAGTGTGCCAGCACCATTCTGGTGGTCCAGTTTCATGCCATCCTACGAGAGAAAGACTAAGTGGGCCAATGGGAGTGATGTGCTCACAAGACCACTCTCCTGGAACCAGGACCTGGTCGTGGGGCCCCAGGACCATCCCACAGGTGCGGGCACCAGGGGAGACACTGCATGCACATTCCAGAGAAGTGTCCTCTTGGTGAGCCCTCGGACTACCCTCACGAGATTCAAAGGGATGAGGTTTCCTTCTTCCAGTGTTCTATGACTCATCCTCAGTTCTACACTTCATTTCTATGAGCTTGGAGGACCTTGGGAAAAGGAATTCTCCTGGAGAATCTCACCTAACTTCACTTTCCAAGGAGGCTTTTCTTTCATTTATGTTGAAACAGGAACTGGTGTGTTATTCCTCCATCTGGTCCTATCTTTGATAATGAATATGAAAATCCCTCAAAGATTTTCCTTATTTTCCTATGGGGATTTTCTTCTTGTTATTTTTCTCTTTCCTTTCACCATAGTGATGGGAATTTGGAAATAAGTGAGTTAAAGATATGGGCTTAAATGGTAATTATTATTATTTCTTATTTTATTGAAAAGCCCATTCTATCCACATCTCCCCCCTCCCAGTTTTGAGGGGTTCTGTGGTGTCTGTCATTTTATCCTGGGCACCAGACTGGTCTTCAAACTTTAACAGAAAATCTGCAGGGGTAGATGGCTCATTCCCTGTGCTTTGTCCAGAAAAATATGGGTGCCTTTTTAAAGTAGGAGTCCCCAGATTGGCAATTGATCTGTGGACCTCAGAATAGGTGAGGAGACATTCCCATGTCGATCACCACAACGGAGCCCTCTCTATATTCAGAACTCCAAGTTTGTTCTGAGTTCTCACTCCCCAAATTGCTGAGGGTCTTTATTTGAATATGCTTCCATTGAATACATTTATTTCCCCACCCAGTTCAGGGGCAACTTTGGTAGCTCCCCAACCCTTGATACTCTCAGAACTCAGGCAATCTCCACAGGGTTAAATTGCTCATTGAATGAGAGTGACTCTGGACATAGGAAAGATGCTTAGGGCTTGGACCTCTGTTTCACAGAGAACCCCATGTAATCCATCAAGCCTCCTTAAGCCTTGGAGACCAGGTCTTGTCTAGGGAAGGGCCAGCCTTTGCATTCAGAGCATGCCTTGGGAGACAGGGGCAGTCCAATCAGATGCCTCCTCTCTTAGCTCTGCTTGGACCACACATCTGCCAGGCCCCTACAGAGCATCTCAGCAGAGGACTCAAATATCCCTTTGAGTCACTGTTACTGCCCCTGGCTTGTGGCTGTGCCTGATTCTCATATTCTGACATCCTTTCTACTTGCTCCTTCAAGTTTTCTGACGTTTAAAAATATTGTCCTCCCTTGAGTAAAAATCAAATGAAATCTGCATGGGATCATCTTCTGGGCTTATCCCTGGGACCAGGCAGGATAAAGGGATGCTCAAAGGCTGTGCTGGCTTGGAGGCAAGGCTGGATCAGCTGGAGATGCAGGCATGACCCGTGGGCACCTGCAGGCACCTGTTGCTCAGGCCCCGTGGTTCTGTACTGTGTAAAGGCAGCATGGTGTTGAGAATGCCAGAGTTCAGGGAAGCGGTGAAGGATGCACGGCGAGGTGGCAGAGCCCAGTGTGCAGCTCGGCCAGAGGAATCTTTCTGATGTGTGCATGCAGTGACCCTGGAGGAGCCAGTCCCAGGTTTTCCTCTCTGTGGATAAGCTTATTTAGTAGTGCACCTCCAGGCTGCCAAGTCTGTGTAGTTCTCTGCTGAACATTTCCTTTGGATGAAAGAAAGAGTTTAGGGAAGGCCCAGGTCATTTGAGCTGTAGGGATACCCAATGGGAGCCATTTTGGCCTCTCCTCCTTGGCCTTGCCTTCCTTCCTCAGAGGTAAGGAAGAACTCAGAAGTACCCACACTCTCCCCATCCGCCTTCTCCTCACTTGTTTCGTCCTGTGCTTTGGGTGAGCAACTCTTGAACACTCCTGAATCTTGGGAATTTCCAGAAGGTGCTTTCATTCTCTCCTTAAGGGTTTGATAAAACTGTCCTTTGTTTTTCTAGTAACAAATATAATAGGTTTGTTGTGGAGAATTTAGAAAATACTAACATAAAAAGAAGAAAGAAAATCACCTTAAACCCACTACTCAAAGTTGATTACAGCGACTATTTTAACATATTTCCTTCTAGCTGCTTTTCCATGTGTATATTTATTTTTAACCATGCACTATTACTCTAAAAACTATTTTGTATCCTGTGGTTTTCACTTAAAAATATGGCCTGGATATTTTACCATGTTAGTAAATATTCCTGTCTGACACCATTGTAATGGGCTACATCATATTCCATTTCATAGAGGCATCATAAATTGTTTTTCTATTTTTTGGCTGTTGAATATTTAGGTTATGTCCTCTTTTTTGTTATTTTGGTTTTAGTATCATGCACTGCATTGTGATAGTCTAGTAAGCCCATTTTTCACAAATCCTTGATTATTTCCTTAGTGTAAATTCACAATAAAAATGCTAGATTATAGTGCATGGAAAGAAAACTCTGTGTGTGTGTGTGTGTGTGTGTGTGTGTGTGTGTGTATGTTTTATTTTTTTTTCTTTTTTTTTTTTAAATATTAATAGGATTTATTCATTAACCAGATAAAAATAGGCAGACAATATGAGCTACTTTCTTTTGCTTGGCAAGGACATAAAATACAACATTTTGAGTAGATCTTTGTTGATGGCAGATAATTTCTGTTTCATCCACGGCTCATGCCTTGGCCTTTTGGATCACAGTTAATGTGTGATGTCAGTATAAATAAGCTAACCTCTATATTTTAATGGAGGTTACCAATATTATTCTTGCTAAAACTAAATAGTGTATGTAGGTGTATGTGTTGTCTTCTTCACTGAGTCACCTAATCTCCAAGTTCTTCTTCTTCTTTTTTATTCTAGGAAGATATTTTAATATAACTTAATAAAGGCCTAATTTTTGGAGGGCTCATGTGTTGTCATATGTTCTTGCTGTCTTTGTCCATCCCCTAGTCCCCAATTCATAAATATTTGTTGACTTGACTTAAATATTTTGTTTGTAATGTACCTGCATTTACTAATGATTCTAGGATTGAAAGGATACTAAAGCATTTTATAGAAAACAGGTAAAACATTTGAATAGAATTTAACAGTTTTTGAAAAGTTTTAAAATTTGCTCTTCTTTAAAATTGGATAGCAATTTCTGCCTTTCAGTATTATACAGATTAAAGATGATTTTGTAAAATACTTAGCAGGGTGCTTGGCATGTAGTAGGCACTAAAATGATGTTGACTTTTGTAGCAATAGGCAGTAATTTTATAATAAATGATTACTTGAAGCATAAGAAGGAATTAATTTACCTTTCACCTTCTTTAGGTTCTCTTAACATTGGAATTTTCTGATAATTTGGAGATCCTTTTATGAAACTTTTCAAATATTTTTCATGATGTTCCATAGGGGGAGAAAGTTTAATTATGGTCTTTTCAAAGCAGCGTAGAGGGAGGACTGGCCTCAATATCCTGAATGCTTTGTTACTACATGTGTGTATATAGATACACACACACAAATGTGTATGTATATGTGTGTGCGTGTATCCCAATTTCCTAATGTATTTTGTAAAAACAGCAACATATTTTAGGTCTACCTACACATTTACTCTGGATCTTTACAACTTTTTTATGCTATAATTACTCATAATTATATCTTTTTTTTTTAACTTATCTCTTTATTTTTTTATCTTCATTTTATTGAGATATATTCACATACCACGCAGTCATACAAAACAAATCATACATTCGATTGTTCACAGTACCATTACATAGTTGTACATTCATCACCTAAATCAATCCCTGATACCTTCATTAGCACACACCCAAAAATAACAAGAATAATAATTAAAGTGAAAAAGAGCAATTGAAGTAAAAAAGAACACTGGGTACCTTTGTCTGTTTGTTTCCTTCCCCTATTTTTCTACTCATCCATCCATAAACTAGACAAAGTGGAGTGTGGTCTTTATGGCTTTCCCAATCCCATTGTCACCCCTCATAAGCTACATTTTTATACAATTGTCTTTGAGATTCATGGGTTCTGGGTTGTAGTTTGATAGTTTCAGGTATCCACCACCAGCTACCCCAATTCTTTAGAACCTAAAAAGGGTTGTCTAAAGTGTACGTAAGAGTGCCCACCAGAGTGACCTCTCGGCTCCTTTTGGAATCTCTCTGCCACTGAAACTTATTTCATTTCCTTTCACATCCCCCTTTTGGTCAAGAAGATGTTCTCCGTCCCACGATGCCAGGTCTACATTCCCCCCTGGGAGTCATATTCCACGTTGCCAGGGAGATTCACTCCCCTGGGTGTCTGATCCCACGTAGGGGGGAGGGCAGTGATTTCACCTTTCAAGTTGGCTTAGCTAGAGAGAGAGAGCCACATCTGAGCAACAAAGAGGCATTCAAGAGGGGGCTCTTAGGTACAATTATAGGGAGGCCTAGCCTCTCCTTTGCAGCAACCGTCTTCCCCAGGGTAAAACCTATGGTAGAAGGCTCAACCCATCAAACCACCAGTCCCCTATGTCTGTGGTCATGTTAGCAACCATCGAGGTGGGGTAAGCCAATACCCCTGCATTCTCCACAGGCTCCTCAAGGGGGCACTACATATTTTTTTCCTTGTTTTTCTTTACTTTTCTTTTTTTTTTTTTAACTTTCCCTTCTTTGTTAAATCAACTGTATGAAAAAAAAAATTAAAAAAAAAAAAAACGTACAATAAAAGAACATTTCAAAGAGACCATAACAAGGGAGTAAGAAAAAGACAACCAACCTAAGATAACTGCTTAACTTCCAACCTGTTCCTACTTTACCCCAAGAAAGTTACATAATATAGCAACATTTCTGTGAACTTGTTCCTACTATATCCATCAGAAATTAACAGACCATAGTCATTCCTGGGCATCCCCAGAACGTTAAATAGCTTATCTGTTCTTCTTGGAATTATTGATTCCCCCTTCCTTAATTGCTCTCTATTGCTAGTTCCCCTACATTCTACATTATAAACCATTTGTTTTACATTTTTCAAAGTTCACATTAGTGGTAGCATATAATATTTCTCTTTTTGTGCCTGGCTTATTTCGCTCAGCATTATGTCTTCAAGGTTCATCCATGTTGTCATATGTTTCACGACATCGTTCCTTCTTACTGCCGCGTAGTATTCCATCGTGTGTATATACCACATTTTATTTATCCACTCATCTGTTGAAGGACATTTGGGTTGTTTCCATCTCTTGGCAATTGTGAATAATGCTGCTATGAACATTGGCGTGCAGATATCTGTTCGTGTCACTGCTTTCCGATCTTCTGGGTATATACCGAGAAGTGCAATCGCTGGATCGAATGGTAACTCTATATCCAGTTTTCTAAGGAACTGCCAGACTGACTTCCAGAGTGGCTGAACCATTATACAGTCCCACCAACAGTGAATAAGCGTTCCAATTTCTCCACATCCCCTCCAGCATTTGTAGTTTCCTGTTTGTTTAATGGCAGCCATTCTAACCGGTGTTAGATGGTATCTCATTGTGGTCTTAATTTGCATCTCTCTAATAGCTAGTGAAGCTGAACATTTTTTCATGTGTTTCTTGGCCATTTGTATTTCCTCTTCAGAGAACTGTCTTTTCATATCTTTTGCCCATTTTATAATTGGGCTCTCTGTACTATTGTCATTGAGTTGTAGGATTTCTTTATATATGCAAGATATCAGTTTTTTGTCAGATACATGGTTTCCAAAAATTTTTTCCCATTGAGTTGGCTGCCTCTTTACCTTTTTGAGAAATTCCTTTGAGGTGCAGAAACTTCTAAGCTTGAGGAGTTCCCATTTATCTATTTTCTCTTTTGTTGCTTGTGCTTTGGGTGTAAAGTCTAGGAAGTGGCCGCCTAATACAAGGTCTTGAAGATGTTTTCCTACATTATCTTCTAGGAGTTTTATGGTACTTTCTTTTATATTGAGATCTTTGGTCCATTTTGAGTTAATTTTTGTGTAGGGGGTGAGGTAGGGGTCCTCTTTTATTCTTTTGGATATGGATATCCAACTCTCCCAGCCCCATTTGTTGAAAAGACCATTATGGCTCAGTTCAGTGACTTTGGGGGCCTTATCAAAGATCAGTCGGCCATAGATCTGAGGGTCTATCTCTGAATTCTCAATTCGATTCCATTGATCTATATGTCTATCTTTGTGCCAGTACCATGCTGTTTTGGCAACTGTGGCTTTATAATAAGCTTCAAAGTCAGGGAGTGTAAGTCCTCCCACTTCGTTTTTCTTTTTTAGAGTGTCTTTAGCAATTCGAGGCATCTTCCCTTTCCAAATAAATTTGATAACTAGCTTTTCCAAGTCTGCAAAGTAGGTTGTTGGAATTTTGATTGGGATTGCATTGAATCTGTAGATGAGTTTGGGTAGAATTGACATCTTAATGACATTTAGCCTTCCTATCCATGAACATGGAATATTTTTCCATCTTTTAAGGTCCCCTTCTATTTCTTTTAGTAGAGTTATGTAGTTTTCTTTGTATAGGTCTTTTACATCTTTGGTTAAGTTTATTCCTAGGTACTTGATTTTTTTAGTTGCTATTGAAAATGGTATCTTTTTCTTGAGTGTCTCTTCAGTTTGTTCATTTCTAGCAAATAGAAACATTACTGACTTATGTGCATTAATCTTGTATCCCGCTACTTTGCTAAATTTGTTTATTAGCTCTAGTAGCTGTATCGTCGATTTCTCAGGGTTTTCTAGATATAAGATCATATCATCTGCAAACAATGACAGTTTTACTTCTTTTCCAATTTGGATGCCTTTTATTTCTTTGTCTTGCCGGATTGCCCTGGCTAGCACTTCCAGCACAATGTTGAATAACAGTGGTGACAGCGGGCATCCTTGTCTTGTTCCTGATCTTAGAGGGAAGGCTTTCAGTCTCTCACCATTGAGTACTATGCTGGCTGTGTGTTTTTCATATATGCTCTTTATCATGTTGAGGAAGTTTCCTTCAATTCCTACCTTTTGAAGTGTTTTTATCAAAAAGGGATGTTAGATTTTGTCAAATGCTTTTTCAGCATCTATTGAGATGATCATTTGGTTTTTCCCTTTCGAATTGTTAATGTGTTGTAATACATTGATTGATTTTCTTATGTTGAACCATCCTTGCATGCCTGGAATGAACCCCACTTGGTCCTGGTGCATGATTTTTTTAATGTGTCTTTGGATTCGATTTGCAAGTATTTTGTTGAGGATTTTTGCATCTATATTCATTAGGGAAATTGGCCGGTAGTTTTCCTTTTTTGTAGCATCTTTGCCTGGTTTTGGTATTAGATTGATGTTAGCTTCATAAAATGAGTTAGGTAGTGTTCCATTTTCTTCAATGTTTTAAAAGAGTTTGAGTAAGATTGGTGTCAGTTCTTTCTGGAAAGTTTGGTAGAATTCCCCTGTGAAGCCATCTGGCCTTGGGCATTTATTTGTGGGAAGATTTTTGATGACTGATTGGATCTCTTTGCTTGTGATGGGTTGGTTGAGGTCTTCTCTTTCTTCTCTGGTCAGTCTAGGTTGTTCATGTTTCCAGGAAATTGTCCATTTCCTCTACATTATCCAGTTTGTTGCCATACAGTTGTTCATAGTATCCTCTTATAATTTTTTTAATTTCTTCAGGATCTGCAGTTAGTGTCACCCTTTTCATTCATTATTTTGTTTATATGGGTCTTCTCTCTTTTTGATTTTGTCAGTCTAGCTAGGGGCTTGTCAATCTTGTTGATCTTCTCAAAGAACCAACTTTTGGTGATATTTATCCTCTCTATTGTTTTTTTGTTCTCTATGTCATTTATTTCTGCTTTAATCCTTGTTATTTCTTTTCTTGTACTTGGTTTAGGATTGGTTTGCTGTTCATTTTCTAGCTTCTTCAGTTGATCCATTAGTTCTTTGATTTTGGCTCTTTCTTCCTTTTTAATATATGCCTTTAGTGCTATAAATTTCCCCCTTAGCACTGCTTTTGCTGCATCCCATAGGTTTTGGTATGTTGTGTTCTCATTTTCATTCATCTCTATATATTTAGTAATTTCTCTTGCTATTTCTTCTTTAACCCAGTGATTGTTTAGGAGTGTGTTGTTTAACCTCCAGGTATTTGTGAATTTTCTAAGTCTCTGATGGTTATTGACTTCTAATTGTATTCCATTGTGGTCAGAGAATGTCCTTTGGATAATTTCAATCTTTTTAAATTTATTAAGGCTTGTTTTATGTCCCAGCATATGATCTATTCTGGAGAATGTTCCGTGAGCACTAGAAAACTGTGTGTATCCTGGTGATTTGGGATGTAATGTCCTGTATATATCTGTTAAATCTAATTCATTTATCAGATTGTTTAGGTTTTCAATTTCCTTATTGGTCTTCTGTCTGGTTGATCTATCTATAGGAGAGAGTGATGTGTTGAAGTCTCCCACAATTATTGTGGAAACATCAATTGCTTCCTTTAGTTTTGCCATTGTTTCTCTCATGTATTTTGTGGCACCTTGATTGGGTGCATAGACATTTATGACTGTTATTTGTTCTTGTTGAATTGCCCCTTTTACTAGTATGTAGTGACCTTCTTTGTCTCTCAAAACATCCCTGCATTTAAAGTCTATTTTATCTGAGATTAATATTGCTACACCTGCTTTCTTTTGGCTGTAGCTTGCATGAAATATTTTTTTCCATCCTTTCACTTTCAGTTTCTTTGTGTCCCTGTGTCTAAGGTGAGTCTCTTGTATGCAACATATTGATGGTTCATTTTTTTTGATCCATTCTGCAATTCTATACCTTTTAATTGGGGAGTTTAATCCATTTACATTCAATGTTATAACCGTGAAGGCATTTCTTGAATCAGCCATCTTATCCTTTGGTTTATGTTTGTCATATTTTTCCCCTCTCTCTATTAATATCCTTTATTGTACCCATACCGAATCTCTTTAGTACTGAACCTTTATCAAAGTCTCTCTGTCCTTTCTTTGTTTCTCTTTCTGTAGGGCTCCCTTTAGTATCTCCAGTAGGGCAGGTCTCTTGTTAGCAAATTCTCTCAGCATTTGTTTGTCTGTGAAAAATTTAAGCTCTCCCTCAAATTTGAAGGAGAGCTTTGCTGGATAAAGTATTCTTGGTTGGAAATTTTTCTCACTCAGAATTTTAAATATATCATGCCACTGCCTTCTTGCCTCCATGGTGGCTGCTGAGTAGTCACTACTTAGTCTTATTCTGTTTCCTTTGTATGTGGTGAATTGCTTTCCTCTTGCTGCTTTCAGAACTTGGTCCTTCTATTCCGTGTTTGACAGTGTGATCAGAATATGTCTCGGAGTGGTTTTATTTGGATTTATTCTATTTGGAGTTCGCTGAGCATTTATGATTTGTGTATTTATGTTGTTTAGTAGATTTGGGAAGTTTTCCCCAACAATTTCTTTGAATACTCTTCCTAGACCTTTACCCTTTTCTTCCCCTTCTGGAACACCAATGAGTCTTATATTTGGACATTTTATATTATCTATCATATCCCTGAGGTCCGTTTCAATTTTTTCAATTTTTTTCCCCATTCTTTCTTTTATGCTTTCATTTTCCATTCTGTCATCTTCCAGGTCACTGATTTGTTGTTCAGCTTCCTCTAGTCTTGTACTATGAGTGTCCAGAATCTTTTTAATTTGGTCAACAGTTTCTTTAATTTCCATAAGATCATCCTATTTTTTTATTATAGCTCTTGTAATGTCTTCTTTATGCTCTTCTAGGGTCTTCTTGATATCCTTTGTATCCAGTACTATGGTCTCATTGTTCATCTTTAGTTCTTTGAGTAGCTGCTCTAGGTGCTGTGTCTCTTCTGATCTTTTGATTTGGGTGCTTGGGCTTGGGTTATCCATATCCGTCTGGTTTTTTTCATATGGTTTATAATTTTCTGTTGTTTTTGGCCTCTTGGCATTTGCTGAACTTGATAGGGTTCTTTTAGGATTTGTAGACCAATTGAAGTCCTTATCTCTAATTTATCAGATCTACAGCTTTGTGGAGTACACTTTCTCTAACTAACCAGCAGGTGGCGTCCACGAGCCACCTGTTCTCCACAAGCCAGTTCTCCCCTGCTTAGCCTTTGTGGTGAGTGGGGGAGTGAGTCTTGTCGGGTCCAATTGGTGTACCAAGCTTGCGTGTGTAGTTGGTGTTGCCCGCCCTGTATATGGGGCATGTTTCTGAGCAGTCAGGGAGGAGGGGTGGCTCTAACAATCAAATCTCCCTGGTGATCCTAGAGTTTTAAAGCTTCTGCAATAGTCTAATCCTTCAGTTCAGTCCTGCCACAGTTTGTCCCTGCCACTGACCCACAAGTCCTTGGTATTGGCATATGGCTCCTGAGACTTGCAAGTGGGCCCCTCTTCCAGGCTGTGCACCCCCTAGTCCTCTGTTGAGGGATGACTGTGCTATGTCACAGGTGAGTGCCGTCCCCCCCAGGGCAGTTCTGGGCTGCTCGGCTGTGTAGGGAGGCTCCCAGTCTGCTGAAATGATGGCTGAATGGGGCTTTGCTAATTCACACTGCTCCACCTTCCCAACTCTGGGACAATCAGCTGAGGTTGCAGGGAAGGCTAATGTCCATGCCCAGTTTTGTGGTGTGTGCCTGTTATTTGAAGCACTTCCGTCACACTGGGTTGTCTGGGGCAGCTCTGGGCTATGGGGCTGGCAATGGGCAGGAGTGTTTCCTGTACACCAGGATGATGGCTGTGAGCAGACACCCCCCTTTTCTTGGGAAGTTGTGATGTTTAGTGAATTTTCTCAGCCACTGGATTATTGCCTTTTGTCTCAGAGCTCTCTTAGTTTTGCTCTTGTCTTGACCTGCCCAAATTGCAAGTCTTTGAAGCTTTCTGTATTGGACTTCTTAGAGTAATTGTTTTAGAAAAAGAAAAAAGGATTAAAAAAATAAAAAAAAAGGGGGGGCCCTCCTCAGAGATTTAATGGGTTATTGAAATGCTAAGAGACAAAGCAATTAGGGCCATTAAGGAAAGGTCCACAGGGCAGAGAGATCAGCTTTTCTTCGGGATTTGCATATGAGCCTCAGGGCCTGAGCTCTGCCCTTCCCCTTTCTATGTTCACCAGATCTCCAAAAATCCTCCGCTTTTATTTTGGAGTTTTTCGTGTGGTTTTTTTCTATGCCTGTCTCCTCTCTGCTGGGCTGGCTGCTGTCAGATTCTCTGGTGTCTGGTCTCAGTCTATCAATGGTTGGAGTTTGGATCAGTAGAATGAGCTTCCGATAAGGGCTGCCACTGCAGTTCTCCCTTCTCCTTCCCGGAGCTGACAGCCCCTCCTCCCACAGGACTAAGCCTGGCAGGGAGGGGCGCGGGTCCCCTGGCCACAAAAACTTACAGATTTCATTGATCTCAGCAGTTCCACGATTTCATGAGTGTTGTATGAAGTATGCCCAAAGTCAGATTGCTCTGTGGTGTCCAGTCCACGCAGTTCCTGGCTTTCTACCTACTTTCCTGGAGGAGTAACTAAAACATACAGCTCACCAGTCCGCCATCTTGCCCCCTGTTTTAAAATATATAAACCAAGTTTTCTTTCAGAAAGTCTACACCAATTCATATCTGCCTGTACTGTGTAAGAGCTCATTGTGCCAAAGTTGGATACTATTATTTGTTATGCATATATATGTTCTAGAAATACATATATATATATAATTTTCTAGTATAACACCCAGAAAAGTATTGCTTTAATATCTATTTCTTCAATAACAAAAAGTTGTACATTTTTACATGATTATTTTCATCTTTTATGTCATGGCTATTTATGTCCTTAGCTTTTACTATCCTTATATCCATATTTTGTGTATGAATTGATTTGCAAAGCTTTTTCCATACTGACGGATTGCCCCTTTGTCCATTTCCATCATTTTCTTTGTAGATTTTTTTTATATGCCAAGTTCTATTATTGGTAGCATTAATTTCTTTCCTAAATGTATTTAACAGACAGTTTTTAGATCTTTCTATATGCCAGGCACTGTTTTAGGCAACAGAGATATAGCAGTAACAAAACAGGCAGTGATGATCTCCCTCCTGGAACTTAAATTGTAATTGAGGAGTGGTGGAAGAGTCACATGGTAACCAAATAAAATAAACAAAATACCAGATAGCGACAAACGCTAGAGGAAAAACAGAGCAGCTTGAGGGAGTCGAGTGGGGTGGCCAAGGGTGGATGACACCGGCTGAGTGGAACCTCAAGTGAAGGAGGGTGAGCTGTGGGCCCTCTGGAGAAGCGTTTCAGGCAGAGGGAGCAGCAAGTGCTGAAGCCTTGAGGTGGAAGGGCTCTAGGCACGTTGACGGGTGGTGGGAGCCCAGTGTAGCTGGAGCGGAGTAAAGCAAGGAGAGGAGTAAGGAGGATGGAGGGAAGCCAGGCAGTGGTGCTCTGGAGCCTGCCCACATCTGCTCAAGAGAGACCAGTGGCCAAATTTCAGGAATTTTGCAAGCCAGTTGTTAAAACACACTGTTATTAAAAATTAAATTATATACCCTTATAATTGAATAAGTTATATTTAAAACAAAGGTAATAAATACTCAACGTCCACCACTTACTAATTATCTTACTATGTGTGGCTAGTAGCTCTTCCTCTTTAGGTTATTTGCACTTATAGTATCTAATTGGTGGACCTGCTCTGATGGCATCTCTTCCCAACTCGTGCTCAGTGATATCGGCTCTGGTGGGATGGGAATTTACACCACAGATATTGGCAAATTCTACAAATAAGGGCTTCACTTATTGTTTCATTGATTATCTAGTGGTAGTGGTAGTGGTAGAGAAAATACTAATAATAGAAATTATTATAGAATAATATTATATATAATAAATTCTATTATAGAATAATAGAAATTAAATGTAAAAATGTATCATGTCTGTAGCAGTTACCTTGTGAACGGCACAAAATTGAGGTGAAATTCTTCTAGTATTTAAAAGCTATTATCCAATTCAGCCAAAAGTTGCTCACATCATTGATAAACAAGTGAAGTTCTAGCACATTTTTCTCTTTCCTTTTACTCATTATTGTAAAGGAAGGTATCAAACAATATTCATACTGAACACTCATTTGTCAATTGCAACCATAGGTAGGCTAAAGATGCAAGAGTCTGACCAAAAACAATGAAAGGATTCTGTGAGAATCAATTGACTAGACAGAATTTACAATGAAGAGTACCACATAGTTTATTACAATTTGCAAATTGTGTGCTACATGCCCTTTATATTAGTAAAATTTATAATAAACTCATGTATGCACATATGTGCACACTTTTTTCTTTTTGGAGAGCAGGTTATTGAACCTGCTGAGATCATATGGGGCCTCTGTGGACCAAGGTAAGGATTTTGATATTTATTCTAAGCATGATTGGAAGCTATTGGTGTGTTCTGAGAAGAGGAGTGATATGGCCAGTTATTTGGTTTACAAGAATCATTCTGGCTACCATGGAGAAAATTGACTTGAAGTAAGCAAGAGGGGGAGCAGACCAGGGAGGAGGCTCTTGTGATTGAGGATGGTGGCAGAGGAGTGGTGGGAAGTGGGTGGCTAAGGATATGTTTTGAAGGTTTGTCCATAGGATTTTCAAATGTATAATATATGGAGTTTGAGAGAAAGAGAGAGGTCAAAAATGTCTTTCTTGCACTTTTGATGTGAACAACCATAAGAGTGGAGGTTGCTCATGTCTCTTTTCCTGAGATTGGAGAACCAGGAGAGGAGAAGATTGATGGGAAAATGAAAAGTTTGGTTTGGGATGAGAGATGCTTACCAGTCATCCAAAGGGGGTGTTGAGCAGGGAAATGGGCATGGGAATCTGGCCCTCTAGAAATAAAAAAATTAGGGCTCAAAAGCACAGAGAAGGCATTTTAAATCTATGAAAAAACGAGATCACCAATGGATTAAACATAGCAGAAGGGAGGAGAATTTCAAGGATGGAATACCTCAACTCTTAAAGATTACAGATGTGAGGGGTATACAGAAAAGAACCTAGAATAAGTGGTAGTCTCCATTCTCTTATGCACATTGTCTTTGGTGTCTGCCTTTTCCAATTATTTCTGCACCAGTAATAAATCATTTTAATTCCTGTAGCTTTATGATAGATTTTAATTTCAGGTAGGGCAAGCTCCTGTCATTAATTTTCATAATTTTCTTAGCTAGTCTTTTGTGTTCATTTTTTCTTTATAATTTCATGGCTAGTCATGTTTATTTTTCTAGGTATATTTTAGACAATGGCATTTGAATTTAAAAATTTGATGGCTGAATTTTAAATCATTTATGTGTTGTTACCTATTTGATAGTAAGTTGTTCTAAGAAAATGTTCTCTCCATTTGTTCAAATATTCTTTTATGTGCCTTTGTAACATTTTAAAGTCTTCTTTATAAGACCTCAAACAATTTTTGATACGTTTATTCTTACATATATAATTTTTCTATTGTAAATTGAATCCTTTCTTCCTATTGCTTTTCTAGCCAATTATTGGTAGCATATAAAAGCTGTTTGTTTTGTATACACAGTTTTTATCCAGTTTGTATTCATTATGAAGGATTTTTAGTTCATTGGAGCTTATCAGATTATAATCATATTATATTCAAATAATGAAAATATTATATCCTATTTCAAATATTTACATCTATTTCTTATTTTCTTTTTCTTATTTTAAACACCAAAGTTTTAATTGGGCTGATTTTAATGGGGAAGGTCTCTTTTATTTCAATGTCAACTATGCCATTGGCTAATTTGATTTAGATTAGTGGTTCTCAAACTTTGACATGCGTATGGATTATCTGTGTTTTTTTGTTAAAAATGCAGAATTTGGGAATTCATTTCCAGAGTCTAGAGCTCTAGGATGAGGCTTAGGAGTCTACATTTTTTGACAAGTAACCTATCCCATTCCATAATATGTAGACCACTCTGCCTAAGAGTACTCATTTTTATGTTAAGAAGTAACAGTCTCCCATGCTCAGTTGAATTTTATCAAAAGATATTTTGTCCTCCATCAAATGTGGATTTTATCCTTTAATGGAATGATATGATAGATTCTAATCTTGAAATAAGTTCAATTAGAGTATTATAATTAAATAGTCTTTTTAATTGTACTAAATTTTTTTACATTTCTAATCAAAAAGGAGATTGGTTTGTAGTTTATTTTGGAAGTTACCTTTGTCAGGATGTTTCTCAAAATCAGGGTTTTCCTAGCTTCTTACAATGAATCAGAAATATATACAAATATACACGTATACATGTATTCATTGCATTTTATGTAATATGCAAGTTTTCTCTCTCTTAAAAGTCGAAATGTTTTGGCCTATAACACCCTCTGGCCTGATGCTGTTATTGAAGGTGTTTCTATTCTTTGAAAACATTTCTGGTTTTTGTCTAGGTTAGTTATCTCTTTAGGTTTTCTTTGTTCTTGTGTCAGTTTTGATGACATGTATTTTTAGGGAATCATTCATTTATGCAGCCTTTTGAAAACTTCAGCATGGAGCTGTTCGTAGAATTTTTTTAAAAGTCTCTCTTTTAAGTTTGGTTATGCATCTTTCTCATTCTTAATTTTATGTATTTCCTGATTTTATTATATCTATTTATTTTTTTATCTACTTATTTGGCTTATACTCTGCTTTTAGATTTATTTTTTATCAGTTCTGCAGATTTTGTTTTATAATTTATGAATTTCTGCTTAACTTCATAGTTCTTTCTTCTTTCCCCTTGTATTTATTTAGGATTTCCCTTTCTAATTATTTAGTTAAAGGCGGGGGGCAGGTATTTGTTTTCATTCATTCATGTTTAGTGCTGAAAGCATTTGAGATTCATTAGCTTTTCTTTGAGACTAGTGTTATGCTCATTCAATACGTATTAACCTGAAGTCGCATAATTGCTATTTCTAAATCATTTTCAGATGCAATTTTTATTTCTTCTTTGATCTAAGAATTATTTAGGAGTGGATTTTAAAATCATTTCAAAGGGGCATTTCAATATAAATTGTGGAATTCATTTTAGCTTTTTCCTTGTGGCTTATACAATTTTTATCCAGTATTTTTTGTGAGATTATAGATGATAAATGGTCAGTATTTTTTAAGTGTGGCATGGGCCATAAAAGAGAATTGTGTAGTCTTTGTTCTTGGAGTACAGAGTTCAAGCTGTATAGATATGCATATATTATACATACACACATCTATATATCCTCATCAATATCCTTGCTTTGTTGCTTATGTGATACATCTAATGTTTACAAAGGTAAGTTCAACTCTCCCACCACCATTTGCTTTTGTAACTCTCTCCTCTGCAGATTATATTTCTGAGAGTTTGTGCATATTTTGATGTAATTTTTTCAGCACACACAATATATTTTAACTATAAATTACCTGTTTATGAATATTAAATTCATATATTTCCACTTTATAATGCCTTTATTTGGCCTTGATTTCTATTTTGTCAAATATTACTTTTTAAAAATTTGCATGTGTTTATATATCTTTGTCCATTTTTTGCTTTTCACCTTTTTCTATCACTTGTTTTAGGAGTCACACTCAAAAGCATGTTATTTTGTTTGCTTATCTTTTTAACAGAATCCTAATGTCTTTGTCTCATAATAGGACAATTAATCTACTTACATTTTTTCTTGCAAGAAATGCATTCTTATTTTTGTTGTTGTTTTTAATACTATTGGTTTCTAAAGTTTTTTTTTGTTTCACTTGCCTTTTTGTCTTTTACTGTGAGGACAATGATTTTTTTATTTTTGTCTTGCCCTGATAAAATACTTAAGATATTTCCTTAATTTTTCTTTTTTTTTTAGCAGCTGATAAGTTTTTAAGAACATTCTTCAATCTATTTTTGTCTTCAATTTATTTTTAAGTACAGAATACTATCTTTTGAATGTCTACTATAAAATTATGAATTAGTACATTGTTCCCACTTCTGCTTCCTCTATCAGGAAAGCACTACTTGGTCTGTGCCAAATAAAATTTGGGGGCTTTAAAAATAATAAAATGTAATTATTATTTGACATGTTAGAAGTTATGTTTAAGAATGATTTTTGATATTGGTATTCAGTTTTGTATACATTCACAACAATTATTTGGACTTCTTTCTATTGCTATTCTTTTCAGTACTAACCACCAGGCCAACTCAGACCTCAATTTTTTAATTTTTGAACTCTTGTTGAAAGTACAGCTTTGAGTACTTGCATAGCTAAGGATATCTTTCTTTTGTTTTTATACTTGAAGCATACATTGGCTATATATAACACTGTTGAGTCAGAAATTTCTTTCCATCAAAACTTTAGATGCTAACAATTGTTTTCTGGACTTTTGTGTTTCCAGAGGGATCTCTGAGGCTGGAATGTAGATGGCTGGATCTTTTGTAGGTGACCTACAATAAGAGGTGAATTTACTTGGGTAATTTTACCTGGAGGTTAGCAGCACAGACTTTGGAGTAAGACTTCCTGTGTTCACATCCTGGCTCAGTCACTTAATAGATGTGTGACCACAGTCAAGTTACTTAACTTCTGTGCTTCTGCTTTCTTATGTGCAAAGTAGTGATAACGAGAGTATAAATTGATTGATGTATGTGTTGCATGTGGATTTGTGCATGTGCGTGCAGGAATGTGTTTTTGCACATGCACATGTATGTGTTGTGTGATTTAAGTGTACATGCTTGTGTGTACTGTCATACACATTTACGTATCCACATGTGCATATACGTATGTGCCCACAGCCACATGTCTATATTTGCATTTGTGTGAGAGTAGGGAGTGGGGAGGAAGGGATATGTTACCCAGGAGTTACCACTGGGTACCAGGAGAGCACATGAAGATTCCTGCAGAGAGATCTCTAAGGGGACCAGTTTTATGATGCCAAAGACCATTCTGGAGTGTTCCACCACTCCTCACCTTCCTATTTGTTCCTCTCTTTGATGGTTTTATTTTGGTTGCTTACTTTTATTTTATGAATTTAAAAGAAAGCTACTAAAGCCTCCAAATGACTCCAGTGCCGGATAAGCCTTGAAACCCAGAGGTACCAGTCTCTCCAAGAACATCAGCCAGTTTCATTCTGCTACCCTATAATGTTGACATCCCTTTTCAGCATGATGAAGTTAGAATGGTCATTGCCAAGATATCCCTGAAGATTGAGAGAATGATCAAATAAGAGGGAGGAGTTGTAATAGAGAAGTTAGTCAAATGATTATGACTACTGAATCATTATGTTGATACTTCTTTTTAGTTTCTAGTGTATTAGAACAGCCAGAAGAAAACACCTGAAATTGTTGAACTGTAACCCAGTAGCCTTGACCTTTGATAATGATTATATGACTACATAGCTTTTATCTTGTGATGGAGTGATTGTAAAAATCTTGTGTCTGACACTGCCTTTATCCAGTGTATGGTTAGATGAGTAATAAAATAAAGATATGCATGGAAAAAAAGAAAGTTACTTCCTCCATCCCTACTGTCACTTCCCTCATCATCTCTTGCCTCAATTAATGCAGAGGTTAATTCCTTTGTCTCTCTGTCTCCAGGTATAATCAAACCCAGCTCAGTCTCATCCCAAGAGAGATTTTTCTAGTTTGGAGCACTCAATAGACTATCTCTACTCCATCCTGTCCACTGACTTCCCTTCACTTACACGTGACATTCCAACTCTCCAGCACACTCCACACACCTCTCTGCTCCACCCCTGCCCATCTCCCAGGTTCTCTGGCCACCCACCCATGCTTTAAGAACAGCGTCTGGCTCCTTTCCCTTTTAAATCATGAGTCCAGCATCGCCCTTCCCGAAAGCTTCTGCTGGCCTCCCTCCCCATCTGAATTAGACATCCTCCTCTTCTGTATGCTCACATTGTGCCCTGCACTCATCTCTATCACTGTACTGACCACGTTCCAGTATAATATCCCATTTGTATGTTTGTCTCTCACTCTACACTCTTGAGGAAGGAATAGTGTTTTGTTCAACTGAGTGCCCCCATCACCTAACAGCATCTGGCACATCATCAGCACTCAGTAAATGTTTGTTGAGTGATGGAGAAAAGAGATCCATCCGTCTGTGAGACTGAAATTGAACCATCCTCACACCTTACTCTGCCTCACCTTCTCCACCCCCAAGCACCTCCTTCATCCTGCTAGCTGGCTTTTTAGCTTCCTTACTGTGAATTAGCCAGACCAGGTGAAGAAATTGGGAGTCCAGGAGTATGTACAATTTTCTGAATTTCACAGAATGAATAAGTGGAAGAAGGGGAATGAACTCCAGGCTTCTAACCCAGAGTCCAATGATGGTTAATTCAAAGTTTGACCCCACCACTAAGTAAGTTGTGATTTTAGAAGCTGGGTTTTGAGGTCCTGGTGCTCAGGTACAGAGAGCACCTTCTGCTGCCCCCAGTTCACAGAGTTTCTGGCAGGAAAGAAAAGACTTGTGTACACTCCTAAGAGGAGGTGTGTGGAGGTGACTGGGGTCTCCACTGTAATGAGCAGTGTGGGTTGGGCTGAGCACTGGGGAAGTTTAAAGGTGATTTCCCAGATGGTTCCACCGAAAATTACAATACACCCACTTAATTCATCTGGCTCAGCAGCCAGACTCAGACTAGAGCAATTACAGCCCATAGGTGTCCCTTAGGAGAGCTTTAACAGTGCAACCTAGTGAAGATGACTCCAGGAGGTCTTTATTATGCCACCTCTGAGCCTCGGGGAGGCATGATCTTTGTGTCTTGGGCTAAAGAAATAGTTTGCTTCCTCTACCCCTGAGCCTGAAATGATTTTTGGCTCTTATTTAATAACAACAGCTATAACGATGATGATGATGATGATGAATTAAAACAGATTGACTTTACCAGAAACTATAATTGGCTGCAATCCTGTGTTGAATTCAGATTCTACTCAACAGCTACTTTTAAGCTGCTAAAGATGTTCAAAGGATTTGTTTTTTGAGGGTTGGGAGAAGGCTGGTGAATTAATGACTTAACATATTATAAGAACTCCTATTTGAATAGCACTTTGCACTGATATGCATCAACTTGTTCTCATCCTCTCAACAACCCAGTAAAGTAGCCTGGAAGTTATTGTTAGAGCTGGATTAGAATATCAAGGTGCAAGAATGCAGAAGTAAAGCCCGTAGGTTTCTGGGCATTAGCTTAGGTTTGAATCTCGGCTCAGTCCCTATATAGCTGTGATTTTGGGCAAGCTATTTAACTATGCAAGGCAACTCTTTCCTCTACACGATGGGGTTGAGAATAGAGCTATTATCAGACTTCGATGAGTCAGTGACCTACATGTGATAAGCACAAAATAAGTGATGCTATTATTACTAGTGATTTGTTCCGGGTCACATAATAGTAAGTAGTGGAAGTGGGATTTGAATCTGGGTCTTTGGATTCCAAATGCATTAGCTAATGTATCTTATCAGAATTCTTTAACTTCAACTTTTCACCTCATCTTTTATTTTTCTCTATCTCCATTCATTCATCAAACATTTATTGATGATGACTACACTGGCCGGGCTCTGGGGTCTAAAGAGATACAGTAGACACAGATCTGTTCTCAAAATCTTGTGTCTAGTGAGAGATAAATAGACCCCAAGCTGCACTGTAACTTCACAGGATCTGTGACCAAGGTCTGCCTGGGACACGGCAGATACACACAGAGTATATTGAAACTGAGCTGATGAATTATGCTTGGGTTTTGAGGGCTGAATGGGTATTTGCCAGTTGTAAGAGAGGAGATGTAAGGCTGGGGAACAGGGGTAGGAGAGGCCCTCCCGACCAGCATCTCGTGCAGGTGTGTCTGAGATGTGCAGGAATGGAAGGGCATGGAAGGCAAAAAGCCAGAGGGGTAGGTGAAGATCAGGTCCTGAAGGGCCTCTTGTGTCTTGCTGGAAGGGCTTGTCTTGATGTAAGGTTTGTATTTTGCTTTATAAGGAATGGGGAATTATTGAATAGATTCTAAAAGTGCAGTGCCATGGTCAAATTAAAGTTTCAGAAGGGTTTAGAAAGGAGTAATGTGAAAGATGAGTCCTAGAGTGATGAGACATGGCCAGAGAAAAGAGCCAGGAGCCAGACTCTAAGCTGAGCATGGTGCCCCTCCCCTTGGGTGCATCCTCTGGGGGAGCTGAGGGAATGAGAGGAAGAAGCTTGGAAAGCGAAAGCCCATGAATTGAGCATTGAAAGTTTAAGATGCCATAGATGGGAGAGTTCTCAGTCATCATAAAATCCAGAGCAGCCTACAGGAGTAGAGTATAGGTGGAAGATGTTATAATTGAGAAGAGAAAGGGATTAATTCTAGATGTTTCATTGACAGGGACATTGAACTCACCAAGACAATAGAAGATTTGAAGTGGAAATACAAAACAGAAGTCAGGTGCCAATATTTTAATATTTTAATAAACTTCGGGTCAGTGGACAGCAGTGATAGGAAGGGTGGATTGGAGTTTTGTGAGATGGGAAAGAAGTAAGTGTGGCAGAGGTGTCCAGCTGTCCACCAAAGATTTATGCTCCCTTTCCATAGTGCAGAGTTGTTGTAAAGTAAGGAGAGCTAAGAAATTCCCAATACCATCTCTGGGCTGCAAGACAGCTGGGTTGTGGAAAATCGAGTCACTTTCCCTCAAGAAAGCTCCCTGGAAGCTCTGTTCTTGCAAGAAGATGGAATTGGAAAGCAGAGACCCAGAGTTTATTTGAGACATGAAATGGATGGAGAGACTGTGCAGAGGTGGAGGCTACAGGAAAAAAAAGTTATAATAAACTGGGGGTTAGAGAGGGCCCCCACAGAGAGCTGAAGGGAAGTCAGCAGTAGAAGGAAAAATACAGATGTAGCTGGGTTGTTAAAATAGGAAAAGAAAGATGTGTTCTTGTTTTAAAGTAGGCCTTTGGCCTACTTTAACTCTGTTGTGTTTGCCTCTATTGATCTCACCCTTCCTTTTGAAAATCGTTCTTATTGCCAACTCTCTAGTGCTACACTTTCCTGGTTTACTCCCTAGCTCTCAGGCCCAGTTTCATTTATTTTCATTCACTAAATTTTTGTTGAAAAACTGCTTTGTGCTTCCTGGCCCCTTCTACACTCCTCTCTTGTTAAAATGGAGTGTTCTTCAACTCCTCTCACTTTTATCCACTCATGCACATAGATGTTTTCATGGCTTTGATTCTCACCTGGATTTTACATCTAGCCCAGAGCTCTCACTGAGCTCCAGATTGAATTTTGAGCGTCCTCACCACCATGTTCACCTGAGCAGCAGGTGCCCCAGCATACTCCAGAGTGTTATGTTTTATTCTCAGGTATCCCCTTTTTCCATGCATGGCACCCCCACCCAGCTGTCTAAGCATGGGAAAGATACAAATTCCACGAGAACAGGGATATTGTCTCTTGCTTACTGGTATAGCCACAATGCTTAAAATTATGGCATGTGGCATGTAGCATGTGCTCAATAAATATTTCTTGAATGAATGAGTGAACAAATCCTTTGTGTCCCTCTCCCCATTACTGCTCACATCTGATTGGGCACAGGTTCTGTTGGTTTGACCCTGGAACCCAGGGCCCCTTCTAGACCCTTTTGGCCTTTCATAATTCAGCTGGCATAGGTTTCCTACTACAGTCTCCACCTTGTGGGAACCCCTGCTAGGTGATCTGCTGAAGTCTGTGCTCCACCTCGATACCAGAGGGATCATTTAAAAAATATAAATTGGCTCTCAAAACCTTTGGGATTGTAGAGCACCTGGAAGTAAGTAGTTTGCTCTGCAGAACACCGTGATATATTGTTTTCCTTAATAGTATTATTTAACATTTGATCCATTTTGTTGGATTTTATTGGCATTTCCCAAAGAATGTTCTCCAGAACAGAAATTCTGAAGGTGCTCCAGGAAAGAAGAAAGATCCGTGATCAGAGGTACCTAGAAAAATGGAAAACCTGATCCCAATATTAAAAGACTTAATAATTCCTGAAGTAAAAATATAATAATAAAAAATTAATTTTGTTTAATCCAGCATATACTCCATTTTCAAAAACAGAAAGCCTTTTTCAGGGTATTTCCAGTTGACAACCAGTGGAACTAACATTCTGTGAAAAATTATCTAGGAAATATGGAACTATGCTATGTTAAATTGGGTTTTGATTTTACCAAAAATACATAAGAAATTTTTAGAAATCACTTTTTGGCAGAATAAAAGTAATAAGCATGAGCCTAATTGTCAAATTTTATGTGACTATGAGGCTGGCAAGCTAAATAAAGCTACTGATATTGGGTGACATCTGGTTACATTATCTTCTATTAATGATTGGTGGCTAAGAGGTACAGCATGCCCCAAAGCTTAAGGAATTATTATGGGAGAAGAATTCAACCTTTTTTTTTTTTTTTTTTTAGTGTACCCATTAACTTAATCTTTTGGAAAACGAGGAACGGAACATCATTATTTGATGTCATGATAAACTTTCTTTATAAATAAAACAAAACAACAGGTGCATAGAGAGAGGGCAAGTGCACTAAAATATAGACTGGACCACATTCCTGATAGGCCAAAACAAACACCACAACCATGCCCTTTGGTTGTTCACCATTCCAGATGAGCTGCAGTGTCTCACCATGAATCTGGTATGGGATCCTCACCTTTCCTGATTCAGCCCTCTTGTTACAGGTCTCATCCCCTATGAAAACGCTTTTAGCCAAATGTTGAATGTCAATGTGGTAAACTTAATTGTGCTATTTGATGCTAATGGGGTAATAGTTTTATGGTCTCAAGTGATATCTTGCTACATTTTACATTCCACATAGTCAGCAGTTTACATGTTTAATTTACAACAAAATTGATGAATTTTTGCCAGGAATGGAGGCGATAATTTGGAAAGGACCATACTAAACCTCTCAAATCTTATAACTTATATCAGTATTGTTAAACTTGTTTGCTCCTGAGGAAAAAGATGTTAAGGATCTAACTTGCTTAGAACGATGTCTTCAGCAACCTGCAAACCTGGGGGTGAGGGTTCAGACACAGACTCAGACTGTGGCCAGAAGTGGACCAAGCCATTCATTGCCCTTATAACTGGGTCTTCTCTACCCTCAACATCATTCTGGGGCAGTGACTCTGAGATGTTAATGGAAGACCAGCAGTTCTGGATTTGGGCTCCTGGGAGTACCAAATGGCAGCCATACAATTGTTGGATACAATGAGCAAAGAGAGAGAGAAAGAGAGAGAGAGATGCACAAGCAGCCCAAAGATTCCCTCTTAAAGTGAGTTTAAAATTCAAAATTTTAAACCAGTTGAAAAAATCTAAAGCCAAGAAATACTGCCAACAAAATCTTTTAGAACAGAAATTTATTCCAAATCAAATGTATTTAAGAGCCTGTAAAAAAGAGGGAAATAGTTTTAAAATATGAGGACTTGAAGGAATAATTTCTATTAAAAAAGAATAAGAAATTATTTAAAAAGCCCATAAAATGAAATAATAACAGATACATATGGCAAAAATCAAATATGAATATTAGAAATGAAATCTATAGTCATTGAAATGAAAATGCAATGGATGAGAAAAATTCTAAACTAGATATCACAGAAGAGAAATGGAGAGAATTGGAAAATGGTATGGAGGATTGTAACTAGAATCCAGAACAGATGGGAAAAAAAGATAAAAAGATAAAAAAATCTTTGGAGTACTTGAAAAATCATTAAATTTGAATATAAACTGAGCCATATCACATGAAACTGTTGAACATCAAGGATAGAAAACAAGCTTAGAAGCTACTAGAGAGAAAAGACTGAGCTAGAGAACAACAACAATCAGACTAAAACCAGATTTCTCTTCAGCAACAATTGATGCCAGAATATAATAAAGTAACATTTAAAGTACTGAAGTGTCATACCGGTAAAATTTCACTCAAGAGTAAAGGCAAAGTGAAGATATTTTGAGACATCACAAAATGAACACAGTCTATGTACACATTCCTCACTAGTACAGACGAGCAAATAAACAAACAAAAATCTTTAGACAGACTCTTTACATGAATAAGGAAAGCGACCCAAGAAGGAACGGTTAGGAGAAACTATGGGGAACATAGAAACTAATCAGCAGTGTAGGCAAAAGTAATCAACTAATTACTATAGAAAACAATATGGAGGAGTAAAATAAACTCTGAAAAAACTCTCCTTTACAAGAAGGATAGCTACCAATCTTGAACAGTTTTAAGTTTTCTTAGAATACTTAGTTGTATATAATGTATGTTTAATATTTTGTATGATTGCATTTTATCTTTGTTGTCTTATTAACTTTCTTTTCTGCCTTGCCTTGCCCTTCCCCCCCTCCCTCTCCTCTCTTCCCCTCGCTTTCCCTTCCTTTTTGTTACTGGTTTCTGTAGGGTTTATAGTATGTATCTTCAGCTTATCACAGTCTACCTTCAAGTAATACTTGGAACAGTATTCTTCCATTTCCACTCTTCTGGTCTTTGTGCTATTGTCATAATTTTATTTTGTATATGTTATAAATCCTACATTTTATTTTTATTACTTTTGCTTTAAATAGTCAATTATCTTTTAAAGAGATTTTTTTAAAAATAACAAAACATATTTACAATTTTTTTGGGTATATCTAGATTTTCTTCTGGTATCATTTTCCTTCTGTCGAAAGGACTTCCTTCAACATTTCTTATAGTGCAGGTCTTCTGATGAAGAATTATTTCAGCCTTTGTATGTCTGAAAAAGTCTTTATTTTGCCTTCATTTTGAAATATATTTTCACTAGGTATGCAGTTATAGGTTGAAAGTTTTTCTTTTTCTGTTTTCAGTAATTTTAGGATGTTGCACACTGTCTTCTGGCTTGCATTGTTTCAAACTAAAAGTCTGTTGTTACTGTTTTTGTTCCTCTGTATGCATTGTTCTTTCCTTCTCTGGCTATTTTAAAGATTTTTCTTTTTCTCACTAGTTTTAAACAATTCGGTTACAATGTGCCTTGGTATTGTTTTCTTTATGTTTCTTGTGCTTGAACATTATTGAAATTTTGGATTTGTGAATCTAGGCAACTTTGAATAACAGAAAGATGGGAAAGCTTGCCTTACCAGGTGTCAAGGTTTATTTACAACACTGTGGTTTTAGTTCAATAATAAACAAATGAACAACAGGACATGATATTGATGTATTTTATACACATTTCATGTACTCTTCAGGAGGTATATTCTCCATTATCATATTGCCAAAAGAGTTACCTTATTGATTATATTGCTGTTCCAGTTTGCTAATGCTGCCTGAATGCAAAACACCAGAAATGGATTGGCTTTCATAAAAAGGGATTTATTTGGTTACACAGTTAGAGTCTTAAGGCCATAAAGTGTCCAAGGTAACACATCAACAATCGGGTACCTTCACTAAAGGATGGCCAATGGTGTCCGGAAAACCTCTTTTAGCTGGGAAAGCATGTGGCTGGTGTCTGCTCTGGAGTTCTGATTCCAAAATGGCTTTCTCCCAGGACATTCCTCCCTAGGCTTCAGCTTCTCAGAAGTGTCACTCTTAGTTGCTCTTGGGGAGTTAGTCCTCTCTTATCTTCTCTGGAGCAAAAGACTGCTTTCAACGGCCATCTCCAAAATGTCTCTGTAAGCTGAAGCTCCTCTCTCAGCTCCTATGCATTCTTCAAATCATCCCTCTTGGCTGTAGCAAGCTTGCTCCTTTTGTCTGAGCTTTTGTAGGGCTCCAGTGAACTAATCAAGGCCCATGCTGAATGGGTGGGGCTATACCTCCATGGAAATTATCCAATCAGAGTTATCACCTACAGTTGGGTGGGTCATATCTCCATGGAAACACTCAATCAAAGAATTATAATCTAATCAACACTAATACATCTGCCCACACAAGATTGCATCAAAGATAATGGCATTTTGGGGGACATAATACATTCAAACCAGCACAATTGCTTAGATCTTTTATATTCTTTTTTACATTTTTTCCCACTTGACCTGTCTTACACTAAGAGTAATGTGTTAAAGTCTCCTATTAATAGTGTCTCTATATATTTCTCCTGAATTCTCCTATCATTTCTGCTTTATATAGGTAGTTGCTGTGTTATTTCATGCATATATATTAAAAGCTATTATATCTTCATTGTGAAATGTGGCTTTTAATTAGAAAAGTGCACTTTTTTGTTTTGCATTATGCTTTTTGGATTGAATTCTGCTTTAGCTTGTATCATAATTGCAATTACTGTTTTCTTATTGTTGTCATTTTTTGGCAAATACTTGTCAGTCCCTTTATTTTTAGCCTTTTTGAATTACTGTTTTAGGTTTATCTCTTTTACATGGTAGTACAGTTGGATTAAGAGTCATTTGGAAATATTTTTCTTTAATGGGTAAGTTAAACCCATTCATATTTATTCATAGGTGTTTTACATTTGGTCTCAATTCTCACAGTACCTTATACTAGGATAACTGTATATTATATTGTTTTTCTTGCTGTATTCATACATATTTTTGCTTTTTAAACATTTACCTTGGTATTTAGGAAGGTTTACATTTTTATTCCAGAGATTATCTTTACATTAATACTTTGTATGGTATCCTTAACCCCTTTTTTTCTTACCTAATGTTTAACAATCTCATATAGGAATTTAAAATGTGCTATGAGTTTTCTGGGATGCTAAAACATGTGCCATGCAATGGGTTGACCTAACAACAAGAACTTATTGATTCACATTTTCAGAGATTAGAAGAGTTGCTTCCTCCTGGAGGCAGTAGGGTTCTGGCTGGCCAGCAATCCTTGGGTTACGTGGCTTTCCTGTCAAATGGTGATGTCCTCTCCTTTCTCCTCCATATTCCTATTGACTTCTGGCTTCTGCTCCTCCATGTCATTTTCTCTTTATAAGACATCTAGTAATAGGATTAACATCCATGCTGATTCAGTTGGCCACAATTTAACTGACATAATATCTTCTAAAGATCCTATTTACAGCAGGTACACATCCACAGGAATGGATTAAGATTAAGAACATGAGTTTTTCTGGGATACCTAATTTAACCTGCCACAAGTGGTATACCTATTTGCTATACAAATATTATTAAATAAAAATATAAGCCAAGAAATAAACTTATTCAATAAGTGATACTATTGGCTAACCATTAAGAAAAACTTAAATTCTTACCTCATTTCACATGAAAAGCAAAATGCTGCCACTTTTAAAAGGAAATATATAAAATGACTTTATGACCTTGGGTAGGGAAGGATTATTTTAAATAAGACCCAAATAGTACAAGCAAATAAATTCAATTTTATTAAATATTACCAACATTAATTTTAAAATTAAAATATGTTTAATAAAAGGCACCAAAGCACAGTGCAAAGTCAAGTCACAGACTAGAAGAGAAAAGCAATGACTATAACTGATGAAGAATCAGTATCAGGAATCTATATAGAACAAGAGTAAGTTACAAGAAAAAAGAAAGAAAGAAGAAATTTTGTAAACTATTAAATGGGCAAATTTTAGAAAAGATACTCAAACAGCCAATAAGTAGATGGAAAGGTACTCAGTCTCACTAACTATCAGGAATATATAAATTAAAACTACAATGACATAGCATTTCACACACAGAATGGCAAGTTAGTCTGACAAGACCGATGTTATGACAATGTGAAGAAATAGAACTATCACAAGTTGTTGGTGAGAACAATTTGGCAATATCTAGTAAATACATCTATGCATCCAGTAATTCCTTCCTTGCACCAGAAAACATATATGCAAGGATATTTCTAGTAGCAGTTTTGTAATAGAGAAACAAATTTTATCAACAGGAAAATGGAGAAATAATTTGTGGTATTATTATACAATGGAATACTATATAGCAGTTGAATGATATAAATTTACATACATCAACATGGATAAATCTCAACAGCATAATTGTGGGTGACAATAGCAACTGGCAGAAAATATACACAGTATAAAACCATTAATATACATGTAAAAGGCTTCAAAACAGCATTTGTTTTATTTACAGTACATAAATATATACTATGAAAACATAGGTAGAGATGCTATATCTCAAATTCATGCTGATGGTTAACTCTGAACAAACTGCTCTTTCCCAGTTGCTTCGGCTTCACTGCCTTATCAAAGATCAGTTGTCCTGATGGCTAACTCTGGAAAGGAAAGACGGGAATATAAATGTGGAGGAGTCCATGGTGTCTTCAAGTTTATCTGTAATGCTTTGTGATCTGAAGAAATGTTTCAAACTATAAAGATGAAAGTTGTTTGGTGATGCATGGGTGTTCATTATATTATTATATGTATTTGCCTTTATGTTTAAAATAACTCATAATTTTAACAGAGAAAAGTGCTCTCTGATAGAGCATCTGGACCTAAAACCAAAAGAAATTAGCCAGAGGTAAAGGGCTAACTGAGAGGTCCCATTTCTTGTCTTTTGGCTGGAATTGCATCAACTTAAGGTGTACTTCCTGGTATCAATCATACTTCTTTGTAGTTAGGTGGGCTGGGTTCAAATCCTAACTCTTAACTTACCCACCTCTTTTCTGATCAGCAATCACCATAGGTGGTGTTGTGATGATTATATTAGTTAATGCACTTACATGCTTACTGCAGTGCCTAAGCACATGGCAAGTGCTTCACAGGTAAAAACTGATGCCAACCTCATAGATTCCTTGTGGGGAAAATGGTGATAGCAACCCATCTGTAATGACAAAGTTCATAACTGTGCACTTTCTCTGAGGGTCCCTGGTTCCAGCCTAGCTCTGGGTTCCCACGCTCAGGGCAGAGGCCACCTCTTTGACCTCTGACCTGTACAAAGTGCATCAGTGGGGTTCCTATGGCCTCTGACTTCTGGTTGGATTTGACCAATGGCAGGACCTCAGTAACATCGAGATATTTATTTCCCTGTCTCCCTCCCTGTGAAGTTCCTTGGGTTGGCTGTGACTCTTGATTCCAAGTCACCTTCCTCTTAAGGAATCCTTTCTCTTTCAGGCTTTCAGTAACCTTTCCATCCCCTTGACCTAAGCGGTGTTAATAGTTCTGCTGTTGCTGGCCCAAGGTTTTGCAGTGTATCTTTTGGTTCCTGTATGCCCTGTCCAGACTCTTACAATTAGTCCTTGAAGCATCCCCGTTTTACGTGTGCCATCTGTCCCCTGACTGATAGATACAGTTGGGTGTGGGCCCATCTTATTCCTGGCACACTGTAGGGGATTCAATATTGGCAAATGGCAGAGGGGGAGTTCTCTACTTCCCAAGAGAGAAGCTTAATCCTGGAGAAGTGTTAGTGAGAACAACTTGGCAATATCTGGTAAATACACACACACACACACATTCCTTTCTTGCACCAAAAAACATATATACAGGAAAAGACAATGGGGTTTGCTAAAGTCAGGATAGTAGTGTTTTCTAAAGTCATTTGGCTCTGACCCAATCCAAGTAATGGGTCAGACCCTTTCCCCAAACTTCTTCCTGTTCACTGCTCATCTGAGGACCCCTAGAAAGCCAAGGAAAACCCTGTTGGTGAAATTTCACACGTACTGTACCTATTCTCTGTCTAGTGTCAACCATGCTTCTATTCCCACTGATTTTAAAGGGAAGTGGCCCTTAATATTTTGGAACTTATATTTTTCTAACCTCTACCCTTATATCCTCTCATATAGTGTTCTCTAAATGGGCACATTGGCAGTGCCCTGGCACGGCTGGGGTTTATGGGGACCAATAGACAGAGATGGAAATCAAACAGTTCACATTCTTATAGCTAAGTTTGTTCAAGGGGATTTCTGTAAATGGAGTTTCCTTGAAGCAGGGCCCACCAGGCCATTATTACCCAGAGCAGAGCTGTCAGATGCATTGCTGTTTGGGAAGAACACTGAACTGGATGAATGAGGCAGGTGTAATTGGGCCCTGATCCAGCCTTGAATCATACAGCAGGAAAGGGAGGCCTTTCATCCTCCCGCAGAACTGCCTCCAGCCCTCACTTGCTCGGGAGGCGCCAGCAGTGCTGTCAAGGGAACCCAGCCCAGAGAAGAGAGCTCAGCCAACGAGATCTGAGGCCCTTTAAAGATCTTGCATCTAACGGAGGAGGATTTTCTCTAACAGGTAGGAGACATCTGTATGGCAGTCCTGGAGAGAGACATCAGGGAAAGTGGCTCTCCCCTGTGATGAGAGCATTCTGATGAGGTGAAGGAGGAAGCAGGCCTGGCAGTGCCATGGCTTGCTCTGTCACCCAGGCTCAGGCTGGCATTCAGGCCACAGAATCTCTGCTCTCAGAAAGTCAGAGCCAGGGGAGGCCTTCATTGTGCATGCGATCTGAGAGGGAAAGGGATGGGCACAAGGGCACAAGGGCACAAGCTGGGCAGGGCCTTCTCATGCAGAGAGCTGAGAAGCATGTCTAACTCTGCACCACTGAATACCCAATGATAGGAGAGAGACCTGATGTCCTCCCTTCCAGCGTGCAATCCTTTGCTCTTTTCTCTGCCCTTCAGAGCAATCTCTCCCCCTCTCAAACTTCTTCACTCCAGACTCATCTTTGTTAGAGTCACACTCTGAACCCAGGGTCCTACCACTCTATCTGCCCAGGGTCCCCTTATGCATCAACATGATGCAGCTTTTGGATGGCAAGTGGCAGCTCTGGGCTTTGTCCTGGGGTTCTTAGCATAGTACCTGACTAAAGACACCTTAAGGGCCAGCTCTATACCATGGAGCCGCTCCCTGCCACTGCTCCAACCCCCAACCCCCTTCTCTGACAGCAGTTACTGCTAATATCCTCTCAACAGGGCTTGTCCTGTGGATTTGCCCCCAGCCACCATCCTCCAGGGGGAGTACAGAGATCTTCTCCCTCCATGCACATGTGATGGTGCCGTGACCACCCCTCACACATACTTCAAACCCTCCACACCTGCAGTGGCTTCTGCTTCCACTCAGAATAAAGCTCAGCCTCCTCAGTGTGGTTTATGAGGCCCTTTGGCCTGTAGGACTACTCACTTCTTCAGCTTCGGCTACCGCCACTGTGCCCTCTTGATCTATCAGCCTTTTGAGCCAGTCAAACCCAACTTTGTCCCATGGATGCAAATGCGTTGGAGCCATTATCCGGGTGGTTTCCTCGGTCTGAACTATCTTTCCCTACACCACACTTTTCATGCTGCTAACCTCCATTCCTGCAGGTTGCAGCTAAATGACAGCCTGGAGAGCGTTTTCCTCAACACACTCACTCTACAGCTGAGAAAAACTGAAGTTCAGGTTTTGAAGGTGGAGCCAGGACCCCAGCCTCAGTTCCTGAACGTCAAGACCAGACAGCTCCCCAAAGCACCAAGACAACGCATCTCATTTGTAAGAAAACTGCAGTCCCGGGCTCAAACTTCTCTTCCAGACTGTCACATGGCCCTGAAAGGGATTTTGAGACTTTCTGCATTGCCCTGCATGGTGTTTTCCCACCGCTCAGGGTACTTGGTGGGAAAGGTTTTCCATGTGCTTCATACTTTTTTTCTTTTCAAAAAACTTTACTTCTATCAATATTTGATGAGGATAATTTCAAAGACTTGTTTAGTATGATCTGCACATAAGGAGCCCTTCCGAGTATTTATCACGCTTGGGGTATAATTACATTCAAATCCGGAGACACTGTTGCTAGGTTACCGCTGCTGGAGGTTCCTCTGACTTCCATGCTCGAGGTGCTCCGCCTCCCCTTCCGATATCAGGGGCAGGGGACTGGCAGGGCAGGGCTCACGATCCTCCTTAGTGAAGGCGAGCTTCCTAGAGGCTCTCATGCTGTTGAACGCGTGAGTGCATGTGTGTGTGTGTGTGTGTGTGTGTGCACGCGCACCCAGAGCGCACTTTGCACATCTCCCCAGGTGGGGCTGGAGGTGCGGATCACGTGGTTCTGCACGCAAGATTAAAGAGGTGCGGAGGGGATAAAAAGAGGGCAGTTGTTGCCTGGTGAGGCTCCCCAGGAGGAATAATTTCTGAGCCTTCCCTTCCTCCTTGCGTTCTCCCTGAGAAGTGAGCACGCATCCCAGGGCTCAGGAGGCGCTCCATTCTGAGGACAGGAGGCTGCCCTTGTCCAAGGACGCAGGTAGCTTCTGAGGCGGGGAAGTACCTGCCCTTTGGGCTGAGCAGTGCTGGAACCCCCAATCTAAAGTAAAATATCAGGATCAAGGGCCCAAGACCAGCCTCTCCCAACCACCTCAGGCCGTCACAGTAAAGGCACTTGTGTGCACGAGGTGGAGGGGTTGGGTGTGTGTGTGTGGGGGGGGGCAGGGTGAGGCTGCGACTCTGGTGGTGTCTGTGCCTGCACTAGTTTGGGGGGCAGCTGGAATATTGAACCTGGGATGTCTGCCTCAACGCCCATGGGGTGGGAAGCAGGGACAGGAGTCCTTTCTGTCTCATTCACAAAAGGTTACAAATGTAGACTTTGATTTTATCTCCAGATGAGGCGAAATGTACAATCATCATTTTTTTCCCACTACAGTTGAAAGAGTCAGCTTGTTAAATGTAAGCCTTTAAAATATATCCCATTCTTAAAATATTTTAATTCTTTTCAATATGCCAGGACCCATAAACATAGGAAGTGGTCTGTGCCCGTCTACATCTGAAATCCTGGTTGAATTTCTCCCAGCGTGCGCCTGGCAGCTCACAGTGGATTGCTAATCCATGGACGTTGCGGCTGCTGCCTTTGTGGCTGCACGTTGATTAATGACTGGTCAGGGCCGAACCCACACAATTGTGTTTAATTCACTACTGAGTCAGCACCACTGGCCTTGGGGGAGGAAAAAAATTAAAAAAAAATAAAACCCAGGCAGATGGGTTTGGGATGGAGCTTAGCGTTAGATTTGCATTTCCTGACTCTGCTGCCCAATCTATTTCCCATTGGCCTTTAGAAATTGCTAGATTGAATTGCATTTCCTATTGCAAATTTTAAATAAGGTGGATGATACAGTAGGCATTGCCAGCTCACAATCCCCTGGGTATAGCTGCAAATAAGCTTTTAAACCTCAGAGCAATTTCCCTAGTCATCATGAAGCAATAATTGCTATTTAAAAATATATATAACTGTGCACACATGCACCCACACACACAATGTTTGTAGCTCATCAGTGGGGAATATCGATTGTTGTCAATTTTTAATGCAGAAAATAATTAAAGACTTAGCATCTGTTCAAAATATTTATAAACAGCTTTACTATTAGTGTTTATCTTCAAAACCACAAGCAAGATCTAGAGATAATTCTTTGAGACATTGGCTGGGTAAAGTGCTTTTGTTTCAACATTAAAATTTCCAAGTCTTCGTGGCAGGAGACACTGCTGAGGATAGATTTTCCAGGTCATGGAGAAGGTTAGCCAAGTTGGCAAAGCCTGATTTTGTACAAAATGGCAAATAATTCCTGGGTTCTTCTAAACAATACTGCAGAGTGAGAAGGTGAAGCACTGTTGGTTGATTGTGGGGTTCTTTGTTTTAAAGAATCAGACATCTGATCCTTTCAGATGCTTGTGTTTGACAAGCGGCTTATTACCAACGAGAACAGCCGCTTCTAGTTTCGCTGACTGCAGGGCCTTGACTCTGTCCCTGCTTAGGAGATCTGCACAGTTTTGCGAGAGATAAGAAGACAAACAAAGAAATAACCATCTGTATAGTTCAAGGAAACAGAACCTGTACCAGATAGTTCAATTGAGAGAGTCTGATATGGGAGAATAGTTACAGTGGGGTGGGAAGAATGGAAAATAGGAAGGTGAAGCACCCCAGGACTGGAGGATGGTTTCCAGAAAGTGGAAAAAATCAGAAAAAACTACTGAGTTGGATGCGATAGAAGAGTAAAAGGATTGATAGCCAAGCAGCAAAGAGGGTCCAGGTGAGGTTAGATGGCAGGAGTGCTGCCTGGGGCATAATGGACGTCTTCATTCTTTTTAGCTGCTCAGTAAACCAAACTCTCTAGCTTACATTGAAGAATTCTCCATCTAATGAGCCTAGATGGGAGAAGGTGAAAATGGCAGATTGTCATTTTTCCTGACTCTCTTGCAATCAGGTAGGCCCGCGGCACAGGGTCCACTGCTCACAGTCACACAGCCAGCCTTGATGCACACAAGTGGCAGGGAAGGGGCAGTGAGGAAGCTGGTCTGGTGGCTGCGGTGCTGGTGGCCTTGTTCAGTGCCTAGTTCAGGGGGGACAGTGGAGGCAGCACAAGGGTTTGGTGGTGGCAGTGGGACCTCATTGGACTGCTTGGCAGTGCAGTTTCAAGTGTGTTTTGAACATTACTTCTAGTTGTGTAGTCCTAAGTATGGCTGTTTAACCCTCCTGCCAATTTTGTAAACTATCCAATATCCTTAAAAAACTTTTTATTTGGAAACAATTTCACATTTATAAAAATATTGCAAAAATAATGCAAAGAATCCTCATAAACTCTTTGCCCATATTCCTAAAATATTTACCTTTTACCATACCTGCTTTATCATTTTATTTATTTAGATCGATCAATCTATCCATCTATCTATATCATCTATCATCTATTCATGTACCTATCTATCCAAGTATCTATCTATGCATCCATCTATATATCCTACTACAGTAGTAAATGTTTCAGATAAGAGTCATCAGTGGATGCTAAATTAATGGCTGAAAGAAGGATGAGAAATAAGATATTTACATATTCTCAAAATTTACTAACCTAGGGGAAATGAGTAACTTTACAGTGAGGAAACCTGGCAGATACCACTCTAACCAAGTGATCAAACCTAACATCAGGAGGAACAGGGCAGATCAACATCATGTGCCACTTGATAAGAAGCACTGAGAAGGACATCCCATCACTTCTGTGGCATTCCTGCAAAATTGCATCACCTGAATTTATTCATGAGGATGTATTAAAAGAAATCAAGCTGAGGTTCATGCTACAAAATAACTGGCCTGTATCCCATGATAGAATTTTAGCAATTTTGAAGTAAGTTTTCTCAAGGCAGTGGTCTGTCAGAAGTGTTTTGTAAGCTGGATAGCACCAAGCCAATGTAAGATCATTCTTGTAGTTATAGCCTGAGGAGGTCCATGCTGCTGAGAGAAATGCCTGAATGGGATTTGTCTTTCAAGGGATATCCAGCAGCAGCAGGTGGACTGAGAATGAGCAGAGATAGGTGAGGACTAGCAAGGCAACGCCTAGCCCACAGCTCTGTGGCCTCCACCTGATGCCTTTTTGTCTCAGTTTTCCACCCATACCTGTGCTACGTGGCTGCAGTATGGTGGAATGTTTATGATGCCTCTTGTGAAGCAGCAAGGGTGATGTGTGGCAGAGGTGTCTGCAGGGAGCTAACACTTGCTGAAAACTAACTGTGTGGTCAGCTCTGAGATGCATTATCTGATTTTGCACCAAGACAGCCCTGTGTGGGAGGTGACATCTATTCTGCTTATGAGGAGCCAGCAGGTTGCAGTGGGTAAGTGCTCAGGTTCTGGAATCAGTTTCCCCATCTGCAAAACGGGGATAATGATATTGCAGAGTTCACAGGCATGATGTGAGGAGTAAGTGGGACACCGAGTGTAGCACATTTAGCACCTTGCCTGGCCCACTGTGAGCACTGGATAAATGCCAGATGTGACACTGGTGGGGTTAGATGTTGTGCTTAAGGTCACTAGACCCTGAGAAATGAAACAGGGACCAGCCCTTGCCTGCATTTTTCATACCAACTTCCTCCTCTGGTGCAAAGCAAAGAGAAATGTGGACTAGCAGAGACAGTTTGGACTGGAGACCAGATGTCCATTTTACATACAAAGAAGCCAAAGGCTGGAGGAGAGCTCTGGTCTCCTCAAGGTCAGAACTGGGCACTGCTCTATCATCCCCTCTCCCCTTTGCCTTGTTATTCTATCACCTCCACTTGTGCTAACCTTGGCGCCCGGGGAGGTGGGCAGGGAGCTCATAACTTGGTAATTGCCTTGTGGATTTTATGGGGACACATAATGGTGTGCTGTGTGAACTTTTATGAGTATTTATTTTACAATGTCTACTGAAACCATTAACACTTTCATTAGCCAGATTCAAGGGCTATGAGAGGCACAGTTTCTCTACTAAGATAGATTTTGTCTGTAGTTTTAAAAAAAATTTACGAAAACGTCTCATGCTCATGCCAAGGCAAGGGGGTATTCTCAGCATCTCACATACCCATGTGGAATTAGGATCCCATGATCAAGAATTCTTTTCAATTCTGTGCTGTCTGGAAGAAAACAAATGGGGATTACTAGGCCGATCAGTCCACAATATTTATTACATCTCCTTGAAACCTGGATTCAGCCAGCAAAGTGGATCTCCAAGTGACCTCGTGGCTTCTGAGATTGCACTCTCATTTTGGATTCCATAATTTCTGGCAGGGAGGAGCTTAAGCCTGGGGTACCAAAAGAGAGAAAAACATAATTTCTAGTTCCTCTGAAAAATGCCGTTGTACATTATAGGTGATTATACTTGATAATATTAGGCTACTGTATTTAATGCAGTTAAAATCTATGGTAAAGGCTCAGAGCTTTTTTATTATATATTTTTAAGTAGTTCTACAAACTCAAGTTGTTAAGAGAATTATTGTGCTGGAATGAAGTGGTGATTAGCAAGAAGCGATCAGGTAGCCAGGTGAGTACTTGGAAGGTTCTGTTTCAGTTGGTTAAGATGAGGACATGGATGGTTTATTTTCTCAGCACAGAGGCATGTCGTGGAGCTTTTCTGATTCAAAACAAATGCACACTTTGCACGTCTATTGATCCCCCAAATATGTGCAAGGAAATGTCCTAAGCACTATAAAAAGGGATGCATACCTGAACTGAATCCTTCTTGTATGGGATACAGGTTGATTTCTTATTATCCTTTACGTGTTGGTTTGTGGTGCATCTTGTGTGCAGTAGGTGGAGTTTCTCTCTCTCCCCAGTCCACTGCTCATTTATCATTGTTGGTGCCTGCCAAACCCATCTCTTATTTTATTAATATTTTCCCTTTATCTCCCATATCGCTTTTCCATTCCCTTCCTGCCTCATAAGCATTATTGCATGTGATGTGTCTTTTTGTTTGTATATGTTTTTGTAAAATGTTTACTGCTTTGTTGCATGTATTTTTAGTATATATAAATGGTATTGTGTTACATAATCTCATTGTTTCTTACTCTTTGCACTAAATACTATGCGTTTAAGATCACCCATATTACTAGGTTTAAATATAATCTGTTGCTTCTGTTTACTGCAGAATGCTCTATTCAGATTTTATTAGGGTGGAAGCATGGACTATTTGAGGAAGAGGTCTATCTGAACTTCAGGAAAATAATTCTGCTGATTCTGGGGAGAAGAGACTGAAAACAATGGGGGAATGGTGGTTAGGGAGAATTTTAATAATACAGGTGAGAGGTAACCTGGGCTTGGTACTGGAAGTGGAAGAGTGTATTAGAACTACTTAGAGGTACATGATATATTTTAGGAGATTTTGGATAGAAGGAGTGAGGGGGTGTAAGGAATCAAAAGTGGTATTAGATTTTGAGGGATGGGGTGGTTTCAGGTACTACTGATTGAGGTAGAAAAGACAATAGAAGGTATGGGTTTGGTTTGAGAGAATAAGGGAGAATAGGTAGGTGTCAGGTCTAGACATTCATTTGTTTAGTCAAATAACATTTATGAAGCATCTGTTTTATGCCCAGCATTGAACTAGCCTACTGGGAAAACAGAGGAAATAGAGAGGTCTCTCCGCTCATTGAGTGGAGAAGACAGACATTCAGAAAATTAACAAAAGTGAAAATATAATCTCAAGTTGTAAAAACAGCCCTGAGAAGGAAGGTGGGAAGTCAGGAGAGTGTTTCAGCTGAAAGCTGGATGAGCAGGAGTTACCCAGATGCAGAGTGCGGGGAGGGGCCCGTGAGGCCGGTGGGCGTGGAGGAGGCGCCGGGAGCAAGGAGAGACCTGGCGTGGGCTTCTCGGGAGGTCAGAGGCCATTGAAGCCTTTGAACCTCATCCTAAGAGGAACAGGAAGTATTGAAGAGCGTCCACCGAGGACCTGCCTGCTCATAGGAACAGTTCAGACATAGCAGTGCGGAGAAGGGCTTTGAGAGGGGTGGGCGGGCGGACGGGCGGGGTTTCGGGGACCCGGGAGGTGAGGCAGGGGTAGAGCGTGTGGCCTGGAAGCGGGAGATGGCCTGGCGTACTGGCAGAGCTGAGAGGTGCGAGTGAAGCTGAGGTGTGGACAGTGAGGGAAGGGCGAGCACAGTGAGCAGGGCCTGGCTGGCTGGCAGGGGCCCTGCGTTCCAGTGCTCTTGTAAGGAGCCAGTGGGGAGCTTGAGGCACGGAGGAACCCGAGCTGACACGGGGGTCAGATCATTTAGGCTACTGCGGGCAAGTAGGGAGACATTCAGGAATGGTTAGTTTTCCAGATGAAGGACGGGAATGGCTTGGATTAACTGGTGGCGGGGAGACGGGGAGGAGGAGATTGATCTGAGAAGTTTCAGGGGTTGGGAAGACTGGGCATGATGACGGTTTGAATGGGGGGAGGGTAGGGGGTCTCTGTCAGCGGTGGTGGATTGCACTTGAGCTGCCTGTGGGATATGCAAATGCAGACGTCCAAGGATCCCTTTTGAATAGGACATTCTGACATGTAGGAGATGGTTGGGAGGCAGTGAGATCGATTTCAGAGTCGCCTGTGCTGTGGAGAAAGAGGGAACCATGAGAATAGGTGTGAGATCGTTGAGGAAAATTGTGTAGGGACATAAATTGGAAAACATCTATTTAGAAGATAAATTTGTATTGGAGATTTAAAATTCTGTTATTCACTTTGAGACATTAAAATGCAACAGAGAGCAAAGAAAAATATAGCAATCTCATATTCTCATCATCATGAATATATTTGGTTGTATTTGCTATGTTGTATTTGCTGTGTTGAAAAACAAGAAATAAAATATTATGGGTAGAACCAAATTCTTCATCACCACACCCCCAATCCCATCTCCACCACTCCTGGAAAACACTCTTGGGTGGCAAGATAGTTTTTTGAGATACTGATTCATTTTTTATCTCTTTGGTTTTCCTTCCCTGATCTAGGCAGGTCACAGATTCTGAACTCAGGAGCCTCTGGACATGGGGCTCTGTGTGTTTATAAGGTTGAGGTTTGTCTGAGGAAAATGAGGACAGTAGAGAAAGGGAGGAATTTCACAGTGAGTAAAGAGAGAGTCCCCAGGGCAAATTCTGTGGTCCTGGAGCAGAGCAGCAGGGTCCTTCTCCCTGCCCCGGGCAGCACTCAGCATTAGCAGGACCTCAGAATGGATAGCACGGGGTGCCTAGACTGGCAGCCTCAACAAAAGGTCCCCTGTGCCAGCTTGGTGAGCAAGGTGGAGGGCCGTGTGGGGCCCCAGGGCCTCAGGCACTGGAATTCTCAGTGGTAATCCAGAGGGGACCAATATAGGGTATACCTGCCTTGTACCTTAGCTGTGTGTCTTACCCCAGGACCATGGCACAACCTGTTGGAGGGAGGAAAGGAAGCCCTAACAGTAACTGATGCTGAATTTGTCACCAGTGCAGCAGGATGGGAGCTCAGAATTGAAATCAAGTTGATTCATAGACGATAAAGACAGGAAATATTTCTTGAACATCTGAGTCTCTGGACTGAAATTCATATCCAATATAATTCTAGTTAATGAGAGGAGACCACGATGAAGACTGAATAGGGGAAATTAGATGTGGAGGACCTCCCAGCACTTCCTAGAGAAGAGGTAGTTTAAAAAAGGAGTGGTCAGCTGTGTTATATGTGGCAGAAAGGCCTGAGGGAGGGAGGCTGGAGAGGTGGGGAGAGCGGATTGTGTAGAGATGGAAAGCCTTTGAGAGGGCAGAGGGCAGATGGCAAGGGTCTGAGAAGAGAACAGAAGTGAAACAAATGTGGACTCCAAGAAGCTTATCAGTGAAGAGAAGAAAATGATGGTTTTGAAAATAATTGTTTTATTTAGGGATAGGAGAGACTTGAGGGTAATTTTCTGTTTTTAGATGGAGAAGTAGGAATGCCTAAATAAAAAAGATAAGAGTGGATAAATGGTGGAGGGAGGTGCTTAAGGCCATAGTAGCAAGGAGCTGCTGAAGAAGAGGGAGGACTGATCCTGTAGAGAAATACAGCACACTCCTCTGGGCCTGCAAGGGAGGAAGGCTGCCTGGGGACCTTTGAGGTGGAGGAGAGGGTACTGAGGGAGCCTGGTAGGTGGCCTTGCTCTTCTTAACAAAGCGTGAAGAGAGGTCATCGTCTGCCCATAAAGGACTTGGGAATAATGGAAATGTCCTAGGGTCCTCCAGATAGGAACTCAAAAAGGAATCGGTAAGGTTGAATAAAAAGTACAAAAAATAATAAGTTACCATTATGATGGTGTGCTATATGCCAAGCACTGTTCTAAACCTATTACATAATTATATTATGCAATTAGTATAATTCTTAGATGTTATTAACATCATTACTCCAAGTTATTGATGAGAAAACTGAGGCCTAGAGAGGTTAAATAACATATCCCTGTTAAATAAAATAATCTCTTGGTCATACAACAAGGAAGTTGCATAGCCATGGTGTTGACTGTAGTCTACCTGACACCAAGGTCAGTCTGTCTGACACTGCTGGAGAAACACAGCAGTGGAGGTCCTGAAGCTGGAGTCAGTGAGTTGTGTTATGGGATGTTCTCCAGCAGCCTGGAGTCAGGAGTAGAATCTCTGGATGCTGGGTGAGCTGGGTTAGGAATTCCCAGAGTGAAAGTCATGAGATCTGGTTGCTAATATAAGTATAATGGATGGGGGACCCTGACCAGGTTGTTCAGGAAAAGACCTGATGGGCAGAATAATGAGTGTGGAAGAGCAGAAGAACTGGAGACCAAGGCTAAACGTGGATTTCAGAGTTGATCTGCACATAGGTATCTGAAGTCATGGGGTTGGTGAGCTCACCTAGGGAGTGAGAAAAAGAGGACCTGGGATCAGTCCTTTTAAGCAGCTGATAAAAAGAGAGAAACTTGCAAAGGAGACAAGGAAGATGTTTTCAGGAAATCTAGGAGTAGAGCAGTGGTAGGTCACTCGAGCAAAGGGAAGAGAGCGGGTATCAAGAAGTAGGGTGAGTTCAACAGGGTCAGTGAGAAGCTGAGAGGAACAGTGAGATGAGGACTGAAATATGCCCACTGGATTTAGGGACATTGTGGTCTCTGGTGACACAAACAAGAGCTGTTCCAGTAGAATGGTGGGGACTAAAGCTGGAGTGGGTTGAGCAGTGAGAGGGGTGAGGAAATGTAAGCAGGAAATATGAACAACTTTTTCAGTAAGTTTGACTTAAAGGATAAAGAGAGATAAGGCTATAGCTGGAGAGGTATGCAAAATTGAGAAAAGGCAATTTTTAAATGAGATTTTAAATATCAAGAGAAATCCATTTGAGAGGGAACTAAAGAAAAGTGGGATCATGGATTACGTACATTTCCTGAGAAGACACAAAAAGATGGATCTGAAGCCACCTGGAAGGACCAGCGTTGGTTGGTGGGAGGGAGAAAATGCCGCGGAACAAGATGGAGGTGGGTGGGCTTGTGTGTTTGGTGGTAGGAGGATAAGAGAGTTCTGGGTAATAGACTCAATGTTCTCTGTGAAATAGGAAGCAGTGTTGTGAGCCAAGACCGAGGGAAGAGGTGGGGGAGTCAGAGGTTTGAGGAAAGCAGATAAGGTCTGAAGTGTTTTGCAGAGCTGATGAGAGAAAAGGGGCATGCTTGCTGGGCAGTGTTGAGAGCCCTTTTGAGAATAGGTATTTTAAATATGTGGTGAAATTGATCTGCTCTGTTGTGGGACTCTCTCAATAAAACTCAGCCACTTGTCCCCTGCAGCAGAGCAAGAGGTGAGTTTGACCATTCAGAGTTGGGTTTTTGCCAGATTGGTGTACTATAAAGTATGGCTGAGGAGTTCAGGATTCTGTAAAAAGTGTTATGGAAGTGATGGATGGTGAGATCTATGCTTGATAAGGAGGAAAATGAAGAAAGAAGCCAGCTGATGGATTGGCAGAGAGTGAAGGGGTTAACTTACTGGAGAGTTCAATAATGTTCAAAAACTGTTCAGGGAGAAGTTGACCAAACTCACTAGATCAGAATGCATAAAATGAATCATGATGGCTAGATCTATGTTGCCCTGGGAATAAATAGAGGAGAAGGTCTTTAGGGATAAGGAGGTCAAGGAACTGAAAGGCTGGAGTGTTGGGTGGTCATCCATGTGGACCCTGAACTCCTATGATTAGGGGCCAAAGAAGTCTATAAATGTGAATGTAAGGAAGAGAATAGCACTGTGCTTATGCCTGAAACGCCACAAGTTGAGATTCTTTTTTTGATTTAAGATGTGGTTCCTGTTCAGTTGCAGAGGTTCTGAGGAGCAGTAATAAATACACCAAGCCTTATGAGTCATTTACTATTTGGCGTATATGAGTTTCTCAGTAGTTTGCAGAGAATGCTTTTTGGCTGAGAGCTAAAAAGGCATATGGAGTAGGAGAGGAAGCGGCTAAGCCTAGAAAATGTCATCATAGTCAGTCCTAGGAACCATGACAGGGCAATCGTTTCACTGTACCAGGAAAGCTGTACTCAGGTGGGTGGAGTTCCACTGGCTCCAAAGAGCCCTTGTGAGCAGGCAGGGGGCACTATGAGATTGGATTCAAGTCTTTCCAACTCCTTGGCTTGTATGAGATCTGGGCAGAGATCAAAATCCTGAACAACTCAGAGGGACCATTATCTGCCTCAACAAAGACCATTTCCAGGCTGTTGGCTACTGACCTTGTAGCTGTATACATTCTAACTGGGAGTGGAAGGGTGTAAAGACTTAGTTATTACAGGCTCCCTTTCATTATGGTAAGCAGATCATTCCATGTATTTTGGGGAGCAGATCATGTCATACGCATATGTCCATCTGTCTGGTAATTCATCCATCCATCCATCCATCCATCCAAAAATAAACACTTACTGAAGAATTTCTAGATGCAGCCCTCTTGATGAGGAATATACAAAGATCAGTAAGACAAGATATCATCCTTCAAAGAGATTATTGTCTGGGTACTGGGGAGAAACATCAGCTGGAAAAATAATAAAAATGCTATTTGATAAATTGCAAGCAATTAATTGCCTGGTTGGGTGAGGAGTGCAAATAAATAAATAAATGAAAGTCTGGAAGTGTCCTCACCTCTGGACAATTGTCTTGATGTTGGCATGAAGGAGATGTGTTTTGATATAGTAAACTAGACATGGTTTTGACTTGAAGAAAATTCCAAATTAGTAGAAGAAAAATTTTGTGAGATACCTCTACAGCAAAGAGACTCCAAAGCAAAATAGAACCATGATCTCTGGCCTGCCTGGGCTGGTCAAAGTGTCCTTGGGGCAGGCAGGGAAGGGATCCCAGAGATGTCACTGAGCTCTCTGTCTCAGGGACATGGGGCCTGAGACCCCAACGAGGCCCAGAGCCTTGGCAGCTTCATACAAACCTTGCCTGCCCCACTTTCTTTCCGTTCATCTGAAACTGTGTTTTTCAGCTTGGTGTCACAGCACGAAGATATGTGGCCCACACCTGTAATCACTAAACATAACTTGTGCAGCCCCTCCCCCAACTAGTGTCAATATAGTTATTACTATAACAATACAACCCTCACTCACTCCCATTTGAATATGCTCTTGAGTGGCAGAGAAACGGGGGTGGATTTACAGCTCTGGAAGGAAATTCTGCATGACCTGTCACTTGTCTTATCTCTACCACGTCTTTCCTACCATGAGGAGCCATTACGATTGAGCTGGTAATTGTCAGGGGTTACACAGGAAAAGTTCAGGGTGGCATCGCGTGGGCTCCTGATACCTCTTTTCCGGGTGTAAATAACCGACAGCTCAATGACAGTGTTCCTGCTCCAGTCAGTCATGATTTTTCTTTAAAAAGAAAATGTTTTTTAAAAATAACAATATGCATTAGTTAACGTTCCTCCGTAGGAGATGAAGAAGTTCACAGTTTCATTGGGGTCTGAAAAGAAGCAGAATGGCGAGGCACAGATAGGTAACTGCGAGCGTGAGCTGTCATTAGTTGCTGCTTGACCTAAGGTCTTCTCCAGGAATCCTGTCCCCAGCCTGTCCACGAACATGTGGCCCACGTTCCTTCTGGCTTGACTTTTGCTTGCAGTCCCTGCTTCTTTGTCTCTCTCAAAGTCCCCCTAAGAGACTGTTGGCTTTTTGTTTCCTTTCCTTTTGTGATCAGAGTACAAAGAAAATGGAAAGCTCCTGTGGTTCTCAGTCTGGTCTCCTTCCAATCAGGTGTGGTCACCTGATAACTGAGTCACTGACACAGGGAATTTCTGCTCTCCGCCCCCTGCCTGGCTCCCTCCACTCACGTGCCCTGTCTTTCCTGATGAAGAGACAACCTTAGACACACCACAGCATCAGCTTCAGACCCTGCAATGTTCAGTGTTACACAGCCTTCTTCTGACAGCCCTTTTCTGAAAGAAGCCAAACTTTTTTGGCCTTTCCAAAAATTTAAAATGTAGCTTAAATATGCCAGAGCATGTGTTAAGCAGAGCTATAAGGTAGTTTTCATGTTTTCATAAATCCAAGTTACTAATTTTCTGTGCCCTGCCAACATTACCATTTTAGGTTTATAAGATTGAAAGAATAATTTGAAACTATGTCCAAATTTTACATTTTCCACCCAGGCCCATGGGTGCAGATTGGCTGGGGGTGGATTTTGTAGGTCCCGGGCTATTTCTCTGTTCTCGCCGTGGGTTGCACCCTTTGTCCATTCACTAGAGGGTATACAGGACAAATTCAGAGCTGTCTGCATTGTTTTAGTAAAGTGCTAGGAGAGAATGGAAGATGGGAAGAATATAAGACCGTGGACTAGAATGAGGTATTACTTAAGGTTACGTTGCATGAAAGAAGCTTTGATGGCTGATAAAGGATACCGAGAAAGAAGAGTCATGGCATCTCTTTAGTGCTGTCCATGGAAGAAAACTTGGTGCCCCTAGAAAGGGTGACCCTTCTTATCCTGTGCTCAGTATTCTTTTACAACCTCACTCATCAACAGTTTGCCCATAACACACATCCTCATACACCCCTCACACACACATGACATGCCCTCACCTCCACTCACTTCCACTCACAATCATACACACAGATGCCTGCGTACACTCATACATGCAGACACACTCAAACACATACAGATGCACATGCTCAAATATACACAGACACGCATATACACACTTACACGTGTGCTCACTCTCCTTCTCTGAAGTGTGATCTGGAGGGTAGAGTATTTTTCTTTAGTGGAATAGAGTGGAGAGGGCACTTGACTAGCAGTGAGAAGATTAGGTTAGCCGTGTGACCTTGGGCAGGTCCATTCCTCAGTTTCCCCACCTGGAAAATTAGAAATCTGGATCACATGATACTTAAGTTTCCTCCCAGTGTCAGTGGAAGCAGGAAGAGAATATCTTTTTCCCAAGATGTGCTTCCACCACTCCTGCACAGATTGCTTCACGGAACCCAAAGAAGATGCTGAAATGATTAATGAGGGAACAGAGAAATGAATCCATTTTATCCTTCCCAGTTAATGATTTTGTAACCCGCTGAGCTGGTCTAGCTCCTTCAGACCTATTACTTGGGTGTCTCCTTGTTGGTCTTTTCCAAGCTTCCAAATAATTCTCCCATCCCTCCTATTCTCACTCCTTGGCTAGCAAAGGAACACGCTGGAAGCCAGACCCACACTCAGGCTGCCACTCTGACTGCAAGCACCAGAAAAGTGAGGGAGACATGGCAGTCCCCTTGGGGCACTGGCCTGAGGGGAGAGATGTCAGTGATTGCTTCTCGGTGGCATCTCTACAGGTTAAAAAACGCACACAGCACTTTGCCACAGGCAATGCACATTCACACCTACTAATTATTTCACCAATTCTTATAAGAGGCTCTAAAAAGAAGAGAGTTCAAATATTCTTACAGCAATTTTTGATAAAAGGCTAACTGACCCGCCTTAGGGTCACAGCTAATGAGAAGCAGAGGTGAGACTGCATATGGGTTTTCTGATTGACAGAAAACCTTTGCTGCAGCTTTATCTCATCTTTTAAGAACATGGGTTCCTGGGATTCATCCCCAGTGTTGAAGGGTCTCAGAGTCTCAGGGTGGAGGGTGGAAATTTAGACTGTTAGCTGGCTTCTCAGGGAATCCTGATGTAGCCCAGATTGGGGGCCCTGGATCTGTGTCATCCAGAGGGTGGGACAGGCTTGATATGTGGAGGGAGCTGTGAAGTGTGGGAAGGCCATTGGGTTTATAATGCTGAGGCCTGGCTTGGAAGTCTGTGTGAAGCTGGACACATTCTTTAATTGCTCTCAGATTCAGTTTCTTCATCTGAGAACAGGGAAAAATGAATATCCCCCCTCCAAACACACACACACACACACACACACACACACACACACACACACACACACACACACATGCACACACACACACACACACACTCACATACTCGCACAGGTGCCTGAGTATTAACTTAGGGAGATAATGTTTGGGAAAGCCCTCATGAAAGCTTTATGAACACATAGAGTTGTATTAGTCAGCTTTTTCTGTAGTAACATACAACCCCAGTCTCTCAGTGACTTGCAAGCATCCAAAGCTTATTCATACCTTTTCATGAGGGCTGCAGGTTGATGTAGTTTTGCTGGGAATCAATGATTATCAACACATAATACAGTTTCCCAGAAGGGTGTATTGGTAGTGCCCATTGTACGGAATTTGTGAGCTTCAACAACAGAGGTTAAATCAAACCCTCCTATGTCTGGTTGGGTGATAGTCTTCTACGCTGGATAGATTTGATTCCATCCTGGCACTTTTATGGCCATCAGTGTCTCAGTGTCTTGTACAGTCCCATCCTCTCTTCCATCTTCTGTCCCAGCAATGGCCATGTCTCAAAGGAAAGGCCCCCTCCTTCAGGGACCGTGTAATATAAATGCAAACAAGGAGAGGCGGCCATAAATCTCAGCAGCCTTCCTGAGGGCTCAGCAGGCCTATCACTCAGCCTGGCACGGGCAAAGGCATGCATGTGTCATTTTGGGAAGAAGGACACCTGCAAGGTGAGAGGCCAGCATTCAGGGACGCCACAGAGGGAGTGAGAATAATTCAGAGAAGCCAGGAAGTCACAGGAATTTCAATGGGAAGAAAAGTACTGTCAGCCTGAGTTCTCCTGCCCACTGTTTCAGGGACATGGCCACTCGGAGTGAGGAGGAGGTCCTCGGCCAGGACCCACAGAGCACGTGGTTACTGAAGGGAGGCCTGAGATGGCTTACTTCAGTACACACAAGAGGTCATCTGCCAGAGGGCCTGGGATTTTTTTCTTTCTTTCTTTCTTTTTATTCAATTTTATTGAGTATATTCCTATACCATACAATCATCCAAAGTGTACAATCTGTTCACAGTGCCATCATACAGTTGTGCATTCATCACCACAATGTTTGAACACTTCCATTACCCCCCCAAAATAAATAAATATAAGAATAAAAATACAAGTAAAAAGAACACCCAAAATATCCCATTCCCCCATATTATTCATTTAATTTTTGTCCCCATTTTTCTACTCATCTGACCATTCACTGGATAAAGGGAGTGTGAGCCACAAGTTTTTCACAATCACACAGTCACACTGTGTGAGCTACTGTAGTTACACAGTTGTCTTCAAGAATCAAGGCTACTGTGTTGCAGTTCGTTTCAGGTATTTCCTTCTAGCTATTCCAATACAGTAAAAACTAAAAAGGGATATCTATATAATGCATAAGAAAAACCTCCAGAATGACCTTTCAACTCCATTTGAGATCTCTCAGCCCCTGAAACTTTATTTTGTTTCATTTCTCATCCCTCTTTTGGTCAAGATGTTCTCAATCACACAATGCCAGCACCAGGCTCATCCTGGGAGTCATGAACCATGTGAGTTGGCTAAGAGAGAGAAGTCCTGGAATTTTGTAACGTTTCACCCTTGTGTGGTCATGTGATCATTTTGGAGGGCTACCTCACCATTGGCCACGTTGTCACTAAACAGACTTTTATCCCACACTCAAAATCACCCTTCCAAGGGCATATATTGAGTGCTTGCTGTGGGTTGGACGCATTCTGAGGCTGTGGAGATGAACAAGCCCCGGATCCTGACCTGAAGGACTCATGGTCTGCAGGGAAATGTAGACACAGGAACCAGACCTTTTCTTATAGCAGAGGCTCACTCAGAGATACAGATAAATCTACCGGGAATGGTGCAGACAAGGAGTTTCACTTCTCTGATGGCCTTGTCTCTTTTGTCATAGTGATAATAATAGCCAGCATCTTTGGAGCACTTTAATCTCTTTATATCATTTTCTCTTTGTGGCAACCTTACACAAACATACTCACCAGTGGAGCAGCTGGAGAGATAAACAATCTTGAAATTCTAATTCATTTTCTCTATGATTACAGGCTCTGCCCCTAATCAGCTGACTGACTCCACATGAGTTACTTAGCTTTTCTGATCCTTGATTCATTAGTTGTAGAATGGGGATAATAATACCTTCTTTCAGGGGTTTTGTGAAGAGTGAAGCCCAAACGTGGAAGTGGCCTAGCACAGTCTTTTGCAGAGTCTTTGGATAGCATCTGCTTTCAAAAATGTTGTATATTCCAAATTTAATCATTCTCACCAACCTAATTGTAGCATTATATTTTGGTTAGGTTCATGCTAGCTGCTGCAGTAAGCAAATCTCTTGATTTCAGAGGCTTGATACAATAAACCCTTATTTTCCCCTCACATTACAGATTGATGCAGGCATTCATGATTAGAAAGAGGCCTTTTACACTTTTCCCTTTGGCCTGGGGAAAATTTCCTATCACTCATTTCATTCTGTTTGCTGCTAAAATACACCACCCTGGAGAGGCCTGGCTTGACTGTTCAACCACTCCTCATTGTATTCAAATTTTTGTATTAGGAAATTTTTAAAATAGAAAAGGTTATAGAGAACAATAAAATGAACATCTATATCACCAACCAGTTTTATCAAAGCTTAATATAACAATTTATTAAAATAAGGATCTTTATAACAGTTTTGACTGGGGCTCAAGAACAGTATAAGTGACAAGTAGCCCCAGATCCTGAAGCAAGGTGATAGCATTAGCTAATCACCCTCCTCTAAGTATATATAAGGAGTTGAGGCTGAAAAGGTCAGAAGAGAGAATGTCTTTGGAGAGAGTGACTGGAGTTGGTGTCATGTTTCCTTCCTGTCTGTGGAAGAAAGGGAGAAGTATTTTTCTCTCCCTTAACCTAAGAGATGGAAGCATTACAAGAACGATTCAGAGAGCCTGTCTCGTGTCCCCTGGAGCTGGGGTCACCCTGGGACGTAAGAAGCTTAAAGAGAAAACTTGGCTGGAGCTTCCAGCCCAGTAGGAGATCTGAGGACTGCATAGAGGAGAGAGGGCTTCATTCAGAGAGAGCCACAGGCCAACTGATGGTGGGGTCCGGGGGTGGGGATCCTCCCAATCAGATGTTGATGGGAGGAAGGGAGCAGATGTGGGCTCCACACAAGAGGGCCACTGTGGAAGCCCATGTTTCCTGGCAATGAGCTAGCTGGGATGGAGGTCTCCCTGGGACTAGGGGAATCGCTTTCTATGCTGCTAGAATCTAACTTTCTATTTGGTAGTCAATGCTAGAAGCTAGCCTTCAGACAACTCCCTGCACAGCCAGCATCTAAACTGAGATGGTTTAGAACCTGCAACTAGACTGTTTCTTACTCACAGGCAAGGCCATTCTCAGACCCACAGGATAAAAAGGTAGAGTAGCAGAGGGGCAGCCCAGCCTCACTGTGTGTTCCCAGCTGGTCCCTGCCCTGCATGCCTCTCTGCAGGATGCTGTGTGAGGGACCCTGCGTTCACTGTCCTTTCTGCTCATGAGTTCTGCCCTAGTGGTGGAGAGTATTCAGCACATAGCATAGATTTCCTTCCGCACACTCACACACACTTTCCCATGGGAGGAATGTACTTCCCCACCCCACTGATAGTGGGCTTGACCAAGTGGCTAGCTATGTCCATCAGAATGTTAGCAGACAGTTCAATGTGCCAGTTCCAAGCAGAGGCTTGTAGAGGGATTGCCAGTCTGTTTTTTCTGCCTTAAGAGCACCACATTCCAGTTAGGGAGTTGCTCCTTCAGCCCAGGGACCTGGAATGAAAAGACACATACAACAGCCACAGCCAATAACTAACAATGCAAGTCAGATACAAATAGTTGCTGTAAGCCACTGAAATCTTAAGATTGTTTCATAAGTTTATTGCAGCAAAACATGACTGATATAAGCCTGGACCAAGTGACTCTTGCTGATGTTCACCTGAGCCCTTTGCATGGCCTGTGGCAAATGGGGTGAGGGTGTAAGGACTTGGCTTTATGGGGAAACATACAAGTTAAGGGCTGCTGACATGATAAAGCAGATGTTAGTTATAGATTTTCCATAACTACATTTTAGCATATTGAAGAAGTTCCTTCTTTTGGGAGTTTGCTAAGAGTTTTTATCATAAATAGAATCACTAAACAAACTCTGCTATATTTCATAAAGATTCTTTAGTCCAGTTCTGCAGCTAATGATTTTGTTTTTAAAATGTCATTATTTTTCCTTCATTTAAAAATATTTACCTTTTTTAAAAAAGGTTTTTCAAATTGAAATAATTTTAGACCTGTAAGAAGTTATAAAAAAAAATACAAGTGAGTTCCCATATACCCTACACCCCACTTCCCCAAATGAGAGCATCTTATATAACTATAGTCCCCTTCATTTCTAAAGAATATTTTAACTAGATAGAAAAGTCTATGTTTTTTGACATTTTCTTTTGGTGCATTTGAAGATGTTTTGTTTTTTTTTTTTTTTTTGCCTTCTGTCTTCCATTGTTTTTGTTGAGAAGTCAACTGCCAGTCTTGTTATTCCTCCTTTGAAGGTAATATAGATTTTTCTCTGGTTTAAAAAAACGTGTGTGTGCGTGTACATTTGCGATTTTATTTTGATGTGCCTAGGTTTGGTTTTCTTTGTATGTAATCCTACTTGTGATTCATCATACTTCTTGAATCTGAAGCAGATTTGAAAACTCTGTCATTATGCCCTCAAATATTTGATTCTGTCCAATTTTCTCTTTTCTCCTCTGAAACCACAATGTATTTATTCATCATATCCCATGTCTTCTAATGCTTTTTTCTGTATTTTCCCACCTTTTTTCTCTCTGTGTTTTAGACAAGGTATTTTTTTTTCAGATCTTTAAATTCAGTTATATTCTTAATAATTCCAGTTGTAAAGTTACACAAATTTTCATTTGATTATTTTTATAGTTTCCAGTTCTTAGTCAAAATTCTCTCTTTATCCTTTTAGTTCTCTGTACACATTAAGCATGGTTATTTTAAATCCATGGAATTTATTTCTATTGTCTCCCTTTTCTCTTTATTTTCAATCAAATCATATTCTGTCATACCTGCTTGCTTTTGAATGAGTATCAGACATTACCCATGATTAATTGTAAAGATAGTTTTATATAATGAATGAAGTAATGATTTATGTTCTCCATTCTTTCTCTATATGTGACCTTTAAAATAATAATATTGTGTCAGGAGTAGAGGACGATGCTCCAAGTCAGAATTTATGGAGTCTCCTAACAGGGAATTTCACCCAAGAAGTTTCCTTTGCATCTTTACATTTTGTTATCTTCATACCATTTATTGTTATCTGAAATTATATTGTTTACTTACTTGTTTTATTAGTCAGAATGGGCTTGATGATGCTGTGGTAACAAAAAAGCTTCCAAAACTCTCCATGGCTTAACAGGATAAAGTTTCACTCCAAATTCCACTGTGAGTTTAGGTCAGTTCTTCAGGACAATTGTTCTCCATTTGGAAACTCAGCAAATCACGCTAAGGAAGGCAGCACCACCCTTCAGTACCATTAAAAGCACAGAGTGTTCTCACATCTAAAATTAAATATTTCTGCTAAGAGGAGACACTTGTGACTTTCACTTATAATTCGGTCTAAACTAGTCCTGTGGCCCCAACAAACTGTAAAGGGACTGGCACGTGTAGTCCTCCTGTGAGCCTGGGAGGAGAGGATGGCCTGACATTCCTGAGCACTCAACATCTCCACCACACTTTTTAGTTTTCGCCTTACCTAGTCTAGTACAGGAAGCCTTGTTTGTTTTTCTTCCTTCCTGAATACTTAGCACATAGAACAGTTCCTGAAGCATAATTCAAGGGCTCAAAATATTTATTATCAGCAAATGCCTCAGCTAGGGACATAGCAGATAACTCCTTGGTTACAGAAAATGGTTGTCCAAGGAGGGATGTTGCAGTTCAGTTCTAAGCATTACGTTCTCTGACTTCTAGAAATCCCAGTGCCCTCTGGAGGAGGCCAAAGGGTGACTAGCTCAGGCTAAACTATCTTGGTGCCATTCTCAGCCCAGTTCTTCCTGGGTCTTTGGGAAGCCCACATCCCTTCAAGCCTAGATCCCAGAGCTGAAGGGTCTCATTTCCAGAGCAACAAGAAGCTACCTTTCAAAATCTGGCTCAGAGGTAAAGACTCAAAATATGACTACCCATTGTCCTCCCTGCCCTGGAGAAGCAAGTTATAAAAAGCAGTCCGGAACCATCAAAGACGTCATGATCCAAGAGGAGCAGACTTTCAGTTACCCTGACCCTCAGAATGAGTCACTGGTCAGGGGAGGTTACAGCTCCTGTCTCCTAGGGCAGATACCTTGTCTTCCTCCTTTGAGATCTGGATTCATTTTGGTTAATAAAAAAATTAATATTTTTATGTAATTTTGTAGTTTGTAAAGTAGTTTCCCATCTAGTTTAAATAACTCAATATTTATATCAATTTTACGAGTTAAACAGCATAAAAATAAATATACCTATTGTATAGATGTAGACGATGAGGCTCAGAGTGCCTCCTGTGTGCCAGGGCCTTAGAGACGTTACCTTAGAGACACTAACTTATCACAAAACTGGGATGTAAAGCTTCCCTAGCCTTCTCTCAGTTACCTGGCTGCTTGGTGGAGGGCTGGATTCCCTCTTGGGTCTAACACAAAATCCATGATTTTCTATCATACCACAGTTCCTTAGAGTTGTATGGGGTGGAGGAGAGTAAATGATTCTAACAAGGCTAGGAGTGAGGTTTGCCTAACTCAAATATTTCTTCCCTCACTTTTCTTCCCATTTCCCCCTAGTTTTATATTTACTGAGAAAAAATCCCAGAATAACAATAAAGATAAGAAGGAAGAAAAGAGAAAAAGAAAATGAATTTATATATATAATCCAATCACTCTAAACCAACTGTTTTAATTTTCCTAGGTCTCCTTCTAGTCCTTATCCACATGCCTATACATTTTATGTTGCTTTGATCATACCACATGTATCACCCTGGGTGACGTCATTTTCTTCCTCTGACATTACATCCTGGGCATTTTCCCGTGCTGTCATGTAGTCCTTGATGGTGCCATGCTCAGTGGCTATAGACCAGCCTGGTAGAAAGCACAAGCGCTCTCTGCCTTCCCCCATACTCTACCTCCCTCCCACGGGCAGACATCAAACTCCAAGATGATGGTGCCATGTCCCTTTTTGTGTGTTTAGAAGGGAGTGCCCTGCTGGCAAGTCTCTTTTCCTAAACACTCAAACTTGAGCATGAAATAAGAACAAATATGTATGCTGTTAAACAGTGGTTTTTACTAGGGATGCTTATCCCCAGGCAAGTCTGTGCAAATCCCTGCTTAAAACTGCTGTATTGTAGTCCAGAAGGAGACGGAAGGTAACGACTCTCTAATGCCTCCATTTGCCCAGACATTCAGCAGGAATGGCAATTTCATTTAAGGGAAAATTTCATCAGGAATCAATTTTTCTAAATCAAATTCAAGGGTCACTGATTGTTAAGGCAACCGTGGGTACGCTAATGATGCTATTTATAGTCTGGTTAATACGTATGCATAATAAGGGAGAATTATTTACAGAGATGATGAATTTAATATTGGGAGTGAAACGGATTTACAGCCTGGGAAATGTAATTGCTTTTTGATATCAATTAAAGGACTGTTTCTAAAATCAATAAGAATTTTAAAGAATAGCATGAGCATGAATGAATGATAAGTAACTTGGAAGCAAATTTAAAATCCTACAGTGAACGATTCTCTTGAGCCCCATGAAGGGCTTTATGGGCCTTTGAGGAATAAGGTAAGATTTTTAAAAACTCGCATTGATTGAAAATGAAAGCAAAGCCTGCACACACCACTGAACTGCCACTTGTGTTGCTACATAAAGCCATGTTGGACATGGAGCTTTGGGAGTGATGAATCAGATGGAAAAAGAGAGCTGGGGAGTGCGTGCTTTGCAGGCTGGAGCCAGGCAACAAAATACCTGCCGAGCCTGGGGAGGGGAAGAAGCCCTGACCAGGAGTGGCAGTCCCCTAGCTCTGGAGCTAAGCAATGAAAGAAGGGAAGTCCAAGAGTTACAAAAGGATCAAAGGCATAAAATTTAATCACTTCATAGACATCTATCAATATATACTGTGTAGATTGACCCTGAGAGACTCTGCAGAGACTGGAATAAATAAGAGAGGGTTGGATCCTGGCCTTGAGGGGTTCATAGGCTAGGCATGTGTGCAAATAGCAAGAAGAATATAACATGTGTTTCCTGTACGGAGAACTTACTACATGATAGGTCATTCCCCAAGCACTTGGCACACACTATCCGGTTCAGTCCTCACCACAAGCCTATTACTCCCATTTTACAGATTTAAAGAATGGGGTCAAAAAGAGGTTATATAACCTATCCAAAGTCACCTAGCTAGTAAGTGCAAGAGGTGGAAATAAAATTCAAGCATTCTGCTTCTGCTAAGGGAGCTGACATTGTGTTCAGTGGAGTTTGAGTCAAGGATCCTTGCTGTGTGGTGTCAAAATAACATCCATATCATGAAAGGAACCCCACAAAGGAACCCCAGAGCTGTTGATTTGTCCAGGTGGAAGAGACTCACTTTACCTGGAGGAGGTGGGGAAAGGTTCAGCCATCCGGATTTCCCAGAGGAAGTGACATTTGACCAATTCTTCAAGGAGAAATGAATATTGGCTTGGTAAAGAATGTGGGAGAGGATATTTTATGAAGACAGAATTGTAGCACATGCAAGGAGGTGAACAGGGGCCATGAGATCATTCCTTTATGTGCAAAAGAAAACTTATTGTAGGTTCTCTCAACAATGTGTGCCATCCCTGTTTTTAATGATTCCCCATGATGTGCCTATAACAGAATCTTTTGGTAAGTGATTCCTGGCTATGCATCTGAAAGTCGTCTGGCCCTTCACTGGGGCCACTGCTGACAGCAGCCACGGGCACAGGCTCAGGAGTCTAAAGGCCAGGTAGGAGCTCTGCCAATTCCTAGTTGTGTAACAATAGGCAAGCTACTCAACCTTGCTGAATCAGTTTCTCATCTTGTAAAATGAGGGATGCAACACCTATTTCTAAGACTTTTGTGAGGTTTAATATGAAATTCTGAACCAAAGGTGTCTGGTTTAGGGCCTAGAACAGAATAAGGCTAAATAATTCTAACTATCTGTATCTATATTCATATTAATGTTAATACATGTATTTATCATTATCTTTAAATATTTGCCCGAAAGAACACAATAATCCTAGTTGCAATGACAAAACCAAGCAACATGTTATCAACTGAGATAGAGACTCATAGCTCATGCAGATTTGTAGTAAGGGGACCCCTAAGGGATTATCTGGCTCAGGCTCCAGGTTGGTATCTGAATTTCCCAGTTGAGTGTGATTTTCACCATACCACATTTTAGTGGCAGCATCACACTCGGTTCTAGTGAAAAATTTAAAAAAATAAGCAGAAGACAGACTGATGTCTAGATTAGGTACTTGGGCATGGAATAAATCTTCCAAGGCTTGACTCCTGGGTTCATTACTAACTAGCTGTGAAAGCTTATACAATTTGGTGAACCTCACTGTGCCTTAGATTCTTCAACTTTAAAATGAGGGTATTAACCAGATAAGATTAGGTAAGATTCTTGCAGGGATTAAGTGAGAGAATGAATGTACAGTTCTTAGGGCAACGCCTGACTCATAGTAAGTGTTCAGAAAATGTCCATTAATATTAATATCAAAGAACCACCAAGTTGCAAGAGGAAGCGTACTTCTTTCAATGGGTCATAAACACAGCCAGTATGGCCTTACCAGTATAGTGAAAATGTATGTGGGAAATGACTTGGAATTTTCTGCAAGAGAGTTTGATTTATATTCTGTTTTCCTCATGGACTTGTAGAACAGGACTCCCATTGATCCAGAACAAATTTAGATAAATTCCATTGGTTCAGAAATTGATCTTACATGAATGTTGGCTTGTCTCACATTGTGAAGTTGCCAAGAAGAAATCAGCATCATCATGGGCTGGGGAAAGTACAGGATGATCAATCCTAAGGTAACTGTTATGAAAACCAAGAAACAAGCTTTGCTGAACATATCCTCACTCATTTCTGAAAGTTGATACAACAGAGGGTTAAGAGAATGGGTTTTGGCGGCACTGTGGACAAGTCATTTTGCTTTGTTTTGCCTCAGACTCCTCATCTGAAAATGTGAATAATTATAATTCCTAATTCATAAGTTTGTTGTAAAGATTAAACAGCATATATAAAAAAGTGTTCAGAAACTAATAAATGCAGAATACACATCACATATCATTGATAATATATTCATAAAGTGCAGTAAACTAAAAGTAGCTCCAAGGGGAGTAAGGGTAGAGGTAGGGATAGGATAGGAGAGAACAGAAGTCTCTCTTTGTTTCTGATTTATCCCACCATTCTAATAGCATCACTTTTGTCAGATCAGTTCTATGCAGAAAGCATTTACTGAGGGCCGGCTGTGGGCATAGCAGTGGGTGAAATTCTGTAGGGAGAAGAAGCAAGAAGTTATCAGGCATCACTCTTGCCTCCAAGGAGTTTTCCATCTGAAAGGAGGACACTTCTAGGCAACGCACATTTATCTGGTATAGATACTTAATATTGCAATAACTCAAGTAGAGAGCAGAGGCTGGATATACACACTGCTTTAAGCCAGACTCCAGGAGGGAGTAACAGTGTTTTAGATAAGAGGACAACAAAAGCAAAGTCAGAGAGGCTTGACCTAGCATGATAATTTGGGGGAAGATGAGGCAAACAATCTGGATAGAAATAGAGAGTTTATCTTAAGGGGCTGCCGCAAATAACATCAACTGGAAAGAGATTCAGCTGGTTTCTGTGATGAACCATACTGGTTGTACTGAAATCTGTCCCACACACTGTCACCGCCCTAGACACCCCCCACCCCCACCCCCACCCAAGAAGTCCCTGAAATCCAGAGCTAAAGATTAATGCACAGTGCCATGAAGACTTCCAGGACTCTGCCTACTCCAGCACTATGGCCAGTGCCCATTTTGATTAGTCGTTCCAACTGTCAGGGCACAGAGGACCTCGAGGGCCATGCTGGGGAGATTGCGCTTTATTCTGGAAAACACCGAGACTCACTGGAGGCCTGCTGCCCTTAAAAATCCCCTTGGTCATGCAGAGACACAGCCAGGCAATGTCTCCTGCTGCAGTGCAGGACACCATCCAGTCTCAGTAACAGGCATTTGCTTTCACCCACAGGTTTTCCTGTGGGATCTGTGAGTCAATCAGTTGTTCCAGGGATGCTCACCCTGAGGTCCCCACACCACCACAGGGCAGCAGGACTGCTCAACTGTCCTTCCCTTGATCCGAATCTCCTTATTGTGGTGCTTAAGCAGGAAGGGAATTGGTGTTCATTTTGAACCTGGCTCTGTCTTTAGCTTTCCCTGTACAAATAGTTGTGATCCTGCTTGTTCCTTCTCAACACTTTCTCTTGTGTGTTCTTTCTCTCCAAACCATGAGGAGGTCTGTCTTCCTGATTGGTCAGCGCCAGGCCTCTTGATCAATCAGCAAGAGGCTAAATCCTCTCTCAGCTGCCGCTTTGGTCTTGTCTCCTCACCTCCCTCCTGGGGCACAGAGAGGAGGGAGGAGGAAGAGGCTGGTTGGAGAGGAAGTGCCAGTGCTACGGGGACACCGCTGTTAATGAGGAGGATGGCCCAAGGGAGTGCTGAAGTTTGGCCCAATAGGGAAAGCTTACTAGAAGACAAATTGGAAATTGATTTCTGATACTTTTAAGTTGAGAGAGGGAAGTGCTCCTTGTTTTCTTTAAATAATTGGTAAGTCCGGGTAATTTTGTCAAGGAGGTTGATTATATTGGAATTTTTTATTGATTCAGAAACATAATTATTTTAATTCAGAAATATACAATGTTATATTGGTTATAACAATCATTTTGCCGTTTTATGTTTAAACAGATTATAGGATGTTTGTTCTGTTCTCTGTAAATAGTTATTGAGCAAAACCTGGATCTCTTGGCTGTTTGGTTTGCTTCTTTTTCAGACTCAAGGGACATAAATGGTGCTTTCCTTGGTGCTGTTCTTTTACCTCTAGCACTTCAGGCCCAAGATGTTTGAAGAAGTCCAAGACTTCTGGCAAATCCTCTGGAGAACCACTGGGAGGAAGATTCCCCGGATAATCAGAGGACCCAGGAAGAAGCTGAGGATGGGCCACGTGTTTGCCTTTTTATTCATCATGTCTTCCGACTGTCATTTTCCCCATGGCCTCTGTCATCTCTGGAACCCAGTCTCCATCACCTAAATTCTGCCTGAGCCTCTACAAGGACTTTTAGCTGCTCTTCCCATGGCAGATCTCACGTTTTCCTATATGTTAATCAGGTTACCCCAAACTTGCATGTCAGGGAAGCTCTACAAGGTACCCAAAGAAGTTGTTCACACATGCTAGGTCCTCAATAACAACGCGGTCCCTGAAACTTACACTGATGAGAAATGGTCCTTGTTGAAAGGAACTCAATTCAAGGCGATTGATTCTATACATTGAACTACTGCAACTAAAACACTAGATGACTATCTGCTTGACTGCAACTGTACTGATATGGTTTTTGTATAAATAGATGGCTGAGTGTGGGACGCCACACATCTATCACCTTGGAAACTCAACACTGATAACCACATGGCCCTCTCTGGGCAAGTGCTAGGGAAATAAAACTGAGAGCTCCAAGGGAGAGCCTGCCCGGGACAGAGGAAGGGAGGCAGAGTAACATCCCAAGTAAGCGTTCTCCTGAGGTCACGTGGCTGCATTTCAATCTTGACTCTGCCATTGGTTTTTTGAGTGACATTGGATATATTTTTAAATTTTTCTTCACTTCATAGTGAGCAATCAAAAAAATGTGGAGGGATTTCCCTTTTTCTTCTTTTTTTTTCCCTCTCTTTCTCTTTTGTTGTTGTTTATTGTTGTTCTTGGGAAGTACCCTTTGGCTGCTGGAGACAGAGAACCCAAAAGACAGAAATTATTGCTGGAAGTTCTTGCTAGTATCCAGAAACTGGTTTTCCCTTTACTCTGGTGGTGAAACCACTTCAGATCTCTGTTTAACAAGTCTCACAAAGAACTGTTTACATGTACTTCTGTGTCTTGGGAATATGGAATACACAAATTTTAGCAGAATCTTTCATTTTTCAGGTATGATATTCAAGAGAGAGAGCCATAGATTAGGAGCAAGAAGAAATATCTAGGTTGAAACCTGCCTCTGGTACCACGGGCACCTGCCCACAGCCACCATTGCTCTTTGAGGCCTAATTGCCTTCACTCATTAAACCATCCCCACAATTAAAATAACAAACATTTGCATCACTCCCCGAAGTTATCTTGTGCCTCTTCGTACTCTATCTCTCCCTACACCTCCTTTCCCAGGCAACCACTGATTAGTTTTATTTCACCATAGATTATTTTGCATTTCTAGAATTTTATATAAATGGAATCGTAATATTGTATACTCTTTTTGTCTGGCTTCTTTCATTCAGCATAATTATTTTGAGATGCACCCATGTTGCTGCATATATCAACAGTCCATTAGTTTTTATTGCTGAATAGTATTCCTCCATAGGAATATATCATATTTGTTTAGCCCTTCATCTGTTGACAGACATTTGGGTAGTTTCCAGCATTTGGTTTTTGCAAATAAAGCTGCTATGAACATTTGTGTATAAGTCATTGCGTGGACATAAGTTTTTATTTCTCTGGAGTAAAATCCTAGTAGTAGAATGGCTGGGTCTTATTGTAGGTGTATGTTTAACATTTTAAGAAACTGCCAAATTGTTTTACCTTCCCACTAACGGAATATGAGAGTTCAAGTTCCTCCATATGCTCCATATCCTCCATATCTGAACACCAGTTTGGTTGGTCTTTGAATTTTAGACATTCTAATAGGTATGTAGTGGTATCTCATCGTTATTTTAACTGGCATTTCCTTAATGACTAATGATGTTGAGCATACTTTTATGAGCTTATTGGCCATTTGGGTATCTTCTTTTGGGGGAATCAACTGTTCACATTTTTTGCCCATTTCCTTATTGGTTTGTCTTTCTTATTGTCAAATTGTAAGGGTTCTTTGTCTAACCTGGGTTCATTTCTTTGTTTGATATATGTGTTGTGAATATTTTCTCCTAATATGTGGCTTGCCCTTTTTGTTTTCTTAATGGAGACTTTCAAAGAGCAAAACGTTTTGATTTTAGTGAAGTCCAGTTGATCGCTTTTTTCATTTATGGTTTGTGATTTTTTCTCTCTAAGAAATCTTTGCATACTCCAAGGTATAGTTCCATCTAGAAATTCTATAGTCTTGGTTTTATATGTAGGTTTATGGCCTATTTTGGGTAATTATTTTTCTATGGCGTGAGATAAAGATTGGTGTTCATTACGTTTTCCCTATCTGGACACCAATTTTAAAAAGGCTTTCTATTTGAATTGCCTGAGCATCTTTGTCAGAAATCAATTGATCAAATTTGTGTGGGTATATTTCTAGGTTCTCTATTCTGTTCCTTTTATTTATATGCCCATCTTTTTGCCAGTTTCAAGCTGTCTTGATTAATGAACATTTATAGTAAGTCTTGAAATGAAATAAGTCCCTCAATTGTAGTTATTTTAAAAAATTTCTTTGATAATTCTATGTATTTTTATTTCAATATAAATTGTATATATTATATGAATTTGTGTAGAGTTACAATTTCTGTATGCATTTTAGCTTCTCAATTTGTTAAAAAAATTCCTGCTGGACTTGTGATTGAAATTGCATTGAATATGGAGAGAATTAACATCTAACAATGCTGAAACTTCCAGTCCAGAAGTATAAAACATGGTATATTTTTCCATTTACTTGGGTCTCCTTTAATTTCTCTCAGCAATGTTTTGTAGTTTCAGTGTAGAGGACTTGGACTTTTTTTTTTTAAAGGTTTATTCCTATATATTCTATATTTTTGGTGCTACTCTAAATGGATTTTTAAAAATTTCACTTATCACTTGGTATATAGGAATAAAATTGATTTTTGCATATTAATATCGTGACTTACAACCTTCCTAAATTCATTCAGTAAATATAGAAATCATTTTTAAAAGATTCCCTGGGATTTTCTGCATAAACAATCATGTTATCTCCAAGTAGGGACAGTTTTACTCTTCTTTTGGTCTGTGTTTTTTTCTCATATTAGTATGATAGTTGGGCCCTCCAGGGAAATAATGAATAAATGTGGTAAAAGGGGACATTCTTGTCATGTTCCTGATCTTAGGGGGTAAAGCATTGACTCTCTCATCATTAAGCATGATGCGAGCTATTTGTTGCTTTGTTTTGTTTTAGATGTAGATGCCCAGGTTGAAAAAGTTCTCTTCTATCCCTACTTGATGAGATTTTGTTTTTTAAATTGTGAATGGATGTTGAATTTTGTCAAATTCTTTTTCACGTCTGTTGAAATAATCATGCAGTATTTTCCTTTATTCTCTAAATGCTGAATTTCATTGACTGATCTGCACAAGTTAAACCAACCTTGCATTCATGGGAAAAACCCTATTTGATTGCTGTATTGCCCTTTTTATATATTGTTGGATTCAACCTTATACTATTTTGTTAAGGATTTTTGCTTCTATATTCAAGAGGGATACTGGCCTGGTAATTTTCTTTCTTTGTTATCTCTTTCTCAGATTTTGATATTGGAGTTAAACTGACCTCAGAAAAATGAACTGGGCGGTGATACTTCCTCCTCCGTATTTTGAAAAATTTGCGTACTATTGGTGTTATTTTGCCTTGATCGTTCAATAGAATTTACTAGGGAAACTGTCTGTTTTAGTTTTCCATTGTTGCTAGGACAAATTACCATAAACTCAGTGGTTTTACACAACACAAATTTATTACCTTACGGTTCTGGGGGTCTAAAGTCCACAGCAGTTCTCACTGGGCTAAAGTCAAGGTGTCAGCAGAGATGCATTCCTTCCTGGTGTCTTGGCGAGGGAGGAGGGATTCGTCTTCTTGTCTTTTTCAGCTTCTAAAGACGCCTGCATTCCTTGATTTGGGGTGGGTCCCTTTCCATCTTCAAAGCCAGCAATGGCTGGGCGAGTCTTCCCCACAAGTGCATCTCTCTGACACAGACTTTTCAGCCTCCCCCTTTCACATTTAAGGGCTCTTGTGATCACATTGGTCCCATTCAGATAATCCAAGATGATCTCCCTATTTTAATGTCAGCTGAACTTCAACCTTAACTCCATTTCCTGTCTTAACTCCCCTGTGCCACATATGACATATTCACAAGTTCTGAGGATTAGGATGTGGACATCTTTGGAAAGCCGTTATTCTGCCGATAATACCCATCTCAGTCTGGAGTTGTGGGATGGCTTTAAAATTAAAGATAAAAACTTTAATGAATATAGCACTTTTCAGTTTTTCTGTTTCTTCTTGTGTCAACTTCGGTAAGGTGTATTTTTATAAACATTCCTCCATTTCACCTAAACTATTGAACTCATTGACATATTCATAGTAACCTTGTATTATTTTTTAATGTCTGTAGGATCTGTGGTGATTAAACCTTTTATTCTTGATATTGGTGATATGTGTTCTTTCATTTGTGCTTGATCTATTTAGCTAGAGGTTTATCAATTTTGTTGAATGTTTCATTTTGTTAATTTTCTCTACTCCCTGCATGTATTTTATTTCATTAATTTCTGCTCTTAGCCTTATTATTTCCTTCCTTCTACGTACTTTGGGTTTACTTTGATCTTCTTTACCTAGTTTCTGAAGTTGGAAACTTACATCATTGATTTTAAGACTTTCTTTCCCATTACAACTTTAGATGTATCTGACAAACTTTGATTTGCTCTATTTTTGTTGTGTCTCTAAAACGTCATCACATCCACTCAAAACTGTGGCTCTCCTGCCTACAAACACTTCTTGAAAACTGGAATCTGGAAATGGAGGATTTCTGTACCCCACCATGATTTGGGAGTGGGAACATTTTCTTGAATTTTAACAGCACTATCCCTGGACCACAGGCCACAGTTTAGTGGTTATTTCCTTGCCCCTGATATATATATATATATATATATATATATATATATAAATACAGAATTCCATAATTGTTTCAAGTATGTCCAAGTTATTGATTGTCTAAGCCTACGTTTGTTGGAAATCCATCTTGGATAATCTGTTCCTTTTCTTCTAACTAGGGAGGATTATAAGATTCAGCCTTAGTAGTGCCTCCTGAATGCATCTGTCTCCAGCTCAGCTGGGACTGGCTTTGATTTTTCCTGCTGCCTATTCAGACTACTTCAGTGTGCCAAATGGGACTGCATATGGGATCCAAGAGTATATATGAGGTGGGAGGGATTGATGCTGAATAGGGCCCATGGGGGGCAGAAATTTCAGAGAACTTTCTGAGTTGATAAGGTACAATGTAGGGAAGGCACATGGGGCCAGGAGTTGCATATGGATTTTATCACAGCTCTGCCTCAGTAAGGAGATGTGTGAGAAAGTCCTTTTCTCTCTCAGAGCCTGCCCTGCCAACAGCATGGGCTGCATTGTCCTCAGAGCAGAGAGTGGATGTGACAGCCTCTTAGAGGCTGTAATGTGTGGGGGCAACTGCTGTCTGGCACAACTCTCTGCTTTAACCTTCCCACCTCTTTGGCTCCCAGTTCTCTAGAAGATCTTGCTTTTATTTCACCTGCAGGGCTGGCTTCACAGGAGTGTTACCTGTGCAGTCAGACAGGACTCCACAGTCAGGAGTGCCCTACACTTGGTGTAATGCTCTGTTTCTTTGCACTGTCTCAAAATTCTTAATAATTGTTGAGCAAGGGGTCATGCATTTTCGTTTTGCATGGGGTCCCACAAATCATGTAGCTGGTCTGTTTAGCTGGAAAGTCAATTTATGACAGAATAGTTACTTGGCAAGTAAAAGGTAAATAGCAAGTCTCCTGGGGGCAAAGCTCATAAGTGGACACAGATAGAGACACAGCAGGGTGCAATTCGGGATAGCATTTCCATGTCTCACTAAAACAACTTCAAGCAGCAGCCCCCACCCCTACACTGCCTCATAAGGAGAATTTTGGGAAGGCCAAATTGTATTTTCCCAGATTTTCTTCACCATACACCTGTCCCAACAACTCCCCCACTACTCATTCACATCCAGCAGCCCAAGAATCAACAGCATCCATATGGTGCATCCTCTACAAATGAGAGCTCTTTTAATTAGTGATGGGACACCTTAAATAATTTCAGCAGATGCCCCCATTTCATGCAAACAGGCACGTGTCTTTGCAATTGGGCCATATTGTTCTAATTATGTCATAGCCTGCAGCCTAACTGGGTATGTCTCTTAGACAGTCTTTCTGAGGGACTGTGCGTGGGTTGGGGGAGATCTATTTTATTCATTCTCCCACTCGCACACTACGGTATCTCCTTTCAATATTTAATGTTCGTTTACTAGTTTTTTTGTTTTGTTTTGTTTTTACTATTTTGATTTTCTAGGGCTTTATACAACTGAGGAAGGAGGAATGGAAAGGACATAATTATTTGGCACTAGAATGGGTGAGGAGAGGAGGCTCTAGGATTTTCCTCCTTTTTTTACAATTTCCTTAAAAAGAACAGTCTATTTCTTCAAGGAGGCTGCAGAGCAGACTGTGTGACTCAGAGATTCCTTTCACTCTCCCCAATATCTTGGGATTCTGTGGCAGAGATGACAGGGCTTTTTGCTATAATTAAAGCTCCCCTAGGAGGGCTGGGAGATGAAAAGGATCTCTACAGGGACTGGGTTTGTACCTGGAGGCATCAGCATGGTTATGTGTAGTTCTCAGCATGCAGTGCAAGAGGGGCCTTGTAGGCACACCATCCTTGGGAAGGTGGGTTGTTTGGGTCCACGAAGGACTGGTTGTAGTTGTTCCCTAAATATTTCCAGCTTTGTATCTTCTGTGCACATGATAAGACTATGCTTCTTTGCCTCTTTGAGGTTATATGGGGCTGTGTGATTTACTTCAGCCAGTGAAAGATGAGCAGATAGGGCCTGTGTTCTCACCAAGTAAAAGACTGTAAGGGCCAGCTTCCTTCCCATTGCCGTGGGGGTCATGGAAGCACATGTCAACATGAAGCACATGTTACCTTGGGTCCCTGAGTGTCAATTCTCAGCAGAACTCTCCTTGGGGCCTAATACATTTTTGTTGCTACACCTCTGAGATTTTGTTAGTTTGTGCAGCATAACTTAGCCTATCCAGACTAATACTCTAGTAGACCACAGCTAGTCCACACTTACTGTCTGGTGAGTTCCAAAGAGGTCACTCTGAGCTGGGGAAGAGATGAACTCCTGGAAGAGGAGATGGGGTTTGGCATAATCAAAAACAAGAGAGGATCCTATTGATATATACCTGATTTAGGAACACTTCTCTCCCATTCTGGTACATGGGATTAGCCAGCCATGAAGCTCTCAAGCTCTTTTAGGCAAGAAGAAGCAGCTTAACTCTGGAGCAGGGAGGCAGAGACAGGATGGCTCAGGTCAAGCTGAGGAAGATGCTGAGTGAACCTGTGATTGTGGCTGGGTCAGGAGAACCCCAAATCTCTGGGCAGATCTGAGAGCCTTGTCCTTCCTGGTGACCAAGTCCTGCCCTGTGGGCTTTGGCCCAGCTTTCAGGCCAGGCCCACAGTGAGGTGCCCGAGGACAGTTAGAGGCTGTACCCAGATGTTCCCCATCTGGCAGAGTGCCCAAAGATGGCCTACCTTGTTTCCCTCCTTCTGGGTTGGGTAGGCCCATGATCTCCTGGTGAACAGCTGGAAAACTTGGTAGATTTACTTTCTTGACAACCTTCAGGGCCTAGGCCAAGCTCAAGGTCACACTTTCCCGTTCCTGATTTACCTTATCTGACATTGTCTGGGAACTACCATTAATAAAGCCTTTTATTATGGAAAATGTGATTTGGGCCTTAACCAATTTTATAAGGAAGTGTTCTGAGCATCTCTCCATCCATAAAATGGGAGTCTTGTGAAGCTTTATAATATTTCTTAAGTGCCTCAAATCTTTTTTTTTTTTTTTAACCCAAGCAGGGTATAAAGAAAAATAAAAGAAAATAAGAAAGCAAGTTTTTCGTTTCTCACCTCTTCTACCACATGCTTCAATCGGCTTTATTATCAAGATAATAAAAATAATGGAGTTAAATCTGGATAAAAGAAGGAGACATGGTAACTTTTAAGTGGCACATAACTGGTTTAGAATGGTTTCTCTGGGGTAAATACTCCAGGCTGAGTTTCAGACCAGCCAAGAGGACTTCCTAATCCACCAATTGACTGTGACATGCTGAAAAGAAAGGGTCCTCAGCAGCGTCAGCATCACCACCAGCAGCGACCTGTGTCTTGGGTATATTGACAGATCTTCACAGAAAGACAAGCCCAGGGTTCTCCTCCCAGGTCTGAATCAGTCCTTCTCAGAGACAGGGTGCTGGATGTGATGACCTCTTAAGAGATCTTCCAGACTGAATGAATAATGGATAATTAAGATGAAAAACACAGAATTATAGGAATTTAGACTTCCATGCATTTCCTGTCTGAGGCGGCATTAAATAAGGTCAGTTAGAACAAAACCCAAGTGTTTAAAAATATTTGGAATATTTATGTATGGACACAAACAAATGTTAATGGTTTCAGGACATCAATGCTAGTGAGTTTGTTTTGCACTTGTTCTCTCCCACTGGGAGCTCATTGTCAAATTTATATTTTTCTGTATATATATATAGTTTTCTATATGTATATATTTTGAATATATTTCAAAACATTGACCAGAGTTGTTAGTGGTGTCAGGGTGCTGATGGGACAAGGGGGTTCTGATGCCTCTGACCAGTAGACAGAGACCTAAGTCTCAAAAGAAATGGAAATTAAGTGGCAAGGGTGTTGAGAGAGCATCCTGGGACTGGGAGTGCTTTCATCTGGCAGGAAGATGGGACCAAAGAAAGGAAGTAGCAAGAGGGGAAGCTGTTGGCGGCAGGGAGTAGATCCACAGCAGTGAATATGCCCGGGGGAGGGTAGATTCCATCCTGAAGTGGTGGGAAACTGGGGAAGGATTTTAAGGAGGGAGAGGCCTGGTCGGATTTAAGATATCTCTCCCCCACTTTGGATGAAGAGTAGCTGGAGGACACTGAGATTGGAGGCTGTAAACCCGTTAGGAAGCTGCTCTACCAGACCAGGTGAGAGATGAGCAGGAAGGGGTGAGCAGCAGGAACAGGATCTGAGAGATCCGGATGCAGATGAGGATGTCCTTTTGCTTCATCCTTTACCAGGACAGAAACATGCCTGATCAACAAGCCTGCTGATGTCAGGCCTGAACGCGCTTCCTCATACCAAATGCATTTGTAGGTTTGTTTGGGACTCTGTTCAACAATATGAGGCTGTCTGGTGGGATTCTAAGCACCCTCAGCCCACTCTCTGTGCAGTTGCTCTGTCTTGGTTGAGGAAGTGCCTCCCAGCTGCCAGGCACCTCTGCCTCTCCCCACAGTCCTGCGACAGTGGCTCCCACAATGGCCGCTGAGCTGCCCTGATGCTCTGGGCATCACCTCTGCATCCCAGCTGCCACTCTGGGATATGGGGGATCACCCTGCCCAGCTTCCATCTGCCTGTTCAGCTACCAGAGGAAGCAGCAAAGGGTGGTACTGAATAAGCATGCCTGGAGGACAGGGAACTGGGTTCCCATCTGGCATGCTTCAATTCTCCCCTTCCCAGGGTCTTCATAAAATAGGGAACTAATGCTCTCTCAAGGTTTAAAATTTTTTAGTACAGTGATCATCAGAATCACGTTAAAACACAGATGGTGGGTCCCCTCCCCGAGATATTCTGTTTTAGTGTTTCTGAGGTGGGATCTGAGAACTTGCATTTCTAACAAGTTCCCACGTGCTGCTGCTGCTGCTGGGCAGGGACCAAACTTTGAGAACCATGTTTTCCAGCTCACGTTCTCTGATGCAGCAGTTCATAGTCATCTCACCTGAGTTGCTCAGCCCTTTAAATCAGAGAAGCATCACTGCGACAAAGGTCTATTTCAGCTGGTGAAAGCAAGAGCTAGGTGGATGCTCATCCATCAGTGCTAAGCAGTGCTCTCCTGCTTCTGGAGCTGGGAATACTTTGAGGGGAGGGAGAGTGTCTGGAAGAGGTTGGGAGAGACCTGACGAGTCTGGGAAATCTGAGTGAAGTCAGGGCAGATGGAAGCCCTGTGATCCCCTAAACCCATCCCCAGTGTGGTCACATTCGTTTGCATATTCCTTCATTCCCTGTTCCTACCCCTCTCTTCTGATTTGTGGAAAAATCAATGCCTGCAAGGTATTAGAAAAGCCATTGAATTGCCCTTACCTGCCACCAGGTGACACCTGATATTGATTTAGCTTATGAAAGTGATTCACAGGTTTGCTGAAGCCTGGAAAAGATCAAATGTTACGAGCCTCGTGATCCCATCTTCCTTCTCTGCTCTCAGCTAACAGCAGAGGAGGTAATTGGGAAATAATAGACCGAAGAAGCTTTTTTGGTGTGCTCACAAGGAGAACAAAATACAGGAGAATCATTTCATTGGGAGAGAAGGGATTTTAGTATCATTCGTTTTTATTTAGGGCAATTTTCTCTTTAAGTACAACATCCTCCAGAAGTGACCATTATAGAAGAACAATTTTAACACAACCAGTAAATCACAGAAAAAATTACAATGGAGGGAGGCTTTTTACAGATGTTCCAATGGTTATGTATCAGGCAGGTAGCTTAGAGCTAGGAAGGGCTGCCAGGGAGTGTGTGCTGGAGTGGCCCAGCCCTTTGGAGGAAAATGTAGGGGAAGTACTGGTAATAAGACAGGTATTTAATAGCTGGTGATGTTAGGCAATTTCAACCTCTCTGAGGCTTGATTTATAATAATGAATAGTAGACTTATTTGGTAGGGTCATTGTGCAAGCTAAGTGATATAATAAAAAGTGGCTAGTGCCTGGCACATTGCAGAACAAGTGCTAAGTTTACTATTATTATTGTTATAGCATTAGAAATAATAGCCGTGGACATAGCAGCTGTAGCAGGAGGGCAGCTTCCATTTGCTGGATGCTGTGGCACCATGGTGATAGGTGTCTCCATTGTCCTGGACACACAGGGAGGAGGCCACATGTCCTAGCTTCCTTTGCGGTTTGTCAACATGTGACAAAATTCTGGCCAATGGAATGTGGGCGGAGGAGATGTTATGAGTTGGTTCCAGCCTGGCACTTACAAATATTTTAGAAAATCCTCCAAATCTCTCTTCTCCCACTGCAATGACCTTGGAGACCATGCATTCCAGATGTCCTAGTTACAAGGAGGAGAGGGCTACCAGACTGGCATTACAATACATGTGAGTGATAAATAAACATTTCTTGTTAAGTCCCTGAGTCTTGGGGGTTTATTTCTTACTGCAACATTGCTTTAACTATACTGACAAACACAAATGTCTAATATGTATTAAATAGTAAATAGACCATAAATAAGTAGCATGACCTCATTCAATCTTCACAAAACCACTGCAAGGATGGTGGTCCTGTCACCTGTTGGCTTACTGCCCAACTTTTCTCTGTAAACATGATTTGTGTTGGCATAGGAGCTGCTTCAGTAGAGACAGCAGGATTTCTAAAGCTGGCTACAGTTTTGCCTAGAATGTATTTTTCTTATTGGTAGAAGGCAGGTATGACTTCTTTTAATGATTAAGGAATTTTATGTTCTTAATCATCCAAGTTTCATAATGGAATCTCAGTTGATAGTTCGTGATTGCTATATCTTATTTCTAGATTGTTTTTTTATCATTTCCGTATACAATATCTTGAGTGAAATTAATATTGTAACATAAGCTTTCTTTTGTTTAAACTTGGATTAAGTGTGGTGTTATTGGACAGGCCTATACTAACTACCGCTATAAAATAGTATACCCAATCACCCTATGGTCCCCATACTCTGCTTTGATATATTATATATGAGTTTATTTGTTTATTGTTTATTGTCCATATCCCTTCACCACTAGAGTGCATGTGCCATGAAAGCAGAAACATCGTCTGATTTTGCTTTGTTTGCCTGTCTGTTCACTGATAAGTCCCAGTATCTAGAATTGTGCAACATGCATAGAAGGCACCCAATAAACCTGTGCCTGTTGGCAAATCATTTTCCATCCCTTTATTTTCAAACTTTATGCCTTGTTTTGTTTTACATGTGACTCTTGTTAGCATTAACTGATTAAAATGCTATTTTATGTGCCTAAGAGTCACCCCCAGAGAAACTCTTTTGTTGCAGTGTGGCCTCTCTCTCTAAACCAGCTTGGCAGGTGGACTCCCCGCTATGTGGGACATGACTCCCAAGGGTGTAAATCTCCCTGGCAATGAGGGACATGACTCCTGGGGATGAGTCTGGACCCAGCATCGTGGGATTGATAAAGCCTTCTTGACCAAAATGGGGAAGACAAATGAAACAAAGTAAAGTTTCAGGGGCTGAGAGGTTTCAAATGGAGTGAAGAGGTCATTTGGGAGGGTATTCTTATGTATTATATAGCTATTCATTTATAGTTTTCAGTGTATTAGAATAGCTAAAAGGAAATACCTGAAATTGTTGAACTGCTACCTAGTAGTCTTGTTTCTTGAAGATGAGTGTATAAAACTATATAGCTTGACCTATGAGTGGGAGGCGGGGCAAGATGGCAGACCGGTGAGCTGTAAGTTTTAGTTACTCCTCCAGGAAAGTAGGTAAAAAGCCAGGAACTGCGTGGACTGGACACCACAGAGCAATCTGTCTTTGGGCATACTTCATACAACACTCATGAAAATGTCGAACTGCTGAGATCAGCGAAATCTGTAAGTTTTTGCGGCCAGGGGACCCGCGCCCCTCCCTGCCAGGCTCAGTCCCGTGGGAGGAGGGGCTGCCAGCTCCGGGAAGGAGAAGGGAGAACTGCAGTGGTAGCTCTTCTCAGAAACTCATTCTACTGATCCATACTCCAACCACAGATAGACTGAGACCAGACACCAGAGAATCTGAGAGCTGCCAGCCCAGCAGAGAGGAGACAGGCATAGAAGGAAAAAAAAAATAAATAAATAACACGAAAAACTCCAAAATAAAAGCAGAGGATTTTTGGAGTTCTGGTGAACACAGAAAGGGGAAGGGCGGAGCTCAGGCCTTGAGGTGCATATGCAAATCCCGAAGAAAAGCTGATCTCTCTGCCCTGTGGACCTTTCCTTAATGGCCCTGGTTGCTTTGTCTATTAGCATTTCAATAACCCATTAGATCTCTGAGGAGGGCCCTTTTTTTTTTTTTTTTTTTAATACTTTTTTCTTTTTCTAAAACAATTACTCTAAGAAGCCCAATACACAAAGCTTCAAAGAATTGCAATTTCGGCACATCAAGTCAAGAGCAGAACTAAGAGAGCTCTGAGACAAAAGGCAATAATCCAGTGGCTGAGAAAATTCACTAAACACCACAACTTCCCAAGAAAAGGGGGGTGTCCGCTCACAGCCATCATCCTGGTGGACAGGAAACACTCCTGCCCATCGCCAGCCCCATAGCCCAGAGCTGCCCCAGACAACCCAGTGTGACAGAACTGCTTCAAATAACAGGCACACACCACAAAACTGGGCGTGGACATTAGGCTTCCCTGCAGCCTCAGCTGATTGTCCCAGAGCTCGGAAGGTGGAGCAGTGTGAATTAACAAAGCCCCATTCAGCCATCATTTGAGCAGACTGGGAGCCTCCCTACACAGCCCAGCAGCCCAGAACTGCCCTGGGGGACGGCACTCACCTGTGACATAGCACAGTCATCCCTCAACAGAGGACCCGGGGTGCACAGCCTGGAAGAGGGGCCCACTTGCAAGTCTCAGGAGCCATACGCCAATACCAAAGACTTGTGGGTCAGTGGCAGAGACAAACTGTGGCAGGACTGAACTGAAGGATTAGACTATTGCAGCAGCTTTAAAACTCTAGGATCATCAGGGAGATTTGATTGTTAGGGCCACCCCCCCTCCCCGACTGCCCAGAAACACACCCCACATACAGGGCAGGCAACACCAACTACACACGCAAGCTTGGTACACCAATTGGGCCCCACAAGACTCACTCCCCCACTCACCAAAAAGGCTAAGCAGGGGAGAACTGGCTTGTGGAGAACAGGTGGTTCGTGGATGCCACCTGCTGGTTAGTTAGGGAAAGTGTACTCCACGAAGCTGTAGATCTGATAAATTAGAGATAAGGACTTCAATAGGTCTACAAACCCTAAAAGAACCCTATCAAGTTCAGCAAATGCCACGAGGCCAAAAACAACAGAAAATTATAAAGCATATGAAAAAAACAGATGATATGGATAACCCAAGCCCAAGCACCCAAATCAAAAGACCAGAAGAGACACAGCACCTAGAGCAGCTACTCAAAGAACTAAAGATGAACAACGAGACCATAGTACGGGATATGAAGGAAATCAAGAAGACTCTAGAAGAGCATAAAGAAGACATTGCAAGACTAAATAAAAAAATGGATGATCTTATGGAAATTAAAGAAACTGTTGACCAAATTAAAAAGATTCTGGACACTCATAGCACAAGACTAGAGGAAGTTGAACAACGAATCAATGACCTGGAAGATGACAGAATGGAAAATGAAAGCATAAAAGAAAGAATGGGGAAAAAAATTGAAAAAATCGAAATGGACCTCAGGGATATGATAGATAATATGAAACGTCCAAATATAAGACTCATTGGTGTTCCAGAAGGGGAAGAAAAGGGTAAAGGTCTAGGAAGAGTATTCAAAGAAATTGTTGGGGAAAACTTCCCAAATCTTCAAAACAACATAAATACACAAATCATAAATGCTCAGCGAACTCCAAATACAATAAATCCAAATAAACCCACTCCGAGACATATACTGATCACACTGTCAAACACAGAAGAGAAGGAGCAAGTTCTGAAAGCAGCAAGAGAAAAGCAATTCACCACATACAAAGGAAACAGCATAAGACTAAGTAGTGACTACTCAGCAGCCACCATGGAGGCAAGAAGGCAGTGGCACGATATATTTAAAATTCTGAGTGAGAAACATTTCCAGCCAAGAATATTTTATCCAGCAAAGCTCTCCTTCAAATTTGAGGGAGAGCTTAAATTTTTCACAGACAAAGAAATGCTGAGAGAATTTGCTAACAAGAGACCTGCCCTACTGGAGATACTAAAGGGAGCCCTACAGACAGAGAAACAAAGACAGGACAGAGAGACTTGGAGAAAGGTTCAGTACTAAAGAGATTCTGTATGGGTACAATAAAGGATATTAATAGAGAGAGGGAAAAATATGGCAAACATAAACCAAAGGATAAGATGGCCGATTCAAGAAATGCCTTCACGGTTATAACGTTGAATGTAAATGGATTAAACTCCCCAATTAAAAGATATAGATTCGCAGAATGGATCAAAAAAAATGAACCATCAATATGTTGCATACAAGAGACTCATCTTAGACACAGGGACACAAAGAAACTGAAAGTGAAAGGATGGAAAAAAATATTTCATGCAAGCTACAGCCAAAAGAAAGCAGGTGTAGCAATATAAATCTCAGATAAAATAGACTTCAAATGCAGGGATGTTTTGAAAGACAAAGAAGGCCACTACATACTAATAAAAGGGGCAATTCAGCAAGAAGAAATAACAATCGTAAATGTCTATGCACCCAATCAAGGTGCCACAAAATACATGATAGAAACACTGGCAAAACTAAAGGAAGCAATTGATGTTTCCACAATAATTGTGGGAGACTTCAACACATCACTCTCTCCTATAGATAGATCAACCAGACAGAAGACCAATAAGGAAATTGAAAACCTAAACAATCTGATAAATGAATTAGATTTAACAGACATCTACAGGACATTACATCCCAAATCACCAGGATACACATACTTCTCTAGTGCTCATGGAACTTTCTCCAGAATAGATCATATGCTGGGACATAAAACAAGCCTCAATAAATTTAAAAAGATTGAAATTATTCAAAGCACATTCTCTGACCACAATGGAATACAATTAGAAGTCAATAACCATCAGAGACTTAGAAAATTCACAAATACCTGGAGGTTAAACAACACACTCCTAAACAATCAGTGGGTTAAAGAAGAAATAGCAAGAGAAATTGCTAAATATATAGAGACGAATGAAAATGAGAACACAACATACCAAAACCTATGGGATGCAGCAGAAGCAGTGCTAAGGGGGAAATTTATAGCACTAAACACATATATTAAAAAGGAAGAAAGAGCCAAAATCAAAGAACTAATGGATCAACTGAAGAAGCTAGAAAATGAACAGCAAACCAATCGTAAACCAAGTAGAAGAAAAGAAATAACAAGGATTAAAGCAGAAATAAATGACATAGAGAACAAGAAAACAATAGAGAGGATAAATATCACCAAAAGTTGGTTCTTTGAGAAGATCAACAAGATTGACAAGCCCCTAGCTAGACTGACAAAATCAAAAAGAGAGAAGACCCATATAAACAAAATAATGAATGAAAAAGGTGACATAACTGCAGATCCTGAAGAAATTAAAAAAAATTATAAGAGGATATTATGAACAACTGTATGGCAACAAACTGGATAATGTAGAAGAAATGGACAATTTCCTGGAAACATATGAACAACCTAGACTGACCAGAGAAGAAATAGAAGACCTCAACCAACCCATCACAAGCAAAGAGATCCAATCAGTCATCAAAAATCTTCCCACAAATAAATGCCCAGGGCCAGATGGCTTCACAGGGGAATTCTACCAAACTTTCCAGAAAGAACTGACACCAATCTTACTCAAACTCTTTCAAAACATTGAAAAAAATGGAACACTACCTAACTCATTTTATGAAGCTAACATCAATCTAATACCAAAACCAGGCAAAGATGCTACAAAAAAGGAAAACTACCGGCCAATCTCCCTAATGAATATAGATGCAAAAATCCTCAACAAAATACTTGCAAATCGAATCCAAAGACACATTAAAAAAATCATACACCATGACCAAGTGGGGTTCATTCCAGGCATGCAAGGATGGTTCAACATAAGAAAAACAATCAATGTATTACAACACATTAACAAGTCAAAAGGGACAAATCAATTGATCATCTCAATAGATGCTGAAAAAGCATTTGACAAAATCCAACATCCCTTTTTGATAAAAACACTTCAAAAGGTAGGAATTGAAGGAAACTTCCTCAACATGATAAAGAGCATATATGAAAAACCCACAGCCAGCATAGTACTCAATGGTGAGAGACTGAAAGCCTTCCCTCTAAGATCAGGAACAAGACAAGGATGCCCGCTGTCACCACTTTTATTCAACATTGTGCTGGAAGTGCTAGCCAGGGCAATCCGGCAAGACAAAGAAATAAAAGGCATCCAAATTGGAAAAGAAGAAGTAAAACTGTCATTGTTTGCAGATGATATGATCTTATATCTAGAAAACCCTGAGAAATCGACGATACAGCTACTAGAGCTAAAAAACAAATTTAGCAAAGTAGCGGGATACAAGATTAATTCACATAAGTCAGTAATGTTTCTATATGCTAGAAATGAACAAACTGAAGAGACACTCAAGAAAAAGATATCATTTTCAATAGCAACTAAAAAAATCAAGTACCTAGGAATAAACTTAACCAAAGATGTAAAAGACCTATACAAAGAAAACTACATAACTCTACTAAAAGAAATAGAAGGGGACCTTAAAAGATGGAAAAATATTCCATGTTCATGGATAGGAAGGCTAAATGTCATTAAGATGTCAATTCTACCCAAACTCATCTACAGATTCAATGCAATCCCAATCAAAATTCCAACAACCTACTTTGCAGACTTGGAAATTTTCCAAATTTATTTGGAAAGGGAAGATGCCTCGAATTGCTAAAGACACTCTAAAAAAGAAAAACGAAGTGGGAGGACTTACACTCCCTGACTTTGAAGCTTATTATAAAGCCACAGTTGCCAAAACAGCATGGTACTGGCACAAAGATAGACATATAGATCAATGGAATTGAATTGAGAATTCAGAGATAGACCCTCAGATCTATGGCCGACTGATCTTTGATAAGGCCCCCAAAGTCACTGAACTGAGCCATAATGGTCTTTTCAACAAATGGGGCTGGGAGAGTTGGATATCCATATCCAAAAGAATGAAAGAGGACCCCTACCTCACCCCCTACACAAAAATTAACTCAAAATGGACCAAAGATCTCAATATAAAAGAAAGTACCATAAAACTCCTAGAAGATAATGTAGGAAAACATATTCAAGACCTTGTATTAGGCGGCCACTTCCTAGACTTTACACCCAAAGCACAAGCAACAAAAGAGAAAATAGATAAATGGGAACTCCTCAAGCTTAGAAGTTTCTGCACCTCAAAGGAATTTCTCAAAAAGGTAAAGAGGCAGCCAACTCAATGGGAAAAAATTTTTGGAAACCATGTATCTGACAAAAGACTGATATCTTGCATATATAAAGAAATCCTACAACTCAATGACAATAGTACAGTCGGCCCAATTATAAAATGGGCAAAAGATATGAAAAGACAGTTCTCTGAAGAGGAAATACAAATGGCCAAGAAACACATGAAAAAATGTTCAGCTTCACTAGCTATTAGAGAGATGCAAATTAAGACCACAATGAGATACCATCTAACACCGGTTAGAATGGCTGCCATTAAACAAACAGGAAACTACAAATGCTGGAGGGGATGTGGAGAAATTGGAACTCTTATTCATTGTTGGTGGGACTGTATAATGGTTCAGCCACTCTGGAAGTCAGTCTGGCAGTTCCTTAGAAAACTAGATATAGAGCTACCATTCGATCCAGCGATTGCACTTCTCGGTATATACCCGGAAGATCGGAAAGCAGTGACACGAACAGATATCTGCACGCCAATGTTCATAGCAGCATTATTCACAATTGCCAAGAGATGGAAACAACCGAAATGTCCTTCAACAGATGAGTGGATAAATAAAATGTGGTATATACACACGATGGAATACTACGCGGCAGTAAGAAGGAACAATCTCGTGAAACATATGACAACATGGATGAACCTTGAAGACATAATGCTGAGCGAAATAAGCCAGGCACAAAAAGAGAAATATTATATGCTACCACTAATGTGAACTTTGAAAAAAGTAAAACAAATGGTTTATAATGTAGAATGTAGGGGAACTAGCAGTAGAGAGCAATTAAGGAAGGGGGAACAATAATCCAAGAAGAACAGATAAGCTATTTAACGTTCTGGGGATGCCCAGGAATGACTATGGTCTGTTAATTTCTGATGGATATAGTAGGAACAAGTTCACAGAAATGTTGCTATATTATGTAACTTTCTTGGGGTAAAGTAGGAACATGTTGGAAGTTAAGCAGTTATCTTAGATTAGTTGTCTTTTTCTTACTCCCTTGTTATGGTCTCTTTGAAATGTTCTTTTATTGTATGTTTGTTTTCTTTTTAACTTTTTTTTTCATACAGTTGATTTAAAAAAGAAGGGAAAGTTAAAAAAAAAAAAAAAAAAAAAAAAGAAAAACAAGGAAAAAAAAAAAAGATGTAGTGCCCCCTTGAGGAGCCTGTGGAGAATGCAGGGGTATTCGCCTACCCCACCTCCATGGTTGCTAACATGACCACAGACATAGGGGACTGGTGGTTTGATGGGTTGAGCCCTCTACCATAAGTTTTACCCTTGGAAAGACGGTTGCTGCAAAGGAGAGGCTAGGCCTCCCTATATTTGTGCCTAAGAGTCTCCTCCTGAATGCCTCTTTGTTGCTCAGATGTGGCCCTGTCTCTCTGGCTAAGCCAACTTGAAAGGTGAAATCACTGCCCTCCCCCCTACGTGGGATCAGACACCCAGGGGAGTGAATCTCCCTGGCAACGTGGAATATGACTCCCGGGGAGGAATGTAGACCCGGCATCGTGGGACGGAGAACATCTTCTTGACCAAAAGGGGGATGTGAAAGGAAATGAAATAAGCTTCAGTGGCAGAGAGATTCCAAAACGAGCCGAGAGATCACTCTGGTGGGCACTCTTACGCACACTTTAGACAACCCTTTTTAGGTTCTAAAGAATTGGGGTAGCTGGTGGTGGATACCTGAAACTATCAAACTACAACCCAGAACCCATGAATCTCGAAGACAGTTGTATAAAAATGTAGCTTATAAGGGGTGACAATGGGATTGGGAAAGCCATAAGGACCAAACTCCACTTTGTCTAGTTTATGGATGGTTGTGTAGAAAAGTAGGGGAAGGAAACAAACAGACAAAGGTACCCAGTGTTCTTTTTTACTTCAATTGCTCTTTTTCACTCTAATTATTATTCTTGTTATTTTTGTGTGTGTGCTAATGAAGGTGTCAGGGATTGATTTAGGTGATGAATGTACAACTATGTAATGGTACTGTAAACAATCGAAAGTACAATTTGTTTTGTATGACTGCGTGGTATGTGACTATATCTCAATAAAATGATGATTAAAAAAAAAAAAACTATATAGCTTATACAATGTGCATGTGTGATTGTAGAAAACCTTGTGGCTCACACTCCCTTTATCCAGTGTATGAACAGATGAGTAGAAAAATGGGGATGAAAAAGTAAATGAGAAATGGGGGTGTGTCGGTTTGTACATATTATGTCCCCCAGAAAAAGCCATGTTCTTTGATGCAATCTTGTGGGGGCAGATGTATTAGTGTTGATTAGATTGGAACCTATTGGTTCAGCATTTCCATGGAGATGTGACTCAATCAATTGTGGGTGCAACTTTTCATTGGATTATTTCCATGGAGGTGTTGCCCCACCCATTAAGGGTGGGTCTTTATTGATCACTGGAGTACTTTAAAAAGAGCCCCACAGGCCCAGATGCAGAGCAGCTACAGCTAAGAGAGGCCAAAATGCCCCTAGAGCAACACTTTGGAGAATGCCATTTTGAAACACAACTTGGGAGCAAGCAGACACCAGCCACGTAACTTCCCAGCTAACAGAGGTTTTCTGGATGCCAATGGCCTTTCTCCAGTGAAGGTACACTTTTGTTGATGCCTTACCTTGTACACTTTATGGCCTTAAGACTGTAACTTTGAAATCAAATAACCCCTTTTATAAAAACCAATCCATTTCTGGTATTTTGCATTCTGGCAGCATTAGCAAACCAGAACAGGAGGGAATGGGGGAGATGGGTTGTTTTGGGTGCTCTTTTTTTACCATTATTTTTATTATTTTTTTTGGAGTGATGAAAATGTTCAAAAATTGAATGTGGTGATTAATGCACAAATATATGATGACACTGTGAACAACTGGTTGTGCACTTTGGATGATTGTATGGTATGTGAATGTATATTAATAAAATTGCAAGAAAAAATGCTATTTTAATTAATTTATATTGTAATTACTGGTATATTTGGATTAATTTCTATAATGTATTTTGTTTGAAATAATTGTAGAATCACATGCAGTTTTAAGAAATAACAGAGAGAGATCCACCTTTACACTTTGCCTAGTTTTTCCCAGTGGTAACATTTTGCAAACCTATAGTATATCACAACCAGTATATTGACATCAATACCATCCATCGATCTCATTCAGATTTCTCCAGTTTTACTTGTACTTGTATGTGTGTGTGTGTATTAAGTTCTATACAATTTTATCACCTGTGTAGGTTCATGTATCTAATATTCCAATCATGATACTGATTATTTCCATCATACGAGGATACCTCCAGTAGCCTTTTTATAGCCACACCCATTTTCCTCTCACATCTTGCCCACTGCAACCCTTATCTTTCCTCCATTTCTAACATTTTGTCATTTCAAACATGTTATATAAACTGAATCATACACTGTGTAACATTTTAGGATTAGATTTTTTATTGAAGTAATATTAACACAACAAAATTAACCATTTTAAAGTGCGTAATTTGGTGAAACTCAATACATTCACATTATTTTGAAACTGTCACCTCTACTGATTCCAAAACATTTTCATCACCCCAAAAGGAAACCATACCTATTAAGCAGTAAGTCTCCATTCCCCCTCTCTGCCCCAGCCCCTGGCAGCCACTAATCTGTTTTGTGTCTCTATGGATTTACCTATTCTGGATATTTCATAAAAATGGAATCACACAATATGTGACTTTTTATACCTGACTTCTTTCAACCAGCATAACGTTTTTAAGTTTCATCCATGTTGTCACATGCATTAGTACTTCATTCCTTTTTTTTTTTTTTTTTTGGTTGAATAATATTCCATTGTATGGATATACCACCTTTTGTTTATCCATTCATCAGTTGGTTGTTTCCACATTTTGGCTGTTGGGAATAGTGCTATTATGAACATTTGTGTACAAGTTTTTGTTTGAATACCTGTCTTCTATTCTTTGGGGTATATACCTAGTAGTGGAATTTATGGGTTATATATTAATTCTATATTTAAATCTTTGAAGAACTGCCAAAATGTTTTGCACAGTGGATGCACCATTTTACATTCCCACCAGTAATCTACAATGGTTTCAAATTCTCCACATTCTTGCCAACACTTGTTATTTTCTGTATTTTTATTACAGCCATTTTAGTGGGTGTGAAGTGGTGTTTTGATTTTGATTTGCACTTACCCAGTGGGTAAGGTTGTTGAACATCTTTTTGTGTGCTTATTGGCCACTTGTATATTTTCTTTGGAGGAATGTCTATTAAATTCCTTTGCACATTTCAAAGGTCTTTGGTTTTGTTTATCAGCATTTTGTAATTTTCAGCACACAGATCCTGTACATGTTTTGTTAACTGTATTCCTAAGTATTTCATTTCCTTTGGAGCAATTTTAAATAATATTGTGTTTTATTTTTGGCTTCTGCATGTTCAGTTTTAAGAACATAGAAATGCAAAGTTTTTGTTGATTGATCTTATATTCTGCAACACTGCTGAACTCATTTATTACAGCTCTATGTAGACAACCATGACTTATGCAAATAATGATTGTTTCTTTCTTTCTTTCCAATCCAATTGACCTTTTGCGGTGGCTTGAACTTCCAGTACTGTGTTAAATGAGAGTGGACATCCTTGCCTTGTTCCCAAACTTATGGGGAAAGCATTCATCGTAAAGCTGCCGAAATGCAGAATATTGGAAATGGATTGTCTTTTAAAATGAGGGTTTATTATTCACAAAGTTACAGTTCTGAGGCCATGAAAATGTCCCAATTAAGGCATCAATAGGACAATGCCTTCTCTGAAGAAAGACCAATGACATCTGGGGTTCCTCTGTCACATGGAAGGCACATGGCCAGAGTTTGCTGAGCCTCTCCTGGAGTAAGCTTCCAGCTTCCATGGCTTTCTCCAAAATGTCTCTGGGCTTCTGTCTTAGCTTCTCTGTCTCAGCTCCTATGAATCCTTGCTTGTTTCTCCCAGGGTGTTTCTCTCTAATCATCTGGGGATCCCCTCTTAGCTTCTCCGGGACAAACTCTGGGCTTCATCTGTTAGCTTAGCATCTCCAAACGTCTGGGTCTGTGTTGGCTCTGAGCTCTCTCTCTCCCTGAGCTCTTTTAAGGACCCCAGTAAACTAATTAAGACCCACCCTGAATGCATAGGGTCATATCTCCATGGAAACAACCTAATCAAAATATCCCACCCACAATAGTTCTTCCCCCACAAGATTGTATTAAAAGAACATGGCTTTTGTGGGGTACATAGTAAATTCAAACCAGCAAACATTCATTCTTTCATCAATTATAATATTAGTTATAGGTTTTTGTAGATACTCTTTATCAAGTTGAGATAATTCTCCTCTATTCCAATCTTATTATGGGTGTTTTTTTTTCCATGAATGGGGTTTTTTCAAATGTTTTCCTGCATCAATTGATATGATCATATGATTTTTCTAATTTAGCTTGTTGAGTGGTCAATTACACTGATTTTCAACTGTTGAGTCAGCCATACATTCCTGGAATAAATCCCTCATAGTCATGGTATATAATTCTTTTTATAGATTTTTAGATCCCATTTGTTAATATTTTGTTGAGGAACTTTCGGTCTAAGTTCATGAGTGATATTGATCTGTAGTTGTCTTTTCTTTTGTATAGTCTTTGTCTGTTTTTTTACATCAGGATAATACTGGCCTCATAAAATGAATTTGGAAATGTTATCTCTGCTTCTATTTTCTGGAATAGATTGTGTCAACTTGGTGTTAATTCTTCCTTAAATATTTGTAGTATTTTATAGCGAATCCATTTAGGCCTGGAGTTTTCATTTTTCAGGAGTTTTTAGATTATGAGTTCAGTTTCTTTGATTGTTATAGGACTATTTAGAGTGTCTGTTTCATCTTGGTTGAGATTTGTAGTTTGTGAGGAATTAGTCCATCTCTTGTAACTTGTTGGATTTATGAGCATAAAGTTGTTTGTAGTATCCCTTTATTATGTTTTCAATGGCTTTAGGATCTGTAGTGAGATCTCATATTTCATTCCTGATACTGGTGATTTATTTCCTCTCTTTTTTCATATTTGTAAATTTGGTGAAAGATTTATCAAGTTTATTGATTTTCTTCAAAAACCTAGCTTTTCGTTTCATTAATTTTTCTACTACTTTTGCATTTCCAATTTCATTGATTTCTGCCCTTATTTTAATATTTTCTTCCTTCTGCTTCCTTTGAGTTTATTTTGTTCTTTTCCTAATTTCTTGAGGAAGGAATGTAGATTGTTGTTTGAAAACTTTCCTTGTTTCTAAATTTCACCCTAGCACTAATACAAATGTTCATGTTTTGTTTTCTTTTTTTTATTAACTTTATCAAAAAATTAAAAAAAAACATTTGCAAACAAAACAAAGCAAAAGAATTTAAAAAAACCCACACAAATCCTGAAATAACTTCATTGCTTCCCGTATGCTCCTACTATACCACAAGAAAATTAATGAACAGTGGTCATTCCTGAGCATCCTCCTATCATTAAGATTGCCATCAATATCTTATCTGTTCTTATTAGATTATCATTTTCATTCAGTTCTATTTATTTTTGTATTTCCTTTGAGACTTCCCTTTGGACTGATAAATTATTGAGAAGTGTGTTGTTTAATTTCCATGTGTTTAGAGATCTTCCTGTTGTCTTTTCTAACTGAATCCTAATTTGATTACTTTATGGTCAGGGAACACACTCTGTATATTTCAATTCTTTTACATTTGTTGAGATTTGTTTTATGTACCATAAGATCTATCTTGGTAAACTTTCCCTGGTCACTTGAAAAAATGCTTATGGGGAGTGGATGTTATTGCTGGGTGGAGTGTTCTATACATGTTAATTAGATCCTATTGCTTGATGGTGTTGTTCAGTTCTTCTATATTCTTGCTGACTTTCTGTCTAGTGGTTAAATCAGTTGCTGACAGGGAGGTGTTGATGCCCCCAACTATAATTGTGCAATTGTCTCCTTTCAGCTCTACCAGTTTGCATTTCATGTATTTTGAGGCTCTGTTGTTTGGTGTGTACACATTTGAGATTATGTCTTTCTGCTGGATTGATCCTTTTATTATTATAGAATATTCCTCTGTCTCTAACAATTTTCTTTGATATGAAGTCTACTTTATCAGATACTAATATAATCACTCCTTTTTTTAAAATTAATGTTTGCATGGTTTATCTTTTCCAGCCATTTACTTTCAACCTACCTGTGTCATTGAATTTAACATGAGTTTCTTGTAAGCAGTATGCACATGGGTTGTGGTGTTTGTTTTTGGTTTTATTTTCATCCATTCTGCTGATCTCTATTCCTGCATTTTTCTTTTCTTGCCTTCCTGCAGGTTACTTGAATATCTTTTAGGATTCAATTTTGATTTATTTGTAATGTTTTTGAATGTATTTCTTCGAGCAATTTTCAGAGTGTTTGCTCTGGGTATTACAGTAAACATAGATGACCTATAACAGTGTACTGATGTATTAGTTTCTTAATGCTATTATAAGAAAATTACCAAACTTAATGACTTAAAACAAGATCAGAAGTACAAAATAAAGTGTTGGCAGAGCTGTTTCTTCTAGATATTTCAGAGGAGAATCCATTTCTATGGTAACCTTCTTATACCTTCAAAGCCAGCTGGGCAGCATCTTCTCTTCTCAGACATCTGCTTCCATCCTTACATCTTCCTTCTTTGATTCTGATCTTCCTTCTTCCTTTTTTCCTCTTACATGGACCCTTGTGATTACATGGGTCTACCTGGAAAATCCAGGGAAATCTCCCCATATCAAGAATCTAATTTAATAACATCTTCAAGGTCCCTTTTACCATGTAAGGTAACAAGCTCACAGTTTCTGGAGATTAGGATGTGGACATCTTTAGGAAGGTATTACTCAACATTTTACCACTTCCACTGAAATATGGAAATCTCACTTCTGTTTGGAACCTTTTGTCTTCTCCACTTTTAAATATCCTTGTCTGGGTATCAGATAGTATTGTTATTTTTGTTTTAATCATAAAACTCATGAGGAAAAGTATATTGTATGTACCTATATTTCTGCTCTTTCCATTGTTCCTTCTTCCTTCCTAAATCTTTGAGATGTCCTCTTTTATCATTTCTGTTATATCTGAAGAAGTTTCTTTAACCAATCTTTAAGGGTATGTCTGCTAATGACAAATTTTTTAGCTTTCCTTGGTCTGAGAGTGTTCCCCCCCCCCTTCATCCCTGAAAGTTCATTTCACTGGGTCTAGAATTTGCAGTTTACAATTCCTTTCTTTCAGTACTTCAAAAATATTGTGCTACTTCTTTCTGGCCTCCTTGGTTTCAGATGAGAAATCCACTGTCATTCAAATTGGTGTTTCCCCATCTGTTTCTCTCTGGCTGTTTTCAAGATGTTTTCTTTATCTTTAGTTTTAAAAAGTTTAATTATGATGTGTCTTGGTATGAATTTCTTTGTGTTTATCCTTTTGGGTGTTCAGTTAGTTTCCTGGATTGTAAGTTTGTGTCTTTCACCAAATTTGGGAAGTATTCAGACATCATTTCTTCAAATACTCTTTCAGCCCCACTCTCTCTCTCTCCTCTACATCTGAGATGGCAGTCACCCTGTTTAGGTTTAGCACACAGGTCTTGGCCTACATTTTTGGGTTGTGGTTCCAAAGACAGATTAATGTTCAGAGACTTTGTGGTGATATTTTGCTCTGCTTAAATTACTTGATGCCACTGGGGTTCCCAATGGTCCTTTCTGGTGCTGCCTGATGAGGCAGAAGGGGTTTCCCCAGGCCCAGCCACCAGGTATCTCAGTAGGGGAGGGAGTAGTGGGATCCCCCTACCAATGTCCCCTCATCCTTTACCCTTCCCTCATCTGTGGGTGGGGAAGGAGAATCCAGGATCCATGGGAACAATGAGGCTTCTGGGACCAGGATGCCTGTTAGAGCTGGGTCCCTTGCCCTCTGCCCACATATCTATGAGTGGGAGAGAGAGCCTTGAGCCCATGAGAAGAAAGAGGCTTCTTAAGACTAGACCACTTGTTGTGGCATTGTGTCATGTGTCATTGTTCTGCCTGCCTATCATGTTGTCTCTGGGTGGAGGAGGAAAGTCTTAGGTCCACAGGACAAAGAGGTTTCCCAAATCAGGTCACCGGCTATAGCTGAGTCTCTTCTGCTGGCCCTGCCTGCCACCCCCTTATCTCGTGGTGGGAAATTGGAGTCTCCATTCTGGTTGGAAAGGAGAGTGTCTCCCCTGACCACTTTTTTCTAGTAGCAGCTGCCAATCAATGCCCCTTGCAGTGAATGTTCGGGTTAGCTGATGCTGTTGGATCCTCCCTCGGATCTGGATGAAGAATGAGCCTACCTGGGCTGCCTTCTATTGCTAGGTTGGGATTAGAAAATCACAGGTCTGGGGAGTCTTCCTCTGTTGGGGTGAGGGAAGTGCAAGATGCCTGTATTCTTGTTCCAGTCTTGGGTCCCAAAGCAGTTCACCTTTCTCTTACCTCCTTCCAGAATACCCCTTTAGTTGTCTCTTGTTCCATTTCCAGGGTTTTCAGTTGTGCTTAGTGGGGAAGAGCACAGATAAATAGGTCAGTGCTATCTTGTTTGGATGGGAGGTGACTCTACTTTTTTCTTTTTTTGATGATTTCTTCATCTTCATTGACTTTGTTCTCTCCTACTGGAATTCCCATTAAATGGATTTTGGACTCTGTGTTTTTTTCCTTCAATTTAAAAATATTTTCTCTTTCAATTTTCATCTTTTTGCTATGGAAGATTTCCTTGACTTTATTTTCCTGTTCACTAACTTGTTTTTCATATATTCTATTTTTTTTCTGCCCTGACCTGTGGAGAGGTGAGCATCCTTTAAAAGCTTGGGCAAGCAGGCTTGCAATTCCCACCACTGCCTAAATACATTGGCCTGGACCCTTGTCATCAGTCCTTTATTGTATTTTACTCTTGAGTGGCGCTGCCTTCATTTTGTTTTTGTTAGTGTGCTGAGGAGGTTGGGATGTGCCTGAGCAGTTCTATCCACTTCTCGTAACGTCCACACTCTGGGATTCCCTGGAGAGAAGCTGTTTAGAGCAGCAGTTCTCAGGGTTCCAGCTGGGTATGGATGCTGTAGTCAACTTCTTCATAACTCAGGAGAGAACAGGGCTGGCTAGCCCAGAGGATCACACCCCTGGGGACACCTGTGGGCTGTGCTCCCTGAAGGTTGTATAAGGTGATCCATTTGGTGTGCAAAGAAAACATTAGAATTTTGCTTGTATTTTATCTAAACTATGAAAGACATTAAGGTTTACAAATTTTAATATATGAACTCTCATTCTGGAAGTAAGATTAGGGTTTCATGGTCCATTTGTTTGCTTGTTTGATGGTCTCATGATGCATCACAGTTTATGTCTTCTTGGTTAATGGGATTTATGGGTAACATATTCCTTTATTTATTTATTTGTTTGTTTGTTTGTTTGTTTGTTTGTTTTTCATTTTACATATCAGTCCAGTTGATTCTGAGGCAGAAGGTAGGAGAACAAAGCACCAGAGTTGCCCCATGACAAATCCGGGAGCAGTCTTGCTCATGGTATTTTAGGAAACCCACTGGGGGCATTAGGTAGGTGGCAGCAATTATTCAGGGGCCAATCCTACTTTCTTTCATAAAAGATGTGTCTCTTCACCTGAAGATTTCCCTGAACCATTTACACATACACTTTTCACTTTGGGGAAACTTCTTTTTTTTTTTTTTAACTATGATAACTTTTAATTTTAAAAGGCATATTTAAATATGTACTACAAAATTATGAAAAAACATAAGCCAAGATAACACATTCCTTTAAAAAAAAACCTAAGCCTTGAAAAACGGTTAAGAATTCTGGCATAGAAAATATGAATCAAAGAATTTAAAAATACCAACACTAGTAAACAAATGGAGAACGGCAAAGCTGATACTTCTAGTCTTCATTCACCACATTATGTGATAAAAATAATGATGACTTTATAAGATCTGATGAGAATTTGTCCCCTGAAGTTCAAAACTATCATGAAGACTCTTTGGAAGATGAATTTTCACTCATGATCATTAATGATTAATCTCACCCCAGATATAAATTTGTGTTGAGATATTTGCAAATGAGTAGTACATTTATATATATACCTTATAAATAAATAAAATTTACATATATTGTGGATGTGGACTTGATTTTTCTTTTAATGATTGGGGTGACTCAAAACAATTTGGAAAACACTGCTGTAGAGAGTCCTCTGACTAATGAGCAAGATTATCACTCTGCAGCCAAACTCAAGCTGGGATACCCACTGGGGCTCCCCTGGGAAAAACTGCATGTACTGCTGCTACAGCTTTCTCCCTTGTGGGTTTAGAGTTGCAACAATCCAGTCACATCTGTGTTCTATCGTCCATAAATTTTTTATCATTTCTGTTCCATTGGTGGTACTCTTCCTTATATGTAAGTGCTGCCATGGATTTGTTCTTTTTGGGCAAACATTCCTGCCACTTCTGGGGGATCCTGCAGGGAGACTGGGCAAATGCAAGCACACAGGCCACCATTCCATATAGAAAGCTATCGAACTTGGAAAACAAGAAATTCCCTACTGAATGTCTTCTCTGTAAATATTATTTTATTTTCATTTTCTGTTGGTGTCTATTAGAAAAAATATCCAAACACACAAAACAGCCTGCCTTAGGAGCCAGGGGATAGAGTGTGCAAAATTAGATTAAGTAGGGCAGAATAGAACTCCCGGGAACCTTCAAGGGGTAGGTGAGATTGGTGGTGGGAAGGGCAGATTGCCATCATTACCACTGGGTGGTGTTATTTAAAGAGAAACGAGGAGGGGCTATTTCTTTCTGCCTCCCTCCAGCATGTGGCTACCATCAGAATTAGAACCAAGCTTCCTCCACACAACCTCATCCCCCCCACAAGAAGAGTCCACCTCGGGTGCCCTTCCCTGCTAAAATCCGTAGAGGTTTCTGTGTTTGCTTTTAATGAGGAAGGCTGTTTCTCTACAACAAGGCCTTCCCATTGCTTAGCTTTATGACACAAACACTCCCTCCTAAATATGTCATGTAGCACATTCAAAATGAAAATGAATTTAAATTAATTGGGCTTGAGATTCCTTTTGGAGACTTTCACAGGGCCCTTTGAAATAACAGAAATGTCACACATCAGGGTTGGAATGCAGACATCGAGTACAAAGAGTATGCTAGAGGAAGATACAGTTGTCAAAAAGGTATTTTTCCCCTGCAGTGACAGGTGGCTCTGATGGCTCTGGTTCGTCAGCAGGCAGACACATGAGGAAGAGGGGATCAGAAATGAAAGATACCAATGAAAATAATTCCTTCCATGGCTGTGAAGTGATCATGACATCACCATATCTTAACACAGTGCAGAAGACAGGATCAAAATTAAATCTCTCAACCTGCAGAAGAAATTCCTGCCTGATGATGCCTTCTCTACAGCCCTATCTATATTTGTTGGTTCCTCTGAGGATGAGTAGGAAGGGGCAGGACTGAGGAAATGATCTGTCTGTGGCCATGGCTTTCTGGAGACTAGAGGCTGGTTCAGGCAGGGTGTGGTTTTCAGGCTTGAGTCCCTAGTGAGCTTATTCCTTGGAAGCTGGGTACAGGAAGCACCTGGGAGAGGTGTGGTGGTTTGTAGTGTCCAAGGTCCAGCACCAGAGGAGACATATCTTCCGAATCAGGAGGCATAGATTTTCTGATGCAATGGCCCATTTGGACTAAGGCTCTCCCTTGTCTTTAAAGGTTTGCAGATCATGGGAAGGGTGTTTACTTCCTTAGAAAAGAAGGTCTTAGCGAAATACTCTTCCTCAGTCAAGGCTTCTGGAAGTAGCTGATGGCTACTGTCATTACTTTCCCAAAGGAACAGAGGCTGAGAGCTATAGCTGAGAAAACAGCCAGCCACGGAGCCCCTGAATGAAGTCACTTGGACACTGAGAATCTTCCATCCACCCAGTCATAATGGTAGGAAAACATCTTTCTACTGGGTCTGAGTTGAAGTAGATCTGGCCAGGAGATCGAGAGGGGCCTATGAGCATCAAGCTCAGAATGTGGGCGTACATAGGAGCCAAAGTGCTGCTGTTGAGAAAGGATTGGAGAGATGGGCTCCTGGGTGGGTTCCAGTTGCCTGCCTCCTTATATGACTTCCATGGTTCTGCTCCTCCCTGTTTCCCTGAACCTTCGGGAAAAGAACCATACTTACATCCATTAACAGCCTGTACCTAATTCTAGTGATGATGAATTTCCTAAGCTTACGATCTAGAGCAGGCAGAAGTTCTTTATTTTATACCTTCAAGTTTAAGTCCTGCACTGTTATTCTACTGCTGTGGAGTTTGGAGAAAAGGTTTATGTTCATCCTACTATCCCATATTTTTGGAAACCTGGCAAGTCTGCAGGCTTGCTTCCCACTGGTAGTTGTGGGTTATCAGTTCTAGCCTTAGACCTTGGTGTCAAGCCATCATTTTAGCTGTCTGTTGAAAAAATATAGGGGTTGTCTCCAAAACCCTATTAAAATGACAGTTTAAAAAAAAAGTAAAGGCATAAACCTTCAAGGACAAAGATACTGTGAGTGGAGCAGCAGCAACAAAATTTCAAAAGTTGGATTGCAGACGTACACATATCTGATTTAGCATAATAAAAAACCAAATCCCAAGGTCTCAGTGGGGATTGCTGAGAGGCAAACCAGTTTGCTCAGGAATTTCTGGTCCAGGTACTGCTGGAAGTGTGGATGAAGTCAGGGCTAAACACAGAATAAATTTTTAATGAATGTTTAGAGCATGTTTGTTCCCTAGATCCTATCCCAAGTAGGTGGGCAACTTCCTGTTCTTCTCCCTTCCAGAAGACTGGAGATTTATTTTCTGGAGAAGGGAGAAGAGAGGGCCTCTGCCTGGGGGCATCAGGCCCATGGCAGGGCAAGGTTACTGTGCTGGAACTTATATCCTGATGTTAGTGATGTTGGTGCCACCAGCCCCCTTTTCACTTTGGCTTCTGAAACCCTAGAACACAGGCCTGACCTTCCAGAAAGGAATCTGACCAGCCTGGGAGGACAGACTGAAAGATTATGGAATTGAATTTCCCAAAGAAAGAGGCCAGCCGGGTGTCCATAAAGTAATATCTACAATAGGGAAACCATGGCCATTTGTTTGGTTTCCCAATTTTAAACATATACAGACAACTAAGGATCACCAGAAAGCTGAAGAAGACCCCTAACTCACAATGTAGAGACCAAAACAAGTGGGGGGAAAGAGCAACTTTCAGGAAAAAGAGATGATGGAGGAATAAGAAAACTTGAAGAACAACGTATCATTAATGTCATCTGATAGCTGGTAGAAGATATTGCCTCCATGAAACACAGGAAGAGAGAGGCTATGGGAATCAATATCCAGGAAGCAAACATGTAATCTTGAAATTAAAAATATGGTGACAAAAGTGAAAAAGTCAATAGAAGGATTGGAAGTGAGAAGCGTATGTGGGGGGAGTGAGGGATAGGGTTGCAGTGAAGGAGAGCTGAATCATCTTTCATACCGGGAGGTCAATAGTTAATACCAAAAAGTATAAAATTAAAAAATATCAAATAATGTACTTTTATAGATAGAGAAATAAACCTGCTTCCTCTCCCAGCATTTCAGAATAACTGGTAGTAGAATTACCTTTACAACTTAAACAGTTATACAAGTGAACAAATACAAGTGATCATCCTATTGTTATTGGACAATAGGCAGAGCAGAACTGTCCTTGAGAGAAGGAAAACTCTACATGAATTAGCCCCAAGTTCACGCAGCTTTCTGTCTGGGGTTGCTTTATCTAGCATGGTGCAGAGAGGTAGAACCCAAGTGGAGCATTATCTAAACACACACAAAAAAACTCTGCAGAATCTAATATATGAACATGGAAAAGTTGCAGAATACAATGTCAATGCACAAAATGCAAATTAATTTCTATACATTAGCAGGAAACCATTGGAAAATGAAATCACAAGATACTACATATAGTATGATCTAAATTCAAGATATCGTAGATAGATAGATAGATAGATAGATATTGATTCAATAGATAGGAAGAAAGAAAAGATGCTACAGAAAAGGGAAAAAGGCTGCAAGGAAACCTATGGACATTTCCCCCAATATCTACTTCACCTCTAGCTTTTTTAATCAAAATAAATATCATCTCTATCTACCCAGTTACTCAAGCCAGGAATCTGGAAGTCATTCCCGACTCTACCTCTCCCTCAAGCACCACATCCAAACAATCATTAAGTTCTGTGAATTAATTCTTCAAGGACAGTTTTAATCCTTCCACATCTTCCCTCCAAGCTGCCATCCCCCTAGTCCAAGCCATTATCATTTCTCTCTGGGACTGCCTCCTAAATCCTTTCCTCAAATTCTACTCTCACCCTGTTCCAATATATTTTCCACGGAGCAATCATAACAATCTTTTAAAAAGCAAACTGGGTGATGCAACCCTCTGCTTAACACCTTTCAAAGACTCCCGATTGCACTTGAAAGCAACAAAAACTACCTGAGGCACTAACCGAGGCAGAGAGAAATGGGGAGCAATCCCTTGTTTTTTCCCGTTCTCCTGCCTTCCAAAATCCTGTCAATGCCTCCTATTGGCTGAACTCAGCCAGAGGCCAGTGAACAAGGGACTATGGGAAACACAACCTGCAGATACCCGCCTCCCCCTCCACGCCTACCCCAAAGATAGAAAATATCAGAGAAAGGGCAAGAAATGAATCTGAAGGTAAACATGCCCAGGAACTACTTAAGCTTGAAAGGTCGGGGGGTCCTCTCTTGGGAGGCAACTTCAGGCAACGTCTCAGTCCTGAAGAATGAGAAAGAGCAGCTACGTGAAGAATGGGGAAACACAACTTCTCAGTAGAGAGCAGAGCATGGACAGACACTCTGAGACAGAAAAGACTGGTGTGCTTCAGCAACTGAAAGAGGGCAAGTGTGCCTGGGGTATGGTGCGGGAGGGACGGAAAACTGATGAGACTTGAGGGAAAGGAATGGACTGATCACACAGGACCTCACAGATGGTGGAGTAGTCTGGACTTGTGGGACAGTGTGATAAAGACCCATTTGGGGAATACTCTTTTTGGCTGCTGTGTGAAGAGTGGATTGGCCCCAGGCAAATGAGGAAGTGGGAGATCCCAGGGGAGGCTGCTGCAGTCATCCAGGACAGGTGGAGGCAGTGGAGATGAAGAGAAATGGGTGGAGTCCAGGTATTTTTCCTTTAGCCCTTGGCCTAGTGAGGGCCAGGAGTGGGCCCAACACTCCCAAGGTATCCTCTTGGTCTAAGAGCAACTTCTTTTGGGGATCTGTTCCTTGATCCCTGAAGCTCTTTACTCATCATCCTGAGAGCTGCTGGGCTGGAGATGGGGGAGCTCTGTGACCCTAAAATCCTTCAGTGATTCATTGCTCCTTCCTCAGAGTTTCCTGACTGTCTGAGCCTCTTCCCCAGAGACTGGGGCAAAATTCCCCAAAGGCCAGGGGCCACTCACATCAATTGTGTATAAAATTTGTAGACTTTGGGGAAGGACAGAGAGTGCCTGAGGAGAGCTGGACCTCTGCCAATTTAGCTCTTGATTCACTCATTTCCTTAAAGTCCTCATAAGCCACCGGTTTTCCAGCCCATTTCTTCTGACCTGGTTAAAGGCATCTGGCTCCCTTCTAGCCTGACTCCATGCCTGTGTAACTCACATACGTATCAAGTGCAAGGTCAGTGACAACAGTCCTACTTCTTGTGTCTGTGATTGGAATACAGTCTTGACCCACCCAGCTTCTAGAAGGAAGACTTTCATTCACACAGTTCCCAAAAGATCATGAACAATCCACTTACGAGGCCCACTGACCTGTTTCATGGACCTGATCCCACATTTTCTCTGCTCCTAGTTGTAGGGTTCTTCTCTGGGTATGGAGAGGATTCGCTGGATTTTGAAGGGAGTGACTTCCACAGGCAGGAAGATGTTCTAAGCTCACCATGGAGGGTGTGGGATAGAGCTGGGCCTTTACAGATGAGGAAACAAGTCAGTTTGGAGCTCACAGATTACTTAAGGACAATAATAAACTTTCAATTCTGTTACATGCTATGGACATTTACTGGGCATTTCCCTGTTCTAAGTACTACAGAACGTAGAAATTAATCTCAAGATAGGTTTTCACCTTTACACTTTACCTGGGAAAATAAACTCCTTTTCATTCAGCAAACAGCAGAGTCTTTCCTCCTTAGAAAGGCATCTTGCCATCCCCTGCACCACAGTGAAATCTGATTTCTTAGTGGCTCATGTCACACGTAAGGATCCAAGGAACCCCAGGAGATGGCCAAGGTTCAGATTGTCTTGGACTAGAGAACGAAGAGGCAAAATTTTGTCAGCTGAACATTAGAACCCTGCCCTAATCTGATATGATTCCTGCATATGATTCTCCTTACAGCATCCTCATGAAATGGCTGGCTGTGTACACTCAGTTCTCCCACCTGCAAAGTCATATTTGCTGCCTGCCAGGGTTACTCATTCTATTCAGAAAGTTCTGTTTTATATTGAACATAAGCCTGCCTCCTTCCAGTGTGATTGTTCTATATTCCCAATTGACTCAGAACAAAATCTTCCCCTTTTCTACATGAAGTCCTGGTAGTGAAGACTGCTGTCATGTGCCTTCTGATTGTTTTCTGGGCTCAGCCACCCATTTCCTCCAATTCTTCCTCCTGAGGCTTGGTTTTGCCCTTCCTCATCATCCTGGGTCTTCCCCTGGACTCACTTCCTGCGACGGTGTGAGAGCCCAGACTAAACCCAGTGTTCCGTGCGTGGGTGGGCTCTCTCCTGAGTTCACCGTGGCCATCAACCCCTCCCTCGGGGACTCTACTGATACCTATCCTTTTTGTACCTCATTTTCCTGGTCTATCAAAAGGATATAAAAATAGTATCTATCTCATAGGGTTGCTTGAGGATTAAAGCAGATAATCCATGTAAAGTACTTAAAACACTGCCTAAACATGGTAAGTTGACTTCGCCTGGGTCTTCTCCAGAGCCTGAGACAATGACTTACAGGCAGGAAATTTATTTGGGGAAGAGATGGCCGGGAATAGGAGTGAGGACCTTGGAGGTTCACATACTGATCCTGAGAAGAGTGAAACAGGAAGGAGGGCATGTTCTCAAGTTAGTCACCACTGTGGGCAACTGGGGCTCAATTCCATCAGGGTCCTCTGAAAAGAGCGTATCTAGGAATCAACCAGCTGAGGGATGGACGAGAGGAGCGTTTATGATTGTCCATTGCTTAAGGATTACTTTACTGTATGACCACTTCCTCACACTGCCTGACAGCATATGGGATACCAACAGGTTCCCATAGTTGTCCCACACTGAGGAATCCCAAAAGCAAGAGGTACAAGGTGCAGCTGAAAAGAGGTGCTATCAGGTTATACCTGCACAAAGGTGATTGCCCCAACAAAAGCTGGGGAGAAAGGTGGGCTAAAAAGATGTGAAGTAGGTATAAGGAGTGTCCGATACATATTGCTCAATAAATCTTCGCTGTTAAGATTATTATCATTCACATCATCAAAATTAATGCACTCCAAGTTATTTTCACTTTTTGCCAGCCACAGGCTGGTCCCGCTCACTCCCTTGGCATCATACCAAATTTCCCCAATAATGTTAGCACTCCATATAGTGACATCTAAAGTCTATCCGCACCGATGTCATGCAAATTGTACGCTTAGCAGTGCATTCTGATCCTCCCCTGCTGTAGACTTGCTTGTAATCCTGATGTATCCTTTGCTTACTGCGTTTGAACTTCTTAAGCTGCCAAATGGATGGTTAGGGGTGGGAGGAGGGCAGTATCATAAAGCCTTTCTCCAGGTTGGAGAAAAGGGCTTTTCTGAGGCACCTGCAGGGAGGAATGGTGGATTTTTCTGCCCAAAAAGAAGCCGGGGGCACACACCCTTAGCCAGTGGTCCTCTGAGGACACAGAAGTGGACCTCAGTACATCTCTTAAGAGCGGGAAGAGAATGAATAAGAGGTAACAGCTTTGTAGTTACACATGTAGACACCAAGGAAGAGAGGAACACGCTCGGGAATGCCCAGAGGCAGGTCAGAAGATGCTCCATGCCAGAGTGAGAAAGACGGGGAAGAGCCAGGGACAGGCCACACCCTCTCCTCCTTGCGTCGTGTCCTTAGCCAAAGCATGGCCTGCGATGAGGAAGGGGAGATCTAAAGTCACAGTTCAGACCGGAAGTGATCAGAAAGCCCAGAGTTGCCCAAGATATTCTTAAAGGATGAGAAGGGGAGACTTGACAAAGCACAATGGAGGGCAGAGACTGGGGGAAAATCTCTTCATGTGTGTGCCCTGCAGAATTCAGAGAGTTCATTCAAAAGGTTACATTTGTGGAGTGGTGGACCAGAGGGTCCCCACTGTGGGGCCAATTCCGCAGCAAGACCCCATCCCTGGCTTACTTTCCTACACAGCAGTCCAAGGAGTGGGAAGGTTTGTGGCAGCCTTCCCTGCCCAAATCAGAATGTTATGCTTGATTGTTTTCCTCACTCCTTCCCTGGAAACAATGCTGAATAATAATCAGATGACGTCTCCTACTTTTCTGTAATTTCACGCGGGAAGGTGGCTGGCCAGGGTGGGCTAATCACCCCTGGCCTTCCCATCTGTGCTGGAGAGGAAGCCTGGCACTCAGCCACGGGTGCTCCGATCTGTGCTCCAGGCAAAGGAGCTCCTGACAAGCGAACTGACACTTCCATTGCTCTCATGCCAGTGCAGGGCACAACTTTAATTAAAGGGGGTTGCTTAAAACTGCAGGAGAAGAGCTGGGGCTCAGGCACTCTTCTCCTATGACATCAGCTCGCTGGCGGGCATTCTCTCTCCTTTCCTAGGGACTAATCTTCCCTTGGCAGCCGTCTTTCTCTGACTTCAGACCACTGAGATTTCTTTAACTTCTGTCTTCAAAATCCTTTGTAAAAATAAACTCTGAGGCCAGATCTGGTGGGAGGTGGAGCAGGAAGGAGCTTCTTCTCTGTGGGCCGCCTTTTGGAGAAGAGTAAGTTCTTTCTGTACCGTCTCCTGCCCATTCTATGCCCCCAGCCTGGTATTGTGTGCTTAATAAGAGTACAAAAAAAAAATGAATGCCCAATTCAGCATTGCATGTTGTGTAAGAGGTATTTAATTTGATCTTAGACTACAGGCACGGATACAATCTAATGGGGAAAATAAGCTGTCTCTCATTAACCATCCTGCGGTGATGGCCCCAGGGGCCTGGAGAGTCTCTGAAGGGCAGGGATGAGGAGCAAGCTTGGTTGCTCAGGACCCTGGGGACCTCATTCCCAGTCTGCTTCCTCAGCACATTCCTGGGAGTGGGAAGGGGCAGGGGGGCTGAGAGGAGGACTCAGTCACATTTCCACATCGGTTTGGACGAGTTCCAGTTGGCTGACCTCCTGGCCATCGTGCCGGACACTGCACTTGCTAGTCACTGTCCACTAGAAACAAAGCTGAGTCTTTATTTATTTTGCATTTAGTTGTTTTAAAGGGGGAGGAGGTCTTGCTTGGTTTGCAGGTGGGGATGTTTTTTCTCCCTTGAGTAGGATATTGTAATTCTGCTCTGCCTTCTTGAAGTTGATCTTTTGCAGGCTGCCATAGTTAAAGGAAGGAGAGGGGAAAGCCGAATAAATAATCTGACTGTGCTTGACAGCTAGGTGTCAGAGACAGATAGGGGAAGATAAGGGCCTATTCCTGGTGACTTATTCTTGGTATGAAATTTATCAAGACAGGGAGGAAGGCTTTGGTGAGAATGTTTAATCAGAGGAAGTGGTGAACGATGGGCAGACTCATTACGTCCACCCTCTGCAGTGCGATCCCGAGGAACAAGAAAAACTGTGCCTTTGTCTGCCCTTCTTAACAGTTTTAATTTTTAAATGCATTAAAATTCTTTTTAAATAAGTGAAGAGTTCTGAAGGTTTTTTAATAACTCTGACTTGACTAAAAGTTGGATTGAAAATGTCATTTTTTTTTTTCTGGAAAATTTCCCCAGCCTTTGAAGTACTCCCAACTATATTCTCCCTTCAGAGGGAAAATGGTTGTTTTGAGAGTTGCCTTTTAAGCAGCAATGCTGTTTTTGCTCTGCTGAGAGCTGCTCTTGTGCACTTCAAAAGCAGAGCGTGTCAGCCTTCGCTACCCTGCTTCTCCCTTTTGAAGTAAGCGTGGGGGCAGCCCTGTCTCCTAATCACACTTTCTCCCTTTTCCATGGCACTTAACAGTTTTCAGAGCTCTTTCACAGCTATTATCATATTTTATCCTCATCAAAACCCCTGAGGCAGGCAGGGCAGGCATCTTTATCCCCATTTTACAGATGAGAAAGCTGGGGGCTCAGAGGTGGAGATTTGCCCCCAAACCAGAGGAAACTGGACCAGAACCCAGCCTTTAATGGCCACACCCATGCTCTTTCTACCGAATAGCACTGCCTTGCCCCATTGGCATTGGGAACCAGCTATTGAGGAGCTGGGGTAATTGGACGGCTTGCTCTTGGTTTTGTTCTGTGTGCAAGACATGCTCTCTGAGGTGCTCTGTGGGCAGTTCTGGAGACCCTGTTTGGAATAAATCCACAGACTTCCACTGGTTCAGTGGAGCAAAGTAGTGTCAGATGTAAAGCTGAGCATCGGCAGGTCTTGTCTCCTGCCCCTGTGCTCCATAAATTCCAGCAGCTGTAGCTACTTCTCCCTCCACCTCTGGACTCAGCCCAGGCCTGGCCCCTTTGAGCAGGAACATCTGTCTCATAAGCCCTTGGCTCAGAAGCTGCAAAGCCCAACCAGTTTATGGAAATACCGTCTTTTGGTGATTAAGCTTCAGTATATTATTAATTTTTGTCCCTTGTATTCAGTTTCCCACAGCTTAATCTCTATGGCTAGGACCAAATCCAACTCAGAAATCAAACTTCTAAAATAAGCAGTCAGCTCTTCTACCTGCACATCCAGTAACTGAAACTTATAGACATTTCTTTCAGTGTAGACACTCCATGCTCAAAATACTTTATTTATTCATTTCATCAATGGGTTCATCCAACAAACATGTTGTATGCAGTAGCTTCCCTTGAGATGTTGGCAGAACAATGAGAGAGTCCAATGCAAAAAGAGGCAAAGACCCTTCAGGGTGGGGGTCCAGGGTGGGAGTGAGCCCAGGAGCTGTGGTCATCTCAGCCCAGAACTGGAAGTCCTGGAGAAGGAAAGCCTGATCTAGGTTCCTGAAATGTGAGTGTGTATAAGCCAGGCAAAGATGGCACAGGGAAGGGCATGGGGGGCAGTGATGGGAGAGAAGGCATTCGCAGAGGAGGAAGCAGCACAGAGAAATGCCAGAAGGTGGGTGTAGGGTGCACTGGGGGCTAAAAGTAGCTCATTGCTAGAGCACAGAGTTTGGAGAAGATGCAAGGGGTAATAGATGAGGCCAGAGACTGAGGGCTTCGTCCTAAAGGGATGCATTAAGAATCTTGGCCTTTATCCTAGAGGCAATATACAGCATTTAATAAAGGTTTGAAGCAGAATGTCATGCTTAGATTTACATTTTAGAAAGAACATTGAGATTGCAACCTAGAGAATTCTGAATAAATAGACAGAGACCCAACCCTTCCTATAGGCCTGCTCGAGACCTGGGTGATTTGAGAGGGACAGTCAGAATAGCATAGTAGCTCCCCATTTCCTTGGATTCCATAAGCTTGTCCCCTTATTTAGCAAGGTCATCAAAACCAAAATGCTTGGCTTGGGCTGTTTTAGTTCCCCACAGGCATACTTCTGCAAGCTAGGATTTAATGATATTTCATTTATATAAGAACCATCCATCTGGAAAAATGCTCTGTGCTTTTATCAAACTGCAGATAAAGGTTTTGCTCATCAAGTACCCAATATCCTTTATTTGAGGATCCCCTAGGAATGAAAGTTCCTTTTATTTAGCACCAAGAAAATATTCACCATTTTTCATATGTAAAATGGGGGCTGGGCTTTTGGGAAGGTCTACTATGATCACATATGTGAATTCCCTTGGGTCCTATTGAGCACTAAATAAACATCTGCTTACTTCTCATGATTTATATGCAACCTTTAATTATAGAAAGTGGTGGACTGATATGGGCTTGGAACCAGGTAGATGTAGCACAGATCCTGGCGCTACCATTTTCTAGTCAGGGATCTTGGGCAATGTATTTAAAAATCTATGAACCTCTGCTTCTTTATCCCTAAATCTGGGAAATTAACAATTTTCTCATCAAGTTATTAAGACAAGTAAATGAAATACTAGATGAAAAGTGCTTGCCACATTGTAGACACTGAGTGAATATTAGTTTATTTTCTGCTTCTGCAAACAAACCTGTAGGTTTCCTTTCATCAGCATGTAAGGACTATATGAATCAGCTTCCTTCTTTTTCCTTCTTAACTGACAGGAAACTGGGAGCTCACTCAGAGATTACTGACAGTCTCCTGCCAGCATTTGTTCTTGTGCTGCTCCTTTTTTCAGGTTTCTGTTTGTTTTCATTTAGCATTGTCCTACTTTGTCTGTGTTTATATTTTATAACCTCTTCAAATACTTTTTTTTGAAGCTGACTGATTATAGGTCCATAATAGATTCACTAGGTAAACTTATTTGGTTATTAGTTCCAGGACTAGCCCTGGATTTGATCCTTTGGAGAACTGACCAATGTACTGGTTTTTGACTGTTAAAATCCAGCATTGGCTTGCAATCTCATAAATGCAATAGTGGAGGTGGGAGAAACCATGGATAGAAATAGCTATCCATCCTGTAACAGATACTATTGTTTGGCGGTGGTTACCTTCAGCAGTGTGTTGAGTATAGCACATTGGCTTGAGCAAAAAGGGAGGGTATGGTTGATGAAAATGAAATGTTCAGGGATTAACTGGTTTCAGATAAAGCTTGATCAGGGCTCGTACACTGTCACCAGAACCTGGACCACCTTTGTCTAATCTCCACTCTTCTTCGTGTGTTGACTTTATGCTTGGACTCAAGTTCTGGCAAGGCACTGGGAGCAGTGACAGCCTACAACCTTGAGACCAAGCTTGAGCATCTTTCTGCCCCTGTCCAAGAATTCCTAGAAAAGTCTTGGTACATCTTCTTCACTCTGATTGAATTTTGTTATATTCCTTCTTTGTTCCTTCCTCATTACGACCAAGCTGATGTGATATTCTGATTAGCTTAAGCCATTGAAGGCCCACCTCTGGAGCTGGGGGTGGGTCACTTTGCCTAATTGCCATGGAATGAGAATGGGAAAGGGTGGTTTTCAAAAAATTTTTGAAGGTTTTGCTTTTTTCCATAGAAAGGTGAATTGATGCTATGCAGTCAAATGAATAAATAAAACTATGCTGAGATCAAAACAGGATAAGTTACTTACCTACACAGCTCACCTTTAAGACTACTCTTTCATACTTTGTTTATAAACTATCTTCCCAGGTTCCTTTATCAGCTGGATTCCTATTAAATTCCACCAATGGGAGGCACTAGACTGGAGGAAAGAAGAAGAAAAGGGAGGAATTTCTTTTGGTTTTCCAACTCCCTTCATCTTCCCTCCAACAGTAACAGACAGTTGGCCCCAGCCTTAAGTTTCTTTTGGCTCTTCCATCACTATCTTTGCCTTTAGTTCTTCATTGTCATTGTTTCTAGACATTATAACTAAAGTTAAATGACACACATTCCACTGGGCACGTACAAAGTCTGCCCTAGAAGAAAATAGCTTATACTCCAAAATGACTCAAAGATCTTGCTAATTTACATACATGGGAAATAATGTGGGAATGATTTCTAAGGAGATAGACCAGGGAAGGTGGGATAATATAGTGTATCCTGCTGAATTTATCTATATGCTTTGCTTGGTTAGTTGACTGAAGTCTAGGCTCAATGATGTTGAGATGCTCAAACTTCCCTGGTGTTCCAGTTTGCCAATTCTGCCATTAGGCAAAATATCAGAAATGGATTGGCTTTTATAAAGGGGATTTATTAGGTTACAAATTTATAGTTCTAAGGCCATAAAAGTGTCCAAACTAAAGTATCAACCAGAAGATACTTTCACCGAAGAACAGTCTATGGCATCCCGAACACCTCTGTCAGCTGGGAAGGCACGTGGCTGGTGTCTGCTGGTCCTTTGCTCCCAGGTTGCATTTCAATATGGCATTCTCCAAAATGTCTCTGGGCTTTTGTCTTAGCTCCCTTCTCTCAGCATCTGTGTATCCTTGCTTCTTTCTCCTTGGGCATTTCTCTCTAAGCATCTGGCTTAGCTTCTCTGGGGCCAACTCTGGGCTTCATCTCCAAATGTCCTTCTCTCTGCAACTCCAAGCATCTCTCAGTGTCAGCATCTGTGTCAGCTCTTAGCTCTCTTAAATACTCCAGTAAACTAACCTGAATGGGCAGGGTCCATACCGCCATGGAAATAATGTAATCAAAGGTTTCACCCACAGTTGGTTGAGTTATAGCTCCATGGAAACACTCAATCAAAAGTTTCCACCAAACAAGATTGGATTAAATGATCATGGCTCTTCTGGGGTCCATAACAGTTTCAAACTGGCAAACCTGCCATAATATAGAGGAAAGAATCAAAAGGTTTAGGAAAATAAGAATGCTGAGATAGATTTGACTTGAGCAATTTTTGCACTCACCTAGCCCCACTAAATCCATGGAAAGGGTTCAGATTACACTTTAATTAGGGTACTGAGAAGGGCATTAGTGAGGGGAGGACCAGAAGTCCTGAATGGCTCTGCTGTGGACTGCCATCTGTAGGCTGGAGGGTGACACCATTGATATGGTTTCCTGATTTCAGTGGGATGGAAAGAATTCTGAAGTAGCAGAAGCCAAGTAATAACACCTAACTGCCAGGGACAAGGTGGGCATAATTACCACAATGAGCAGCAAGGCTGAAGTGGAACCAAAAGGTTTAACCTGCAGAAATCTTCAGCAGTGGCCAATTGATCACAAATTCCCTAGAAATGAATTTGGTGGGAAGCCTGTGAAAATGTTACTTCATTTGTGCAACAGGAAAAACTACAATCTAGTAGTCAAACACCTAGAGAGAGGTGTCAAAATGAAGAATCCAAGTCCCCCACCCAGTTTCAGTACTCAAGTCAGTTCATGGACCCAGAGCCTCTTGACTATAGGGAAGGCTGGATTTTCTTGAGGCAGGTCCCTGCAGTATCATTTCCATATATTTCTCCACAACTTCTTCAAAGGGATCTGAGGCCATTCACTAGGATGACCGTGCATAGGAGAATGGGTAGTGCCCAGACCTTTTAGGAATGACTAGACATTGACTCTGATTTGATGTTAATCCTTAAGGAAACCAAATGCTGCGGTCCACTGGCAGAGTTGAGGCTTCAGGAGGTTTGGTGATAAGTTGGCTCCAATTCTGTCTCATAGTAGTTTCAGTGGGTCTCCTTGTGTTTAATGTATACTTAGAACAGACCTACTCAGCAACTAGTAGAACCCTCCATAGTGGCTCTCTGATCTAAGAAATAAGGACTTCCATTGTAGGAAAGATCAATCAGAAGCCTCTGAAATTTGCCCTCCCTACCAAGTTAACAAGGCAAAAGCAAAACCATATCTCAGGAAAACTGCAGACATTAGTACCACCATTAAAGATGTGAAACATGCAAATATGGCAATTCCTCTCTCATCCCCATTTAATTTGGTTGACTTGGTTTGTGCAGAAGGTGAATGGATTTTTGGAGAATGGGGAATACTGTAAACTTAATCAGGTGGTAACACGAATTTCAGCTGCTGTTCCAGATGTGGAATCTCTCCTAGAACAAATCAGTACAAACCCTGCAGACTTTTACACAGCTATTTGCATGGCAGAAGTTTTGAGCACTATATCAATTTACAACGATCACAAGGAGGAGTTCTCTTTCACCTGCCAGGGGCTACAGTACACCTTCATTAGTTTCCGCAGGCTGTGCCAGTTCTCCTGTTCTTTACCATTATCTAATTCAGTGATATTAACAGTCTTGACATTCCACAGAACATCACACTGCTGGTCTGGAAAAGCAGAAAGTACCAAGTACCTTGCAACGTTTAGGAAAAAAATTAGTGCCAGAGGATAGGAGACAAATACATAAAAATTCAGGGGGCTCCTCCTTAATGACATATCTAGGGCTCCTGTGATCTAAAGCATATGCCCTTCAATGTGGAAGACAAGTCCCTGAAGTCATCTACCACTGAGAAGATGGAATGATATTTGCTGGGCTTCTTTAGATTTTGGAGGTAACATATGCCATATTTGAGTTGATGTTTACACCAATTTATCAACTGTCCTGAAAGTTCTGAGTGAGTCTCAGAGAAAAAGAAGGCTCTGCAGCAAATTCAAGCCTCAGGGCAAGCTGCTCTGTCTCTGGGTCCCTGTGACCCAGCAGTTCCAAAGTTCCACAAAGCTTCTGAAGCTCTATGTGTCCTCTGGAAAGAATCACAGTCGAGAGCTCATGCCTCTTTTACAGACAACTATTTTCTTTTTATTTAAGGGCTTCTTGCTTGCTATTTTTCCCTGGCAGTGCCTGAACATCTGACCACAGTACTCCAAGTGACATGTGATCATTAATTGAGCATTACTGGACCCTTGAAGTCATAAGGTTAGGCATGCATAGAAGCAATCCATTATCATGTGATGATATAAATGATATGAATGATCAAGTCCAAGCAGGTTTTGAAGACCCATGAAAATTGCACCGGCAGGTGACATATACTCTTATGGCACTGAGTCCTTCTGCATTGCCTCCTCTCCCTCGTTCCATGTCTGTTGCATCTCGGTAAATTCCCTATGAACAAAGGACCTTCCTAAAACTTGGGACCTATTTTACAGATAGTTTTACATGCTATTCTGGCACCCACAGGAAGTGGACTGCTACAATATTACTACAGGTAGTTTATATTAATGTTCTGCCAAATATTCTGGTTCTTATCTTCACAGTTCCCCTTTTTGTTTGGAATTCATCAGTCCATGCTCACTCTGTCTTTCGTCTTCACCATCTTAACAGATTGGCTGGTTATCTTAGAGGGGCAAGATGGTTGCTGCACTTCTAGTGTTATTCATAGTCAATGCAGAAAGAAATAATAACAGAAATGCCAGTTGTCTTTCCTGTTAATCAAGAAAGCCACCTTAAGAAAACTTCTGCTGTCTCATTGGCCATAATTGTGCTGTATGACCACCTCTAGCTGTAGCAATAGCTGAGAGAGTATTTAACTTTTCATCTTCTGTAGTGAAAAGCAGCAAGTGAGAAGGGCCTGGAAATGGTGGTTGTGCCCATCGACCAGCAATGTCCGCAACAGGCATAACTAGAGATAACTGTTCTTACTGACAGAAACTGCTTCCTGGGATCCTCTGGGAAGGTTACATTATCCACAGACAATAGATGCTGGCCATCTTTTCCTGTTCCAACTGATGAATGCAAATCATCTAAAAACTATCAGAAGAGGTATATATATGATCATATATATGATTCTTTATATAGGGTGCAGTCTGATTCTTGCATTAAAGTCTCTGAAAGAGTTAAATAGGCTTGGCTCAGTAATGACATTGTACAACTTGGGCCAGGTTTGATTTCTGTCTGTGGTATGTGATGACAAGATCAATACATGCTTCCAGGTCTTAGGTTATCTTTACTTGCATTTCCAATTAAGAGAAACTAACCACACAGACTATTTTAGATTAAAATACCCAAGGACCTGCAGTTTATGTAGAACAAAACTGGCGTTAACTTTGAGGATACTCAGTGGGCTGATGGGTCTAAAATTGAGGGGAACCAGAGAAAGCCCTCTTTAGGTTCATGAGATAGACCTGGGACCACACCTGCCCCGTTATGTGGGGTAAACTGTTTTTACAAGAACCAGATCCATAAGAAGTAGGGAAGGTTTAAAGGAATCCTACAACTAGAAATCATCCCAAAACCTTCTCTGGCTTCAGGCCGTTAATTAGATGTGTATCACTTGGGAGAATTCTGAATTCCATTTGATATGGAGTGGGCATCTTATTGCCACAGATTAAGAACTGTGTTTCACCCAGACAACTTATGTAACTCTTCTGAAGCCTTGCCATAAGTCACTATTTCATGTGTGAGTGTGGCAACATTTTAGTAATATTAAAAAAATTGAAGTATAACATACATCTAGAAAACAGCTCAAATCATAAACGTACAGTTTGCTGACTTTTCATTATTTGGACAAATGCATGTAACTTGTACCCAGATCAAGAAATGGAACATTACCAGTACCCTAAAAGCTATTCCCCTTGTGCTCCCCCCTCCCAGAAAATGTACCTCCCTCCAAGGGTGATAACTACCTTGACTTTCAACAGCAGAGATATGAGTAGCCCACTTTTGAAATCTACATAAGTAGAATCATAAAGCATGTAGTCCTTTGTACTTGGCTTCTTTCACTCAATATTACAATTATGGGATTCATTCATGTTGATGTGTGCAGTTATAAGTTCATTCATTCTCACTGATGTGAAATATACCCTTACATGAATGCACCACTGTTACTTTATCCATTCTTCTGTTAACAGTCATTCGGGCAGTTTCAAGAGTTTGGCTATTATGCACAGGCTTCTATGAATAGTCTTGTACATGAATTTTGATGAACTTGTGGACACAGTTTCTGTTGGATGGAATTGCTGGGTCATGAGGTATGCATTTTTTTCAACTTTAGTAGACATAAGCTACTTCTTTCCCCAAATCAAAAGTCACTGTTAACCCTGGGGGCTCACAGCTAGGCCTTCCTCTGAAAGGAGTGGCATCCCTGACTTCTTGGGATAAAAAGAGCTTCTGATTTGAAGTATAATTAGTTTATGGCATCTTCTCATAGGCTCTCCTTAAGATTCCATGTTGCTGATTTTTCTAGATTTTTATTCTTTTTGTGATGCTTCCTGGAAATCCTCATTCAACCAACTTTTTTACTGCTCATATTTGAGACAGTTACAAGCCTACCATGTGCTGGGCACTGTGCGAGATGCTTAACCTGTTTTACCTGATTAAACTTTGAAACAATCCTGTTACTGATGGTAAATCCTCTGATCAGAAAGAGTTGTTGTGGAGCAAGGACTGAGGCCCAGGCCAGTCTGCTTATCTCTTTCTGTCATTCAATATTGCTCCCCAATTTATTCTGATAACTGGCTTTAAGAAATTTGGAAGTTACTAAAAGCAGAAAGACACATTTCATAACTCTTCTAACTTGCTGTTTTCTGCCATCAGAGACAGTGTGGGAAAACCTAGTGACATTGCTCGTAGATGGCTAAAGCTTTGAAATGATTTGAAAATCTACCAAGTGGCCTTGGGGAATAAGTAAGAGATGGCACTAGAAAGCTGAAGATTGTGGACCAACCTTGGCTGAAGCAGGGGGCTGTGCTGGTGCTGTCCCTTGCACCAGCTCCTGGAGCTTAGTGTTGTCTCCTGAGCACACAGAGGACGGGCTGCTCCACCCATCTACCCATTCATTCAGTAAATGCTTTGGAATCATATCAAGTTCAAGTGCTATCCTTGGCCCAAGAGATACAGAGAAGTGAGCAATAGGGTGTCTGCCCAGGAGGAGCTCATAGTGTATTGGAGAAAGCAGGCAGTTAAGTAAATAATTGCACAAAAATGCTGAGGTGTCTGACAGGAATATGTATGAGATGGACCGAGGCACAAAAAAGTGGCCAGTTCTGCTGGGGCGAGGGGCTCACCCTGAGGGTAAGTGGGATCCAACAGAAGAGGATGTTTGAAAGATGAATAGTGGATGGCATGGGAGCCAGGTGTGAAGGGAGAATGAGGCTGGAGAGAGGACAGGGAGTAGGCCTGAAGGCAGGGGGTGCCATCACAGGGCTTCAGCACAGAAGCAAGCTAGCTGTCCTAGTTAGCCTGTGTGTGAAGGGAATGTCTAGCTGCCGATTTCTGGAAAGGGTCTTTGACCTGTTTTCTGGTCAGCAGCACCTCTGGAAGGTAGTGGTGGGCTTGCGAGAGGCTGGATTTGTGGGGGAAGCAGGCCCTGCCTTGTGGAAGGTGGGCATGTGGTTGTGATGTCCCCACAAACACATCTCTGGAAAGTCGCAGGTCTGTCAGCCATAGACAGCTGCCTGGGATAGCCAGGACGACTTTCCAGCTCTTTTCCAGGCTGGAATATGGAGCCTTATGAGCGTTTGTCCTCTAAAGTCTAGTACTCCCTGGGGACCCCTGTGCTGTGTCTGAGGGGGTGCATATTGTCAGTGAAGTGAGCTTTTATACTCCCAGGGAGGAAACTGTGATGTTATCATCAACTCAAATTGGGTTCAGTGCTCCCAAGAGAGACTGCTGCTGGTGAAGTGCTGAAAGTGCTCCCTCAGTGAAAGCTGCCCTCTAGCCAAGCATGCCCAGGGATGTTAATTCCACCAAGTAGAAATAGAGAATGGGGTCTTTCCTAACCGTGATCTCCTAGCAAAAGAGCCTGAATCTCTGCCCTTGCATCTGGCGGACATCTCACCTGGTGTGTCCCTCTTGCCCAAGCTCTTGCAATGCTTGAGAAACCTTTTCCATAAATGTTGGCAGGAGAATCGAGTGGGCTGATGATGAAAGGCTCAGGGGAATTCCTTCTGATCAGGGCTAAGACTAGTGACCCGCGAGTCCCCGAATCTAAGGGCCCAGGGAAACTTCCCTCTAGACAAAAGCAGCCGTGCTCTCCACTCTACCTCACATCTAGTCATGTGACAGACGTGCCTGGTGGAAAGGGGAGTGTTCCAGGAGAAAGGGGGCTATGTGGCCTTGTGCCAGGTGAAGTGGTTGAGGCTCTCCTACATGGACACCCGTTTTTTCCCTTCTGCTGGTAACAGACTCTGACTCTTTCCAGGACTGGACAGCTGGCCCAATTATAAGCTTGTGGGCAAAAGGAAGATGAAAGGTTAGCATTGTGTCATCTGAGAAGATTTCCTGCTGTCCTAGTTCCTGCTGCATGAAACAAGCTTGTCCCTGAGATTCCACATTCAAAAGCCAGCTTTTTAGTTCATTCTCCAATTTTGTGAGCTACATGAGGATCCTTTAGATGAATCACACACACGGACCACACTCTTTTTTTTTTTTTGCTTAAGTCAGAATTGGTTTCTGTTGTGGCAGCAGAATTTTGATCGATACAGAAATTGGTTCCAAAAATTCGTTGTAGGCAGCAGGCCCTCAGGGTATGTGGAATTGGTAATGGGCCCAAATAAGTATATAGGGAAGGAGCAGCTCATCTTGTTACCTGTTGTGCTCCCCTGAGAGCAGAAGCTCAACAGGGTGTAGCACTGGGGACCAGCAGATGCTGAAACGGACCAAATAAGGGGATGAGACATGGGGGATGTAAGGTAGTTTGGTTGGAAAGACAGGGAATGAAGCCAAATGGGCAGGTAACAAAGAAAAGTTTTATTTGAGAGAAGCCTCAGGGCAGCCCCGGCCCCACAGGCAGAAAGGCTGCTTGGAGGGGAAAGCACGCAGTTGGGTAGTGGGATTTTCTTTTAATAGGGCTGCTTGCCAATCAGGAGGGGTTACATGGTGTAAGGTATGTGAACTTTGGCCAATAGGGGGTTACACATAGTTTATCTTGTAACTTTGGCAGTGCCTGGTTTGTGCATTTGAACAGGAGAGGTGAGGGGGGAGGGAATAAATTTGTGAGGGAAAGGGAGGGGGGGCAGTGATGGACGAGAACAAAGAAAATGGCCTGAAAATGGGGAAAGAGAGGGGGCAGCAACTTGAGGCATGGTCTGATCTTCAGCCTGGTTTTGCAAAACAGGGAGATGGGGGAGGGGCCCAGGGCCCAGACCTAACAGGGGAGATGGGTACTTTGAAGAGCATCTAATAGTCTAAGCAGCTAAGTCTAAGTGACCTTACCTAAGCTCAAACAGCAAAATGCTCTTCTTAAGGTAAATAATCTCTCATTGCTTATTGAGAGTAGCTGTTGCACTGATACTCCTTAAAAAAAATTCCAGGATTGAGTCTGAATTATAACACTAGTTAATTCACAAGCTCATCAACTAGGGGCATCTGGAGGTGGGGGCTCAGGGCCTGTGCTCATGATCCTAGGATGGATTTCTGTGAACACCTGGAGGACTGGAGGACCCTGCCTCTTCAAAGCCCTCTGAAATACTCCCCCACTCCCACCCCTCTTTTGCCTGCAGAAGCAGCGCTGACACTCTGCACCCCCACCACCTCATTATTGTTGCCTGAATGAGCAAGATTTGGACTCAATATGAACTGGAGGGTGAAAAGAGTCATCAGGATACAGAAGAAAAAACTTATGCCTGGAATTAATTGCAGGTCCACAGTCTGGGGAAATTGGGGAGGCATAAATTTTGGGATTGCTTAACTAATGAGGGGGCAATGTAATTTAAAATGAGGCAGAATCTATTGTCATAGGTCAGCCCATCAGACTCTGTACCTGCTGTGTTCCTGCTTGGCCAGTCAGCTGGAATCCAACAATTTGATGCGTTCATTAATGAAAATCTGTATTGAAGACTGGGCCATGCCGAGTGAAACCAAAAGGGTCAGAGAGCTCGGCAATATTGCAGAGTAGGGAATTCACAGACCAAACCTCTTCCTGTATTCTCTGGCAGTGTCCCAAAGACTCTTCTATCTCATTTGCCTTGAGGAACGGATGGTAGGAGAAATGCCAGGGTCTTTTTAAAGTGCTCTTCCTTGAGTCCCTCCCTGGGCTAGTGGATAGGGCTTAATCAAAATGGTATGAAGAATCAAGGGAGGCACAGCCCAGGGCATGGCTAGAAGTAAAGCCATTGTGGTCATGGTAATAGAACTAGTGTAAGCTGGTAGTCGGGGCTGGTGCAGGAGCGTCTGTGCGGAGATAACCAGCTGTGATTAATTAATCGTGTGGCCCCCAGAGACTGTGACCATCTCATCATCTGTATCACTCGGCTAAGGCTAGGCTGTGCTGCAGTAATAAACTCCCATGGTCTCAGGGGCTTAAAATAGCAAAGATTTAAATCTCACTCACTTAACACTATCTTCTACTGAGGGTTAGTGGGTGTGGGAGCTGGGGGATGGGCTGGGCTATGATCTTCACAGTCACTCAGGCGCCCAGGTCCCATTTGAGCCACGTTCTCAAATGATGCCAGCCACCATTCCAGACGGAAAGGGGCATCTAGAAGTGCTCATGTGGGCAATTAAATACTCAGTCTCAAAGGAGGGACATGTGGGATTTCTTACTGGTAAGAACTAGTCATATAGTCTCACCCAACCAAATAGGAGGCCAGGAAATGCAGTCTTATTGTGTGCTTAAAAGTGAAGAACTGAAAACATTTGGCAAACAAAACTAATTCCTGACTACTGCACTATCCTCTTGAACATCACGCAGCACCTACGATCTGGGAAGAAGTTCTTTGTGGCCTTTTAAATAACAACATGGGAAATTAGAGCTTGACTTTCATACAGGTTCCAGCAGCATACGCCAGTACCACCTAGAAGTGAATTGCTGGGGAGTGATATCCCCACGCAGGAGCGACGTGAACTACCAATGGAGAAGGAGCTCCCCGTGAGGCAGGGGTGTGGTGGGTGGGCGAGGGGGATGTGGGCAGAATGTTGCCTGGAAGGAGTGATGACCTGAGAGGTCAGGATCTGCTCAATTCCTGAATAGTGAGAATCTTGGAAGGAGCAAAACCACCAGAGAGTTGTGGATATAAGAAAGGATAAACTCTCCAAATGGGCCCAGAGCATGTCAGTGCCCACACTCTGGCAAGCATGGCCCAGAAAGCTCCAGATCACATATTCTAGAAGCAAGAAGCAAGCACTATTCTGCATTCATATGCCATTTCTCTTAGATTCACTTCACAGGTCCAGGAATCAAAAGGATGCCACTGCTTACAATCCCCTAGCTTTACTTCTCATTCACATGACTCAAAGTTCTGCTAGACTTTTTTAAATTACATGCAATAAAATTCTCTCTTCATGGTTTACCATTCCATGGTTTTTGACAGATAAAGTCATTTATCCACCACCACAGTCATGATTCTAATTGTTCCATCACCCCAAGTTTCCTTTGTGCTGCCCCTTTGTTCTACAAGATGTTTTGTTGTCCAAAGAAGGGATGCTTCCTTTAGACAACATAATAATGGTCGTTTCAAGGTCCTTGTGCCACTAGGGAAACAGACAAAAGAGATGTGTTGGCTCATATGACAGGCCCTGAGAAAATAAGATTTGCCACTATGTGATAGATGAAGAAAGAAGTCACATTCTGCTTTCCCTCCACCACCTGGTCATTCCCATAAGAACACCTCATGGCCAGAAGATCCCTTGGCTACCATGATAGATGATGGTGTTGGGGGGTTGACACCCCACTTGCAAGAATCAAAGTTTATATGGAGGCGCACAAATGCCAGCCAGAGATCTGAGCTCTGCTTACTACCACCCAGCAGGCAGCGTGCCAGACCCCAAAATACAAACTCAGGGGAGCAGGGGAGACCTCAAGTCAAATGTGTGCAGCACCTTACATTTTCTGTACCAGTTTGGATGTTATTGGTGGTAAGAAGGATCCAAGCTCAAGTAGTCTTAAATAAGAAAGGGACATTACTGACTATAGTAACTGAAAAGTTCAGAAATAGGTTCAAAAACAGTTTATTTGATCCAGAGCTCCGTGGTTTCTTCAGGGTTCCAATCTATTTCTCTATGGTTCTCTTGGCTCTGGCCTCCTTCTTGAGTCAGCTTCAACCTCAGTCTGGGTCCCCTCATGACGGCAAGAAGTGATTGTAGCAGCTACAGATCCCACGACTGCAAACTGTACTGTCCACAGGAAGACAGGGAACAACTTTGTCCAGCATCCTAACTAAACTGCTGAAATGCACTCTGGAGTGCCATCGGCCAGGCACCCACTATGGGAATGAAGAGGATCCTGTGGCCCAGGGCACAGCATGATCGGCTTCATCTGGGCTGCACACTCACCCGTGGAGTCAGATGCAGTCCCAGCTTCTGCATAGTAGGGATCCCTAAATGGAAATTGATGCTGGGGAGACTTAGATATATGCCCACTACATTTTTCTGAGTAGTTTCATACAAACAATCACATGGAATTTTCATTAAAAAAAATAAAATAAAAATAAATCACTTTACAAATGAGAGGCTTCACAGGCCACAATTTGGTAAGTGGCAGAGCCACTATCAGAGCCAGGATGTCCTGACTCTACTTTCCCACCACTAATGGGGAAGAACCAGACAGTGTAGGGGTGGGAGGGCTCCAAGGTTTACTATGTTATAGACTCACCTGCTGGAGGGTCAACACCTGCTGGGAGGAGGCTCACCTCTCTGTCTGGGGCCTCACAGCTGTCACAGAGGACCCTCTGGCCTCTCCTTCAGCAGGGGGCCTGTGGCTGACCTGGGCCAGTGATCGAGGATCCTCTTTGCATTCACATCATGAGCAGTCTGAATAAATACCACACTGACATCCACCAAGAAACCAAAGACCCTAGAAGTGATGATGGCTATTCATCCAGAATTCTTTCCTCTTCTTAGGGGCTGGTAGAAAGGGCCTTAGAAATAGAAAGATATATGGAAGTGGGCTCATTTGTCTTGGATGAGAATAGAGAAAGGACAAAGAAACTGGCCATGCCCCTGAGATGGCTAAGAACAGGGCAGACCTGAGAGAATCAGTATCTGCATCTTGGCTCCCTTTCAGAGGCTGACAGAGCCTCAGGCAGAGAAGCTCAGTCTACAAGGCTGTCGAGCCCGGGACCCATTCTGCTCACACTCATTCAAGACTGTGCTGTGGTGCAGAGCCTGGCCTCTCTCCAGACTAGGAGAAGCTGGGCCATGGACACTGCCAAAATGAACCCTGGCCCACCTGGATGAGTGATCTATGATCCCTGGTGCTTCCATGAGGAGACCCCACCTGGAGAACCTTCCTACTCTCTGCCTGGGCAGTAGATGCCCTCACAGCTCATCGTGCAATTGTGTGGTCTGCAGCAGTGGGGAAACAGGAAAGACCAAGAAGATAGACCCCAAGAGGAATAATTAGCCTCAAGTGTAACAGCCACAGGCCACCTGTGGGGCTGGCCCATGTCATGAATGAAGAGCCTCATTCTTGTGGCTCATACAGAAATGATGGAGGAGAGATGCCCAAATCTGGGTGGGTGGAATTAAGGAAGCTGTGGGCAGCGCTGTGTGTGTGTGTAGGGGTGTGTGTGTGTGTGTGTGTGTGTGTGTGTGTGTGTGCATAGGGGGTTGAGAGTGTTTGGGAGGAAGGAGGGGAGGGGCAAGCGGCACTGAGATGATGGTCCATGGCCTGGAAGCAGTTGTCCCACAGTGGCCTCTGGAAGAAGAGGCTTCAAGCTCTGAATGAGAGATCTCTTGTTGGGTGGTTCTCAGAGAATGAGATATAAATCCCCAATTAGTGATTTGCCAATAGTGTCTTGTTCATACCTTTCTTTCTTACATTAAGGCACACCTATATTCTACCAAGGTCTGGGTACTGGTAGCAAAAAAATTAAAAACCATCTCTTCCTCCAGGCATATCTCCTTAACAAAGCCTTTCATCAATAAGGATGACTTCCATTTATGTGTTTCTTCATTCATTTATTCATTAGTTCATCTCTCAGTATGTGGGGCCTCTTTTCTCTACCAGATCCTCATTATACTTAGATGTCTGTGGGCTGGCCTGGCTTTCCAGAATCATAGTGTTCACTTATGTTGCCATAGCAGGGCCTGGTCCCTGGGAAAGAGACAGGGATAAGGCCTCATTTCCAGGCTAGGGTTTCTCTGTCTCCTGAGTGGCTGGGCCAGGATTAGTCCAGAGCCAGGCTGGGGGGTGCGGGGTGGGGAAGAGCAGTCTGGAGGCCAATGCTGAGGGTTCAGGGGATGGGGATCTGTTAGAGACCCTTAAGGATCTGTTTCTTGGTCCCCAATGGACAAGTGCTGGGTTGTTTAATCTTGGCAGTGAGGTAAGTGTCCCCTGAACCTGCTAAGGACATTGGCATAACATGTTGTGGCTTCTAGCCTGAAGGTTTCCTTGGAAAGACTCAGACTGCAGTCAGGCCATGCACACCCCCAAGCTGCTCCAGCTCCAGGGAGAAGAGGCTGACACAGTGAATGTGGAGGTTGGGCCCGCTTGCTAGAAGGTCATGACACTGTTGTGTGCACTGTCAGCCAGCTCCTGAGTAGTACCCGCTCTGGGCAAGAAGCAGAAATGGCTGGTCTGGGTCAATTGGAGATTGATTTACTTGACATGTCCATGTTATATGTCTATTGGATTTCCACAGATGGCTGATCTTCAGTTGATATCGCACTAGACAGAAGGAGAGTGACAAGATGGGCTGTCTGCTCAGATCCTGGCTCCTGCAGCCCTCCTTTACAGTGGGACTATTTAACCTTCACAGGCAGCAGGCCCAACCCTCCAAGAATCAGGGACCATGTCCAGCTCCATGCAGGGACTCTACAAGAAGCCTAGGATCTGTGACAGGTTGGCTCAGGGTTCCATCAACATGGTTGTGGTCCCATGTCAAGTGTCTTGGATTACAAAACTGGGGTGTAACTTACCCCCATTTCTAGAGTAACCCTCCCTCCCTTTAGCTTCACTTGACCCCATGAATACTTGCCTCATTCCCTGGTCTGTGTGACCCCAAGCCTTACAGAGAATTATCCTGCCCCTGAGTCTGTGTCTGGGGCCCTGACATTTCTCAGATTTTGTCTTGCTCTTTTATTTATTTATTTATTTATTTTGTCCTCTCCTTCCCTATGCCCCACCCCCCATAGATTCATCCCATCCTTGGACCCAGCCACTGATACCTCTCAAGACTAGGCACACCTGCCATGGTACCCCTGCTTCAAACTTGAACCCCCATGACCCATCCTCATGGCAAACATCTGCCCAGACCACATCTTGTAATACTGTACCCAGTGACCAGATGCTTATTCATCCTAGGGTATCTCCCTTTTCCTCTTGGCCTGGGTTCCCAGCTCCTAGCAGGTGAGGTCACTGCTACCTTTTGGCTTCTTCCCTCTCTGCTGCCTTCTGGGAGAAATCAGCAAGACCTCCTTCTACGCACTCTGGCTGTCCTGATCCCAGAGCTTGTACTGTGCCTTGTGTCTGTGGGTCGGGCCTGTTACTTCTCAAGGGTAAAGCCATCATTCTGGACAGTCTCCAAGGGGCTGGCTATATACAGGCCATGGAGTGGGGAGGGGACACCACTTGCTTATCCTGTAGTCCCAAGAGGGACCATATTTCATGCTAAGAGACCTAAGCATGTGCTCCTGGCTTCAAGGGGTACTTTGATGGTGCTCACTGGGACACTGCAGACCAGGCACTAGAAAGGGCTGGAGTAGTGAACTCTAGAAAATTGGCTCTCTTTTGTAATCAATCACCTAATTCTATGTTACAAACATTTATGGCACACCTAATGTATTAAAAACAAATAAGACAATCCTGACTGCCGGGAGTGGTTTGGTGGTATCCTGAGTATTAAGTAAAGTCTTTTCCATCTTCATGAGCTGGTTTTAGCCATACAAGGGAGGAGTCAGGGATTCTTTTTGGGCTGGAATGAGAAAGAGGAAGTCAGACCACCGATAACAACTCAGTGGTGGTGGCAACAAGTCATTAGTGAGATCCCAGAAGAGAGTCAAGGCTTTGGGGAACAGAATCTGAGTAGATTTTTCCACTCTCTTTCCCCACTTGGAGATCTACCCTCTCTAAGAGGCTGACAGGGAAATGGTTATGAGCAGGGGCTTTGAAAGCAGATAGACTGGGTTACAGACCCGCCTCCATCACTCACTAGGTACATGATCTTGGAGAATTTACTTAATCTCTCTATTCCTTAGCTTCTTCACTTGTAAAATAGAAATTCTAATACTTAAATCACAGGATTATTACAGCAATTATTTGAGATAATGTATGCAAAACACTCAGAACATAGACTGGAACATAATAAATTCTCAATAAATGGTATCTATTAAATTTAATCTATTTCCAACCTTGGACGACTGTGGTTTGTTTTTATTTGGAGATGGTCTCTTTTTATGATCCTGCTTAGCCAACCTTCTTTTGACTGATGCTTTGACTTGCACCCTACCCTTGGGCCTGGGGACTGGTCCATTCTTGGTCATGGCCAATCCACCGTTGGCCTCCCCTTCCCCAACCGGGCCCCATCTGGAAGACCTCACAAAACAAGCCAACACAGGAAGAGGAACCAACTCCTCCTTTTGCAGTCTTTAGTCCTCAAATATGTCTTGACAATGCATTTAAACTGCTATAGAAGTCATACAAATTAAAGAAGGGCTTTGTAAACTTCCTGCTAAGGAAGGCAATAATGCAAAGCAAGTATATACAGAGAGGTTGGTAGGGAAAGACATAATAAAATACAGTCCCAGGAAAACAGTGTGAAGATAAGGCTGATACCCATCTCCCTCCCTACTCTCAGGAAACAGTTCAACTTTACATCTGCAGCTTCATTCTCTTTATTCATTCAACTTGGGCCGTATGCAATACTACACTCAATACTAATTAGCAGTGCATGTGAACTATCATTTTCACACCCTCTCTTCTTTTATCCAAATTAAGCATTTAATTGTCTAATAAGAGTGTTTGTAAGATAATCAAAGAGAAAGAGGACTGTGAGAGGCAAGGGAGGGCTGGAGAAGGGACTCAGAGCCTAACAAGTGGAGCCATGCACTGGGGATTTGGCGGGGCCCCCTCATCTGTATGTGTCCACCACCGAGACTCACACTAGAGTTCCACTTGGCCAGCAAGCAGTCATGCCCACACAAGCTCAGCTCAAAAGTCCTTCAGGCTGAATTACACATCAGTCAACTGAGGATCACTCTCCTCTGCTTTCTTTATACTTTTCTCCTTACATCTTTCTTCTCCTTCTGGAAATAAATTGAACAGAAGGATTTCATGTTATGTCCCACTATTTTCTCATGCTTCACCTTCATTCATTAAACAGATGTACATCAGGTGCCTACTCTGTTCCAAGGACATTAATTATATCAAAGTGAGTAGCTTTGAGGTGAGGGTTACGTATATTTTGAATATACTGAGTACAGGGGAAAAATACTGTGTGTGCTCAAGAAAAGCTTTCAGTAAATTTTCTCAATGTCATTATGCTGCGATATTTAGAGAAATGATAATCATTTCTCAGATGATACTGGGAAAGGAGGCCCACCTAAGTCTGTCTGCTGTTACCAGGGGTGGGTACTTACATTGTGCCAGATCCTGGGCTGGATAGTTTCCCACTGTTGTTCTTCTATCTCTTTCTTGGCCCTTCTTCACCCTTCCCTTTCATTCAGAGACTCAGTCATTCAACACGTATTTACTAAGAACCAGCTCTGTGTGGTGCCCTGAGCTAGGCACTGGGGATACAAAATGAACAGGGGACAGTATGTGCCCTCAAAGACTCACCACCCAGTCAGAAGATGAACATGAGAAAGACAGGCCACCTAATCCAACCCAATCTGCAAGGCAGATCAGTGAGGGGAAGGGGGTGCTTCCTGGTTTCCTGTTTTCTCTGTCATTCACAGCAGTCTGGAGGGGTGGGAAGAGTCACAGGGAGTGACTAAAGATATGACCTTTCACTTTCCAAACACTGTCTTCTTACTGCAGCACCTTGGATAGCACCATAGAAGGGCACTGGTCTTGAGCTCTAATTCTGCAAAGCATCTCACTAGTCACATACCATTGGGCCACAGGCTAACTTTCCCAGCTTCGGTTTCTCTCCTAGCAAAGCAGACCGATCGGGGAGGAAAAGGCTCTGCTCAGTAGACTTTGGGCTGGGCTGAGAAGAAGGAGGTGGCTCTGGAATTGGGGAGAGAGCCAGTCCTGATGCAGGATATCAGGTCCTGATGTAGGCTATCACTAGAGAGAGGGTCTCTCTTTTGGCTGCAATAGCCCAGCCCCTCTAACTTATAGAACATCCCCTCCCTGGCTGGCCTTGTGGATACTGCTCTTTTCAGAGCTCAGGCTGACCTTGAAGCCTCCCTACTCACCCTCAGTGTGGTCCCTCTCTTTCCTTTGCCCTTCAGAAGTCGCTTAAGGACCCTGGTAATTCTCAGTTTCCAAGAAGAACTGGGGCAGGAAATCTGTGCTCTTACTTTCCCACAGATCCACAGCTGTTCCTGCTCAGTGGGTGGAAAGCTGGGCCCGCCACTTAAAGCGAGTAGAGAACGTAGGTGCCGCTGACTTCTGCCAACAGGAGGATGGGATATCTACATCCCATTGAAGGCCATGCCCAGATCCTTTTTGGCCACGTGGTGAGCAAAAATCTGTCGCTGAAGTCTGCTGCCTTGGCAGTCTACAGGCTGCAAGTTCATGGAGAGACCAAGAGCCAGGAAACTGGATTTAGAAAGCAGTGTCACTCCAGGCAGGCTTGCAGTCTGGCACTGGGAAGAACTCCGAGGCAGATCAGTCCAGCCTTGAGACAAGGTCTGTACTCATTACATGCCCCCAGGGCAGAGAGAGTCCCAGCAAGGTCCCAGAGAAGCATGAAGATTATTGTGGGATCTTCCTGGGCTGTCTTTGACAACACTCAGAAGGCTTGTTTCCTCTTGATGTGCTTTCTTGGATGACTCCCTTCAAGCTGCCACTCCATTTTGGAGACATTCAATCCCAACATTCCTTTAGCTTGGCTGAAGGGTGTCAGCTCTGTTGCTGTGGTAACCTGCCAAGCCCATGATGTTAGTTAGCAGACTCCTAGAGCTATGGAGATTAACAAGACCTGCAAGAAAGTTCTTCCTTATGTTGATGGAAAGTTTGCCTCCCTAGAATTTCTACCCATTCGATTGAATTCTGAAGTTGCAGAGACTCAGACTTCTCCTCGTGATAGTCTTCTAAGGTATTTAAGAGTCACATCTTATCTTACCCAGGCAAATTACCCTTTGTTTCTCCAGTGACTCTTTCTAAACCACTCTTTATCTTCCTATTTTTATTAGATGTCTATAACTTGATACTTAAGGTGCAGTTCATGTATCACCTGGGAGCTTGTTAGAAATGCAGAATCTTGGGCCCATCCTAGGTCTCTGAATTAGAATCTGCATTTTAACAGGATCTCCAGGTGACTTACATACACATTAATGTTTGAGAAGTACTGGTTTAGAGCATGTTCATAGAAAATATATGCATGTATACATATATACATTATATTATATTTATACATTTATTTGTGTACATGTAACCTCTATGCCCAATAATAGAATGATTAATTAAATTATGACATATCCAGGCTATGAAATATTATGCATTATGCATCTAAACTACATGGAAATTGGGGAAGTGCTAATGTTATTTGCTAACATTTACAGACAACACTGACAATAAGCCAAACTCTGTTCAAACCATATTACAGTGGTTACCATCTTGAATCTTCATGATAACCTCATGAAGTAGGTAACGTTATTATTTCCATTTTGAAAAGTGGTACGAGAGGTCCAGAGAAGCTAAATAACTCATCCAGATCACACAGCTAGAGGCCAAGTAGTTTAATACCAGGGTCTACATGCTTAACCACAGCTAAAAGTCAACCAATGAAAACACAGTTACAGAATTGTGTATATGCTATGACTGCATCTATAAGGTTATACTGAGCATTCCCTTATGCTGCCATAGTGCGTTATTGTAATAAAAATAATAAAAAAAAGCATTGTACCCCAAACTGAGCACAGTTTTATCCAGCCCCAACAGGATTTCTATTACCACTCTTACCTTACCTTTCAATTTAAACAATGTTTACAATGTAAAAATAATATACACAAATAGAAAAAAAAATCATGTAGATGAAGGGGTATAACATGAAAAGTAAAGAACTCCCTCCCCAACAACTCTGCTCCCCTTTGAGCTAACTACTATTAGTGGTTTCTTGTATATTTTCCAAAAATGTGTTCTGCATTTAAAAGCATGAACACACACTCACACACACATACACTTAGGTACATATGTAATACACACGGGCTCTACTCTTCACTTGGATACATCTGCTAAAGCAGCCTTGTGATTGGCTCCTGTTTTATTTATGATAAATTGGAACACCCAGATCTTTCTCATAGGAAGTGTTATTAAGTTTTCATCTCTCCATCTTGTACAGTTTTTTTTTCTCACCTAAATGTAAGATATTTTATGTCTTCTTACTGAGTTTCATGTAGCTGGTTGTGTTCTAGCATTCCAGCAAATTAAATCTTTTTGCTTCATAGTCCAAAGTATAGAAGCTTTCTCCTTCGCAGATCTAATAAGAATGTCCTGATTTTTCCAGGCCCAGAGGGAACAAGTGCAGGCTGGGGGACAGGGTGGTTTACGAGGGCTGCTTTAACAGTGAAACAAAAAAAATATATAACAAAATGTTAGCACTGGCTATCCTTGGATGGCGGGGTTTATTTTCAACTTTGCTTTACTGTATTTTCTATATGTTTAACAATGAGCATGGGTTAATTTTTTTATTTAAAAAAAGAAATAAAAGTTCTAGTTTTGCAGATTGTACACAAGAAATCTGGATCAGTTTGCTTTTTCTTCTTTTGAGGCAATCTTTTGTTCTATCTGGAAAACTTTAGGATTTTCCCTTTTTATTTGGAGTTCAGAAATTTCACTAAGGTTTCTCTCGGTATGAGCTTTTTTGCATTAAAACTCTGTTGGGATTTGGTGGGGCCTTTCAATTGGAAAGGTTCATTCTTTCTTTAGTTCCAAGACATTTTTTTTTTCTGTTTCTTGTTAATTTCCTCCTTGCCTTTCTCCTTTCCTTCCTTCCTTCCTTCCTTCCTTCCTTCCTTCCTTCTTTCCTTCCTTCCTTTCTTCTTTCCTTCCTTCCTTCCTTCTTTCCTTCCTTCCTTCCTTCTTTCCTTCCTTCCTTCCTTCCTTCCTTCCTTCCTTCCTTCCTTCCTTCCTTCCTTCTTTCTTTCATTTCCCCTTTTAGATCTTTTCCATACACACATTGGACTTGCTACATCTCTCTTGCCACTTCTTGACTTTTCAATTACATTTTGACTTTGCTCTGTGTTTTGAGACATTAGCTTTATTTGCCATCAACTTTGTCTTCAGCTGTGATCTTGTTATTCAGAATGCAAGTTAATTTTATTTTTGTAATTATATTTGATTACTAAGAAAGCCTTTTGTTTTCTGATTGCACTTTTTTCTTTTTAAATCATCCAGGTCTTCTTGTAAGGATACAATTTTCTCTTAAATTGTTCTTGTGTGTACTAATAAGAATAACTCTTAGGTGCATAATATTCTGAGCTATGCTCTTTTTCATCCCATGTTATACTTTGGCAATTGTTGTACATCAGTATCCATAGGGCTAATTCAATTCTTTTTAATAGCTGCATTGTATTTCATTTTCATTTTATTTTATATCCTAATGATGGATATTTGAATATTATACAAACAATACTGAAATTATCCTCCTGGTATAAATATCTTTGAGCACATAGGTTAGTGTTTCAGTGGAATAAATTCCTAGATGTGAAAAATGTTGAGTCAAAATGTATATGCACTTTTTATTTTTATATGTATGATTAAGCCTCCTTCTTTAACATTCTCCCAAAGAATGAAGTGAGTTCTTGTGTCTTTCCCTCTTTCCTACAAAGTGTACTATCAGACTTAACCCATCTGATCAGTGAAAAATAGAATCTCAGTGTAGTTTAATAGGCATTTTACTTTTTATGAATGATATTGAACAAATTTTATATGTTAGAAAGTCTTTTGTAATTCCATCTCTGTCAACTACCTACTTAAAACTGGACCATTTTATTGACATTTTAAAAGTTTTATAGCTTACTATCATGTGTATTAAACACATACATTATTTGATGGTGTTTGCATCCTACATTTTTAAAAGAATTTTAAAATTTAGAATAATTTTAGCTTTAAAGAGAAATTATGAAGATAGTACAGAGTTCCTAATACCAAATACCCTAATATCACATACCAGTTTCCCCTATTATTAGCATCTCACGTTAGTTTAGCTCATTTGTTAAAATTAATGAACAAATATTGATCCATTATCATTAACTAAAGTCCATACTTTATTCAGATTTCCTTAGTTTTTACTTAATTCCTTTTTTTTCCAGGTTACTGTCCAGGGTTCCACATTACCTTTAGTTTCATGTCTCCTTGAGCTCCTCTTGGCTGTGGCAGTTCCTTAGACTTTCTTTGATTTTGGAGGCCTTGACAGCCTTGAGGAGCACTGGGCAGGTATTTTGTAGAATGTCCCTCAAGGAAACATTGCCTGATGTTTTCCTCATGATTAGACTGGGAGGAAGACCACAGAGGTAAAGTGCCATTTTCATCAATTCACATAAAGGAAACACTATCAACGTGACATCTGTTGATGTTGACATTCCTCACCTGGCTGAAGTAGTGTTCGGCAGGTTTCTCCACTGGACAGCTACTCAAGTTTCTCCTTTTTGTGTTGTACTCTGTGGAAGAAAAGTCACTGTGGACAGCCCACACTAAAGGAGTAAGGAGTTGTGGTTTACTTCCTCGAGGGCAGAGTATCTTCATAAATTATTTGGAATTCTTCTGCAGAGGAGATTTGCCTATTCTCTTTTCCATTTGTTTATTTATTTGCTCACTTCATGATTTATTTTTATCAGTATGGACTCATGGATATTTACTTTATCTTTTAGCTTATGATTCAGTGCTACTTTAATTATTTTGTTGCTCCAATTGTTCCAGTTTTGGCCATTGGGAACTTTTCCAGTTGTCTGAAAAACAGTTAGCTCCCCCATCATTGCATTTTTTTTAAAGCACTATCTTACTTCCTGCACATGAGATGCTCCAGGCTCATCTTGTGTATTTCCTGCCCCATTCCTAGAATCAACCATTTCTTCAAGGAGTCTGTTCTGGTTTGTATATATTATGTCCCCTAGGAAAAGCCATATTCTTTGATGCAATCTTGTGGGGGCAGATGTATTAGTGTTGATTAGGTTGGAACCTATTGGTTCCATGTTTCCATGGAGATGTGACTCAATCAACTGTGGGCGAGACCTTTCATCAGATTATTTCCATGGAGGTGTTGCCCCACCCATTCAGGGTGGGTCTTTACTGGGTCACTGGAGTACTTTAAAAAGAGCCACACAGGCCCAGACGCAGAGCAGCTGTAGCTAAGAGAGGACATAATGCCCCAAGAACAACACTTTGGAGAACGCCGTTTTGAAATGCAACCTGGGAGCAAGAAGACACCAGCCATGTGCCTTCCCAGCTAACAGAGGTTTTCCAGAATTCAATGGCCTTTCTCCAGTGAAGGTACCCTTTGTTGATGCCTTACCTTGGACACTTTACGGCCTTAAGACCATAACTTTGCAACCAAATAAACCCCCTTTATAAAAGCCAATCCATTTCTGGTGTTTTGCAAAAGGGCAGCATTAGCAAACCAGAACAGAGTCCAATTCCTTTCACTGGGGAATAGTATTAAAAACCCGGGTCAGGGCTTTAGGTGTGCTCATTTCTATTCATTTCTATTGGGATGTCATTGCTTCTAGACTCACTTAGCTGACAGAGCAAGGAAATATCCGTGTGCATATTAACTTGTGTGTATACACATATCTATAAATATTTCTATATGTAACCATCTGTATCTTTGTTAAGCTAAACAGGAATTCATATTGGTGTATTCAATTATAATCTAATACTGTGTGGATCATTCTAGTGTCCTCCCTTGCTAATCTGCAGAATCTCACTCTAACAGTGAGGCTCCCACCATCCATTAGCCATTTATTTAATTGTACAGTTCTAGTGTACATGTATAGTGGTTTCAGAATTGTTAACCTGTATCCCCATAGGAAAAGACTTTATCAGCTAGAATACTGTGCCTAAGCACATATCCTTTTGTTTTTAGGCTTACTGACTCCTCTCATTCCCAAAATACATTTGCAATACAGTAGATTATTTTGTCACATTTTGTCTTCCATTCTGGGAACACCTGACCTCCTAAATTATTCTCTTAATTTGCATATTTTAAGGTTCATTCTTTGTGCTGTAAAGTTCAATGGTTTTGAAAAATGTGTACTGTCATGTATCTACCATTACAGTATCGTATAGAATAGTTTCAACACCCTAAAAAATAGCCTGTGCTTCACCTATCCAGCCCTTTCCACTGGCTGCACCTGACCTATCTGCCATCTCTACAGTTTTACCTTTTTCAAAATGTCATAAAAATGGTATCATGCAGTATACAGCCTTTTCAGCTGGCTTCTTTAAATTATCAATATGCATTTAAGATTCATCCACATCTTTGTGTGACTTGAAAGTTCATTCCTTTTTTATTGTTGAATAATATTCCATTGTATGGATGTGACACAGTTTGTTTATCCTTTTACCTATCAAAGGACATCTTGGTTGTTTCCAGTTTGGGGTGATTAGAAATAAAACTGCTATAAACATTCATGTGCAGGTTTTGTGTTTACAAATCAGGCAAATAACTTCTTAGCAGTGTGATTGCTAGATCATATAATAAGACTATGTTTACCTTTGTAAGAAACTTCCAAACTGCCTTCCAAACTGACTGTACTGTTTTGCATTCCTACCAGCAGTGAACAAGAGTTCCTGTTATTCCACATCTTTGCCAGCAATTCATATTGTCAGTTTAAAAAAAATTTAGTCATTCTAATAGGTATGTAGTGGTATTTCTTTGTTATTTTAATCTTCATTTCCCTGATGACAAATAGTGTTGAAACTCTTTTCAATTGGTTATTTGCCATCTGTATGTCTCCTTTGGTGAGGTGGCTATTCAGCTCATTTGCTCATTTTTAAAAGTGGACTGCTTATTTTCTTATTGTTGAGTTTTAAGAGTTGTTTTTTTTTTATTATTTTTTTTGTAAATTTTGGATACAAGCCCTTTATCATATATATGTTTGCAATCATTTTCCCTCAGTAGGTGACTTTTTTCTCTTAACAGTGTCTTTAGCAGACTAGAAGCTTAAATTTTTAATTAAATCCAACTTATCTATTTTTCTTTCATGGACTGTGCTTTTGATATTGATCTAAAAACTCAAAACCAAAGTCATGTGGGTTTTATCCTATGTTTTCTTTCAGAAGTTTTATAGTTTTGCATTTTAAATTTATGTCTATGGTCCATTTTGAATTTATTTTTGTGAGAAGTATGTGTGTGTGTATGTCTAAGTTCATTTTCTTGCAAACAGAAGTCTAATTCTTCCAGCCTTTTTTGATGAAAAGATTATCCTTTCTCCACTGAATTGCCTTTTTACCTATGTCAAAGATTGGTTGACTGTATTTTTATCCTAAATATTTTTGTTTTTATACTTCCAGAATTATCACTTCTTTGCTTAACCCTTCTGGTTTTGTGTTGTTTTTAGAAGGCCTTAACTTTTCAAGATTATTTTTAAATTTTTCTCATGCCTTTGCTTAGTATTTTTATGGTTTCATTATATATGCTTAAACTTTTTTATATCTAAATTCAATTTACATACATGTAAAGTGTGAAGAAGAGATTCATATGTATTTTCTTCTGAGGGCTTCTGAGTTGTCTGAATACTATGCATTGAGTAACCCATTTTCTTCTACACTAATACTCTTCTCATATACAAAAGTTTTGAATGAATATTGGGTCTATTTCTGTATTTTCTTTTCTATTGCACTGATAGGTTTTCTAATCATGTGTCATTAGCACACTATTTAATTACTTTAAATTGGAAGACATTAGCTACCATTTTAATTTTTCAGCATTTTCTTAGATATTTTTAAATGATTATTTTTTCATATAAATGTATGATTGAATTTATCTACTTAAAATAATCTATTTCTTTTATAGGGATCAAATTAAATTTAGATGTTGTAAATCAAGTATAACTGACATCTTTATAATATTGATTTTTCCTACCCAATAATACAGATGTGTTTTCAGTATTAAAAACTAATTTTGTATCTCTCAATAGTATTTTAAAGTTTCCTTCAAAACAATATTATTCAATAGTCACATTAACTGCAAATGGTCTAATTACAAAGCAGAGATTGCCGGATTGGATAAAATAAGACTCAACTATTTGTTGCCTTTAAGAAAGCATGCTAGTTACAAAGCAGAGATTGTCAGATTGGATAAAAGACTCAACTATTTGCTGCCGTTAAGAAAGTGTGCTAGTTTCCTAACAATGCCATAACAACGTACAACAAACTGGGTAGCCTGAAACAAAAGAAATGTGCTGTCTCACGGTCCTGGAGCCTAGATGTCTGAAATCAAGGTGTCAGCAGAGTCATGCCCCATCCAAAACTTGTAGGGGAAAATCCAACATTGCTTTTTCTGGCTTCTGGTGTTTGCAAGAAATCCTTGGCATTCTTTGGCTTGTAGATGCAGCATTGTAGTCTCTGCCTCTTCCACAGGTACATGAGCTTCTCCCCAGTGTCTGTCTTGGTGTGTCCAGTTGTCCCCTTCAATTTGACCTCATCTTAAATAATCATGTCTTCAGAGATCCTATTTCCAAAGAGGACCACATTCAAGGAATAAGAGTTAAAGACTAGAACATCTTATTTTATTTGGGGCAGGGGAGTGCAGGGCACATTGCAACCCATAACAGAAATGCACTTTATAAAGCCACAAATAGGTTAAAAGTAAAAGGATGGGAAAGATACAACATGCTAACATTAATCAAGACAGAGAAAAAGGTTATTTCTTATTGGTAAAGGTATCAATGCATCAAGAGAGCATAAAAACCTTAATTGTTTGTCCCCAAATAATAGAGCTTTGAAATGCACAACCCAAAACTGATAGAATTGCAAAAAAGAAATACTAGATATTTCAACATCCCTGTCTTAATAATTGACAAAACAAGTAGACAGAAAATTAGTGAAGATATAGATCCAACAACAACATAATACATCTTCTTTTCAAGTGCACATGGAATAATTATGAAGATAGGCCATATTATGAGCCATGACACAAATATCAGTAAATTTAAAAGAATTCGTATCACAAAAAGTTTGCTCTCAAACAAAGAAAACATGAGAAATTGATAATAAAAGAGCAATATCTATAAAGTTCCCCAATATTTGGAATGTAAACAATACACTTCCAAAGAACTCATAACATAAATTCTTGCAAAATAAATCTATAAACTTGATGCACTACCATTCAAATTACCAGGAGGCTTTTAGAATAAAAAAGCTGACTCTAAAATCTATATGGGTAAGAAAAGGACTTAGGATAGCCAAAACAATTTTTAAAAGAACTTGTATTCCCTCATTTCAAGACTTACTATAAACTACAGTAATTAAGGCAGTTTAATTTTTGTGAAAGGTTAGACACACTGATCAATGAAATAGAATAGAGATAGCAGAAATAGACCCAAACATGAATTTGCAATTGATTTTCAACAAGAGTGCCAGTGTAATTCAATGGATAAAGGATAGTCTTTTCAACAAATAGTGATGGAACAGTTGGATATCCACATGCAAAAAATAAACCTCAACCAATACTTTGCATTATATACAAAAATTAACTCAAAATGCATCCTAAGCCTAAATACAAAACAAAAAATTCTAAAAGTTACCAAAGAAAACATAAAAGAAAATATTTTTGATCTTCAGTTAGGAAAAGATTTTTTAGGACACCAAAACACAAACCATAAAATTAAAAGAATTGATAAATTGGATTTCATCAAAATTAAAAACCTATGCTCCTTGAGTGTTAAGAAAATAAAAAGCAAGCCATAGACTAGAAGAAAATGTCTGCAAAACACATACCTGAGAAAAGACTTCTATCCAGAATATGTAATGAATTCTAAAAACTCAACAATAAGGAAAAAAGCAATAGAAATGGAAAAAGACTTGACAAAGGTCTCCTCAAAGAAGACACACAAACAGCAAATAAGCACACAGAAAGATGCTCAACATCATTAATAATTAAGGAAATGCAAATTAAAAGCACCCTGGATCTGGTTAAGACCAGGGCAGGTCGGGCCAAAGGGTAAAGGTCGAAACTGACTGTGTTTTAAAACTTCAACTTCCATATGAGACCAAGGGAAGAGATGTCTATTTGGTACAGGATCTACATTTTCTAAACAGTAGAACTCTCCAGTCGGTTTGTACAAACACCACAATTGCATGGAACTTTGAATAGGAAGTGAGATATGGTAGGTTAGTATAGGTTGGAGTGAAATAGTGACACGTCCCAGAGTAATTTGGGCAGATAATAAAAAATATGTTTACAGCCTCCCCCCCAGCCCCGAGGATCTGGGGGAAGGTGCGGATGTGTTGGACATCCTCACCTGGACTGGTGTTGATGTTGTCACAAACATTGGGACTGGTGGTTTGATGTGCTGAGCCCTCGAGCATGGGACTTGCCCTTATGAAGCTCATTACTGCAAAGGAGAGGCTAAACTTGCATGTAATTGTGCCTAAGAGTCTCCCCCTGAGTACCTCTTTGTTGCTCAGATGTGGCCCTCTCTCTCTCTAACTGAGCCACCTCGACAGGTGAACTCACTGCCCTCCCCTCTATGTGGGACCCGACTCCCAGGGGTGTAAATCTCCCTGACAATGCAGAATATGACTCCCGGGGATGAACCTGGACCTGGCATTGTGGGACTGAGAGTATCTTCTTGACCAAAAGGGGGATGCAAAATGAGACGAAATAGTTTCAGTGGCTGAGAGATTTCAAATGGAGTCAAGAGGTCACTCTGGTGGACATTCTTATGCACTATATAGATAACACCTCTTAGGCTTTAATGTATTGGAATAGCTAGAAGTAAATACCTGAAACTACCAAACTCCAACCCAGCAGTCTGGACTCCTGAAGACTATTATATAATAATGTAGATTACAAGGGGTGACAGTGTGATTGTGAAGACCTTGTGGATCACACTCCCTTTATCTAGTGTATGGATGAGTAGAAAAATGGGGATAAAAACTAAAGGACAAATGGGGTGGGATGGGGGGGATAGTTTGGGTGTTCTTTTATCACTTTTATTTTTTATTCTTGTTCTGGTTCTTTCTGATGTAAGGAAAATGTTCAGAGATAGACTGTGGTGATGAATGCATAACTATGTGATCATACTGTGGACAGTTGATTGTATACCATGGATGACTGTATGGTGTGTGAATGTATTTCAATAAAACTGAATTAAAAAAAAAAAAAGCACCCTGGAAATTCCCCTACCCCTTATGTGGAAATTGAGTGAGAATTTGGGAGATATTATCTTAGTAGTGGGTAATAATACCCCAGATTAAGGTTACCACACTATGAGCCAAGCTCAAGACAGCCAGAAGGGACAAACCTATGACCACAGCTAGAAACCAATGTAGTTGCTGAGTCGAAGTATTCCCAAGGATGAAATAGATGGTGTCAGCCATGAGAACTTCACCAACCAATAGAGTATTGGGCAGGCTGAAAATAATGGAAGTTCGTTTGGTTGAACTGTGAGCCCCTGGGCACTGCCCAAAATGCACCTTGCTTAATGACATGGAGCACTTTCCCTCCAGTCTCCTTATTGACTCCATTTCCCTCTACTCTGACCTCAACAGCTAACGGGAAAGATTATTAGGGATGGGGCTGAGGTAACCTCCAGTCCCCAAGGAATACTAAAGACCATATGTCTGAGTGTGCTCAGGAACCTCAGGTTTGGGAGGGACTCAAACTTTCATGGCTCTGTAGGATACAGGTGCCCAAGTCACCATCCTACCCATTGTCTAGATTCAGCTAATGTGGTTTGGGCAGAGAGTTCTTTGGGAGGATTAAATGTACTACTGATGTGCCTTCCACCACTGGTTCTATAATTGGTATTGTTGCTTTGCTCGCTTGTACCATCAAAGCTCACAATGTCGAGGAGATGCTCCTTATCAGGAATAGCTGCGTGAGGAGAAGTGCTAGATGGATATTTAGAACTTCCGCAGGGGTACGTAATCTCCCTTGGATTAAGCCATTAGTAGGTGAGTCAGATTTTAGCGTGAAGCCTGAATCTCAATAGCTCTGACTATGGTGTAATCATACCACTGCCAGCCAAGGACGTTTGATAATTCCTGAAAAAACTTGGAGGACTGCTCTCCAAATAAAGTTTCCTAGGACTCTGTGTGTGGATTCACAACGCTCAATCCCTCCATCAGTCAGGGAAAACTTGCTGTCTCCTCAGAACCCCAAAAAGGGACCAAGGATCTTGTTGGGCTCTTGAGGTGTACAGAGACACTCTGAGCATTCTGCTTGCTCCTTTATATAGACTAACCTGTGAATTAGCATCCTTTTTACTGGGCCTAAACCAACAGGCTGTGTTGGAGGTTGTCCAAAAACCACTGTATGATTTTATCTTTTGTTCCCCCATCCTTAATGACCTTTTTGAGCTATGAGTCATTGTGAGTGATGAATTTGCCGATTGGAACCTCTGGTAATGGGAAGTAGCCTCCAATGCCAACCAGAAGTACCCCTTGAAGTTTTGGGCTCAACCTCCTCCTAACATGACTATTGGTTCATCTCTTTGGAAATTCATCTATTAGCTTGTTCTTGTCAAAAATGAATACCTGATCTACAACACCTTTGTTACTCAGGACAGATATTCTAATTTTTTGGTGGCTTAACTCAGACTCAAGGATTATCAAGGTAGGAAATGCCCAACAGGCCTCACCTGACAAATAGAAATAGAGTATTCAAAGACTTAGCCAGCTTGGCCCCAACAGCATCTTGGATTTACATGAAAAGGTGGCAGCTATCCCCATGGAAGAAACTCTGTCACTTACTCTATAACCTGAAGTCATTGGCTCAGTGGGGCTCTCAATTCACAGAGGCTCCCCCAAATGCCTGAGTTGGGCTCACTGGTGATTCACCTAAGCTAAAACTTGATTGTGCCCACAGTGTTTCTGCAGCTGTCCAGTCTAAGTACCAGCTATGCAGAACTGAAAATGGACATGGTTCACCCCAGCCAGTAGCCAAAACCCAAAACCATTCCCTTATCTATTTCCAACACTCCCCTAGATGAACTTGTTATATTTTCACCAGCTCTTAGGCTGTTACCAATGACCTAGCTGCCACTTGAAACTTACAGAATGACAGATTAAAGCCACCCATTTTATGTGTTCTAAACTGGAAATAAATCACAGTTGTTGATAGAGCCATGGGTCATGCATGTAGATGTCTACATTAATGACCCATTCTCTAATGAGACCAACCAGGATCGAGCTAGTGATCAAGCCTGCAACACCTAGATGGCCACCATTGCTGTCTGGATCCACGTGACACTAGAACACGTAGTGTTGGAGAGGACGTGTCACAAATTTCCCTCTCTATATTATACATTAACAAAAATGGTTATGAAATAATCAAGGCCATTGATAATAAAATGCTGAAAAAGCTAAAACAAATACTCAAACAAGAAAACTACACAATTAACCACATTAACACAGAGTAAAGACTCCCAAGTAAAATTATAACATACTGGATCCACCAGTGAATTAAAAGTGAAACATCCCATGCTGAAGCAGTTTATTTCAGGAATTTAAGTCTGGTTCAAATATGTTATTGTCTCAATAGATGCTAAAATGTATTTGAAAAAAAGAAACAGCCATTATAAAAAAAAATTATTAGTAAAGTTATACACTCTTATTTCAATAGCTATATGATAGCAGCAACCAATATCACACCTCATTATAAAATGATAAAGATATTTCCACTAAAATCTGAAAAAAATTAAATATCTGCCAATACTATTGTTGAGTATTTTTCTAGAAGTTCTAGACAATGCAATAAGGCAGGGAAACAAATTAAATTAATAACATTGAAGGCTTGGAAATAATACTCTCTTTTATTGTAGACTGTATTATCATGTGCCTGAATTAAAAAAAAAAAACAAATTTCGTTGAAGAACAATTTAATAATAATGCTAAGTACGTTGACCAATTAATATATATATATAGCAAGTTAAATGGAAAACATTACCCTGACTACAGCAAAATATAAATTATGGGAGTTTTATCAAGAAATAAACAGCATCTGTAGAAAACATTCAAAACTTCACTGAGGAACATAAAAGAAAACATGAGTAAATGGAGAGAAACACTATATTTGTAAATAAAAAGATGTATCTGGTAAGGGTATCCATTCTCTCCCATAGTAATTTAATATTTAAGGCTATGCTACCAATAAAAATACCGATTTTTGGAATTTTACAAAATTACCTCATAATTCAGCTGGAAAAGTATACAGGTGAAAATAGTTATGAGAATTATGAAGGCTAACAAGGATAGATGACTCATGTTACATGACATTAAAATGTGCAATGAGGCTATGATAATTAAGATAGTGCTATCCTGGGCTAAGAGTTAGCAGACTAATGAAGCATCTTGTAAATCCAGAAACATCTATGAATATGGTTTAAAAAACAGCAAGTAAAAAAGTAAGGAATGGGTGGATTATTCAGTATGTATTGTTCAAACACATAGGTGGTTATTTGAATAAAAAATTAACTGCCCATATACACCATATCATAGCCCAATATTAATTAAGATAGGTTAAATATTGAAGCCATAAAATGCAAGAAACTAGGCACATATTAATAATTTTCCACCCTGGTAATAATGGAATACTTTGAATTAAAACAACAATGGGAACCCACTCTGGAAATTGATAACTATTAAAAAGAATTATACCCAGTATTAGAAAGGGTTTAAAGAAGTAGACTTTCCCAGATGCTGCTGGAGGGCCTATAAACTGGTCTGGAGGACGTTTGACAACTATATCAGAAGACACCAAGTATTCATCAGTTAACTGGAGGAGTCCAAAGCATTATGGGCATTATGTACCCCAGTTTTTAAAAATATATTAATAAACGTGAGCCTAGAGAAAAATCTGGAATGATATACTCTAAAACATTCACTGTCTGTCACGGTGAAGTGAGAATATGGCACAAACAGACACACACATGCACAGATTGATACTATCACATCCATTTTATAAATGAATATAAATGCAAAGAGATGTTAGGTGACTTTTCTATGGTCACATAGCCAGTGAGCAGTGGGACTGGGATGCAAACCCAGGTGTCCTATTCTGGAGGTCGAATCTTATACTGTTTTATTCTTCTTTTGGCTTATCTGAATATCCTTATTTTTAATACTTAAGATATATAATTTTGAAGGAACAATAGATATTTTTTAAAAGAGCTCTCTGGTTCCTCTTTCAAATTTTGTAATTTCTCCAATATTATTGACTGTGTTTCATAATCTCACCCACAAATTTCTTTATCATCTATTTTTTTTGACCCCAGGTGTACAGGGTTGAGTTAATAATTCCACTCCTCAGTTCAAAGCACACTACCATCAGTGATCCCATCTAGACCATCAGTGATCCCATATAGGCCCCAGACCCTTCCCTCTTTCTTCCTCTCCCTCTCCCCTCTGTTCTATCCCCATTCTTCCCAAGCATAGGCAACCATTCTATTGTGTTCAATGTATATACTTGGCAACATGCATTCTTATAAAATGGGTATTGCTGTATTCTGTGCCCGTTCTGTTTCTTGTTTTGCCCAACCAGCTCTGTGATCTTAAAATCCACAGGGGTTGCTATGTGAAAACCAAGTAGTTCATTATCCAGAACATACATCACTTCATGGGTGCATCCATCCCGTTTTGTTTATTGACTCCTCCAGTAAAGGGCACCCAGATTGCCTCAACTCCTACCATTCAGACAAGCTCTTGTATGACAGTCATGTGGGCCAGGAGATTTAAAATCACTTAGAATGGTCACCTTTTGCTTGATTCATTTGCAACTGTCTAGGACTTACATCTTTTTCTTTGACTATGTTTTATCCTTTCCAGTGTGAGACTACTCCCTTTGGCAGGGAAGCATCCCTCTGCCCAGATGTCAGGCATGGTGGGGATGGCCTGATGCATGGTCCATGCCAACTGGCTGTGGCATCTCCCTTGTCTTTACAGCTGGGCTTTTTGATCCCCCACCCCTTTCCCTCTGCACAATGGGATGCAAGACAGGTTTTAGAAAACAATGTGCTATTACAATCAGTCCAAATAGGAATTGGAATCCCAGCTCTGCCAAGCCACTGTCTTCTTACGCCTCAGTTTCCATGTCTGTAAAATGCTAATAATAATATCTATTGCATTGGGGTGTGGTGAAGCTTAAATAAGAGAACATATGGAAAGTCTACTTGCTGTTCTTTGACTACACCAGGCTGTATCTCCAGGGGCCTTTGCATGAAAGACTCCCATCATGGCTCACTCCCTTACCTCCTTCAAATATTTGCTCAGATCCTACCTTACCAATGAGTTCTATCCCGATCACAGTAATTATATTTGCAAACCCCTTTTTTCCCATTCTCCTTTTCTTCCTTTTTTTCCATACCACTCTTCACCTCCAAGGATATTAGATAATTTAATTGTGTATTGTTCCTTGTTACTTGACTGTCTTCCCTTTCAGATCCTGTTGAGGACAGGAATTTATGTTTTATTTATTGATGGATCCCATGTGCCTGTTTCCAAGTGTTTGGAGTACCTCCTTAGAAAACATTTGTTGAATGAATGGTTCTATTTAGTGATGCTAAAATCAGAAGAATCCTGAGGGACTATCTAAGATGCTTTTATGGTGCCAGAATGGCACCTTGAGAAGGTCAGAGGTTTTGGAGAAGGCAAATACCGGTTTGAGGTCTCAGTAGAGTGGGGAGTTCCTGATCACTACCTGGTTGACTGGAGGCCTTGGAGCCAGGTTGGGGCCGTATCTGTATAGAGGAGACACTCTATTAAGGTATATTGGCTGGATTTGAAAACAGCATACATTTGTTGACTATGAACTTAGAGACAATTATGCTTTAGGCACTGAAGTCTCCATGACCAAATGAAAAATATCCTTGCTCTTTGTCCATCAGCCCAACAACTTGGAAAAGATCTCAATGTTTATTTAGAATTTAACCTGGAAGCTGATCCTTCTGGCAGCTGAAAATGAAAGTGGAGCATCCACTGGAAAAGGCCGCTCAGGAACCCACATGATCAAAAGATGAACACAAGCCCCATTTTGCAGACCAGTGGAATAACATTGTGCCTTCTCCAACACTGGAAGAAACCTGGTACTGATGAGGGTCACTGGCAACTTGGAGGGCAGCTCCATGGGGAAACCCACTGGTAAAGGGAGGCCTCAGGTAGTGAGGCTGGGTGCTGGTGCCTTGTGGAGTCAGTGGAGCAGTCACCTGTGGGCTGGTTATTTTGGAAGCCAGATGGAGTGTATGGATGGAGGGAAACAGGTCTGGGGTCCCACAGACTCACTGCCACATTCCTCCTGTCTTGTGTCCCACCTCCCTCTCCTTTACCACCATCTCCTCCTCCTCCTTTTCGCTCCCTTCACCTCTATCTCAGTTCCTCCGTTCTGGATCAGTGGTCCTCACACCTTAGCCAGCATCAGAATCATCTGGGGTGCTGTGAAAACACAGATCCCCAGGCCCCACCCTCAGAGTTCCTGATCCAGTGGGTCAGAAGTGGGGCTGGAGAATTTGCATTTCTAACAAGCTCTCAGGCAATGCTGAGACCTCTCTTCTTGGGTACCCCCTTTGAGAACCCCTGTTCAATCGCTTGCTCATCCTCCCCACTTCTTGACCCTCACCGGGCTTTTCTGCTTACCCCTGCCTCTCTGCCTCCTCCTGTAATTCTTTGCCTCTGTCTCTCCTCTCTGCCCTCTCCATCTCTCTGTCTTGCTGCTGCTCCAAGGTCCCCAGTTTTTCTTTTTGTACCTTGCAATCAGGAGCAGGCTAAAGAAGGAAGCCCCAAGATGCATCACCCCATATCCTGCTGAAATTCTCTTCTCCCTGATACTCTTCGGAAGCCCTTTGTGCTGAAGTTTCCCCACCAGTGACTGCGATGACCTTACAAACCAGGGAGGAACTGAAGCCCCAGTTCCTTCCATGTGACAGGGTTTGTGCCTCTGCTCCTCTCCCCCATGGAGAATGCCTGGGAATCTTCAAAGACCCAAGAAAGAGTCGGGGGGAGAAATGATAGAAAGTGACTCTATTAAAGGGTGCAAAAAGCTGACAGTTTCAAAAATAATGATCTGGGTTTTCCTCTTATTTAAAACTACCCAGCTGCCCTGCTGCTTTCATTGCTGCTGCAACTGACACTCAGCTACACTTGGAATTAAAAATACATAAGCACTTTCTGAAAAAGCTGCTAATTTGAAGGTCATTAGCAGCCAAAAACACATTTCTTTTATTAAAAAAAGTCATGTAATAAAGCTATTAATATTTACTCTCATTCCTGAGCTTGTGAGTGCTTCCTCTCACCAGCATAAGCCGCCCGCCTTGACAGGGAGGCCCCCCAGCAACGTGACCTCCTCTTGGCCTTCACTTTCTCGCACCTGCTCTTTCCCTGACACCTGCTTTGGTGGCCTGCGATATCCAGAGGAGCCTGAGACCCTCAGAGGACTGCGATGGATGCAAATTGCCATTACAGTTGGTGAATTGGTCCTGCCTTCCAGGGTGAGGGCACTTTTAAGCGCTGATGGGTTCAGAGGCACTTGCCTTGGTAATGAGGATATTTGGGATAATTTCCTCTGTGGGCTGCAGCTTGTGTCCTCGTTCCTTCTGGTCTGTGTCACAGCCACCAGGCAGGCACACCTCCCCTGGCCCTGCCTGCCCCATTGCTTACCTGCTGCGCTTGTCTGATGGCAAACTGTCCTGCTAACACTTGGCCCACCGTGCATCTGTGACTGGAGAGCCTTCAACACGTCACTCGGCCCCACGGGGTAAAGTGACTGTGGCTTCGCAAGGCTGTCAACCGCAGCACCCCAGGACCCTGTCTTCACGTGCGCACCACTCTCATTTCTCTGCTCCCCTGTGGCTTTCCCCGGCTGGTCCCTTTGCACAGGCCTGCCCCCCACCTCCACCCCCACCCCCACCCCCACCACCAGCTCCTCGCCTCAGCTGTTTGTTTTACGAGGTAAATTACTGGAAGACCAGCCTGTCAGCAGCTTCCCTGCAAATCCTGCTTGCAAAAGGAAGAGGGGGATGGGGAGAAAAGCAAAGGGTGAGGGGAAGCAATGAGGCTGGGGGTTGTGGTTGCCATAGAAATACAGAAGTGGAGCTGACAACTGAAAAGCATTTCACAGAGCAAAGGAGAAGGAGGGTGAGAGGTGCATGAGGGGCGATAAATGCCGTGCAAGAAGCAGCTGATCAATAGGCAGTTGCATAAAATACATTTAGAGGAAGGATGATGTGGAGATAGTGTCCCGGTCTAGGAGTGCAGATTCTGCCAGAGGGAGCAGGACTGAGATAAGAATGGAATTGCTAGGCCTAAAATTCGAGAACCAGGCAGCACAGGGTGTCTACAGAAATGCACCTATGCACGTGGAAACTATCCCAAATCCCCCCACTCTGCACCCCCGAGAAGTGGAATTACAAGCATTCTGGTTTGGGAGGCCAAATCCTGTGTTGGTGCAGTGACCTCATGATCCCTCTGGAAACATGGTATGTGGCAAAAACAAAAATAGTGGTGAGCTCTGGCTTAAGTTAGCTTCTTTTCTCTGAGATTTATTCCTTCATTACACAAGTCATTTTGGGCTTACTTAAACAATTTTCTCTCACTGCTCTTATTTCTTCTAATTACACGTGTGCAGCAGCCGATTATGCTTGCTTCTCATCACCAGCTGGAAAAGGGACGACTTCCTTGTGTTATGTGGGTGCAATAAATCTTACCCAAGCCTTCCAGAAGAACTCTGTAGGTTCAAGGCTGCAGGGGTGGGCTGAGGCATGGAGAGCAGGGTAAGGGACTGGTAGTTGTGAGTCATCAGGGCCATTTCCATCAAGGCCAGCAGCGGAAGTGCCCGTGAGGGGTGTTGACAGTCACAGGGGAGCCCTGCCAAACCTGGAGTTCCCCTTGGTGCTGGGCCAGCTAGGGGATGTCTGGAAATGCCCACCTGTCTCCTGCCAGATTCCTCACACGGGAGGCCCAAACCTTCATAAGTAAGTCTCCTGGGCATTCCCCCAGGACTCCCACAGGCATGGCCACCTGCCTGCAGGGCAGCACTTCTCAAATCATTTTTTCTTTGCCAGTTGGATCCCCTATTAGACCGTGTGTTCCATTAAAGCAAAGACTGTGCCTGGCATTTAGTAGGAACTCAGGAAAGATTAGTGAATGAATGGATGAATAAATGAATGAATACTTTTACCTCTCGGAGTCTCTCTCTCCTCAAGTCTTCACTACCACCACCCTTTGCAGAGTCACCTGCTTGCATGGCTCTATTTTCCCCTTGACTGCCCAGTGGTCCCCTGGAGAACATGCCATCATTTGCCCTGATCAGCCAAGGAGACGGAGTACGTGGTGACTGACTTTTCCTTTGACTAGGACTTTTTTAGTACAGGGCCACTGTCTTTTGAACACTGACCATGAACCATCATCAACCTTTCACCACTCAGTTATATTCTGGGGAACTTGCTTTGTTTCTACCTTTCTTTAATGTGGGTGGTAATAAGCAGTGTTACTGTACAATAAAACAGTCCTGAAACCAGCTTTCAAGAATGAAAGGTAAGAGAGCATTGGTAAGGAGTGCTTGATAAGGACAATTAGACAGTCCCAGGATTAGGATTTAATTAGTGAGACTTTACCATATTTTGGACTCCTAAACTCTGCCATAGCCTTCCTGACTACAGCCATTGTCCCTCCAATCCACTTTAGGCAGGTTGTGACCAGGTTGGTGTGGTTGCAGGGCAGGAGCTCTTATGCATTACGTTAGACCAGAGGTCGGCAAACTGCAGCCTGTACATCATATGCAGCTTGCCAACTGTTTTTGTAAATAAAGTTTTATTGGAACAAAGCCATGCCCATTCATTTAAATAGTGTCTATGACTGGTTTCATCCTGCAACAGCAGACTTGGATAGTTACAACAGAGAATATACGGCCCACAAAGCCTAAAATATTTGCTATATGACCCTTTACTATCCCTTGGATTAGATCTACTGCACTAGAGTCTAGAAAAGATTCTAGATTTTCTTGCTCTCTGGCTAACCACAGGACTCAGAACCACAAACAGTTAACTAAAGCTCAGCACCGTATGACAGTTTGCAAATAAGACCAAAGGAATGATGTTCACTCAAATGAAATCAGCTGTACAATAATGCCCCCTGGGCCAGACAAGTTAATGCTTGGCAAACTGCCCTCTCTGTGAAATATCCCAGCAGGAGCTGAGTCCCATGGTGGAAAAAAACAATTAAAAAATTGTTATTGTTAAATTGGATGTCAGAGAGTATATCTTTCAAAGTTGCAGAAGGCACTTTGCATTTGAAAAATATCAGATTGTGAGCAAGGCTGGAGGTCACCAATAGGCAGAAAAGCCTTCTCCATGCTGGGCAAAGTGGATGCAAGACTTGGTGCCATCTGCTCCACCCTGCAGGGAGACCCATCCCCAGGCGCCCTGCTCAGCTGCTGCATTTCATTTAGCAAGAGCACAAATAAAACCATGTGAGTAGGACAGTGTAAACACGGTCCTAAAGAGCTGTAGCAAATATGGTCTAGCCCCGGGACTGGGATGAAATAACTTCAGGAAGAGTCACTGTAATCAACGAGTATTTTTGGTCCTTGGGTTTCCCTGGCTGGAGGCAACTGACGGCACAAGTGTATGCATACACTTATTAGCTCAGTTACTCAACAGATTTACTGTGGGAATCTGCAGACGGTGCCCCAGTTCTGCAGATCTAGCCGTGAATAAGCCATACTCATCAGGACTGGAGAAGACCATTGCAATACAGCAAGCTGAACACCAAGATGTTGAGAAGCATAGGGAGCTGAGGAACCACAGAGGAGATCTGGCTAGACAAGGTAGTAGGACTCTGGGATGCTGTGAAGTGAAGCTGAGGCTCAAAGGAAGGCTGGGAAGTACCAGGTGAGATGTGGGGAGGGGTCACTGCTCCAGCTGGACCTCTAGGGATCAGGAGTGGGCAGCAAACACCTTGGTAGGTGCCAGAGAAGTGATTGATAAATACAATGTAAAGTGGTGAGGATTCCAAAATTCCCAAACTTCAGTTTTTCATGTCCCTCCTTTATGATTTTTTTATGCCATATCCACACAATAATTGTACTGTACTTAATTACTAATTTTTCCTTAAAACTGAGAAATACTTTACCTGAATAAACTTATTTTAAAAAGAAAATTCATATCTGTGAAATGTTAATGCATTTTATGTGCTAGATACATTTTCCTCTAATATACATTAAAACAAATGTGTAGCTGTAACAGTTTTAAGAATTTCGACATGTACATTCTAAGTCCTCTTTCTCACTGTTGGCCTACTTAGAACTCTTTTGGGAACCCAGTAAGTAGATTGACCCTTGAGGATGACTTTTTAGTCACATGAGAATCTCTCAACAGTTATTAGCTGAAGAAAACACTTCAGATTGATTGACTGCTAGGCCCAGAAATTAGGTTTCCATCAAAAGAAGAGATTTGGTTTAGCACCAGGAAGGACAGACTGCTGGCCAGTGAGAATGAGCAAGCAAAGTACTTATGCCAAAAGTCAAATAATGAAGAATAGTTTCCAGAATCTAGTCATTGGTTCAATATGACCAGCAGCCTGGAAATCCACCCAAGAGTAAGGCAAAGCTCAATTCCAATCTCTGCAAACTTGCAAAGTGAAGGGCAGAAATGATTAAGATGACAGAAACATGCAAGTATGAAGTTCGCAAAAATCCCAAGTCCACAGAGGTTAAGGATTGACCTTTATTAGAAGGCAAGAAGACTTTTTACAACAAACTCAGACTCTGATTTGCTTTCTATTTTTAGACCATGTTCCCAAACCCCTACAAGTAAAATAACTACCTGATTCTAGTCATCATTTATTGAGCATTCCCTGAAACCCAGGAACTCTGTAATTTATTTGTGGCCCTTACTTTTAAACCTTGCAAACCCTTTTGGGGTGGCTAATATTACACCCATTTTACAGATAGGCACTCAGAGGCTTGGAGAGTGTAAATGTCACCCATGCAGTCTGAAAGAACTGGGATGGCTAGTGGGAACTTCCAGATGTCTACCTCAGAATGGCTTGGTGATTCAGGCCCCAAACTTCAGGGAAATAAGCTGTGTTCAAGTCCTGGCTCTTCATCTTCATCCACAACAAGCTACTTAAACTTCTCTGAGCCTCATTAATTAATTAATTAGTTTTCAAAATGGGTATAATAATTCCAGTTGCTTAAGTACTTTGCTTGCCTTACAGAAAGTGCACAAAAACTTCATTTGCTATTATCACTTACATTATTGAATTTGTGATTTTTATTCTTTAGAACTTCTCAGGTGGCCTTACTTTCATTCTCCATCCCAGGAGCACCTCTTCTAATTAGCTGATAGGAAAGTTCACATCAAATTCTAAATGTAGACCACTTCCAGCAGTCACCCTTATACCCAAACCTGGTATGGGAGTACTGATCAGTTTACCCCCTCTGAAAATCTCTTGGCTGTGGACTGGGATCCCTGAGACGTCTGTGATCAGAGGGGAAGCCTGGTTGGTGTGCCAAACCTGGTTAGCCTTCAGAGCTGAACACTTACCTGCTCAGCCTCCTGGGTTCAGATCTTCCTTGATGTGTGCTGGAGGAGCAAGGTTTGGCCATCATCAAACCAAATTGCTCCAGCATGGGGGGCCTTGGAGAGTCAACACAGAATCACAGCACTACAGCAAAAGGAGGACTAATTGTTCAGATTTGGAAGCAGTCTTCTCTGTCCATATGGCTCAGATATGGGGCACTACCTGAGGTCTTCATTTCCTGCCTCTGCCCCTGAAACAGACAGATAGAGCCCAGAGCTTACACCTGCCTGTTCAATAGATTCCACAGCAGCTGAATAGGCAGAGATTGCTGTGCACACTCAGGATTGTGTCCTACAGCAATAGAAGTCCTCACAAGAATGGTACCACCTCCTCAATCCACCCAATTTAGTTGTTTCCAATATCCCATGGAAGCTGCTCCCTCCTGTGAGTGCTGGGAAGCCAAAAGTTGAAGGAGAGCTAGTGAGCTGCCTGAGCACATACCATGCTTAAGTGGAAAAGTCAAGGTCCTCTCTGCATCTACCTGAGTCCAGAAACAGACCCCTGCTGATGGCCACACTCCCTCCCCACATTCCCTGATCCACATACCATATTATAGACATAGATCTGCTAGCTGCTGTCTCTCTGTGCAGCCAAAGTCTTGGTCCCCAAGCAGGCTTAAGCTTGCTCTGCTGGGCTGTGACTCCTCCTTGGTGGGCAAGCAACTTATGACAATGGTATATACCCAGTGTGGTAGTTTGGAGGCTGCATGTACCCAAAAAGGGATTATGTTCTTTTAATCCATCCCTGTGGGTGTAGACCTGTTGTGGGTGGGACCTTTTAGTTAGGTTATTCCAGTTGAGGCATGCCCCAGGTGGGCCTTAAACCTCCTACTGGAGTCCTTTATAAGAGGACAAAAGCCACAGGGAAGCTGAGATGAAATTAAGAGAAGCTCACAGAAAAAGCCACAGAGAAGTTTAGAGAAAAAGCCACAGATGAAGAAGCCAGAAGCTGAAGCAAAAAAACTTGGGAGAGAAGGAGCAGCACACATTGTCACGTGCCTTGCTATCTGACAGAGGAGCCCAAGCTCGCCAGCAACTGGTCTTCAGAGAAGGTACTATGTCTTCTTGATGCCTTAATTGGGACATTTTCATGGCCTTAAAACTGTAAATTTGTAAGCTAATAAATCCTCATTGTTAAAAGCAAGTCCATTTCTGGTATATTGCATTTTGTCAGCTTTAGCAAACCAAAAACACCCAGCATCCTGCAAAGCCCCTAGAGTTCGGTAGCAGACTCATGTATGTTTGTTGAATGAATAAGTAGATCTCTGTTTTGCTATTGCCGGTCTCTGCTTCCCATTCCCATTACCCAACCCTAGTTTCTGGAAGTCTGGGATCTGTCATGACCCTGGGTTCTGCCCTAAGGCTAAGGCCCTGAACCTGATGCACAGAAATCCCAACCCCATTGGCTGCTTGGTTGGTCCTGTTCCTGGCCCTTCCACTTATCAGAATGTCCATGAAGTTCATCTTGATTCCCCAGTGCTGATCCCTGCATGTCAGGGAGACCCAGCTGTGACCTGTAACCATGATCCTAGATGATGGCCTGAGCCACTCCCATGGGCATACCTTCCACTCCCTGTGGCTGGGGCTCTCCCTGACCCTGCTCACAGAAGTTGTCTTTATTGACCCCAGCTCTCCTAAACTGCTTCTTCCTTCTGGACACAATTCCCCTGGGCTTGGCCATGCCATCCATCACAGCAACATTTATTATGTCTGGGCCCATGCTGGGTGCTGGAGATATAAAATGATTATGTCTATTCTCTGCCCTCAGGAAGCTCACTGACTAGAGGATGAGCCAACTGATTCAAATATGATGGAAGTAAGGGTAATTCTTTGGGGGTTAGAGGTGGTGGTTGATACTGCAGATTGGGCCACCTTCACAAGAGATAAGACATTTGAGCTGGGGCCTGAAAGGCTCATGGGCTGGGGAAGTGGTTGGGATCTTAGTGAAGGGATAACCATGAGTACGGGCACAGAAATGGAAAGGGTTTCTCAACTGCCCATTGGCCCAGCATGGCATGGGCATAGGCCAGGCAGCAGGTGTTGCCTGGTGAGAAGAGTGGCTGTAATGGTGGGCATGGGCCTCTCTTCTATGACTGGGAATTTAGAATGTATCCCACTGGCAATGGGTAGCCACGGAGGAGTTCTGGACAGGAGGGGGTCTGTGATCCTTTCTTATTTATGTTCTCATTAGATCCTCTCACTGCTGGGACTCATTGCATCAGAAGCAGGCATGCTTGCCTTGTTGCTCTAGCATTGAGATGGCAACGCTCAATGGATTCAGTTGGGCTCTTCAACCATTTGCAAAAACTAAGTGACTAGATTGTGAGGAAACTGGAAGGTGAGGCTGAGTTCTGCTAGGAACTCAAGTCATTCTTCATTGCATTCATCCTCCAAACTAAATAAGAACCACTGTATTTTAAGCCACACTATCCCTCCAACTGCTCGCCCTGCCTTCTCAGGGACTTGGGCCTCTCAATCATCCTCTTTCTCTTTTTCTCTCTCTATGGATTCTTTTTCACTAGCTTTTAAACATGCTCAAGACTTTCCCACTAAAAAATAAAGTAGAAACTAAAAGGAGTCTTCTCTTGCTATGTATACTTATTTTTCGACTCTGTTACGAAGTCAAGCTCCTTGAAGGACTGTCCTCCCTTTTCCCCAATCCAGCCAGTGCCTTCTGCGGCCACCTCTTGCTAAGGTCAGGTCCCCTAGGAGCTCCTGTGGCTAGCCCCATGGATAGGTTTCTAATCTTACCTCATATCCCCCTCCCTGGCAGCACTGGGTCCTTGGACTGCTGATCCCTCCATGAAATGTTTTCCTTTGGCTCCATGGACACTGCATGCTCCTGGTTGTTCCTCTTCCACAGTGGTGGCTCTTTCCAGATTCATTTGTGAGCCTTTTTTTTCCTGGACACCTTTTAAAGATGGACGTTTCCCTCAGTTCCAAGATGGCTGTTTCCCTCGGTTCCATGCAGATCCCTTCTCTCCCCACTCTCACATTCTCATGCAGTGAACTCTCCTATGCCTGTGGCTTTAATTTCTCTTTAAGAAAAAAGGATGGCTCTCTGGTTGACATAATCAACTCAAATATTTTCCTGAATTACGGACCCCTGCATCCAATTGCCTATGGCAACTATGCTTCATCTGTCCTCCCCATTCTCTTCCTTTTTTTATGTCCTATCTGTGAATGGTATCAAAATTCACCAGGTTACCCAAAACAGAAACTTGGCTTGACTCCTCTCTCACTCTACCTGACAGCCAACCAACCTCCACTTTCTGCTGATCTTACCTTCTTCATATTTCTTGAATTAGCCCATTTTTCTCCATATCCACTGCTACTTCTACATGCTCAGCCAAGCCACCATCATCTTTTGCCCAGATAACTGCACCAGCATCTTTGCTAGTATTCGGACTGGAGTCTAATTCTTGCCACTCCATTTTCCATTTTATGGCCAGAGTGATATATATAAAACATAATTCCTTTGCTTCAACCCACTTTCACCCACTGCCTTTAGAATAGTACCCAGATTCCTTATCATGCCACATAAGGCCCTACTTCATGAGCTAGCCCCTGCCTATTCCATCCAGCCACACGTCCAGCACTTTACTCTCCAGCTTCACTCAACAGCTTGTGATCACACAGATGTGCCATGTACTCTACCACTTTGGAACCCCTGCTCATAACTAAAAGCCTAGTTCCACCACTACTACCCTCTAATTCGATATATCTGGTTTATTCCGTAGGTTCCAGTTGAGCAGAAACCTCTACCTCCTTGTGAATGCCTTCTTTGACCCCCTGTTGAAGCTACTACCAAGTTGAGTCCTGCTATAGAAGATGGTAGCTTGAACTTCCTTGTCACTATACTCAGTCAGAAAGCCACTTCCCAAGCTTCAGCAGTTACTAATGTACATGCAAATATCAATTTAAATAAGATCAGAAAAGAAAGTCAAAGTCTTGAAGTGGAGTCTCTCTTTTAGGAGAAAGAATAGTATGTGTTCAATCTCTCACTTGCTTAGAAATGGCATATTTGCCTATATATTTTTTTTGTTTGCTTTTTTATTTCAACTTCTTTTCTTTTAATCTTCTGGTGGGCTCCAGGAATTCTCAAAAGAGTGGTGGCTTTAGACAGATCAAATTACTCATTGGAAGAATGTCTTGGTGTACGGGGAGTGGCAAAAACACATACACAAATTTATTTTCCCTGACCTGAGAAGTCCTTCGCATCTTCTCTGCTCAGCCAGATGTCCCCTGGACAGGACAGCAGCCCTGGTCCTGTTCTTAGCAGGATTGGTCCATCTTCTGTCCCTGCCCTTACCCTGCCCTTTGTATTGCCTCCATTGTACATGGTGCTGCCTGCACTTCTGCATTTCAGGGGCTTTGCACAGTGACTGACACTCGGTGGGAGGCTGCTCTACCCCAGGCTGCTACTCTAGGGAAGACTGTGACATCATATTAATGACTCTGAAGGGGTTATAAAAGGAGTGTTTTAAACTTTCCTAAACTAAAATTAGAATAGGCTACGAGTGATAGCAGTTAAGTGTCACCGAGAAAGACTCCAACTAAATACCTAGGGATTAATTTCTTTAAAAGCTTGCTGTTTAAGTTCATGGACTTCTGTAGGTGAAATAATGACATGCTAAACTTTCTCAATTCAATCTTATGTAAATCACCAAACATAACTGAGCACCTTCCACGTGTGAGGTGAAGTGTTGGATGCCAGATACAGACGTGAGTAGGATGTGTCCTGTGTTCTCTCTCACTCGGGGGTCACTGGAAGATTCTGGTTGGGAAGGCTGTGTGTCCAGTTATGACACCCAGCAAGGCAGGAACCCCATTGAGGGCCCGGGATAGCAAGGTTAGTCAGTCCAGAATGGAGGTGCAGATAGGGGGAAAAGGAGAAGAGGGTTCTCCTTTCCTCCCAGGTGTGAGAGGGAGGTCTGGCAGCTGTCCATTCCACCTGTCATTAAGCAGGGTCTGCAAAACACACTAGGGCCTGTATTCCCTGGGAGGGAATTTGTTCTCAGACCTCTGGGCACCTGTTCTCACTTGGAAATTGTTGGTCTTAAGAGACTCCCTGATGGTGAACACAGATACAACTTGACCTCCATCAACTTGAATGACCTTCCCAAGTGATACAAAATCCCTCTTCTGAATGTGAGGATCTCTCTGTGACCTCAGCAATTCCCCTCTTCCATTACCTCCCCATTCTCCCCATTGGTATCCTGGCCTGGATCTCAGCAGGCAAGACTTCTTTTGGCACTGGTTGTCCTTTGAGCTTTCTTGGTGGTAGAGAATGTTGGATGGTACCTGTTTATCCTCAGGGCACCTGCTGATACCCCATCATCCTGTGTCTTTTCTCCGCATTCCACTTTCCAGGGAATTAATCATGCCCTCAGCCAGACCCATTACTATTTCTGATTATGAGGTTCCCAGGTTAGCCCACGAAGGGCTTCTTAGAACCAAATGTAGCTATTAGAATCTTGCATTTCTGATGATTTGTAGATTCCCACTGTCTCACTGTTTCTGCCCTCCAACACTCCTGGAATCCTATTCCTCAGTCCTCACTGGTCTCTCTTTCTCATAAATGCATGTTCAGTGATAGCTTCTAGCCCTCATTTGACTTCAATTATCCCAGGTGACCTCAGTGAGAGCCCAGTGACCCTGGCTGTACACATAATGGTGAGGGAGGGGGAATGGAGGAGGAGAAGGCATATACTTTTTAATAGCATCTGATCTTCCTTGACATCTATGAGCTTCAGTGATCTCCAGATGATGCCATAAACATGTGCTCTGTAGATTTATTTACTCTTTCTCTATTCTTCATTCTTTCCCTCGAGTGTTGGAAGGGACATTGGGAGGGCACAGGATGGTGAGTCATAACTCCAGAGCTTTCCCACAAATCACCTCCATTGCCAGAACCCCTGACTCAGGAGCACTAGGTATCAACCACCTGCCTCCTGCTCAGTCCCCACTCACCTGACTCTTCAGTTGCTACGGGTGTGCGGACAGCGTGGTCCCCTCCCTGTGAGCCCTGGGCTGCACGGCTCCAGTCACAGATTCCATCCACATGCCACTGACAACCATGCAAAGTGTGTTTTTAAGAGAGGATCCGAGTTGGATTTGATCAACCAGCTGATGAAGCAGTATAGCTAACAGAAATTCAAAGGAGTGGTGTCTCAGCGCCCATGAGCATCCTCCCTGCAGAGCTCTCCTGAGTCGGCACAGGTGCCTCTGCGCAGGAGACCACAGGGCACATCCAGCCTCTCCCATTGCCTCACGCTCTAGAGACGGTATCTCCAAAACTCCGATGATGATCACTTACTGGATCAGCGGCTTATGTCCATTATCAGTAATTCTCAGAACTAGTGAGAACCTGAGTTCCACCCTAAACCTGCTGAATCAGAAACCCCAGGTGGAGCCCAGCCATCTGTGTTCTATACTCGTTCAAGCGTAAAACCCACTGGGGTAGTGGTTGAGAGCGTGGACTCTGGAGCCAGGTTGCCAGAGTCAGAATCCTGGCTCCACCACTGTGCCATCTGGGAAAAGTTTCTATTTCTCAGTTTCCTCATCTGAAAAAATGAGAATAATAGTCCCTACTACTACTACCCAAGGTTATTGTGAGGACGAGAGCTAATACATAAAAACCACTTAGCTGTTCTCTAAGGCACAGAGAAAACAGCTCAGGAACATTAGACACTCTTCATGGAAGGTAGGTGTTACCATCCTATTCTACAGATGAGGAAACTGAGGCTCAGAAAGATGACTTATGATCCAGTGCTGCAGAGCTAAGATGTGAGGTCTCACTCATCACCTATATGCCTCACTTCGTGTGCTCTTTAGTTCATCCAGCTGACTACGTGTGTGGCATCTGCAGGGAGGGGGAGTGTGTCCAGAGCGTGGCCATGTCCTTCCCGCTGGGAACTGTGCCTTGAGGCATGCTGGCCTTGGCTCTGCAGACCCCTGGGCACTTTTGGTTCTTTCTCTCACCTGTCTGGGATCTTTGGGCAAAACCAAACCAAAGGGTGTGGCATAACCTTCAACTTCGCTCAGCTTTGGCCACAGCTAGAAGGTGGGCTGGCATAGGTGGAGGCACAGTGAGGGTTTCAGTTTAAGGATGCTGCCTGAGGAATTGGTGACAAATTAAAATTCATTCCTGTGGAAAATTGAGAGATTAGTTGAATTGCCTGGGCTTATAAGATACTTCATGAATTGAGGTCTTTGGGGGTAATTAGTCAATTGTGCATGGAATTGGTAAGCAATTAATAAGGGGAAATTTTCTCTTCTACCCATCAAGTGGCTAGATTGGGGCCCTTGGCAGCAGTATGTAACTCTTTTGAGAAGAGTTCTGTCCATCTTCTTCCATTCCCAAGTGTTAAGGACAAAGGCACTGCTTTAAGATGGGGCTCTCCTGGGCTGGAGCTGTACCCCTAGGCCTATGGGCCTCTTTGAAAGGGCTTCCTGCTATAGAGAATCTTGGCTGGTGATTTCAGAAGGTAAGGACCTCCCCAAATACAAAGTTATCTAGGACAGGGGAAAGGCCGATCCTGCCCTAAATATGTGTTAAACAAGTGATGTGAGAAGATTGTAGCTCCTTAATTGCCTCACCATCCCCTATCGCACATTCACAGACTCACATTGAGCAAGAAGTCTAGGCTATTCTTCAGCGACTTCTACAAAATTGGCCTGGATATGAGCCTCTCAAAAGCATTTGGCCTGGTCGTCTATGACTATTGATTGTTTATGTTTACTCGCCAGCAGCTTCCTTAAGCCTCATGTTTGAGGCTCCAGAGCCTCATATTTATTGAGCTTTTCCTTTGGGTCACATCAGTAGAGTGTTCCTAATATATTCTGCTTCTCTGGAGTTATGGGGTCACGGATGAGCCCCCTCCTCCCCAGATTAGGGGGAAGAAGGTTGGTTGTTGAGGATTCGCTCATAACTTGGGGACGCCCCACTGGGGCCCAGGAACACACACTCTGATGCCATGCTACATAAACCCAGACATGCTTCTGCTCATTTTAATTAGACAGATAAAATTAGCAAGGAGATTAAGATAAAAGGAGAAATTAAAAATATTTAAATGTTAGGTGGAATTTACAAAATTGAATTGAACGATGAGGTACAACAAGGAATGTAAGGAGAAACACAGACACATTTGAAACATTCCTCCTATGCCACATGGCTTAAGCCAGTCCACAGATAAGGCAAGAGGAAGTCTCCTTGCCACCTCTTGAATTACAGATTCCAGGGCTGTAGAAGAACATTCTCCAGAAACACTTTCGTCTTCTCTTTCGATGTTGCCAAGAATAATCAGTCAGTATCATTCTAGAATGGCCCACACTGCATCCAATTCAAACCACTCACCTGTTTCCTGTCTGAATTTGCAAACTCTTGAGAGTTTTATTCCTTCCATATTATTTTTCTCTCTACCCTCTCTCCCCACTGGGTCCACAGACCAGTTGAGCCAACCAGGAAGCCATACCACCAACACATTCCTGCCCCTTTGGATTTCCCAGGGGCGAAGACTTTCCAGTTCTTCTTTCTTGTTTGCATCTGTTACGAACAAGCACAGTCATTTTATAACGCAGACATACATATGTGTGCCCTCACACACGGAAACAGGTTTTCTCTTTTTTTTTTTTTTTTTCCCCAATTTGTGGTTTCTTTTTTATCCTTTTTGCAAAAAATGCAAACAAAAGAGAAACAGGGTTTTCAATTGAAGGTACATCTCTTCTTCAATATGAAGACATTAATTGAATTGGTTGGATCCCCCATGCAGTGATCAGCAAAGTCCTTTGGCAACTGACAGAACAACATCTGGAGACTCAGGAGCTGGGGCTTGTTTGAAGAAACTTCCCTACACGGGTCATGAGCAAAGGGAAATAGATGGGGGAGAAGGGAGGGGTCTCTGGGGGAGGTGTACAAAAGGAGAAAAGAAAAGAATGTCATTGGTGAGGAAGAAAATGGAAAATGGTTTCTGTTTCTTCCCTCTACCTCCTTCCCTTTCTTCCTATTGATGGACGACTCCAGCCCACCGAGAATGGGAGCTGAGTTTACTCTTGTTCCCCCAGTGCAACTGCTTTGTCTTCATTTCCTTTAAACATCCTCTTTTCATATTTTATTACATATTTGGTTTCCCATGGCATCTTAAACATGCTTCTGTCACTGAGAAACGAAAGTTGCATATTAGCAGCAGGTCCAGTTTATTCTTCATTGATGGAAATGCATTTCTCAGCGAAGAAGCCAATCTTTCCAGATCATTCTACAGTGGTCAACCTTGATACATGGTCCTTTTTCTCCCACTCCTCCTCCCAAAAAACAAGAGTTCTCATGCCAAAGCCGTTGGTGACTGACTCATCTGTACCCTCATAGAATGGATGCTGTTCAGTATCTTCTTCTGATGGCCTGCCAAGGTCACCCCTATTCTCAGGAGATCTCTAGGAGGGAAGAAGTCACAAAAGAAGTCAATTTCATGTGTTTAATGTTAGGGCAGCTTTTCAGCCCATCACAGAAGCAAAGAAAAGTGTTGGAAATCCAAGTAGTCTAATAAATTTGCCTAAGTCTTTGGTAAGCTCCTAATTGGGTACTTTCTTGCTCCAACTTGCTTTCTCCACGCAGACTCCCTCATCTCTAATGCCCCCACCTGCGTGGACAATCCTGCAAGTGCTGTGCCTTGTTTTGTGCATAGTTCTTCACTTACGGTTCTGCAGCAGCCCCTTCCCTGTGTGTCCATGACCTGCAGGTGGACTGGAACTTTCTTCTCCTCTCTCTCTATATAAACACTTCAAGTGCACATGCTATGGGGCTTCAGTTATTCTGTGGAGCTTTCTGCCTAAACTAATGATCTCCCACCGAGACTGAAAGGCTGTGGGGCTTGCTTGGTTTTCTGATGTTTTCCCCCCTGTGTTTCCGTTTTCTGCCTTTATCTGAATTTTAATGTCATGCATTTTTAAGAGGGGTGATCTCGAAATAATATTAAAATATCTGCCCAACTAGGAATCCAAGGAATATGTCTGGGATTGGGGTTTGAATTGGATTCATCTTTGAGCTGTAAATCTTAATATGAACAAGTCCATGCTTACATTTAACCTTGGGGAGACCCATACATCTTTCCTTGACTAATAATAACAATACAGAACATTGCTTGAGGGCTCGCCTTGTGCCATACACTATCTCACTTAACCCTACAAGAAAACATTTTGTAAAAATTGACAAACCACTGCAAAGTCAATAATAATAATAATTTAACAGCAACCATTGAGTACGTGTATCCTGCAGGCAGGCACAGGGCCAAGTGCTTTATATGCATTATTCAATTTACTTCTCACAACAAACCAGTGAGACAGGCATTATTATTATTGTCTGCAGATTTAGGGATAAATCAAGTGGGGCTCTGAGAAGTTAAGTAACATGCTCAAGATCATGCAACAGTGAGAGGTAGAGTTCAAATATAAAACCGTCTCACACTTAGCCACCCTTCAGGGATGCTTTCAGAGCTAGCCTAAGGTTCTGACTCTATTTTCCCCCCAAAGCCCCTGACCCCAACATAGAAGGTCATATTGCACACTGCACACCAGACCCACGAGGAGGACACTGTGCCTGACCCCTAACCACGGTGCTTTGGCTCAACCCCTCCATCTTCTTTGCCTGGTGGCTGATCCTCGCCACCCCCAACCCAGGCTGCAGCTGGTTGACATTGCCAAATTGCCCCTGTCATTCTAGAAATCATTTTTGGGAAACATGCTTGAATTTTGAATTCACAGATTGTCCCACAAGTTGCTCATTTTCTTTCTCCATCTTTTATCCCTCAAGAAACAGACCGAATTGCTACAATAGTGTATGGTTGTTTTTTTACTTTGAACTAAATCCCTTAATTTTCAGTTTCACTTTCCTTTTAGTTTCCCCCTTGTTCTTTTTCATGTGGCTGGTCCTGGACTGAGGGAATTACTTCACTTGACTCCTTCGGACTTGGGGGTGAGTGGGGAGGGGGCGGAATGAGGTGACTGCGGTTCCCACATGGAGCCAGAATGACAGTGGAAAATCAGGAGAAGCCCCGTTGTCAAGGAGATCCACTTCTAGCCCTGGGCCCTCCTCTCACCCAGCCACATCCATTCTAGCTCTGCAAGTTGGGAGCCGGCTTTCCACTGCTAAGTGCTTCTTATTTTACTGTATGTTACTACTATTATTTTTTGCTGTCTGTCTGACAATCATTCATAATGGCAGGCACTGTCTTTTTTAGGCATCACTAGGAAGTGAACCCAGGTTTAGAAAATGAATTCTGATGTTTAGTGGATCCAAGGCCAGGTGCACATTCAAACCATCTCCCTAGAGAAAGTGGAGCCTCCATTATTTCAGACAAGAATAAATCTCGAAGAGGCAGAGCTAGACTCCAGAAAGAGTGACTGCAAAGCAAGAGTGCAGGACAGAAGATTTGACTGCTAGGGGTGGACGACCACCCTCTTCTCTGAATCTCAGCAATCGGCACGCTGCAAGACAGAACGCAAGCACCTCGCAGTCTGCCTGGCACACAGTAGGTGATCAATAAATGTCAACTGTCTTGAGTGCCTGACTGTTCTTCTACCCAGGGGAGATGTGTTTTACCAGCCACCAGATCCAGCCCTGGTACCGTCAGTACAAGTGGTAGCCCAGGCAGCCTGTGAGGTCCACTCTGGTGTGTGTAAGTGTGCACGCACGTGTGTGGTTAACTTCCAGGGTAGGATTATCTGAGCTTCTGTGAGTGCAGAAGCATAATTCCATCCTGGTCGGGTTTAGCCCGGTGGTTTCCAAACTGGGCTGCATATTAGAATCACCTGGGGCGTTCTTAAAAATTCCAAAGCCCGGGTCTCACCACGTACCACCTAGATCAGAAGGTCTGAGAGTAGGAGCCGGGCATGAGTATTTTTTAAAGACATCCACCACCCCCAAGATGATTCCAGAGTGCAGCAAAATACGGGAACTGCTGCAGCCTTGGGGTGGATCGGTAGAAAGGATGATGAACTGGCAGTCAGGAAAGCAGGTTTTAAAAAGGCTTGCCATTTTAAAAGCAAGCCACTCACATTCGCCTACTTTCTGAATCTGCAGAATGGAAGGGGTGGGATTAGATGAATATCCCCAAACTACAGCTCCATAAAACCCTGCCCTTCGAAAATATGGTTCCACAGTATTTAATAATTTTAAATGGATTTCTTTATTTCAGGATTTCTCATGGCCTTTATAATGCTAATATGTGTAGTGAATCTCCAGGAGGGTGATAAAGTGCACAGTATTTCCCAAATTTATTTGACCACAGGACCCGTTTTCCAAAGAGAACCTTTTAACATCTCCACAAACTGGTACTACTCAGAATATTCCTGGGGAAATGATAGACTCCATGGATATTTAAGACCTTTTCTGGCTCTCATCTTATTTGAATAATTTTATCTTTTGTGTTCCCCCGTGCTCCTGTGGAGGCAGCAGGCTGGTAAATAATGTGTGGGGGATGGAAAATATATGCTTATTTACTAGTGCCATCTAGTATGGAACACAGGCTCCCCACACGTCTGAGATTGTTGCTGAATCAGTGCAACGCCTCTTCCTGCTATGTTGTTTAAAGTGCTGGCTGGCTGTGTTCTTTCCATCTGGATGCTCTCTTTGATGGGATGAGTTTAAAAACTTAAACGTGGGAGAGACTTGGTGATTAGGCAAATGACATATGGCTGTGACTTTGAAGAACTCCCATTTGGGGCCCAGAACAGCTCTCTGCCTTCCCACCCCACCCCGCTCTCCCCCTCCATCTTCCCAAGTTGCTCCCCTGTCTGGTCTGGTTCTGTATGGACGGGGAGCTCTGGGGGTGAGGAAAGAAATGAGGACCCATGCTTTCCGAGCAGCAGGAAGGGAGCCCCATCCCCCACCCATGGGCTGGGCGGATGGGGTCTTGTCACTTACTCTGATGTCATCTGGGTGACCAGCTGGAGGGAAGTGAAGCCGGCGGTGAGGAAGCTGTCCCTGTACTGGACCATTTTGATGGCACTGAGCCAGTCATCCACGGTGGTAAAGGCCGTGAAGTCTGGGATGGAGCGGTCTAGCAGGGGCTGGGAAGGCCTGAGGGGACAGAGAGGAAGCAGTGACCCCTCAGCTACAGGGACACGTGGACAGGGCCACACGCCAAGCAGATTTCATGGGTGGGGACAGCACTTCTGACAGGATGAAGATTACGGTGGAGCCCTGGGCTGGCTTTTCCTTCCTTACAGAATCCTGAGTTGGAATGACCTCTCAAGGCCCGGTCCCTCTGCCTCTGGGCACGGTCACATGTCAGCTAACCCAGACAGACAGACTGACATGTTTTCAGTCTGAAGGCAAGGAAAGCCCACCACTCCTTTATAAATCAAAATTTAGGAGCTTTACCATCCAAATATATGGTCCCTTAAAAATACATGCAGTTTGTCATAACCTTCCCAAATCAATTGGCAACATTTTTTTTCTTGGATCCATCCTCAGGTCCTTGAAAAAATGGAGCAGAGTAAGCCCGCTACTGGCCTTCTCTGGCACATTCTCAAAGCACTGCCACTGCGATCTCCCTCACCCTCAAAACCCATGTTCGATTCCTGAACCAGTTATAAAGATTTTACCTCCCAAATCCCTCAAACTCATCCACTGCTTTCCGCAATGGTTACCCTCAAGACACTGAGCTGTGGCTGAGCCTCAGCAACATTTGCATTATTAACTCACTTATTAATTCATCCTTTCAATCCAAATTTGCTGGGTGCTTATGTGCCAAACACTGTGCCCAGTGCTGGAGATATAGAATGAGCAAAAAAGACATGAATTTCTATCATGAATTCTTGCAACATTCTCCTACCAGTCTTTCTTCATGCATGCTTGTTCCCCTCAATCTATATCCCACACTGTAGCCAGAATGCCCTTCTAAAAATGCAGATATGACCAAGTCAATAACCTCCACCTGTATCCTAATATGCGTCAAACCCTTCAGTGGGTGTTCATTGCTCTGAAAATCAAGTGCACAATGCTTAATGTGGCCTGAATGCCCTGTGTGGTCTGACTCTTGCCCACCTCACCAGCCTCAGATCCCCTACTCCTACCAACTATATTCTAGCCACACTGGCCCTGCCCATCCCACTCTTGGGCCTCTGTACATGCTGGCCCTCTACTCCCATCTCTTTTTTCATCCAGTTGGTGCATCTTGCTCTTTAGCTCTCAGCAGAAATGCCCCTCCATGGGGATGCCATTTCAGACTAAAGTGTATGTTCTCAATGCCCCATGCTCCTCCCTGCCACAGCACTTATTAAGTTCTCAATTCTGCATTTCCCGGTGTGATCATCTGACTAATGTTTGCCTCTCTTGAATGATTCTAATCTCCATGAGGCCAGGGACCATGTCGTTTTTGCTCATTCTGTATTGCCAGCACTGGGCACAATGTTTGGCACATAAGCACCCAAAAAATTTGGATAAAAAGGATGAATTAAGAAATCAGTTAATAATGCAAATGTAGCTGACGCTCAGCCAGGCAGTAGCTGACAGTTGTTTGGTGCATTCATTCATAGCAAATCCAATTGCTTTATATTTCTTTGTCCCTCAGCAAACAGGGCCTTCACCTGACAACAGAATAGCCAAGGCTCCAAGTCTGTGGTTCCCCTGCTTCGTGGACTGGTGTGACGAACAAAAAAGGTCCTTTGGAAACAGGATCACCCAGAAGTGGGGCATCATACCAGTCAGATCAGACATGGCTCACCTACTCCAGAGCCCACTGCCCAGCCCATCTGAAGGCAATGGAAGGTGGAGACCAGCCGGTCTCTCAACATCTGCCTACAGCCCATGCTGGGGCTGGGCAATAGTTTAGAGATGGGAGAGGAAGAGGAAGGGAAGATGTGTGGCTTCTTCTGTCAGTGGTTATCCTGGTGCACCCCACCCTTGCTCTCAGTAGACCACAAGTCTCCCGTCCTCACTGTCCACTCTGGTCCTGGCTCTGAGACCACCCCTGCCTGGGAATCTCCCTCTTCCACTAGACTCACACGGCGGTGATGGTTGCCACAGTCTTGAGACTTGCCGGGTTCCGGATCATCTTGTCCAGGGTGCTGACAATCTCTGCAAAGCGGGGCCGGCTGTTACGGTCCTTCTGCCAACAGTCCAGCATGAGCTGGTGCAGAGCAGCTGGGCAGTCCATGGGTGGGGGCAGCCGGTAGTCCTGCTCGATGGCATTGATGACCTGCAGAAACCCACAGGGAAACGTGTGTTTGGGTGATGAGCCAGTGTTGATCGCTCACCACTTAGTCCTGGAGGTTAGAGCCTCCCTGAACAGACGGCACAGGTGCCCTCGTTCTGTGCCCACATGCCTCCCACTGGAAGGGGTTTTCTCTCTTCTTGGCTCCCCACCCCCAGCCCCAGACTGTGGGCTCCTAGAAAACAGAGCCCACATCTCATTGCCCCTTTGCATTCCCCAGCCTGTGGCACAGGCCTGACACACTAGAGCTCTGCAAATCTTTGTTGAAGAATGAGCCAGTGAATAGCTCAAGCTTCCCTTCTCTTTAAGAGGACATTGGGCCCAATTCTGCCTTTCTGGCAGCTGGTGGGCCCCAGGGCTCCTGGAACAATGACACACGGGAAACCCAGTGAACCCTCTGTTTATAAAGCGGGTGCTGCCCATTTTTCCAAACCTAAGGGGAGACAAAGGGAGGAAAGGAATTAGCGTTTGATGGAGAGTCTTCTCTCCACACCAGGGACCTTCTAGATACTTCCCTATGCATTATTTGCCTTAATCCTCCTGAGGCAGCAACATAAATTGGGTTGAAAATAATTTAATTAAACAAATTGGTTCAGTACAATGACAATAGTCAAAAATAACAAGGTGCTCCAACATAAATATCTCCAATCAGGTTTTGGTAATTTTCAGACCCCAGGGAGGAATTTTGTAAAGATTTTGGAATCTTAAGCACTTTTGTCTGTTTTTCAGGTTTTTCTAAGTGTTTTTCACCCTTTCGTTCTTAATTTTGAATTCAGTTAAATCAATTATGCCTGCTCTGTGCTTTTTGTAGCAGCAGGAAAGAACTGTAAATGATCCGAGTGCTAAACATATGGGATTAACTGAATTTATTATGGTACACCCATACAATGGAATACAATGCAGGGCTTAAAGTGATGTTGGAAAAACGTATCTATTGAAATGGAAATATGCTAACATTGTAATATTAGGCAAAAGAACAGGTTGTATAACTACTACAGGCATGGTATAATCTTGCTTTTGTAAAAAAAAAACAAAAATGAAAACAAAACAAAAAATCCCAATAATTATACCCATGCACAGAAAAGACCTTGAAAGGAGTTAGTAGTGGTTGTCTCTGGGCAGGTGGAAAAATGAATATTCTTTGTGTTTTTCTTTTTGCTTGTTTGTATCTTTTATTTTCTATAATAATTATGCATTGATTTTGTAATAAAATAAACCGTGTAAGTACCTTAAGCAACAAAAGAAATAATTTGGAGTTTGAGAATTTCAGGTGTTTTGCCTCTACTTCAAAAAAATCCGTTGAGTATTCTTGTTCAATTTTTTTTCTTTGTAAATTGGTCAAAAAGTGAATATTTTTCAATCATTTTATATTTTTATAATATTTACACACAGTATATAGGACATGAGATGGGGCAGATGATAATAGGATGACCTGAAGTCATTAGAGATAATAAAGATGTATTATTCTTTCCATTCATCTTGGAAGAAAAACAAACAAGCATACAAAGCATACCAGTATTGTCACTATATAAGAAACCAGTGGCTCAGAACATTCACTTTTGAACAGCGTATTGCACTTGCAAATTTCAAATTTTCATCACTGTCAGACTATTACCAAATTACTTACAATGCTCATAGAAGGGCATTTTAGTCCCATTTTCTCATTGAGAAAATTAAGGCACAATCAGTTAAATAACTTGCCCATGGTCACACAACTAGTATTTCAAAGGGATTAGCAAAAATCACAGGGCTGTCTAACTCTAGGCTTTGAAAACCTCCAAACTCACTTTTCCTGGGCCTCTGGGGGGCTGTCACTGTAATCTGATCCTGGAGAACAGCCCCTGGAACTGTGCCTTCATGGCACCACAGCAGGGGATGGAGCTAAAGCAAGTTATCCACGAGGACAAGGAGACAACCATCAGATCCATCAGCCTGGTTTGTTAGCTAAATCCCTTTCCTAGCTCCTTCCAGGTGGCTAGATCTAGGGTCTCTGCATCAGCATCTCTACTCATTGTGGAGACAAGTGGGATTACCACTGAGAGGCCCCAGGAGCTCTTCTGGGTTGTCTAATGGCAAGCTAAGTGGGGTCAGCAGGGAATAATGTCTAAATTCAACTTCTTATGGGGCTAGGGACCCTGAAGGTCTTTGAGTACAGGGCAGCTGCTGTTTCCTAAAGTTCCCCTAAACTGCCAGCACCTGTGCTCCAATCATTTGATGCTAGAGCCCAAAAAACTACCCCCCCAACCCGCTGATAAAACTACTAACCCAATTGTCCTGTAACAGGGAAGATCACTGAGTCAGGCCCTTCTGTTGGAGCCCAGCTCCATGGTGTGTCCAGCTGACCCAAGCACTCCTTTCTGCAGGATGTCAAGAGAATGGGGGACCCATGCAAGTGCTGAATCCTCTGGCTGTGAATTCTGGACTGAACCCAACTTATTTTTCCCTTGTTGTCTCCTCTGCATGCCACCTCACTGGATTTTTAAAAGACCACCCTGGCTTTTGTTTTATATTCCTTCTGTTTGTTTGGTTTGCTTATACTATCTTATTAAGAGATCATCAAAGAGCCAATCATTCCTCCTCCCTGAGCAGATCAGATCTTTCAGGAGTAAAGATCCATGTGGATGTGTTGGTGACTGTATTGCAGAGTGATCAGGGGCACAGACCTTGAAGGCCTGGGTTCAAATCTTAGTTCCACTTCTGATTAGCCACAGAACCTTGGGAGAGTCACTTGATTTCTTAAAACTATGCAAATGGAAGATTGGAGGACACAATGAAATGGAGTGCCACCCATGTGAGTTGTAGTAAGAATCAGCTCATCACACAGAGGCTGCTAATACTGCCCCTTCTGTTAGAGTGGATGGCAGAGGAAGGTGGAGTATGAGAGGCCCGAAGCACATAGTTGGGAAGATGGGAAGGTGCTTACATGGGAAGGGGACTTGGTAAATGCCACATCCATATTTCTCACCTTTCAGGACAGTAGATGGCCCCAGGAACTACTTGCTATGTTCATGTTTATAAAAAGGGATTTTGCTCCCTTACCATCTCTTCCAGACAACTTTGTTGTTATTACTTAGCAGGTGTTTTGGGAGCCCTGGTGCTTCTTGCACATATGAAAAATAAAATAGCCTTTACCCTCCACCTCAAAAAACAAAACAAACAACAAACAAAAAAACACCAAACAAACACATGAGAAAACACACACACAAAAAAACCCAGGTCATCAATTTGGGCGTGGTTAGCATTTTTCTGCTCAAGTCTTTGATGGAAGTCCTTTACCTTTGGAGAGCCTTATTCTCCTTTTAAAGAACTGCGTACTTCCCAAATTTTGAGGTTTTTGTAACTTTTATAATCAAATTTTTACAATCACTATTTCAAAAATATTATTGGTCCTTCAATGGGGCTCTGGGATCGTTCTATGTCATGCCTGCCTTGCTAGCAGGTATGGAAAACTCAGAGGCATAGCGAAACACCTTCAGTGTAGCCATCTGATAGCTCTAAACACCAGTGACAATGTTGGAACTGAATGAAAAGATATGGTTGAAGGTTGAGGGTATGGGGGTTCTACTGAGCAGAGTTGAAAATTGGAGCAAATCTGGGGCCCCTTTGCTTGGTCTGTAACAGAATGAGATAAATGGTTGTTGAATGGATAGAAGATTAGAACAAGATTAGATGGCTTTCCCAGGGAGAGGTAAGAGCGAAGGGGATGGGGGTGAGAGAACAAGTCTAGGCAACTCTTCTTCCCCCAGCACACTGTTGTCTACTTTGAATATCTGCAACAACACTGCTGGCCATTCTACAGGCCAAAATAACCTCCCTGGGGCCAAAACAGGCAGGGATGGGAGGCCTGGTGGGCTGCTGTTGTTCCCGCATACCCAGAGATGGTAGGTGTGGGAACCAGGGAGGGCCTGGGGCACCTGGTCTCACCTGGCCTGGCTGACTCCCTGCTCTGGTGTTCTTGGGTGCTGGACGAGGTGACCGGTGCTCCTTTGGGGAATGAGCAAGGCTCTTCCCCTTGCCCTCTCGTCCTCAGTGGGGGTTCCTGGCTGCCCCCACACATGTATTTCCCATTAACGAGTTGGGCAGCAGGCGATGCCTTCTCGGCCTTCCACCTGGGCTAGTGAAGTAGAGTCGCTCAGAGCAGTGGAAGAACCAGGGCAGAGGGGGTTAAGTTGAGCTCTGATGTTTCAATAAAACCGCAGCTCCTCTCCACAGACACTGCCACTCTCATTATCTCTGTCAATCAGATCCAAGCAGCAGAACTTCCAAGTTGCTCTCTCTGGCTAACAAACTCTCTGTACATGTTCAAAGACCTTCCTGGGCTCCGGAAGCCCAATTACCAGCACTCCGACTTGCCTCTGCAATTCTCTTCCTTAAAGCCTTTCAACTGTCATCTGTTAAATCCTTTACCGCCACCACCTCAGTGGTTTCTGATGAGTGGGGCTGCAGCCAGAGCAGCTGGGAGCCCCTCCCTGTTCCCTCCCAGGCCAAGTTATAAGAAGCTTTCTGAATGGGCATGGAATTATCTCCACCTTCCACAGGGAGCAGAGTTACACTTGAGATGATGGTTAGAGGCTTTATTTTGGAGACATACAATAAAATTTTAATAAATTGCTACTCTGCAAATATTCTTATTTTCTTTGAGACCCAGCTCAAACGTCAAATATCTGGGACACCTTCCTTCACCTCCCCCACCCAAATGTTCCCAAGGCCTTAGGTATCTGCCACCGAACTGTAAATCCCTCAACAATTTCAAGAACACGACTAGCAAGCCCAATGCATAGTAGTGGTCAACAACATGACTGTTTGTTGAATGAATGATTTGGGAATTCTGGAAGTCTAATATCAGAAATTCCATTTGTTTTCTGCATAGGTGAATGCATTTGCTGAGAATATCTTGAATGTCAAATCTTGCCTGGCAGTTTTGTAATCCATTCTGTGTGTGCTGAATTGTTCTTAATTGGATTAAGGTCTCTGGGCAGGACAAGACAGATCTGCTTTTTCTGGCTAACATGTATTACTCATCTAGCTGATGGTATGGATGGAACCAGGGTGCAGTTGATTTCATCAAAGCAGCCTCGGCGTCAATTCTACCATTTAGGGATTCGACACGCTCCGGGAACAGAGGGGAGGCATGGATAATCACAGATAATAGGAGACCCAGACGCCACACATGGTTGGCATCAGGACCTGGTTAAGGACTCAGCCATGTTGCCCACTGTAGGCTGAAGCCACTGTGCCCATGGGAGCAGGGAGCACTGGCAAGGAGTACCCCAGCTCCTCTTTCCATGGTCTCCCTGGGAAAGGCTTTCCTGGCTCCCAGATGGCCACAAATATCAATCATCTAAGCCACTGCTGTGGCTTGGCTTTAAACTGCTGGCTTCTTGAGGGCAGATTTCACAAGCTTGGGAGAGCCTCTGAGCCCTTGGAGCAGAGAGGAGTTTACATGAGGCTGGGTAACCACCAGACTAGATCTGGATTCAGTACAGCTTTGCTGCTTCTTTTCTGTAAGAGGGGAATAATAATAACTCCCCCTAAGGTGATGGGAAGAGTAAGGGAGAGAACACAGCACACAGGCTTTGCAAACTAGTCTCAGCTCCAAGGAGAGTGCTTGCATTCAAAATGCAAAAGAAGAGTGGCCAGAGGGAAATAGCTGAGGGTCAAATGCAGTGCTAAAATCCAGGTATGACTTTAGATAGGGGCTGTATCAAAGCAAATGATCCCAAAATGGTTTTCTCACACTTTGTTAATTATGGAAGCCCCCCAAAATGCCTCTATTTAGAGCATCTCAGATGACCCTTCCCTGTGTCCCCCTTGTTCCCTGAGAGCAGCCTGGAGAGGTGGTGATGACATCCATGTGGACAGGGCTGCAGTCCTCCTGGCCCATCTGACCCTGACCGGCCTTAGGAAGCGTTCTCAGCTCTTCCTTCACTGAGAGGTGGCACAGGCTCCCAGGAGAGGCAACTCTCAGAGAAGAAGGGGCCTTCACGATTTCTCTCTTTACAGCTGAGGGGCACGAGTCCCAGAGTGAGGCTGCCCCCGGCTCGGTGCAGCCCAGCTCTCAGAGGCAGAGAGGATTGGAACCCAGGCCCTGACCCTCTGTTGCACATGGGGAGGAGAGCACTGTGACTGGGCCTTCGAAGCAGGCAGAATTTGGGTTTAAGCTTTGACCTGATCTACTCACAGTCCGTGGCCATTCAGAGCCAGCCCCTTGTCCGTGGTCTGGGCACCTTTACAAGATTTGGGGTCATTGGGACTGTCACTTCTCCATGCTGGGCTCTTTGATTAGGGCAAACATTCGTGCTGAGGGTGTCACTGTAACCCCTACCCTGCACACTTCAAGTTCAGGTTATAAGGCCCTGAGTTGAAAATAGGAGGGCTGGGTATGCCCATGGTTTCTATCCCTTAGACAGGGTTGTGACAACCAGGTGCTGCTGACACTCACATCTTGGTTGGACATATCCCAATAGGGTCTCTCTCCAAATGACATGACTTCCCACATGACAATCCCGTAGCTCCAGACGTCGCTCGCTGAAGTGAACTTGCGGTAGGCAATGGCCTCCGGAGCTGTCCATCTCACCGGGATCTTCCCGCCCTGGAAGAAAGAGAAAACCAGTCAGCCTGACCATCAGGTTTCCGGTGGAAAGCAGATGAAAATAACCTCGGCATGCGCGTACTCACAACTTTCCCATGTCTCATGAAAAAGGATGGCCCAGAGAGCCTGTGCCTCATGGGCAGGCCAACATGGCTGCTCCTACAGAGAGGAGCCCAAGGAGGAACGGCATGGCGTGGGCTGGATCCATGGAGTATGTGGGCACATGTGCGGTAAGGGCTGGTACTGAAGCTTCACTTCCCACCCCCAATTACCTGCATGCTCATCCTAAGCTTGCTGATTGGGAGGTGGGTGGGAGTGGAGAGTGTAACTGCCAAAATGCACCAGGACATGAAATTTCACAGTACATGAGAGAGGCTGCATCAACCGTGAGATGCAAGTTATTATTGTATTTGTTCCATGCAATGTAAAAGTCACACCATTTGGGTCAGGAGGAAACAAAACGAAAAAGAATAAAAGGAGAGTCATGAGCAATAACTCCTGGAGGAACCTCCCACAAGATCTACTGTACCCCCCCTTTTTTTTTGTGCTTTACCTTGGTGGGTGGTGGTGGTGGTGGTTTTCCTAATTCTGAACCTGGAGACAGCCTGGGCTGCACTGGGGATTAATGGGCCCTACCCTATGGCCTCCGTAGATGCCAGTTGTCCTGCCTGCCCTTCCTGGAGACTGGAGATCCCAGAGGCTGAAGATACATTTTCTAAAGGGCCGCCCTTAGGTTTGTTTTTAATTCTTCTCGCCCTCCAACCCCATACTGGAAATTTCCAACGTCGCTCTCTGCTTGATACTTCAGCTTGGCTGCTAGATCGTAACCAATTTGTTCACTTAAGGCACTGACATCCATTTGTTCATTCATTCACTCAGTCAACAAATAAGCCATAAGCACTGCTTTGTGCCAATCGTTTGGAGAAGCTGGTGTTCAAGAAGAGCCAGCCAGAGTCCCTGCCCTCAAGGCGCACAGGCTATGGGGGAGGCAGATAAGAAAATAGAAACTTAAAATGCATTAGTAAAAGAAACAGAAAAGTGATTAGTTCGAGGATGAGGGTGAGTACGGGGTGCTCTGAGAAGCAGAGGAGACTCCCCAACACAGGTATGGGGTCAGGGAAGACGGCCACTTGCACCTGGAGTCTGGATACCCATACTGCCCCTTTCTACCTGTGTTACCTGGGACAAGCTACCTAACCTCTCTGTGCCTCAGTTACTTGTTGGTAAAATAGGGGTAATAAGAGCACCTACATGGTCAGGTAGTTGAGAGGATTAAAAGGGTTCATAGCTATATGATACTTGGGACAGGGTTTGGCCTGTAGAGTAAGGGCTGTGTTCTTGTTAGCTGGTGTCTTCACTCTGCTCAGTCCTGAGGATCAAGTAGAGGGTAGGCAAGTAAAATGATGGGAGGAGGGAAGTCCAGGCAGAGAACAGAACTGCAGAGGCTGGGTGAGAGAGAAGATGCCCACTGCAAGCAGTCCTCCATGGCTGAAGCACAGAATCCCCAAGAGGGGGTGGTGAAGAAAGATGAACATAGCTCAGGAAACAGGGCACACAGTCTATAGGGCATCAATGCCACTTAAAGGGGTAAGCGGGCACTCACCAAGGTTGACCTCCAAATGTCATCATTTTCTAGAACAAATATGATCCTTATTTTAAATTCTTCACACCTAATACCAAGGTTTCACCACATGGCCCTTTTGCAATGCCTGGGCTCTGCCTCCATCATACATTAAACCTGCCTCTCTGGGGCCAGGTTGGCTGGGTGGCAGTGGGCACGGGGCGGGGGACAGCAGCTCCCACTTGCCTCTCCTCACTGGCCTCGTCCCTCTGCTGAAGGAGGCTATTTTTATACTGGCCATCCTCACGACCTGTTCAAATGCACCAGAGATACATGTTGGACTTTAGCAAAAAATACCTTAAAATGTATAAGTGGTTAATCAGGGTGAGAAGGGGTGGGGAAAAAGGAGCAAATTACAAAGTATGTTTACATCTGGCTTTCTATTCCGGGGGAGGAATAAAGGACATCTGGCCTGGACCTCCCCAGGCACATATCCAGCTTTCTGCAAAGAAAACAGTCCTGATTTCCCCCCAGAATAGCGCCTGGCTTTTGTGGTGGGAGATATCCTCAGCCCAAATGCCAGCAATGTGACAACCGCCTGGAGGGCAGGCTTGGGCTGCAGCAGCACCAAGATGCTCTGTTCTCACCACCCCCCCAGGACATGAGTGAATTTACTACATGGCCCCCACGATGGGAAGAAAAGGGGAAAATTCATCCAGTGACCCACAAAAGTTTTCAAACACCTGGAAGTCAGTGTCTGACAGCTTAGGGACCCCATGGTGGCAAGTCACCATTAGGGGAGAGGGTGTTGCTGTACCTTAGAGTGACGTACGGTCCTCCTGGAAGAGAGGTATTTTGCTCTTTCAAGTGTGTCCCCCCTTAGCAAGGTGGGAGACAGCAGGAGTCTAATTAGAATATGTGTGTGTATGTGTGAGTGAGAAAGAGACAGACAGATGGAAAGAGGGAGAGAGAGAGACAGGGGGAAACAGAGAGTCTCAGAAAAGAGAAAATGAAATTCTATGAGTGAGAACTTATCAGTATGTGTGAGAGAGTGAGAGAGAAAACTTGGTGTTGTAGGTCTGTGTGCATGCTTTCGTCAGAGAGAGAGAGAGAGAGAGAGAGAGAGAGAGAGGTATGAAAATGTGTCTCTCCTGAATTTCAAAGAGCCAGTTTGGGAGTCTGAAGGTGTCCTCCTCTGCCCCTCCTGGAGCAGACCCTGTGGGCTGTCAGTGACAGCTGTTGAACTGCTCCCTCTTGCATGCAAAGTGGCAGAGCCAGGCCTGTGGCGAGGTGCTTGAGCCATCCTGCCACTGCGCACTGCTGGGCCTCGCGGAGCCTGGAGCTGGCCTGTCACTGTCACCCCCTCCCTCCCAGCAGGGGTGCGAGAAGAGCCTGTGAGAAGAGCCGCCCTGGACAGAGCAGTGACAGCTTGTCCTGACTGGCTCTCCCAGGCAGCCAAGAGCAGGAGGCACTGACCTCTGAGGCAGAACGAAAGAAAACACAAAGCCAGGGGATAACAGGGACGGGTGCTTTCCTTCTCGGGAATTTTAAATGTTCTTTGCGTCTTTTAAAACATCATATCATCAGCTGCTGCCTTCTGTTGCTCAGAGGTAATTATGGTGATGATTATTTAACTTGTCTTCAATTATATGAAAGGAACTCTATTAATTTAGAGGATGGTGACCCGCCCTATGGAGGGGGATAGAAAACAAAGGAAGTGAAATGAGGTTGCTGCAGGCAGGGTTTTGCTAGGGAAGCAGAACCTCTTCCTGCTGGAAGAGGAAGCCTGGGCCAGGAGGCCCGAGGCCAGCACATCCAGAAGACTGCAAGGTGCCCCGAGGGGCCTCTGCTCCCACCAGTGCAGGCATGAAGATGGGTGTAGAGAAGGAATGATTTGCTCTGTTGCATGGGAAGGAGTATGAGGGGAGGATTCTCATGGGTGGTGAAGAAGGGAAAGGGCCCATTGAGCAGGAATCTGCACCTCTCTGCACCTCCGTTGGGCAATGAGGGGCTGCCACTGAGCCTGAAGGACACTGCCACTGGCAAGAAGTTTCCACAAGGCACCAGAGGGCCCAATTCCCCAGGGAATGCTGAGGGCATGGCCATTCTGCAGGAACCCTGATGTCCCCAGGGCTGCTGCAGGGCCACAAGGGGACATGGGAGGGAGAAAAGGAGGGGAGGGGGAGATTCTGGGCTTCCCCTAGGATTTCACACACTCACTTTCATATAAAGTTTGGCAGTGACTTGTTCTGCTGCTACTAAATTCTTCAAAAGTTTGAAAATCACTGTTGTGGGATGATCATGTCTTAAGCCTGGTATAAGACAAAGATTACAATGTAGTGTGGTGTGTGTGGGTGTGTGTGTAGAAAATATATCCCCTTGGCAGTGGAATAATCCTACCCCAGCCATCTTCAAAGTCACCTGCTGACCCACATCCACACCTGCCAGCAGGTATGATGCCAGCAAGTGGTGTGATACTTACAAGGGGAAGGTCTCAGTGGAGGGGAACTTGAGTCCTTCTGCCTCAGCCAGCCTACGTCAGGCATCTACACAGCTCCCACTCCCCCCCGCATCGTGCTGGGGACATTGTGGTGAAGAGCCACATGCTCCAGGAGCAGTGGACACCCTGATGCCACACAGCCAGTTCACCCTCTTGCCACCAGGAGTTTAAATAACGTGCAGCTCACAGCTGGTTCTAGAATCCACCCCATTATAAAGCTCTCTGGCCAAAGTCTGTCCGGACATGGGACTGATTCCCCTTGCTCATTACTTATCCTCGAAATGCCCCTAGGGTGATACTTCTGCCTGGACATTGCTACTGTACTTTTCTCTGCCATCTCGTATGAGATGAAGTCTCAATGGGATATGGCAGAAATCCAGACACAGGTGAATATCAAGTACGGTGCCCATCACCTTGTTTATCAAATATTGGAATAATGCTGCATGAAGGACCCTCTTTGAAGTTTGGAATTGATTGGGTATATTTCCAAGAGCTTCATGTGACAGTTCTGAATTTCAAAACACTTTCTTCTCTAAAAGGTTGTAGAGATGAAAACATGGGCATTAGAACCAGATAAACCATGGACTGAAGTCCATTTATTCTCTTATTCTTTGTATGACACATACTAGAAAGTAACCACTCTGAGCCTTGGTTTTCTGATTTATAAATCTGGGTTACTATACATTAAAACATATCAGGGTTGTTGTGAAGATCCAATATAGCATATATGTAAGTAACTCAGTATATTATTGTTACCATCAAACAAAAATTTATTTTGCATACACAATTTTATCACACACTAGTTTAAAAATACTGTCATTAAATTCTCAGGTGGCAGAAACATCATGGGTTACTATCAGGGGGCAGTGAGATTTGGGGGTAAGGAATACCTCCAATATTTTTTATTAAAGCCTTGGAGATAAACCACAGGCCCCCCTACAATATGCACTCAATGCTGTTGCTCAGACCCAAGAGAAGTCTACACCTTGAAGGACCTGCCTCTCGCTTAGCTCTGTGAGTGCTGTGGGGCGTGGATTTCAAGGAGCAGCGCCGAGGCACTTCTGCTGATGTGACAACAAGGACAACAACCAGAAGGCAGCATTGGTGATGATGCTGGAGCTACCTGTCACTACTACTACCCGCTGGGGTGGCATGGAACCCACCCAGCCTCAGTGTACCAGGAGTATCCCCAGACCCAGGCAGCCACTGCAGGCCAAGCTGGCTGCATCTTAATTGCATAAACTGGCTGACGGCAAGGTCAACACTTCTCTGCTCTGCCTACCCAGAAGGCCTAGCACCATGGTGATTCTCAAGCTTGGCTGCCCATTGCAGTCACCTGGGGAAGGGTGTTTTTAAATGCTGTTGGGGCATCCTAATGTATTCAGACTCTCTGGGCATGGTGTCCAAGCATCGGTCCACTTTGACATGCATCAGGTGATTGTACTGTGCAGCCAGCCATTCGTCACAACCACTGGCCTAGGTCAGTGGCCCTTAAATTTGGTCCAAGGGAGGGGGAGGATGAATTGAGGTGCAGGTTGGGTGCTCCCCTTGGAGCCGTGAACATCTTGGCTGCAGGTGACCCAGCTTGGGTGAGCATCTGCCCGTGTGAGGGGCTTGGTGCAGCCCTTTGTAGGTGGATTCAGGCACAGCTGGCTTTGCCCTCCACATGCACCCTTGTGCCACTCGCCTCCCGTTTCCCAGTCACTGTCCACTGTCCTGGACAGAGAAGTCTAAAGTGCTATGAGTGTTAAATTAAGAAGGTATTTTAGAATGAATGTCTCTACTCAAAAAAACTCTGAAAGTACACTGACCCATTTTCCTTAACCTAATCAGTAATGAGACTTTTCCGGATAAGACCCATATCAATCAAGAGGTGCCTGCATAAAAGGTTATCTTTCTCTGAGTGTTACCAGCTTCTAACAGCCAGTGGAAATGGCTTCTTGCTGCTGATTTGCAACTGAGTCTATATAATACAGAGGCTGTTCCCAGTTCCCCAGGAGGCCAGGAATTTGCATGAAAACAGTCTCTCCATCTTCTAAGAGAGTTCATCTTGGCCCTGCTGCTTATTTCTTTCCGGAAACCACGATTTTGATGGTGACACTGTAATTTATTACTGTGCTAAGGATTATGATGCAACATACAGAGAAGTAGAACTTTAGGTGGGAATCAGCTACTGCAGGAACAGGTGAGCTTCTGGACAGGATGGTCTCGTTTGTCATGCAAATGGCACACATAAGGGAGAGAAGGGCTGGGAGAAAAGACAGCCCAAAAAGACACACAGCGTTGGCTGCAGACAAAATTGTTTCTAAATAGAATGTTTTTCAAAGCTTTTTTGAAGCATTAGCTGCTCCTCCAAAATGAATGACACAATGTATTTCAAACTAGTAATAAAATATGTGATTTGAATAACTACCAATGGAAAGATTTACAGTTGTTGGAGTCCATACAGCCTTTTGTGGGAGCTGAAACCTTCTGTGCAAAGCAGTGAAAGGTAATTGCAGCCCAAACATCATTTTCCAGCAGCTAGAGAAAGGCCTATTTGGACATAAATTAACTAAAAATATGCGAATGATAGTGTGTGTTTCATGTGTAAAGAACAGAAAGGCCACTTGGTGATGTTTCCCAGCTGGGGAAAAAAAAATCCTGTTCTCCCACAAAACAAACATTTGTTTCTCTTTGCTACATCGTCAGGGACAATAGATGCCTGTTCCTACCCATACTCCAAATAACTCCTTGATGGCTGGGATGTGGGCATTATTTCTTATTGCACAGAACTTCTTGGGTTTATAATTAAGAAGAGAGAGTGGAGGGCGAGGGACTAAAGAATTCATTCGCTGCATTCATTCATTTGACAAGCAGGCCGGGGTCAGCAGAGGGGAAGGCAGCGACACCTTGAGTGCACCATGGAGGAGTCCTGCAGTGGTCAGTTCAGTAACCACATGGTCTTGGTCTCTCCTTGTGCAACTCCCAAAGCCTGGGCCTTGCTCTCGGTGCTTCTGAAAAGTCTGTGTCTACAGAGGGAGGTTGAATAAACTGGCCTAAGGGATGTGGATTCTCTGTGCACTTTGTCCTTACAGATTTACTGACCCCAGTGGTGGACTGCTGATAACCCATTGGGAGCCTGGTGAGCAAGACTGTGCCCTTCCTGCCACTGAAACAAAAATGCCTCGGGCAAAGGGGGCAGGGCAGGGAGAGTGACCCTCCAGTACCCTTGGATGGCAAGATTATCATGGAGGATTGGGGAACAGGAGGAACCTAAAGGTCACCTGCTGCCTGCCCTTCTCTTCCTGGACCACATCTAGTGCATCCATGGCTTCTCCAGATATGGCAGGAATTGTGCAGTTTCCCCTCATTTCCCCTACCCCCACTGCTTCACTTCTGTCCTCCCCCAGCTCAGGCCCACCCTGAGAGATCACAGCTCTCCTCTACTTTTATAGCCAGTCTGTTAGCCATGCCAGCCACCCTGAGTTCGCCCACTGGTCCCCGTGTCTCCATCAATAGGCCATGCGGACCTGCCCCCGAGCCTCTGCATGACCCTCAGTCACCTGCACTCTCCTCCCAACCAGTTCTCTGCCCTGTGCACAGAGGGCACGTGCACCTGGCGGGGCTCCTGGTGGTGACAGCAAGAGGTAGGGGCTGCCTGGTCAAGTGGATTCTCTGTCTCAGGAGAAGGTTGGGGCTCTCAGATGGAGGCTGCCTTCTGCTCAGAGACCTTGGAGACTGTGTCCAGCTCTATAGGAGCCTGTGGGTGTATTCTACGGCCCCCACTGAGTTTATCATGGCCTTCAAGTCTACTTCCGTCCTCTTCACGTGGGGTAAGCATTAGACACGCTGTCGTGGCAAGTCATTTTAATAGGTACGTGAGGTATATGGCTTATCCACTTTGTAAGTTTTCATGCCTTACCCATGTCCACTAGCCACACCTCTAGTCTCTCTTCCACCCCCATCCTCCAACAGCAATTTAAAAATAATCAGTCACACTAAATAGCTTAAGCTCCTCCGGCTTCCTGAACTGCACTCCCCTCTCTGCAAGGCTTCTCCCTCCAACAATCCCAGCAGACACAACCAAGTCACTTAACCACTCTGCCTTACCGTCTCCACCTGCCAATAGGGATAATTGTCTTAATTATCTCAGAGGGGTATGTGAGAAGCTGTTAGCCAACGCTGGCAGAGTGCAGGAGTGTGCAGAGTGAGGCTGTCCCTCTGCCTCCCTGCAGGAGCACTGTCCTCTGGGCCTCTGTCCTGAGCTGGTGTGGCCCGGTGGTGAGCCAGGTGTGCTCAGCCTCATTTTGCAGACAAAGCACTGGAACTAGGAGTGGGGGAGGGCGGCCATCAGTCCCCACTTAATAAAAGGTGGTTGGGGGACTTGCAACCAGGTCCTCCCATTACAAATCTCCTTATGCCTTTTCCTCTTCTTGGATAACAAAAAAAAAGGAGAAGGAAAATAAAAGGAGAAGTATGTTTTGGGGGAGGGGAAGGGGAGGGTAGAAAGAAGGGACCTGATTTCTCTTTCAAGGAAAAAAAAATGATTGGCATCTGTTTTACTTAACACACAGGCTGGAGCCCTTAACTCTCAGCCAGGGGTCCCTTCCCACCTATGCTATCATCGCATCAGACTGTCCAACTCCCAGTGAATTCTGGGATAAAAAAAGACCACACGAGTGTCCTGCATTGCTGATGTTTGGGGAACGTTTGCTTAGAGTGTAAGTATAATCATAATAAAGAGTGTCATGGAAATGAAGATAGGAATATTAAGGTGTATCTCAGAGTGAAAAAGGAAAAAGAACATTGCTTCTTTTTTTAAAAAAAGCATTAATTAGTACAGTGTACAGATTGGGAACAAGTTAACACCAGTGAGACCCTCCCTGTGTGACGGCGGGAATGCAGAAATGGATAAATCTCACCAAACAAGCCAGGAGTATAAATTAGCAAAAGGTTTTGAGAAATAAACTTTTTCCTCAAAAATTTCAAATATGCAGTCTTAACATCACCGTGAGGGGCAGATGTAATACCCTGAGAAGGACACACCATCATTTATGTTATGCATAATGCATAACCTGGATATAATCATGAGGAGATTTCAGACAAACCCGAAGTGAGGAAGGTTCTATTAAAAAAAATAGAGACTTTATTTTTTAAATGTCAATATCACATAAAAAAAAATAAGTTGTGAAATGTTCCAGATTAAAAGAAGCTAAAGAGATATGGCAACTAAATGCAGCATCTGATCCTAAGCTGGATCCTGTACTAGAGGGAAAAAAAGTGCTAAAAAGGACATTTTTTGAGTCAGTTGACAAAATTAGAATAGAGACAGTAGATTAATTAAAACTATTTTATCAAGGTTACGTTACTGAAGTTGATAACTGTATGATAGTTATGTAAGGGAATATTTCTATTCTTAGGAAATATTGAAATATTTAGGGACAAAGAGCCGTGATGTATATGACCTATCTTCCATGACTTCAGAAAAAATATTTTAGATAGAGAGTGAGTGTGAGCGAGGGGACACAAGTAAATAATGAAGAAATGTTGTAAAATGAGAACCATGGTTGAATCTGGGCAAAGGGTATATGGGTGTAGTTTGTATTATTCTTATTCTCGAAACTTTTCTGTATGTTTGAAATTATTAGAACATTTCAATGTGAAAATTCTTTGACCCAGACATCACACTTCTTGGAATTCATTTTATAGAAATATCCATGCAAGTGTGCAGAGAGGTCTGTTTGAGAATATTCACTGAAGCATTGTTAGACATAACATGACAGTGAAAGCCACCTAGATGGCCATCCAAAAAGAGCTTGTTGAATAGTTTCTACAGGTCATTCATACAACGGACTCCTGAGAAAGAGCCACGAGAACTACAGGGGCAGCCCCAAAGTTTTCTCAAGGTACTTGGTAAGGTACTGAGAAGGGAAAAGGATCATTTCATGAAATGGGTTCTACAGAGTGGGAGAAAGGGGCTGTGCAGTTCCTGCTCTTCCACCCTGGATGTGGCCATTTCCCTGTGGCGCTTAGTGGCTGCTCTGACCGGCGTCCCTCAGCAGGCTGGGGCCTGCCCGATCTTGCCACAGCCTCAAAGCTCTGCCTAGAGCCAAGAGGCCTCAGTTCCAGAGTTTTCTGGAATTGTGAGTCATGGCCACACAACCTGCTGAATCCCAGAGACCCCCTCTTTTCAGAGGGTTCAGAACCCATTTTATCTGGGGCTGGTGAACTGTGAGCCCCCAAATCAATTCCCATTTCCTCTGGAAAACTGACAACAAGTCCATCTGTGCTCAGGGAGCCATGAGGGGAGGGAGCAGGGAAGGGGGACAGAATAGTAAATGGCTAAAGAAAACTGAATAGCAAAACACACTGCTCACTAGCCAAGCATCTTTGAGCAAGTTGTCTCCATTTTCTCATCTGTAAATGGACAATAATAATATCTCCCTCACTGAGTGCTTGAGCTTCAAATGAGATGATGCTTATGAAATAACCTATAATCCTTGTAGAGCCTGCCCATGCATTTATTTCCAGTCAATATTTTGCTATATTTTTCCAGTGCCTGAGACCTTTTGCTGCTGCCCCTGCAGGTTTCTCAAACTCTTAAATTCTTATCCCTGGGGCTGCATTTTGTGCTGCAGGAACACACTCCAGAGCAATCCCCATTTTGTCCAAGATGCAACAATATAATTATAACTGCCATTTATATAGCACATACTATCATCTGAATACATATTTAAAGACTTTACATGTGTTAACTGACTTAATCCTGGCAAAAGACTTATGAAGTAAGTAAAGTGTTGTTATTATCGTCATCACCATTTACTGATGGGGAAACTGAGGCATACACAAGTCAAGTAACTCCTGCTCGAAGGCCCAGAGCTAGGTAGGTCTGGAGACTGTGCCCTTAACCTCTCTCCTATGCAGACTCTGCAGTCCCTTCCCTCACAGGGCTATGCTCAGCTGCCCTGCAAGAGCTGTGGCCTCTCAAGGCCCAGGGACCTATATTCACTGGATCACAGGGGCCCAAAAGGCTCAGAGAATAATCCGCAACCACAGGCCCAGAGAAGCACAGGGAAGGTCCCAGGCTCCTGGCCTCTGTACAAGGCAGGCAGGAGCCTCCCATTGGCCATGTTGACCTGGGAGGTTCTGCATCCCAGGGAACACCTCAGTATCTCCCAAGGCCTAGAAGACTTTCACGTTCCTGGACCCTCCAAGGATGTGTTTTACAGTATGAAGCAAAGGATGGTGTGCTGGTTTGGAAATATTATGTAATCCAGCCAAAGCCATGTCTTTAATGCAACCTTCTGGAGGCAGATTTATTAGTGTTGATTAGGTTGGAACCTTTTGACTGAGTGTCTCCATGGAGGTGTGACACCCAACTGTAGGTGATAACTCTGACTGAATTATTTCCATGGAAGTGTGGCCCTGCCCATTCAGCATGGATCTTGATTAGTTTACTGGAGACCTTCAAAAAGAGCCACACAGGCCCAGATGCTTGCCAATGCTGATACTTGGAGATGCTTGGAGATGCAGGCAGGAGGACATTTGTAAATGTTAAGCTAAGAGATGAAGCCCAGAGTTTGTCCAGGGATATGCTAAGACAGAACCCCCAGGCACTTAGTGAGAAATGTCCTGGGAGAAAGAACCAAGAATGTGCAGCAGCTGAGAGAGACATTTTGGAGATGGCCATTGAAAGCAGATTTTTGCTAACACTTTGGAGATTACAGAGTTTGCTCCGGAGAAGCTAAGAGAAGACAAAACACCCCAAGAGCAACATTTTGGGAATGCCATTTTGAAACACAACCCAGGATAAGCAGATGTCAGCCACATGCCTTCACAGCTAACAGAGGTTTTCCGGATGCCACTGGCCATCCTTCAGTGAAGGTATCCTTTTTTGAAGGCCTTAGTATGGACACTCTTATGGCCTTAGAACTGTAAATTTGTAGCCTAATAAACCCCCTTTATAAAAGCCAATCCATTTCTGGTATTTTGTGTAATGGCAGCTCTAGAAGACGGGAACAGATGGGTAAAATTAGACAGGTAGAGGGCAAGTCAACCTAGCTCCAGACTAGAACAGATACGGAGGCAGCAAGGCAGGAGGTCAGGAGCCAGTATGTGTAGGGACAAAAAGGAGCCTGCCTGCATCCATCCTCAGCCTGCTTTCCCCTCCCCTCAAATGAAGCACAGACTGTTTATACTGAAGGTGGGGGCAGAATGGGGAGTGATGGAGTAAGACCAGGTCTGAAAGGTCATCGCCTAGAACAGGGATCGGCAAGCTGGGAACAGATGAGAATCTTAATATTTTTGGCCAAAGGTCATTCTAAAACTTTCCAGACAAAAATCAAAGAGAATGTGATCTTCCAAATGTTACAAAGCTCAAACAGAATCAGGGTGAATTTCCAAGGGGGACAAAGGAACATTGATTGGCTTCAACTACCATCTGAAATATCCCCTTGTCAAAAGGGGGGCTCTTGCTTATAGCAGAATGTCAAGTGCTGAAGGGCATTTGGTGGCTGGAGTTGGAACACATCATTCTGCAACCGTGACAGTAAAGACTGGTTCAGGCAAGAATCATCAATGGATGCTAAAACTGAAATTTTGATGAGGAGCATGATATTTGTATGACCTAACAGTGTCTTCCAATAGACTGCTTATTAGTTTCGAGAGAAAAAAATGTAATCTGCATTATATGTGACTATACATTAGAGAAATTGACAAAACTTTGACCAGGCAATCAAAATAAACAACACCAGTGAGGGGCAGATGGATGTCATGTGACAGCCTAGGAAGGACAGAGCACTACATATGTAGGATTAAGGCCAACGATGTATACTCTGAATCCAATTAGGAGGAAACATAAGAAAACCCAAAATGAGGAATGTTCTATTAATGAAAAAAGGGTGACTGCATTCTTTAAAAAGATGTCAATGTCATAAAAGACAAAAGGCAGTGAAAATGTTCCAGATTGAAAGAGACTAAAGAGACATGACAACTACATGCAATACCTAATCTTAAACTGTGGGTTCTGGAGGGCATTCACTTCTTTCTAGTAGAGATTGGTTTGGTCAAAATTAAAAATCTGATCCATGCTGTGGAACTTTTCATTTTAAAAATTTGAAATTTTATCCAATTAAATAGTGAAACAAAAATCCTCTCATCAATTGATCAGGTGTCTAAAGGGGTTCTCTAATCAAATTTCTTTTTTGAAATTGTTCTTGAATGAGTTCTCCAATGAGGAAAGCTCAAGACATTTATAGCATGACTTCGGATGTAAACAGTAAATAAAAAATAATATGGACAATCTCCTAGATTTGGAGCTTCTAAATGCAATAAAATGTCCCTGGGGAATCTTTTGAAAAGACTGATGTTGGTCATGTCTATAGAGCCTCTTCTACTCTTGGAAAAGTTTGATTGGGGACAGAAATATTGACCACGTGAAATTACCCATTATCATCACTTTTGATGGTCTGTATTTTTCAAGTACTGTACTGTAGTGTCAAAATCCTTGTTTAAAAAGGAAACCTTGGTGAGAAAGTTCAATATCTTAAACAGGTAAGAGGGGAGCTGTTATCATTGAAGTGGGATGGGTAGTCTGGAGCCTGCCTGGGGTTTTTCATTCCTGTAAAACTCTAGGACATGAAGAGGAAAGAGCACTGACACATCTCACACACAGGTAGAGAGGCATTCAGTAGACCCATATATAAAGGATGAACTCGTGTCTTTTCTTTTCCTTTGATTCACATATACGTTCCAACATAATTGCTCTAATTTTGATCTTATTGAAATTCTAAAAGTTTTCCTTATCTCAAATGGTTAGGCCTACTGATGGTTCAATGATTTATTATGCCTAAATGGAGGGTATGCTTCCTAAACATGACTAAATGGATTCTAATTTCCTACCACAGGCATTAGTCATATATACATTTTAAAAATCTCATGTTCAGCAAAACTGCACAATAAAATAATAGGGCTTATGGGAAAATTACATTTGGAGAAGACCATTCCAAACCTAACAGAAACACAACTATCCTAATAAAAACAGCAGCATAAGTAAATTGCGGCTTTCTATTTTACCAGTGTGTCAGTCAGTTGATGCTTTGCAGTCTTAAACGCTGGATTTTGTGTTTCCTCCTTGGAAACGTAGGTCCTGGAGGCATTCACATCTCTTAGAGATCAGTTTCATCAAAAACAAAACAAAACAAAATCTTTCTTAAAAAATAAAAATTTAACACAAAGGAAAATGTCTTCAAATTTCCTCACTTCTACTCTCAGTTTCACCAGATAACTTAAGGTGGAGAATATAGTGGCTCTTGAAGACACTAAACCAGACACTATTTGCAGTAAAGAAAGACCATTCTGTCAGTGATCAGCTTTCTTCTTGAGGTCCTCTCATCTTGCCAGGGCTTTCTCTGTAACTGTACGAAAACATGGGCCTAATTGCTTCAAAGCTTAAATATCTTGGGAAAAGATCATCAGTGAACCACAGAACTTCTGCATTATACTGACATCGATACCCCATCTACCAATCACACTTGAACAAATTGACATAGAAGACATGTACCTACCTGCATTCCCAGTTAGGTGGGGTACCTAAGGGGAGGTGAGAGCACGGGGATGTTCATCAAAGACCTACTGGGTGCCAATTGCTCTCCTGGGCACTTAATATATTTGGCATCATTCTATTTTCCCAATAATACTAAGAGTTCTATCTCCATTTTAGAGATTAGAAAACTAAGGTTCATGAAGTAAAATACCTCACACAGGTTACATCATGTGTTAGTAACAGAGCCAGGGTTTACCATCCAAGCTTGTGCTCTTTACATTATGTTGGTTAGCTTTTATAGTACAATCTGCACCACTTGAATTACTAACCAAAAGGAGATAGTAGCATGGGTTGCTAATTATATTTAGCATACCATGAATTGTTGGAGCAGATTCTTACCTATTCTACAATTAGATAAAAGTTTTACTAAGTTTTACTAAGATCCAGAGTGATCCTACTTTATCAGCTTCTATAATTTGTTTTTTGACACTTTACTGGGTTTTAGAAAAGAACTTAAAATACAATATTTCTTCTTTTATCTTCACAGCAGTTATATGAGGTAGATTAGGCTATAAGGTATTCTATCCATTCGATAGATAATGGAACGGAGCCCTGAGGAATAAAGTAACTTGCCCAAGTTAATAGTTGGCAGAGTCAGGACTCAAAACATGTTTTCTGGCTCAAAATTCAGGCTTTTCTTTATAATTACTGAGGGAACCACCTTTCAGAATTCCTTACTGTTAAATCCTGTGCCTTGAACTTTCTGTGATTAGATATATTGGATCTGTTATGCTACATGACTTGAAATACAGTGAAAACACTGAAAACTAAAACAAGGAAAGGATGTGTTTAGTGTGTATTTATTTAGGATAATGATTACAGGTAGGAGAATGGATATCAAAGGCCGAAACAGATGAGCAACAAAAACTTGAATAATGGGTTTTAAATGGTGGTGTCTTATTTGAATACTAAAATAGTTTTCTAATACTGAGAATTATTACACAAGACTAATCATTATTTTGTATAGTATTTGCAACAAGGAAAAGTAATTTGGGAAGAATAATAAGGGATTCCTCCCACACCTCCCAGGATGTAGGCCTTCCCTTAAATTCAGTCCTCTGAGAGCACAGGATGTAATTTCTCAGGATGTAGGATATCTAACTACAAAGCCACACCATACCATTTTGTTAGTGATGCTGGTTTGGAAGCACATGAACTTGCATTGCTTAGCTATTTGGTGTGGAGTCTCTCTGGGTATCCTGCCTTCCTCTATGATCCCTGGAGAGGGTCAAATTCCTTTCTAAAGGAGAAGTTTTGTAAAAGGGATGGGGCCTCAAGTCAGGGTCCCATGACCATTGCTGGTTGAGTCACAGGCCAGAGTCCTGGGGCATGTGCCCAAAACATGCACCTCTGATAGACAGAAGGTTGAAGGAAAACATATCTTGATAAAGCCAGGCACCCATGAAGCTGTTGGGGTCAGCCCCAGGCACAACTGGGCTGTGGTTTGTACTTTCATAGAAAACTCTCAGGGAAGTTACAACCAGGAGGTCAGCCTTGCCCTCGTCACCTAGGCCTCCTCCCCTTCTTTCTCCCCACTGCAGGGCTCCTTGGTGACAAAGGAATAAAGGAACAAAGACCTAGAAGGTCACTTTGAAAACATATCACTGCTAACTGAGAAAAAAAAATGTGCCTCCAACAAATGAAAGAGCTGGCCATGAGAGAAGCAAGCTGCTTCTACTCACAAGCCGAATTCATGCCTTTGAACTTTTTTTAATGCCCTTTTTTCTTTCTATCAAACACCCAGGAGGCATGTGTTCTCTAAGTGAACAATATTAGTAGAAGTCTACATGGATCATTTCACTGAGAACCTTCTTTTCCTGTTTCTTACTCTCTCGCTTTCTCACAGGGAAAGGGGTTACTTGAATGCTTTTGCGGGAGGATTAAAATAAAACCTTCACCTCTAAAATCCTTCCCCCGTACTCCCCCTGCAGCTAGAGTATCTGTAGTGAGCATTAGCAGAGTGGCCTTTGATCAGCTTTCCTCCTGGTCCTTCCTTTACGCGCTCAGCTCTCTCTGATTCTCTCCCTCTTGCTTTTACTGACTGACTTTTTCTTTTACCTCTGGATCTGTAAACTGTACTGCAGGAGAGTTCCTCAGATACCTTCAGATTGTTGAATTCAGCTTTCCCAGAGGAAGTGTAATATGCTCAGCCTTGATAGGGCTGGTTTTGAGCTATCTGGGTCTTTAGAAAATCATTCCTGCCTCTGTGTGCTCTCAGAGGACTGAATTTAAGGGAAGGCCTTTTTCCTTTTCATAGATAAACACCTTGCCTTACAAAGATTTGCTAGAATCAGAGGGTTTTCACTGGGAGGCAGCTCTGCCCTGTGAAGCCTATAGTCCATCCCCCATGAAGTCTTGGAAGCCCTGTTAGCCTGGGTACAAGGAACAGCATCTCCACCCACTGTCACCAGTTCTCTAACAATGGACGGGACACTTGCAGAACTAGACGACAGATTTGCAAAGACTCCAGGAACCTCAAGGCTACTCAGGGGCTTTAGAAAATGGAGCCACCCCTGTTATTTGGCATCTTGGGGTCATGGCTCCTGCAAAGAAGCACTGCGACCCCAGTTAGCTGAACAAACAGGGATAATAAAGCATTTTCGTTCGTTCTTTTTCTTAATTCTCATGTGGCAGGGAGTCTTCAGCCCCTGACTCCTGTATAAATTCCAGATGTGCATGGAGACCCTCCACATTGTGGCCCACCCCTTCATTCTTTAGTCTGCCTAACTGATGCACATCTGTCCCATCATGGGGGTGGGGGTTGGTCTCTGGGGCCCTTCCTTGGGTCCCTTATCATAATTTTATTGGCCTGCACACAGCACCCCTTCCTCCCAGCCAAGTTGGCCTGTTCAATACCCTCTGATCTGGCCTCCACCCTTCTGATCAGATCTTTCTGGAAAACCCTCAGTCTCTGAGCCCTCGTAACTTGATCCATCGACCCATCCACTCATCCTGTAAACAGTCACCGAGGACCTTTTATGTGCCCAATTTTAAGCTTATTTCACTTCAGCTGAATGTGATCTCTTCTTTCTCAGAACTTACAGCTCTGTTTGTTTTTTATTAAACACTCAATCAGGAAAAATACACCTATGTCTTAATAAATGATATAAAGGGACTATTGCTAATCAACATATTAAAGTGTCAGTAAAGTTTAATTCCCTTCTTTACCAGAGGTCTTGCCTCTTGGAAGAAATCATTAACCTTTGATTGATTGCCTCATTGACTTATTCGGGCTGACTCTCATTGGGATCCCAGTTGAGAAGGTAAAGTCTGGCTTACCTCCCTCTGCTAGGAATGCTTCAACCCCATGGGGCCCTCATATTTCAATCTGCATTTCTTCACAGGGCTAACCAGCCCAATCCCTGAAGACCTGCATCTGGGGTCTTGTTCCCAGTTCTTCCCCTTTTCCTACGCCCCTGGAGCCCAGAGGGTGGAGAAGGCTTCTGTGGTCCCACTTTGGGCTGCTCACACCATCCATACACCTGAATGCTGACTCACCTCTACTTGCCAATTCTCCCAACATCCCTTTGACTTTCTCTACCGGACAGAAGCTTCTCCCCAGTGTGTGCTTGAGCACAAGCTCCCCCAACACCATCCTCTCTTCCACACCTCATCCTTTCTGAGGAAGCAGGGTCTGGAGGATTAAGGCTTTGTCCAGGTTGGGGGTGCTTCCCATGAGGCTGTACTCTTCCCCTAATTAACTCCTTTCCACCCTCGGGTCTCAGCCCAGATGTCCCTCCCTCAGGGTCTTGTGATACGTGCCTGATGTATGCCTCTCCACCATAGCATCTAACAATTGTAATTACGTAATTAATCGTGTAATTAGTTGTTTAATGTCTACCTTTCCTGCCAGGAAGGAAACTTGAGGAGCTCAGGAACCATCTGTTTTGTTAACTGCAGTGCTTTGCACATAGTAAGTGCTTAATAAATATGTGTTGGCTGGGAGAATAGCTTGCAGAGAAACTGTGCGGCCTGAACCCAGGCGGCCGGCTACTCCTGTGTGGCAACACGCACATGAGAAGGACTTCATACCCCAGAGCCCAGAGCCGAGAGATGTGCTCCCTGGAAACCTGAGCTGCTCTGTGTGCCAGTCCCCAGGGCACGGGCTGGCTGCAGGCTCCCACATTCCATACTAATCCCACCCATGCTAATAATACACAGGCCTTACTAATAATAATTATGCTGAGTCTTTCTCAAAAGGGCATTTCAGTCAGGGACTGATATCCCTAACTGAGCGTCGGGTGACAAAGTGACCCAGGGAGAGATGTAAGAGGAAGGAGGGGACAGATATACCTGAAGAAAAATTATTTGAGTGGTGGAACATGGAATAGAGTGGCATTTGAATTATTCTTCCCTTGGTTTAATTAATGCTGGAGAGGAGTTTCTAAGGGACCAGGACTAGGTTTTATTCTGGCTGCAATTAAAGGGTCTCCCCCTCTTTTCCTTGCTTATCTCCATTCCTCTCCACTTTTCCGTCCACCCAAGAGACAGCTTGTTACCCAAGCTCAATGATTGAAAGGGGAGCGAGAAATCATAATTGGAAAACGGCCTCATGAGGGAAGTCAGGCATCAGAAAGGGAGGAGAAGTATGATTTAAATGTGAGAAGAGCAGGGAACTGTGAAGAGAAGGAAAGCTGGACCTCGGCTTGCCGGATGGGAAGCCAACAAACCCATCTCATTCTTGAGAATAAAGATCATAGCTGAGCTGAAAATCTGTCAGGCCAAAAGATCAACCAACCCTACTTAGCAGCAACTTCTTAAAGTGGTGCAGCAGGAAGGTGCAGAAAGAGGGCTTTTTCCTGAAAGAATTGCAGGAAGCATTATCTTTCAGGTAATTATCTGCTTTCTTTGCACCTTTTAAGTATTAAGCACATTACAAGAAAAAAATCTAAAACACAGTATTACAGCAATCAAACCCACTTCTCAGCAGAAATAAAAGGAGAAAGGAAGCCGTCACCAACACCAAGCACCTATTTGGGGTGTTCACCTTTGTGCATGGATGTTTCTGGATACTTGGGAGTATTTCTGTATGTGTGCCTCTGGACTTCCCTGTGTGTCTCTGACCATGCTTTGTGTGTCTGTGTATGTAGTTATATTGTATACATATGTGTGTACGTGCACACGCTTGTGTGTGTTTCCAATGGGGAGCTACTCACCAGAGGTTTGGGGGAAAGTTAACAGGTTTTTGGAATTCTCAGAGCCTTCCTGTCCTCACCACAGAGCTGTCCCATCTGTTATTTCACCCAAGAGGACTGTGAATAGCATGGCTGGCCCCTGTTGGATTGGCAAAGTTTCCAGGTAACATGATGGCAGGTCTGTGAGATTCCTCTGTAGCTGAGCTGGCCAAGGCCTGGAGGCCCATATGTCAAAGAGAAAGAGGTCCCAGACTGTCTGCGGTGCCCACTTCTGTGCAGGTTGGGGCTCGGGGCCTGGCCTGGGGAAGGGGAGGGGCCCCTAAGGCTGAGGCTCTGGCTCCCCTTGACCTTTTCTCCTAAGGAGCCCCTCTTTGAAAGACTTCTGAGCAAGTTCCCTGGAGAGAAAAGAACTTCTCCCTTCCAGATTTGCTGACTCCATCAGGGGCTCTGAACTACTTTCTTTCCTCAAACATGTATTTACTTATAAAAGAAGGGGGCTAGAAAACGCAACACAAGAAAACGCTCTTGGAGTTCAGCCCCAGTTTACCAGGCAGCCAATTATCTGATAACCACGTGACAAGGAAAATGTCTGAGATGTTAGTCTGTACATGCTTGGTGCTATGGCACAGAAGAATCTAAAGGATGAGGGTGATCTTTACCTCCCCCTCCCCAAACCCTTAACCCCATCCCCAGGATCCCCAGAGTAGACATAATCAACTTTTGCTTTATTTTTTTTTTTCAGAGCTAATTGGTGGTGAGAGGTTCAGATTCTCTGAAATTGGTTATTACGGAGGCAAAAATGGCAGGACCAGAGCCAAGCCCTGGAAGCACATGCTGGTTTGGACTCTGTGATGAGGACACCTATTGGTTCTGCCTCCTCAGACAGGTGACACCTGGTGGGGCATCCGGGAGGCTGGACCAGAGGCACAGAACCTGCCAGCCCATGGGAAACCCCGGTGCCCATGTAGCCCCCGGACCTGCACTCGCTCCCCTGGGCTTAGGGGTTAAGGCGGAGTTCTAAGACGACATTTTTTTCCCCAGTCTAACAGGATGAGAACTCAGTGTCAGATTTACTTTGAATTTTGAAAAAGAACTGACATTTCTTGAAACATAAGTTTGTAAATTAAAATTTTTGCTCCTTAAAATAGTTTCCATGCAGTGGTTCTCCAACTGTGCTCTGGGACTACCAGTATTACCATCTGGGAACTGGTAAGAAATGCAAATTCCTGGGCCCTGCTACAGACCTATGAATCAGAATCTCTGGGATCCAGCACGGCCATTTGTGTTTAATCAGCCCACAGTGAAGTTGAGAACCCCTGGTCTCGATGGAATACAGTCATCTTAGTTGTCTTTTCCCCTGTTCTCTGCTGAGAAGTTTATTTCAAAATTCGTTGGTGATCCTATCATGCAGGCTCTCAATTTTCCTTTGTGAGTATCAGCTTTTCCTGGGCTTCTAGAGATGCTCTGCTTTATTGTTTTCTGTTTTGTGGGACTAGGAATAGGGAAAAGCATAGAATCTTTTTTTTTTTTTTTTTTTTACTAATTAGCCTTGAAAATGTACACAACTGAGTGTCTCTTGCCATGGGGTGTGGATTCTAGAGACTGGAAAACACTAATGCAGCATATGCAACAATCAAATAAGCTGTGACCAGGGCACTGGTAGAGGTTTTACTAAATTATCACATGGTGGTTGTTTTTTCCCCTTAAACTTTTTATTTTGAAATAGTTTCAAACTTATGGGACAGTTGTAAAAATAACACAAAACCTACATAGAGAACTCCAACATATACTCAGATACCTGCATCTACCAATTTTAACATTTTACCACATTTGCCATATTGTTCTATTATCCATCCATCCATCCATCCATCCATCCGTCCATCCACCTCATCTATCTCCCTATCGAATCTATGTATCTATCTATGTATCTATCTATCATCTATCTATCCAATCTACCTATCTAATCTATCTGCCATCTGTCTCTCTATCTGTCTACCTGTCATGTCTCTATTTTTTAAATATATGAGAGTAGGTTGCATACATCATGCTCCTTGAACACTTAACATTTCCATGTATATTTCCTAAAAATAAGCATATTCATTTACGTAACCACCTAAAATACAGTTACCATGTTCAAGAACTTTAACATTGATATAAAGCTTACAGTCTTTATTCTAATTTTTTTCATGTCTCAATAATGTCCTTTTGAGCCTTTTCTCCTCCATTATTAGATCCCATTCAGGATCATGATTGCCTTTAATTATCTTTGCCTCTTTAGTTGCTCCTTTGTTTTTAATTGTGGGAACATATATACAACATAAACTTTCTCATCTCTCCCACTCCCAAGCACACTACTCAGTGGGATTAATCACATTCACAATGTTGTACTTCCCTCACCACAATCCATCACCCCAAAGAAAAATCCTATACTCATTGTACCCAACTCCCCATTGCCCTCTCCCCTGACCCCTGGTAACTTGAAATCTACTTTCTGTCTCTATGAGTTTGCATATTCTAGCTATTTCATTTAAGTGGAATAATACAACATCTGTCCCTTTGTATCCGACTTATTTTACCCACTGTGAGGTCTTCAGGGTTCATCCATGTAGTGGCATGTATCAGAACTTCATCCTTCTTAAGGCTCAGTAACATTCCATTGTATGTATATACTACATTTTGTTTATCTATTCATCTGCTGGTGGATACTTGGGTTGCTTTCACCTTTCGGCAACTGTGAATAATGCTGCTATGAACACTGGTGTACAAATATGTGATTGAGTACCTAGAAGTGGGACTGCCAGGTCATGTGATAGTTCTCTGTTTAATATCACATAGGCTCTTACAAATCCCATTATATGAATGAGGAGACATAGGCCCAAGTTCATAGAGCCATAAGTAGCAGAACCAGGATTTGTTTAAACTCAAATTATGCATTCTTCCCACTATGTCACATCTGAGTGGGAGAGAAAGTTCAAGAAAGGGTCTTTTTACCCCCTTCCCAGCCCACATGGCTACGTGCAAGGCTCAGCTGGGCAGCGTAATGTTATACAATGAAGCCCAGGTCTTTTGTGAAAGGAAAGGTCCTATAGATTCCACCATGGACTCGATTGTGGCTAGAATGGAAGCTTTCTCCTGGAAGCACAGTGAGGATGGAGGTCACATCTGAGACAATCATTTATGAGTTATTGGGGGGAGGGGCTGCCTACATTGTGACCTTGGGTCACTGAGATTCATCACTGGGGACAAGAGCCTCTGCAGAGCTCAGGAGGGGCAGGCCTGCTTTCCCCCTGCAGGTTCAGCATGGGCCATGGGGGCAGGTGCTCCCAGAGACTCCCCTGTGGGAGAGGCTGTCCCTTGTCCCTTTCATGAGTAGTGCCCCAGAGCAGCACAGGAAACTGGACTGAGGCTGATGACCAGATTCCAGAAGAAGTGGAGCTGCTGAGCTGTCCCCGAGCAGGTCCAGTCTGTCCATGTGGGGACTGCAGGGCAGCAATAAGCAGGGTAGCTTGGGAGGAAGAGCCAGCAAGGGGTCCATGATCAAGGAAGGACAAGAGTCACAGTTGGAAAACAGCTGCCTGCCTCCCACCAAGAGGGGCAGGTGCCCAAGAAACAGCCCCATCTGAGGTGCACAGAGGGGGCCAGAAGCAGGGCAGAGATCATCAGCCGACTTTAGAGAGAGGAAGCAAAGAGGAGGAGGAGGAATGGCCTGCTTGGAAGGCAGTGAGTCTCAGAAGCAGCAGAAACACAGGGTGTGGGAGGAGCCCAGAGCCTGAGACAAGAAGAGGGAATGGGAAGAGGAGTCAAAGGGGAAGGAGCTGGGAGAGATCAGAGGCGCCTTGAAGCCTTAATGCAATTCATGATAAAAAAGAAAAGGGAGGCCTGCGGGGAGCAGGCTGTACAGAAGATGCTGAGCAAGGCTGGAGACATCTTAGAAAGATGGCCTGGGGCTCTGAAGGATGGGTAAGTTGACACTACTTTAGAGGAAGGAACCTGATTGAATACAAAGAAGGGAGAAGTTTGCTCACAAAGGGACTGGATGAGGCTTCTTCTTACTGATCAGAAGAGAGAGGACGCCATTCTGGGGTAGAGTTTTTGATTTAACTAGCATAAAGCAGCTGTCCAGAGAAGATTAATAGGATCCTCTTGGGGCTCTGTCCAAAAACATGAGCTGATACGTGGTGAAGATCAGGCTTGTAAATGTATATATGAGACCTAAATGGGAAGAGTTAACCACCTTTCCCGGTATGTGTGTATCTTTTTTTTTTCCTCTGGTATCAGGAGACAGGACTGGTAATAACCAGAACGTGGCCTTGGAGGTCAAACATCAAAATTTGGCCCATAACATAACCATGGTAAAGTTTATTTGAACACGCATAACAATGTTCTGAAATACACTTGCCAAAAGGAAAATTGTGTAAATTGTACAGGATTTCAGTGCTTAGCCCAGCTTAGAGGAATGGAGAGTCAGATTCAGAATGCTTCCATAGTTTCGCAGGTTTAATCCAATCATAAGAAAGCAACAAGAAACAAATTCTATGTGTTCATTACTACAGGAGCCTGGTGGGAAAGATATGCTCCCGGGGCTAGTCATAGCAATTTAAAATGAGGAAAGAAGACCTGGGGGAAACATGGTGGAGAATTAAGAGAGTAAGATTTGAAAGGTGAGGGCCTAGTAGGAAAATCTAGAAAACTTTAATAGTTATTAATGAGGTCTTCACTTATAAAGTAAAATCGGACATATTAGAAGATGATGAAGATCTTTTAAAAAGACCTTGAAAGAAGTGCATGAACTAGGAAATTACGATGGAGTAGAGAGGGCTTAGGGACTGTTTTATAGAACTGCTGATTAAAGGTAAGTGGCTGACGGTTTCACTTTTGGCATGGAGGAGTATGTTTCTAACTAACTGATTCTCCACCAAATAAGGACAAAATACAAAAAATAAAAACTAAAAACACCTGAAGGTTCTGGAAACTGTACAGCACAGGGTGAGTGTCACCTTTTGAGGCTTTGTCCTGGGGGCACTCACAGTCACTGCAGTCTGCCCAGTGGCTAAAGTTCCAACAGAAGACTCAACAGCTTTCTGCCTAGAAGAACCAAGGGAAGGAGTCCAGGGTAATCAGGGTTGCTGGTGTGAGTGTGTGCATGTGTGTGTGTGTGTGTGTGTGTGTGTGTGTTTGCTGGGAAGCCCTTGAAATAAGAAATTCAGGGAAGGGGAATCCCAAATTATGTGTATAAACTCTGCCCAATTCTCTGGCTGACCTCCAAAACATACAAGTATGAGACAGACTAAAAAAAATCAGAAATGAGACCTGAGGTCTAGCCCACAACAGACATGACAGAGTTTGCTATTTTAGTACAACCAAGTTAACTGCCTGTTTCAAAGCAAAAATATCAACCCTCTTGGGAGAAATCTAACAGAATCCAGAGTTTCTACATAGTAACATTTGCAACATATTTTACATAATCCAGAATTCCTAGATATGCAAAGAACTGTAGAAATGGGAAAATTTTCAAGGAAAAAACAATCAAAAGATGCCCAACTCAAGAGGATCCAAATGCTGGAATTATTATACAAAGAATTTAAAGCAGGAGCTAGTATAACTCTGCTCAATTAGGTAAAAAAAAAAGTATGCTTATGATGATTAAAATGATAGGACATCTTAGCTGAGCAATAAAGAGAATATGAAAAAGAATTAATTGGAGAGTTCAGAAACAAAAAAATACAGTATCAGAAAAAATCACTGTGGGGGGCTTAATTTCTAAAAGACAATAACAAAGGAAACAATCAACGGACTTGGAGAAAGATGAATAGAAATCACACTATCTAAAGAAGAGAGAAAAAAATTTGGAAAAAAAAATGAACAGAGCCTCTGAAACCTGTGAGACAATGTCAAAAGTTCTACATAGGGGTAACTGTAGTCCTGAAGAAGAACAAAAGTAACAAATATTATTTGAAGAATTACGGTCAAAAGCTTCCTAAAAATGGTCAGAAATACAAAATTACATATTTGAGAAGCTTAGAGAACCTCACATGTCCAGGTATGTCATAGTCAAGTTAAAAACCAAAGATAAGGAGAAAAGCTTGAAAGCCACCAGAGAGAAGTGACACATTAGGTACAGGAGAATGATGATTTGAATAACCATGGGACTGCTTATTAGAAATCATGGTTGCAAAAAGACAATGCAAAAACATTTTAAAAGTGCTAAAAGAAGCAAAACTGTCAATTCAGCAAAAATATCCATCAAAAATGAATGCAAAATTTAGACCCTTGTTTGTAAAGGAAAACTATGACAATTTATTGCCAGAAGACTTGTACTACAAGAAATGCTGAAGAAAATTCTTCTGGATGAAGTAATGATACCAGAAGTAAACTTAGATATTTGGGAATGAAGGAAGACCTATAGAAATGGGAACTATTTTGAGTTAATATATAAAAAAAATTCCTCTTAATTTCTTTAAAATACATATGACTATTTAAAGCAAAAATTGTAACATTGTCTTGTGGGACTTTTAATGTAGGTAGATGTAACACATATGGTGACTATAACACATGCAGCAGCAGGGGTAAGTGAGTAAATGGACCTACACGATAGCATGGTTTCTACATTTTAAGTGAAGTGGTACAATATTAGCCCTAAGCAGACTGTGAACAATTAAGGATACATATTGTAATCCCAGAGTAACCATGAGACAAAAATGCAAAGAAGTATAACTGAAAAACCAATAGGCAAATTAAAATTAAATTGAAGTAGTTAAACCCTACTTCCCACTTGTGCCTGAAATTGGGGTGGGGATGGGCACAGTGTGGCCTGGCTCCTGCAAGCATCACCCCAAAGGCCAAGAGAGCCAGTTGGCAAAGATGACGGTTGACTCAGCTTCTAAAGAGCATCCTCTGCCAGGTCCTTGGGAGACAGGGAGGAAAAATAAGGAGCAGAGAAAAAGGCTTTCTAGGACATCACAAATGATCAAAATTGGAACAGGGTGGTAGGGGGGTGTCCAGCACACTGTGGGGCAGCAGAGGGAGCCATGAGCACTAGACTCAAAGTCTGGAGCCCTGGTCTGTAGGGCCAGAGCTGCCACCAACAAACTGTGTGACTCCAAATAACTCATTTTACAGCCCTGGGCCTAGGGTGAATGGAGTAGATTTACAGCAAAGTCTTAGAAATTGCCTCTCTGGAGGAAAGGGACAAGTGGGCACCCACCATTTCTGCTTTATAACCTCTTGTGTTGTTAAATGTAGGGCTCTTTCAGGATCAGAAAAAGACCCTTTTCTGTTCCCACACTATCCTCTGGCCAAGTTAGGTACATTAATGTCCACCATTTTGATCCCTGTCTTTATGCCAAGAACTCCTAAATGCACATCCTCAGCTGTACCTCTCATCCATGCTCCAAACCCAAACTTCCAACTGCTTATTCAGTAGCTCTTTTTAGATTATTCTACCCAGCCAATAAAAACCAAAATGTTCTAATTCAGCCTTTCAAACTGTGGCTGGTATCAGAATCATCTGGGAAATCTTGATAAAAATGCAAAGGCCCAGACCCTATTTTACCTCAGTGAGCCTGTGCCTCTGTGTTCTTTATCAGTGCTTCAGGTAAATCTGACACCCACCAAAGTTGGAGAAATACTGTTCTAAACAAAACTTGATCTACTCCCAATCCTTCTACTCCTCCATTCAGTTCCTTTCCAGCAGCCCCACTCTCAGAGAATGTCACCACCATCCACCCAGAGGCACAGCTCAGATCCTTGGGTGCCATTCTTGGAACTCTATCACCCTCACCACTGAGGGCCATTCACTACCAAGTCCTTTCTGCAGAACCCCACTGACCCCTGCGGGTTTCATTCATTGTATCCCACTCCCACTGCCCATAGTGTCTCAAAGCAGCATTCTGCTTCCACTACTGTCCCCCCCCCCCATCTTCCACACTGCAGCCAGGGTAAATGTTTTTTAAAAAGATTTAATTTTGAGGTAGTTTCAAATCTGTAGAAAAGTTGCAAGAACAGTACAAAGAGCGTCTGCACACTCTTCACTCAGATACCCCATTCCGAGTTTCAACAGTCATCCCACATGTCACACTGGTTATCTCGCCTCTCTAACCTCCTTCAATCAAGAGCAGTTTCTCGGTCTCCTCGACTTTCATGACCTTGGCATTTTGAAAGATCATAGGCCAGACATTTTCTAAAATGAACCTCAATTTTAGTTACCTGGTGTTTCCTCCTAATGAACTAATGAACAAACTGTCTATTTGTCCTGCTATCAGTTATGTGAACCTTAATCCCTTGATCCAGATGGTATCTACCAGGTTTCTCTGTTGGAAGTTACTTTCTCCTCCTTTATAATAAATAAATATTTTGGGTGGAGTTACTTTGGGACTAAGTAAAATCCCATTTCTCTCCCCACTTCCACCCCAAGTTTAGCATCCATCAGTTGTTTCTTATCTGAACTATTAATCCGCTGGCTAACAAATAGTAATTTTTTAAATAACATCATTCTTTTCACTAATTGGGAAAAGCTTCCTCTTCTCTCCATTTCTTAAAAATTTATATATTTATATCAGTGTGAACTCTTAGTTTCTATTTTAGTCAATAGGTTGTTATCTGTTACTAACATCATTTATTCTGATGCTCAGATGAGCCTAGATTTGGACATTGGGAGCCCCTTCAAGCTGGCTTCTGTGTTCTTTTGGCATGTCCTCATCATTCTTTGAGCATTTTCTTATTTTCTGGCACAAAAAGATGTGCTGGGCTCATCTCGTACTTTCCCTGCCCAAGCCCTGGAATCATCCATTTCTCTAATCTTGGTTCCTTTTGGTGGAGAAGAGTATATGGAAACTAAGATCTAGGTGCTAGGTGCACTCATTGCTATCAGAGTGTCATTGCTTTGAGGTGCTCTGAGCCTACATACATTTCTCTGTCTCTCTACATTGAGAACCATGAGTTCACACCAGAATCTGAAATTGCAATTCAACATCACAAGATTTCATTATCGTTTTATCCTTTCCATAGTTGTACCTTATTTTCCAACAGAGAAACCTGTGTCCCATTATCCTCATTATATTTCTGACCGATCCCCCCTGCTTATAGCTAATCTTCCCATCCCGCTGTGCTGCTGGCCCCCTCAAACACAGGGCTCTGATTCCTGCTAAGGCTTGCCTTTTTTGCTCAGGATGTCTACCTTGCTTGGACCTGCCAGATGGTCTATGGATGGGGCAAAAAGGAAGAAAGCCAAAGGACATTTTTAAAGAAGGGAAAGGAAAGGAAAAAAAAAGCAGGGTTACTTTCTAAAATGCAAACACATCACCTTCTACACACACACATACAGCCCTTAAATGGCTTCCCATTGCTCTAAGGCTGTAAATTCTACCATAAAGGCTGAGAGTCTCTGCATGATGTAGCTGCTGACCTCTTGGCCTTATCTCATGACAATTTCCCTAAGTTTTTCCTGAACGCCAGGCATAGGGGCCCCCTCTCAGCTTATTTAATCTTCCATCTTCCCTCTTGCACGTGCTGCTTTTCTGCCTCCAATGCTGTAGCCTGCCCATTCATTTGGTCGACTTAATCTTCAAATCACAGTTGGAGCACCATCTCCTCCTCGGGAAGCCCTTCTTAATTTCCCTAGACACAGTCAGTCTATTTTGTTTTTTGTTGTTTTATTCATGCTCTCACAGAACACAGTGGACTTATGTTAACTGGTAATTTTACACTCACTGTGTATCTATCTGATTGATTGCCTCTTTCCTCACTCATTAAACTGTGAGCTGTGTGGGAGCAGTTAAGGATGTCTCTTTTTGATCATCGGCTTCCAGTTCAGTATTTGCACACAGTAGATGCTCAATAAGTATCTGTCACATGAATAAATTATTTGGATTTTTGCAGGCATAAATTGTTTAATCAGCAAACATAATTTTCTCTGTTTTGAAAAAAAGTTAAAATATGGAGAAACATAAATATCCTGAGTGGTGAACATATGACTGTGAAGGGTCCAGAAAGCTCTTAGGTTTAGAAGTATATAAGCATTACCTTTTATGAGAAACACTTACAAAATCATGACAAATGATATTAAGTAACTTGTACATGGAAAATAATATGGAAAAACATTAAAACATTGTATAATTGGCTCACATCATTATTTAGGTAATTCAGGATCATTAAAATTTCAGTTGCATTCAAAATCCAAATGTTTGTGTGTATATGTGTGTGTATCTGCTTTGAAACTGGACACAGTGATTTTAAACTTCATATGGAAGAAAAGATATTTGAGAACAGCCAAGAAAGTTGTTTTTCTTTAAAGGAATAACAAAAGATACCTTACCAGATAGCAAAACTTTTGCTAAAGTTCCTATACTCAGAACAAAATGGTTGGGCACAAGAATAGCTAAATAGATCAATGGAGCAGAATATAAAACCAAAACAGTTCAAGTATATGGAAGAACTTAATATATGGCAAGCGTGACATGTAATTCAATGAAAAATTAACAATATATTTAGTAAGTGGTGTTGGCATAATTGTCTATTCAGCCAGGTAAAAATGGTAAGAATATTCTTCCCAATGCATATTCAAAACTAAATTGCAGTATAGCCCCAGTGTCTATCAGTGAGAGAACAGATAAATAAACAATGGAAAACTACTCAGTCATACATAGGAACAAACTTTTGCTGCACACAACAACAGGGATGGATCTAACAAACATGCTTGGTGAAAGTAGCTAGATATAAAAGAGCATACGCTGCACTTATATGAAATAGTAGACCAGGCAAAACTAATCTATGGTTGACAAAATCAGGATAGTGGTTGCTCTGGATGTGGGGTGTGACTGAGAACTGACTGGGGGTTGAAAGGAGGAACTTTCTGTTGTGACGGCAACATTCTGTATCTTGCTAGGAGTCTGGGTTACACAGTTGTATGCATTTGTTACAGCTCAATAACGTACACTGAAGACTCACGCATTTCATTGTCTATGATTTTTACCTTAAAAAATGAACTGCAAACAAATATTTCACTCTAAGCATTTAGAGGGATGTGGACTGATGTCTGCAACTTACTTGAGAATGCATTAACAAAATGAGATAGATTGATGAATGGATAGAAAGAAGGATGGTTATATGATAAAGCAAATATAGCAAATGTTAATTCTATAATCAAGATGGTGGGTAAGTGGCTGTTCTCTGCACAATTCTATCATCTTCTCTGTATGTTGGAAATTTTTCATAATAAAATGTTGGGAAAAATAAATAAATTCAGGTATACTAAATATCTAAATATAGAACAAAAAAATAAAAATAGTACAGGCAACTTTAAGAAACATTTTATAACCCTGGAGTGAAGAAAATTTTTAAAGCAAACTAGTGAATTCAATAAAACAGAGGAAAAGATAGATATTTTTGATTATATGAATATTCACTATTTTTGCAAGCCAAAGGATATCATAAAAAATATCAAAAGAACAGATGGGGTGGGGGACCTGTATCATAGATGGAAGACAAAGGGTTAATGTCCCTATTACTAAAAGACTTTCTATACATTTCTAAGAAACCAACAAACAACCCAATAGAAAAATAGGTAAAGACGTGTTCAGAAAATTAACAGAAGAGGAAACATGAATCTCGGTAACTGTGACAAGGCACTAATGCCTCAAGCAGTCATTACATTTTCGGCTGAAAATGCAAATTAAAACATAACGAGGTACCATTTTTCATCCTCCGACTGGCAAACTTTCAAAGACTGATCACATCCAGTGCTGGTGAGGATGCTGGAGACAGCCATCCTGTATTCCTGGTGGTGTGTGAATGTTTACAAACTTTTGGAACGCAATCTGGCAATGAGAATGTGCAGGAGACAACACAAGATACAGAATAATGGGTATAGTATGATCTTGTTTTTACAAAATGAAACATTTCAAAGTTTTGAACAAAGAGAAAAGTGTGGCAGGGTATACACCTAACTGTTGAAATTAGATGCTTCAGGGTGGAGGTTGGCAAACCGTGACCTGTACGCTAAGTCCCTATGACTGCCTGTTTTCTTTGTAGTCCCTCAAACTAAGAATGGTTTAAATGGTTATATAAGTCCCTAAAATATTTACTATCTGGCCTTTTAAGAAAAAGTTTGTAGACCCCTGCCTCAAGGGAATTATAGTTAATTATTTATTCTTTTCCTTTTACTTCTCTATATTGTTTTTTATAATAATCATGTATTATCCTTTGGAGGCTGTTGGAAAGAAAGAGGAAAGCGGGGAGACCAGTTAGGAAGCCACTTTAACAGTCCAGGTAAGAAGGGATGGTGCTTTGGAATAGGGTGGTGGCAGCAGGGCTGGAAGGAGTAGACTAGAGTTGCTGAGGGACTGGACATGGTCGGCGAGGCATAGAGAGAATCAAGGATGATTCTTTGGTTTCAGGCATTAGTTGAGTGGTGCCAACTACTGAGATGGAGGGACTGGGGAGGGGATATTGGAGATGAAATCAAGAGCCCTATTTTGGACCTATTAAGTTTGAGGAGCTGGTGAAAGTTCTAAATGGAATTGTGTGAACTAGGCTGTGGGATGTAGACAATTAGGGCTGCTTGGGGAGGGGGTGGGGGTGAACAGGAAATAGGAATTCCAGCAGTCATTGAGCAGAGGTACTTAAAGCCATCTGGAAGCAATGCAGCAGGAGAAGAGGTCCTCAGAGTCTACCTGGTGGCACAGTGCCCGACCCTACCTGCCTGGAGCCTGCCCCTGCTAACAGATGTCTCTGGTGCCACTTTCCAGTTCTGAATTCCCCCAAAATCATCTGTTGACAAGTTTCCTCTTCCAGCTGCTCAAGGAACACCATGGCTTCAGAGAAGGCACCAACATGTCCTCATAGCCTGTGCACAACTGCTTGCCTGGACATCCAGCATTTGGCTCCCCCGTGGAGAGAAGGGTCCAAGTTCTGGTCCCTTCTAGTGTGCCCTGCCACAGGTCCCCAGACACCTGCAGCCATCTTTTATGTATGTCCTGTTTTCACCTGAGAATACCAAGAAGGACTCACCAAGGAGCTGGTGTAGGTGGGGTCTGAAGTGTCATCCTGGAGGTAGCGAGAAAGGCCGAAGTCTGACACCTTGCAAACCAGGTTACTGTTGACCAGGATGTTCCTGGCAGCCAGGTCCCGGTGCACGTAATTCATCTCAGCCAGGTACTTCATGCCAGCAGCAATGCCCCTGAGCATACCCACCAGCTGGATCACTGTGAACTGCCCATCATTTTGCTGTAAGAAGACACGAAGGGCATCGGGATCAAGGTGGGCTTCAGTGGTTAAGCTTCAGAGGCTGAGCAGACATGGCCCCACTGCTTAGCAGCCTCTGGCAGTGCCAGGCCTGACTCCTCACTGCTCCCCCACCCCACACCCCTATCATCATCTCTGTCCCTGAATGCCCTGCTCTCTTCTCTTTGCCAAGCTCTGTCGATTTTCATCTCCAAATTACATCCCCAACCCATCTACTCCTCTCCATCTCCACTGCTACCGTTCTTACCAAGTCATTGTCATCAATCACCTGTAACAGTCTCCCCGCACCTGCCCCCACGACAATCCATTTCTACATGGCAGCTGGAGTGATCTTTTTAAAACATAAATCAGGTCATGCCACTCCCTGGCTTGAAACTCTTTAATAGCCTCTCATTGCAATAAGAAAACTCTCCAAACTTCTGCGCATTGTCCAAGAGAGCCCATGGGATCAGCGCCCGCCTCACCTTGAGCCATGGTACCCCTCACTCCTGTGCTAAAGCCACAGTGATTGACCATTCATTTCTTTCCAGAGCCAAGGTTATCCTGCTGCAGAGCCCCTCACATGCTATTTCCTGTGCTCGGAGTATAAGCCCTCGGCTTAAATGTCACCTCCTCAGAGATGCCTTCCTTGTAACTGCCCCCTTCTCACAGAATAATTAGTGTCTTCTTACTACTATCTTTAGTACATTCTCTCAATTTTCTTCTCAGCATATATGAACATTTTAATCACGTGTGTCTGGGTCCATCTCTGCTGCTTGACTCTAAGTTCTCTGAGGACAAGAACCCTGTCTCTTGTGGGAACCACAGTATTCTCAGTGCCCGAATGATCGTTATATCTTTCCTGTTTCCAAAATTACTTGTAATGCATCTTCCTTGGATAATCTTGGCACCATTGGGATTGGGCTAGCCATACCCACCTCACAGGGTTGTTGGAAAGATAGTGGGGCATGAGAAGCTCACTGCACAGTGCCTGGCATGTGGGGCCCTCCTAGGGAACGCAAGCTGTGGTGGTTCCTTCTCATGCCAACCTGCAGGGCTGCCCTCTCTCCAGTTATTGGTGGGCTCACATTTGCTTGGGAGTATGTTCTCCCCACTGGTTAGACAACTTCTCTGAGAATGAGTCTGCACCTTCCTTCTGCCTTCTCAAGAACCCTGTGGCTTGGCTCTGCACACATGGGTCCACTGGGTGGACCTTGAGACTTTTCTCATCTAGTCCAGGTCCAGTGCTCCCCAGAGGGCCATGAGTTGTATTTTGTAAGTAGAGCAGTGCCCAGCATTGAAATGCTCAGACTGGAGAGAGGTGGGAGAGGCAGGACACCTGCAGTCTAGTCTAATCACTGCTGAACACAAGCCCTGGGCAAACCAGCCACATGCTCTGGTCCAGGGTCCTCAGGTGAAATGCAGAAAACAGAAACAGTCTGAGGAGCTTCCATTTATTGAGCACCTACAATCTGCTAGATGTTATAAAATGCACTCATGCACATTATCTCATTTAAATATGTGTCACGCATCATTTATGCATGTGATGCTGCAAAAGCATTTTCTCCATAAAAATAAGGAAAACCAAGACTTATTTCAAAAATATCCTGTTTATTAGAGGAATGATCAAAATGTCTAACAATGATAAAATTAATTGTTGAGGATTCTTTTCCTCATGCAAGATGGCAAGCCTGTGTCCACTTCCAGGGGTTATGCCCCCTGTTCAACTGAAGGATGGAGACAGCTGACACACCTCCACTCCCTTCCTGAGACCCCTGCCAGAGGGAGGGACCCCAAACCTACCAGGTTTGACAACCGCAAGTTCCAGGCTATTCCTGACTCACATCTTAACCACCCCAAGCCCAACCAGAAAAGTTTCTTTGTAATAGTTTCTTTAACTCTAACCGGTTTTCAGCACGTTGCCCATCTGTGAGAGCTGGATGTGCAGTGAGTGATGCAAATCGTCCTTCTCACTAATGAACTTCAATCAACACCTTCTCCTGAAGTTAGCCAGGCTTTTGCTAGCACCATCATTTTTCTGCAAGTATGTCTCTATGGATTTGCCTTCCTAGAGTGTATATTTCAAAAATATATCTCAGCCTCAAGTCACATGAGCTGTATTTTCTTTTTTTCAATTCAGTTTGTTACTTCCACACTGTAAGGGTAGACAACAATGTAGTTTAAAATGAATGTCTCCCCAAAGAAGCAAAATAAATACATTTTTTTGGGGGGTGGGCAATGGTGGTGGCCATAAAGAGCTCCAAGAAGGGATCACATGCTGCATCGTGCCCATGTTTCTGCATTGTCATTATATGGTAAAGCATGGAGCCTCTTTATTATCAGCTAAGTTTTCAAACTTATATTAGTCTTGCTTTTAGTTCCTCTGGTCAACAAGGGCCAAGATGTGGTTAAAAGTCCAGGCTTTGGAGCCAGACAGACCCCATTAGATCCAGGCTTTGCTGCTCCCTGGCTGTGTGACCTTGAACAAGTAAGTTAACCTCCAGAGCAGGGATTTCCACATCTGTAAAATAAGAACATGGTGTCCAATCTGCATAGGGTTTTGGTGAGGACTAAAAGAGATGACAATGCGAATGGGCTTCGCTGAATGCCTTGGGAACACCAAGGCAGCAGCAATCACTCTATCAGTGCAAGGTGCATTGTCTTGCAAGTCGGCTCGCCCATGTACCTCAGACGTATTGTAAGAACGACTGAGGACTCCGGGGTCAGAACTATAGCAAAGATCGGGGCCTAATGACACTGGCCTCAAGTCTGGATCAATTAATCAACAAACATTTATTTCTTCCACAACTCAGCTCTGGAACGGCAAGCCATACTTCACAGAACAAGTTCTGATCCTTAAAAATGGTTTTTTGTGGTAGACAAGGCAGGCAATAGCATAGATAAAGGAGGTCCAGAAAGTTTAAGTGATCAGCCTTAAATCACTCTGCATGGTTTTGAATTACAACAAGAATGTAAGTCCAGAATACGGACAAACTGCTTTTCCACTGACAATGGCTGCCTCAAAAGCTGTGTGGAGAAGAAGGCTGTGTATAAACTTCACAGGGAGAGGAGTCACAATGGACTAATGCTGTCTGCCATGACTACAGGAACAGAAAGTAGAGGCATGTGTGCCACAAACGTGCTACTCTCATCCAGATCTTTTAACTTCTTTTAACTTCTGCCCAGTACCTTTCCCATTGGAATACACTGACCCTGCAATGAGCAAGGTAATTTCTGAGATCTGTAGGAGAGCCACATATCATGATAAGACAGGGTCATGCCCATTGAGTTCATAATATTTATGAAATTTAAGGATATATACATATTCAGATTTTATGCTCAGCTCTTTGAAATAACTCCCCAAGAAGAACAACTAGACATGAATATTGGCAAGCAAAGAAAAACAAGGCAGAAGAAACCCCAGATTTCCCAGTGACTGAGTACATGGTCAAAACAAAGCACATATCAGAAGAAATACAGGCCTAGGTGAAGTTAAGTGATTTAAATGGTCTTCCCTTCATGAAGAGCTTTCTGCTGAAATTGCTTTTCTGCAAATGCATTGGAGCCACTGGCTGGCCCTTACATTAGACAGGTAGGATTTAGGTATTTCAACTTTCATTGACAAATCCACTTTGGAAAATGAAACCCTTATTTGATTTGTTTGAAGAGAATGAATCATAGATTTTTTTTTTTTTTTCTTTAACTGAAAGAGACCTTTCAAGATCATCTGGCTCAATGCTTTCAGTTTGTAGTTTGGGAAATTGAGTTAACACATTTTCTCAAGGCCACAGGGTGACTCACTGAAGCAGAACCTCAGTCTCAGGCTCTCTTCCTGACTTCTGGGCTGCTGTCCTACAGCTCCAGCCCATGAATGAGATTTCCTATGAGAAGTGTTCCAAGAGTCTTCAGGGTATGGCCATCTGTGTGAATGAACCATCGCGTCCTCAATGCCAAGTTTGGGTCAGAAGGCCTTTATAGAGCTTGTCGACCTTCTCAGTTAAGCCACGGGACGTTGACCAGAGCTTTGGTGTTCCTCAGGAGTTGTTCCTAAGATTATGGAAGAGTGACCAAATTGAATCCCTTGGATTTGAATGCCAAGAAGTAAATGTTTAATTATGGATTTGCATGCTGCATAATCCATGGCCCATTCATTAAAAAGAAAAAGCCCCAATAATAAACAACCTACTGAATGTGTGGTTAAAGGATAACAGCGTTTCTGATTTCCAATCCTCTAGAATGGGTGGGATTCTGAGTCCTGAAATGAGAGGCGAGCAGTGAGTGGACTGTGAGAAGCCATGCCCAATGTGCTGACTGGGTCCCCGATGCCTCTCAGACACTGACCCAGAGCTGGAGTTGCAGCTTCTTCCCAAAGATGCTACATCCAGTGTAAAGGGAGGAATTGGAGGGGAGGAACAGTCACACAAATTGAGAACTACCCCTTTGTCTTTCTCTCTGAATGGTGATCCTAAAATTATCGTACTTCCCAGAAGATGGACCCTGCAGAACTGAACTGATGACCTACTTTTCAATTTTATCAAGCAGCAGATACATCAATTAATGTTGCTATGCTCCAGGGTTTGGTAGTAAGGCTGAAATTAGATTTATAGATTACCTGCCTCCATGCTGAGCGAGGAGTCAGTAATGCTTCATTTCCCCCTCTCTCCGCTTGGCACTGCCGGCTGTCGCCACTCCTTTCTTGCCATCCCTTCTCTGCTTTTCCTTGCTCCTATCTTGCCCTAGGTCTCCTCCCACTGCAAGATGAGCCTCATCATCATGAAAAACACTAAAGCCCATCATGCCCCTGTGTCCTGGGCCCCAAGTAGAAACCGTTCCTGAGAGGAGCAATGGTGTGGCGTTTTGATTTTCCGCAGGCTCCTGAGAATGAGTCTCCACGTTCTGGGGAGGGAGTCTTATCACAGTCCTCAGTTCACGGTGTGACTTTCTGGGAAGTGCAGTAGGTGACCTGTAGGAAGTAAATGAGTCCTGGCAGGGTCTTGAGGCTGCTTCTTTTTCTCTAATGTTGCATTCTACTCCCTTTCATTTGACTGTCTTCATGAGATCTCTGATCACGAACGAATGTCCCAGGAAAGCATGGTCCATGCCTTGCTCTGACATTACAGGTGTGGCTACAAGAACAGTGAGCAAGAGATCATGTGTACACATGATGACTAGACCTCACCTGCCAAACCTCGAACATTTTTATTCCAGAAACAAAAGAGAATTGTTAATGTTTTTCATTCAACCAGCATTTACCTGGTGCTCACTGTACTCGGTACTGGGGTTTCAAAATGCCATGAGACATAACACATATGCTCAAGGATACTGTATCAGGCTGGGGTATTTGGGGTCTCAGGGCCCCACAGTCTACTTCATTTGTGCCCCCTCCCTCCATGGAGCCACAGCCCCCTAACAACACAGACTAGGCCAAAAGTCTGTACTAGCTTGAGTACTGTGCAAATGCAGGTTCTAGATGAGTGCCCCAGCAACCTTTCCGCATTGCAGCCCCTCTGCTTCTGGGCTCTAGGGCCACAAGCAGCAGCTGATAGTTTCCCAAATACTCCACACTCGATTAGTCTTTTGTACGTGCTGTTTGCTTGGCCCACCTGCTGGCTCCCATGTCTGTCTGGCATATTCCTCCATTCTCCAAAGATGCACTCCTTCCTCTTTGAAGCCTTCCCTGACTTCCCCAGGATGAATTAAGTTCTTTGTCACTTATGATACCTCTGAACTACATTCAAGAAGCAGAAAAGTACACTCTACTCAGAGGATAGCTGGATGCCTTGGGCACCGAGGTCTTCGGGGGCAGGGATGGCACCCGTGGCAGATTGGATTCTCTAAGATGGCTGCGACAAGATATGTGTGAGAAGACACTGATGTGCTATCCTCTCATCCAAATAAGGAGCCTCTTCCCTCCCCTTGAAACTGGGTGGGCCTGTGACTATGGTGGAAGTGACACCATGTGACTTTCGCGCCTAGATCACAAAAGGCGGTACAGTTTCCACTTTGTCCTCTTGGATGGCTTGTTTCTGGAACCCAGCTAGCTCTGAAGAAGCCCAAGCAGACCCATGGAGAGGTTTCAGCTGACACCCACCGTCAAACACCAGACATGTGAGTGAGTGAGGCTTCAGATGATTCTGGCCCCTGCCTTTGAGCTGCCCAGGCTGAAGCTGCATGTAACAGGGATGAGACATCCCCACCGAACTCTGTCCAAATTGCAGATGGGAGTAAAATAAATTGTTGTATTAAATCACTAAGTTTTGGGATGATTTGTTACGTAGCATTAGAGCAACATTGACTTCACCTCTATGGACCCAGCAGCTAGCACAGGGCCTGGCCAGAACAGTCATCCTTTGAATATTTGAATGACCAATTGTGGTCCTTTGATCTGCAGCCACAGCTGCTGTGTGGCAGCTCTGGTGACTTGTGAAGCCTGTTACTTGATATCACCTGAAGTCCTTTCTTAGGAGGCGCCACCCCATTCTCTGATGCGGCCCATTGGACCTTCTGCTCATTGGCATCCCAGAAGCCCCAGCTGAGCCTCTTGGTCTAGGGCAGGTCCTGGCCCACAGCCTACACTCAATCTGCTTCCACTCCCTGGGGCAGCATCTTGGCCATTCTCACCCACTCCTCTCCTGAGTGCCTCTGAGATACCCTACAGAAATGAAAGTGGTTCCAGTGAAGGCCTGGCTCCATGTGGGGCATGTTCCAACAATGACAATGATCTTTTACCAGCTGTGGGGCTTTAGGTACCCCCCGCTCCTCCCTCCACTTCCTCCCCCCACTCCCCACCCCCTACACTGCAGGTTGGTTGGAAGTCACAACTCTTCCTCAACCCTGGGAAAGACTTGCGGACACTGGTGACACATTATTCCCCTTCCCTGTCCAGAAGTGCCTCCTCAGAGTGCAGGTCACCCAGGTGTCATCAAAGAGCAGTCCGTTTTATCTCCGAACTATAAATGAAGAGTTGGCTGAGAGGGCAGCCATGCTGTAAAACGACAGAATGGCCACTGGCACCTGCATGAAACACACCGAGTGATTGAGCAGTTGAAAGTCTCTTCAATCTGCATGATTCATGCAGATGCCAATGGCCATCCTTCACCTCCTCTATTCATTCATATTCATCCAACGAGCATTTAATGAGGCCCTATACCATGCCAACCTCCTTCTGGGGGACCCACATGCTCTGTATTGTTCTCTTTTCTCGGTGACAAATCTCTCTTAATCTTAACATCGCCAATACCCCACCCAAAATTCATCCCGTGATTTAGGAACAGCTGGTCATCTCCTGCAGACACTGCTTGCCAGCCATCGCTCACCAGTGTCCAGCAGGGCCAGCATCTTTGGTGCCCCTGAGCCGCACTTACCCTGAGGAAAGAATCCAGAGCACCGTTCTCCATGAACTCCGTGATGATCATGACGGGCCGGCTCTTGGTGACCACTCCCTCCAGGCGGATGATGTTGGGGTGGTCGAACTGGCCCATGATGCTCGCCTCGCTCAGAAAGTCCCGGCGCTGCTTCTCTGAGTAGCCGGCTTTCAGTGTCTTGATGGCCACGTAGATTTCCCTCTTGCCTGGCAGTTTCAGACGCCCCTTGTACACCTCTCCAAACTCTCCTACAACAGCAAGAATGCAATGATTAACCTCTTCCTCCTCAGTCTGTGTGGCCGCAAGGGGAGGCTTCCTATCAGGGATTATAGTGTACAACGTGGAATTGTGATTACAGTGGCATAAACTGAAATAGTTTCTCTCATTGTAACCATGATGTCTTGGCTCTAATCAGTCATGTCAAACACAAAAGGAATACTAAAATAAGTTCCTTACCTGGGTTCTTAGAAATAGTTAGGGGGAACTAAAGAGGAATTTCAGAATATGGGTTTGTTTTGTCCCCACATTTCATTTTTCATTTATGCCCCAGCTGAATAACTGAAATGAAACAGTCAGTTTCACTTTGGCAGAATCATAATTCATTTTTAGCAGAGACTGGCACAAGAATGTCCAGGGTGTAGGGGATATATATGTTCAAGTACCTCCTTCATCTAAATAAGACGTATACATTTATATTCATGCATTGCCCTGAGCACTGGTATCTATGGGGGCCTCCAGAAAGTGTACACCGAGAAGTTAGGAAGGAAAGAGGCTTATCTATGAAAGATAAAAGAGAGAGGAAGCAGGATTGGACTGGGAGAACCTCAGCCCAGATGCAGATCTGGGATTATGAAAAGAAAGGAGGAAGCAGCCTTGGGCAGGGAAAGCCCAGATTGAGATGCAGACCTGATAAAGTCTCGGCCAACTCAACGGGAGCTCCAGAGTAAAGATCACCTGTTGCAGAAACGGGCAGGCCCTAGCATCCCTCCATGCTCACTCATTACCTGGGCCTGCCGGGAAAATCTCAGCCTTGGCTGGAAAGCTGAGGCAGATCCTGAAGGCACCGCAGCTGGAGGCTGCCAGCTAACTGCGCTCCTGAAAGCTGAAAGGCAAGTTGTTTTTCCAAGTGAAAGCAGGCTGCACACCTCCACGGGTGCCACCACATTTAAACATTTTTGCAGTAAAATCACCATCAGTAAAAACAATTCTGGTGACACAATTTCATAGCTGCTTAAAAAAAAAAAGTCTGTTGAATCCTGTTTTATGTGCTTTATTTTATGATTTAACTTGGTTTTGTAACTTCCAGCTCTTTCACATGAAGCGGTTAAGTATCTACTTGTATGTGCATCGCTGAAATGTGTGTCAAAGGCCTGACAGTAGAAACACAGTTTTCTGCTGGGAAAACTTTTCTTTCTCATTTTCAGCCTCTGGAAAAAAATGGTGGCGCAAACAGTGAGCAATCAGATAAATTATTGGCCTCATTAGAAAGGCAAGTTAACACTTCTCTGATTTAATTGGAAATGGTTCCTCTTGTTTTCTGCTATGGAAGAGTTTGGAAGGAAAGTGCATGAAAGAGCTTTTTATGCAAAACTCCCCCAGAGTCAACAAGAACTTTCTAGAACCTGGGCCTAGAGTAGTGGTTGGATTAAGCACTGTTAGGAAGATTTCAACACAGACCTTACAACACTAAGAGATGCAACATTTGTAACATGGGTTTTGACATTTGATCACATGCTGTTTAGGTGACCTGCTGGAGAACAGAGGCTGAGTCCCATTCATGCTTGTAGCCTGTGCACCCCATTTTAGCACCTGGTACAGGGTAGACATGATAAAACTTGTGTATCAAGTTTATTATTTTTCGGCTTTTGCCTTGCCCAACTCCTGGGTTATAAAGTGCCAAGGCTCTCTCCTTCTTCCATCCAAAAGAAGTAGAAGTGCCGGTATTTAAATTGGTAGGTAAAATAATGCTTCCTGTAATATCTTCTATAGCCAAACACTGTATAACCGTAACCAGAGGAATGGTTGGAAAATAGCACATCCATCACATGGAATGCCATGAGCTACTGAAAACAAAGATGAACAAATTATATTGTTAAATGAAGAAAAGACGAGCATATAATAGAAGGCAATATAATATGTATTCATATGGGTGTGTATGTTGTGTGTGTGCATGCAAAAGAAACAATTATGGAAAGACCCACATAAACTTATTTTTAAATTCAAGTCACTCTTGAAATGGTTACACGAGTAGGGTGGGAGTGGAAGCAGGAAAGTAGAAACTAGTAAATTTAATTTAGTTACTTTTATGTTGTTTGAATTGCTGCAATAAGTAAGCATTATTTTTGAATTTAAATGAGTGAAATTTAAATAAAAGTACTGGACAACTGAGACCTGTCAGATATAGCTATAAATATAGATAGATATATTGATATATAGATATACATAAATATATAGATATATATTGATACATATAGTATTTGGAATCCATCCCTCTGATACCATGACCTAACGGTTCCATAACTACGAGCTGAATGAATATGAAGTGCATATTTGAAAAGTATACTGGTTGAAGAATATTGGTTAATATTTTTTCCTTGTTACCGTAATAATGAGTTCTATTTTCTTATTTAATAAAAACACACAATTGAGGGGGAAATATGCAAATATTTTTTCTTGGTGGAGATAGCACACAAATATTTATTGACCACCTGCTATGTGCCAGGCACTGTACATGCCTTATCTCATTTAATCCTCACAACCTCCCCATGAGGTAGATATCATCATCTCCATTTTACTACCAATAAAAATTCTCTGAGGCACACAGAAATATGCCCCAAATCACACAGCTCTGAGTCAGAGCCGGGGATCTTGTCCACGGCTCTTTTCCTGCCACAGGGCCTCAAGGCAGGGTGGCAGGGAATACAGCTGCATGGACACGAAGTGACAACTCAGGGACGATTGAGCCCTGACCGTGCAGGCCCAAGCAGCTCACATGCAGTTACTATCACAACAACTCAGGAGCAGGCAAGAGCAGAAGTGAAGCTGTCTCACAGACAGAAGTCAGATTCATTGGAGGTTCCTGCCTGGGAGTGGGGTGGGATCAGAATAGTTAGGAACCATGATATTTATCAATCTCTACACATCTGTGTAGAGTTTGGAAAAGTGCTCCAAGTGAGTCATGCCCCTACGGAGTGTATATATATACACATACCCCCAACTGAGCACATCTGTTCTGCACCAGTGGTTCTCAAAGTGGGCAGCCCACTGGCATCACCTGGGATGCTTTACAGAGGACAGAGGCCTGGGCCCCACCCCTAGAGATTGTGATTCATCGGTCTGGGTGCAGCCTGGGCACTGATATATTTAAAAAGCTGCCTGTAGGATCACCTGCATAATTTATGGAATGCAGTGCAAAATGAAAATGTGAGGCTCCTTGTTTAAAATTACTAAGAATTTCAAGACTGTGACGGCAGAGCATTAAACTAAGCAAGTGGTCCTTCCAAGCGTGGGGCCCAGTGTGTCTGCACAGGCTGCATGTCCATGAAGCCCATCCTGGCTGCCCGAGGATTCTGATGTGCAGCCAAGGTTGAGAACCAGAAGTCTAAGCAACCTGAGCATATTCCAAACACTTTAGTAAACTGCCAAAAGCCCTGTAGTACACTGGAATTTCTTTCTCTACACCTTTAAATATTTTTGAAAGCAGCTCTTGGATACAGGTTCCCTCACACTGACCAGAGCCTGCCATAGCTTGGGTTTCAGAGATGATAGCGGAAAGAAGGAAGAAAAGAAGGTGGGAAGAAACAAATGAAGGTGTGGCTCTGTGAAGTTGCATCTACATAGAACAATGTGGGTCAAATTATTTTCCTTGTTGACAAATGTTATTTCATTGTTAATCTTTCTTTCTGAGTGGTCTTTAAGTACAATGCATTCAACATTTTAGCTTTAAATTCCATCCTCTGCAGGGTTCTCATCATATAGTTTTCAAAAATTACAAAACAAAAGCTTGTTCTCCTTGAATAGGGCAAGATGGGCTTTGTAGTCAGTTAACGCAGTTGCAGCGGAGTTACGGCTCTCGGAAGTCTGAGCTGCAATCTTGGAAAGCAGCGACTTAAAGAGTGGTGATTCTGTAAAAATAGCTCCTTTCCTGTCTTGCAAAGAAATGACTTCATATTCTCCAAGCCCAGAGGTTTTCAATACACCAACTGCAAAAGAAGTCACTCAATACATAATCCTCATGTGGAGGCTGTGTTCCACACTGTAATTAAGTGGACTTGGAGTGCATTTGGGAAGAAAACTCTGCCAGCAGAGTAAGCAGTTCCATGTCTAAGTCAGCTCACCACCTGTGAGTCCATCGACCTTGGGCAGGGCCCTTAACTTCTCCAGGCCTCAGCTTCCTCATCTCTATACAAAAAAAAAAAAAAAAAAAAAAAAAAAGGATGAATTCCTGTCTTTCTAACAGGAGGTTGGGAGGAGTATATGAGAAAGTGCTTTGTAAACTACAAACTGTTCTAGACACATGTAGGTGGTGATAAGAAAAAGAGAAAATGGGGGTGGGTCTGGGGGAAATATGAAAAAGGGTATTGGAAAAGAAAAGGGAGGAAAAGTAGTTTTCTGCAGCCTTGTGATCTCACATGACAGGGCTTTCTGCCTGGGTGGCGGGGAAGTTCTCCTGCCAAGCACCCTGGCTTGCTGGGCGTTCCCCAGGTAAGCCTAGGGCGCTAAAGCCTAGGGCCTCTGGCCCCTTAGCGCCACCGCAGTTTCATCGGGAAGTGGGAATAGATGGGCATTTTGCCATTTTAACAGCAAACAGAAAATCAAGGCCTCCTATCACTTACAATCTAAGAAACCTCTTTGACCTCAGGTTCATAAACTCTCCTGAAGAAACTATTTTTTGCTTTTTGATGCTTTTTCTGTAATTAGGGCCAGGACTTGATGTCTTTGGGTGCTTTGGTTTGCCATGATCTAAACTCCAGCTTGCTTCTTTAACAGCTCTAAATCATGGCAAAGAATTTTTCATTTTTAAATAAAATTTTATAATATCTAAAAAACACTTTCAACAAGTCAAGCATCAACATTATATTTAAAATAGATGCTTATAGGAAAGTGTCTTGTAAACTGCTAGGTATGACTGATTCTTTCTTCATAGATCCTTTACTCGTATAATTGCAACCAACCTAATTTTAGTCTTGCTAGGGTTTCACCGGCACACATCTTCACAGCTGACCCTGGATCCTCTCCTATGTTCAAACCTCTCTTTGGCTAGGATCCAGCCCCAGTTTCAGGCCAGTTTGGGGACCAATGGCTTTCAGTGGTTCTCAAAGTGTGGTCTCCACCTGCCCAACAGTATCAGCATAAACTATCAGCTTGTTAGAAATGCAAAATCTTCTTTCTGTATCTATCAAATCTAGGATTCAAAACTCTGGAGATTGGACCTTGCAGTCTGGGTTTTAACATGCATCCAGGTGATTCTCATGGATGGCTCAAGTTTGAGAGCCACTGCCCTCCAGGCTGTCAACTGAGGGTAATTTGTGATTGCTCTCTGAGACAGCTCCTGAAATTACTCCCTGCAAGTTTCAGCTCCTTGCCAATTCCTCTTTCCACCTTCCTTGACAAATTGAGGAATAGAGAAAAAGTGGTTTAGCAGTGTTGAATGCCTCAGCTATTATATACAAAATCAGAAGGAAAGAATTTTCAGTTTTTGAAAATGAAACATCCAATCTGCCAGCAGGTATTTCAAGCAGTAGCTGCTGGCTGTGTGCAACTCAAATTTACATGCAACGGCACTTCTTTTTTTTTTTTTTTTTTTTTTTTTTTTAGCAGCATTTTGAAGTCACAAACTGCCTTGGGGAGAAAAAAAGGAAAGTGGAGCTCCTAGTTATGAATTCAAACTTACAGCAGAAACAGAACCCTTAAAGAATGAATTTAAACTAGGTTTTCAAGCAAGTTTTATCACGCTAGCCTATGCAAGATAAGTAGGTTATGGCTAGCCCAGGGACAGCAGAACAATGGCATGCATTCTAGTACCTCCTGATCCTACACCAGTAACAGACATTACTAATTGATCACAACATTCTTCATCCTCAGCAGAGTGCCCCAAGTACCCATTACCAGGCTACTGGTGCTGGCACATGAGACGGAACCTGCTCGACAGCTACAGTGTCCACAACACCTGACAACCAGATGGTTAGAGCAGGCTGGTTTTGGTTTTTTCTTTTCTTGTAGCTTTTTGTATTTGGTAGACAACAGTTGCATACCTACATTGCATAATGCTAGAGGGAGGTTATTTTCATCATATAAACAAGCACATATAATTTAAAATGTCAAATGACTTGGTCCTAGATGTTGTCCTTCCTAAGGCAGATAACTGATCATATTAGAAGATGAGAGACAGAGGGGAGGACCAGGGTACTCTAGAAAGAATATGCTTTCCCCCAGGAATGTGGAATGGCCTTTGCAGCACCATCATAGGGGGATGTGGATTTTTTGGACAGTATCATAATTCCCAAGCAAAAAGCCTTGGGCATTCTAAACTGCTGGGTAAGAATTTACCATCAGAAGCAATGCCCCTGTGTACTGAGCAGCTCTTTTCCAGAATAGTAACCAAAGTGGCAGGTCGCATGGAGGTTAAACTAACCAGGCTCAGATCAGCCATATCTGGGTTTAAATTCCATCTCTGTCACTAACTCAACTCAAAGTGTGACCCTGGGCAAGCCATCCTCTGAACCTTGATTTTCTAATGACTTTTTTGTGTTTTTTTTTAATGCATATTCATATACACACAAACTCGAACTCTCAAGGCTGTTATGAGGGTTAACTGAGATAATGCTGTAAAGTATGAAGGGCAGCATCAGGCACATGGTGAGTGCTTAATACATGCTAGCTATTATAAGTATAACTGCTGGAGACAAGTATTTGATTTATCCTTCTAGAAACCCTTCCTGCTGTGACTCTCACCCTGTATGAGGCTACCCTCCTGCTGCCCATCCTGAATCTGAATGAACCCAGGAGAGTCAGACTGGCACTTGACCTTTCTAACTGCCAGGGAAACTTAGTCTCTTCTTTAAGGAGAGAAGCACATGCTGGGCCTTTGCTGACCTCACCCAGGTAACCCCATTCCCATCCATGCACATCACAAATTCTCTCCCCTCAGATGCCCTAACCCAGACCTCTCACTGCAAGACTCTTCCCTCATGAGAAGTCATCTGTGGAATGCTGAATCAGTAGCCGCTGGAGTCAGAGGAGGATGTATTTAGTAATTAAAATACAATTGGCATGTCTTTTCCTAGATGACACCTTCTGGCAACACTTCTACCTACAATTTTATGCACTTGACAGTTACAGTTAGGGCTGCTGCCCAGTATACAGGTTGTGCACTGCACAACCCAGGGGATGCCTTTCATGCCGTGGGACTCAGTCAAACAAAACAGCCCTGGGTGATGCTCTGGGCAAGTCTACCAATCAAACTCATCAGAATCAACCAAGGCATTGGAGTTGACCTTTCAGATGAAACTTATTAGTCAGACGCATAGTAACAGAGAGCTGATATTCCCCCAAAGACACCATGGTGGCCTGCTGCCCTCTAAAAAGACTTCAATTAACACCACTATCTGCAGGGAGAAGAGGAAGGGTCAGCAGGCCTTCCTTTGCTTCCCTGGGCCATTTCCAAGAGCACCAAATGACTCACTATCTCACTCCACCTCTCTTTAATCTTGATCTATTCTCTCAAACTCTTTTCCAAATTTTTATTTCTGTCAAATTCTCCCCCCCCCCCAAGGACCTACTTTCATCCAAGCATATTCAATATTTAGTTGAACACCTCAGTGCCACACACTAGGCTAGGTACCAGACCACCAAAAACACACCTGTTCCCTTGCTCCCATGGGACTTTGAGCCTCATGAAGAGAGATGAACATTAAGCAAATAATTACAGAATCAATTAATGATTTAATTGCAATTCAGTCTTCTTATATGGTCACACCTGGCTCACAGTTTTTTTTCTAATGCTTTTTGTTTTTGTTTTTCATTCCTTTGTTCAACATCCTCAACAACTTTAGAAGAAATGTTGGCAACTGATGCAATTCTTCAACATCCGAGTTTCTAGATTTGATTCCACTGGCATGCACAGGTGCCACTCCCTCCGCCTTAGGGGCCAGGCAGCCTTACTCTCCCTTCAACTTGTTTGACTTGATACCCCTCAATTCTGGCCACAACCCCATCAGCTCCAGGCATCAAGCCCACTAGCCATGCCACTCAGCACATTTGGAGAATCCCTGGTTTGGATATTTTTGGCTATTTCAATGCAGCCTTTCTTAACCACTCTTGATCCCAGCATCAACTGTCTTAAACCTTCTCCATTCTTCCAGGCAGTAGCCCCATAACTCATCTCCATGCCTCCAAGGTCCTTTCTCAACTCTTACCACCACCCTCTTCCAATACAATCCAAACACAGTATTTCCCAGCTAGTCTCCCCAGAGCCTCACTCCTATTACCTCCTTTTCTCAGAAACTATGGGAGTTCCCTGTTTTCTGTAGACAAAATCCATACCCTAGACTTAACACTCAACTCCTCCCCAGCAGGAGTCTCTCCTCCTTGCTTCCAGGATGTGCTGCCCAGAGTGTCAGCCTACCCAATGCCTCTACACCCTTTAGTGGTCACTCAGTCCTTCCTCCCTGGTCCTCCCCTGCCATCAAGCTTCCCCTTCTCCCATCTCCAGGTCCCTGTTCTCTGGGCCCCTGATCTCAGCTCTCAGTTGCTCATCCTGCTCTCACTGAGTGCATCATGTGTCCATGTACTAGACAATAACCCCAGAGGGCAGGGATTGTCAGGCATTGAGTATATGCTCTCAGAATCCACCCCAGTCCTATGCACAGAATCAGTGCTAAATGAATGAGGATCTTCTTGAACTCAATCCCTCCTGCAACGACCACAGTCCTCCCCTCAGGCTCTATGCTTAGCAGGCACAGGCTGGTTTCTCTGCAAACTCTCTGAAACAACCTTGCACAGTCTGGAAGGTGGTGATGTGCTGGTCAGTGCTTACCTACTAGTTCCTCAACAAACACACCAATAAACATACCAAAAAAACCCAAAACCCTGATTTGTAGCATTTGCTAGTTTCCATGGTATAAATATGTGTATCATGCCACTTTCAAGAGACAAACTTGATGCCACCATCTGTGGGGTCTGGAAGAGATGCACATAACTGGCTCTTGAGAGTTAGTGTGAGCTGTCTCTAGCACACTACTGCTAGAAGGCCATGCTCATTTTCCCCCTTAAATAATAAAATTTTTCTTTTCTGTCACTGTGTCATTCTCTAATGAATTTCAGAAAAATTTATTTTTCTGCTAGTTTCATCCTTCAAGGCTCAGACTTCCTGTCCACCCCACTCCCTGCCAGAAGAAAGGGCTGAACATTCCTCTGTGTTGGCTCATGGAGGCAAGAAGGAAGGAGGAAAGGAGGGATGGGAAGGAGGGAGGGAAGGAAGAAAGGAAGAAGGGAAGGAGGAAGGAAGGGTAAATAATTTCTGATTTTTCCTTATCATTCTTCAACCCAGTTTTTGCCTCCTGCTTCAAATCTCTCAGTTGACCAAGAGAAACATTACCAATTACACTTCAGAAATCTCACCTTAAAAAAATCATTTTTAAAAAAGAGAACTTGACCTTCACACCAATTCTTTTAGCACAAAGTGAAAACCTCAGTGAAGGGAAGGTGTGGGGGAAGCAAGGGTGGTGACAGATGAGAAAAGTTATTGGAGAATGGCAAAAGATAGATCGTAGCCAAGAGAGTCTTCTGTTCAAATCGCATCAAGTTAGCATGGCGAATCCACATCCATAGGGATTAGCTCTGGTATGTTCTGAATCTCGGGGAGATGGGTGTCGGGGAGATGGTGACCAGCAGTCTCAGGGCAGAGGTCTCTATACCATGCTGCTGGGCATCACATAAGCTGCTAAATGCATCAGTCCCTCCCCAGCTCCATGTGAGCCACAGAGAGGGTAGAACGTCCTCTGAGCAGAATGCACAGAGCAAATGCTGTACAAAAATGTAAGGTGAAAGACAGAGCAGTCCCATCAATTGTCCTTTTATAGGTATCTCGCAGTTGATGGGCTCACCTCAAATTGTAACTCCTTGGCAGGGTCATAAAGCAAGAAGGCTCTTTACTCCTCCCCTGACAAAGGTGGGGAGGGGGGCTGTTAGGTGTTGCCAGGGCTGAAATGAAGCCCAGAACACATCGCTCTAAGCACATGATATAAATAACGACATTAAAATCACTAGCACCATTACCACATGCCATAACAACAATTAATAATGCAGGGAAACAGGGTACAGGTTGGAGAGCCCACCTCTCCAACACTCTTTCAAGTTTACTTGAGAAAGCAGAGCCCCTAAGAGTAATCCAATTTATCTGGTACCCAGCCTTCCAAGTCATGATCCTTAAATATGTCAGCGTCTAAGGAGGAAGAGGAAATTATCTGCACAGAAGTGAAAGTCGTGGTTCAGTAACATATTTAATGAAAGTCAATAGGAAATATGTATAGACTCATGTGCATCAGATTATGGCCAGCTGGCTGAAACTCCTGAGGGGCCGGTGGGAGGGGAGTGGTGTGTCCCAGCACCCACCCCGCTGATGCTGAGGAAAGAGGTTGTGGCTCTTTGAGAGGGAAACCAGAGCATGAAAATGGTGGTCTAATGGGGCAAGCTTTCAAATACGACTTCCAATTTCACAGATGGCTTTTTGACCCCTTAGTGCATTAAGGGAGGCAGTGAATGGAAGGATGGTGACATTCCCCCTAAAGATAATATATGAAGTGGCTGTCTGTAAGACTTTGACTAAACATATTTTATTGGAAGAAGTAACTTCAGTCCCTAGATATTTACATGAATAAAATACTTCTAGACCTAGTGGTTAAAAAGAAGACTACAGCATCTGAATGAAGATAGATTGAACAATGATTAATAAGAATTGAAGAAGAAAAGGCAAAGAATGTTGTAGAAGAAAATAAAAGCAGAGAAGAGGACACAACGCAGACACATCTTTTAAGAAGATTCAAAATAGGCAGTGGAGGAAGCAGTAAAGAGATTACTTATAAAATAATGGTATTTGGGGATGTTATCTCATTTACATTACTAAGGGTAGGTCCATTACCAAAATGACTCAACCACCACTGCACCATAAAGAAAGATGAAAATGCTAGATCAGTCTTTAGGTATGATTTCCTGAGAGCATCTTAGGCAGTTACTTCTGTGCTGGGCTGGGTTTCCTCTCCAATGCAGTAAAATGGTTGAAGCACACGTGTTTCTTGGGAGTGAAATTTGTCTTGTGTCGCCCTGTATATCACAGATCTTTTGCAGCAAATATGGGTGGGCTTTCTTCAGGAAACAGCAGTCTTTCTTCTTTTCATAGTTTGTCTCTAAATGCATGTAGTTAGGCAAAGGGGAACTCAAAGTGTGGGAAGCTTTGGTCCAAAGGTATGGAGTTATGGTAGTCAGGGAGTGGGATATTAGGTCCAGTTTCCAAGAGTTTATATTTCTTCCAAGGACCATTAGCTGTGTGCCCTATTTCTCTCTCCTTATCTGCACTCGGTGGTCCATTTCCAGAGCTATTTATGAATCCTTTAAAACTACAAATGACTTCTCTGTAACACCAGACAAGTTTGGCCACCATGATCAAGGGCCCCCAAAGATCCTGAATGATGTTTTCTCTCTGTCCTAGGCAAACATTGTGGATGGTTCAGACTTATCTTCTGGGGCTCTAGATGGTAGAAGCTTCCTTTTTCCGAACTAAAATGGCATTTTATGCTGAAAGAGAACACCTAGAGTGGTGGGACACCAAGGAGAACAGAAATGACGGGAAGGGAGAGCCATACCTGCTCCGAGACCTCTTCCGATTTTCACAAAGATACATCAATTCCTTGGCAAACTCCCGGACAGCTTCGTTTGGGTCCTCATAAGTGAAGGGGTCAATGTAGATCTTCATCCCTGGGGATTCCTTATTGGAGGAGATAAGCAGGGTTAACATCCCAAAGAGGACAGGGGAGTCATTAAGTCCTGGCTGACCGTCCCCATCACTAAGGTGTTCCTGAAAAGATATCTCCTATCGACTAGGCTGACATCTTCTCTGCCTCCCCTTTTCTTGCCAGGCCTCCCCATCTCCTTTCCCTCTAGGCCACTCTAATCTGGGCCACTCTAGTCTGTCCTCTACTTCTCCTCCATATATATTTTTTTTTTCCTCTTTTTGAACTCTTGATGAAATGTGGAGAAGATTACTTATAAATGACAGATCGGGACCAGCTCCCACACCAGGTGCTCACAGAAAGCAAGAAAGCTGATTGATGCCAACCAAACGCATTAGCAGAAAAGTGGTGGTAAAATGGTAGGGTAGATATCAATATTTATCAACTTGACAACTTTCCTGAGTGGAGGCCACTGTTAAGGTTATAACTGACGGCTGTGGTACAGGGCTGCAAGAGGGATGAGGATGGATTTTTAAAAAAGAAATTGTTATTAGAAAAAAATCTTAAAGAGTAAGTGCCGGGAAAGTACACCAGAAGGGCAAATGTGAAGAGAAAAGCATAGAAAATACTAATAAAGAAGAGAGCAAAGTCTACATAGGAAAAATGAGGGGGAATGAAAGAAAAATGATAATTGAACCACCATGCCTTCAGACACACTGAAGTATGAAAAACGAATAAAATGGTGAAAGAGAAATACACAAAGGAATATAGAGTCTGTCACTGATACATATGGTGCAAGATAAATAAGTGTGCATAGGGACAAAATAGAGAATTGTCTTTGCAGAAGAAATACATTCAAAAGGTGGAGAAGAGAGGACAAAAAAGTAAATGGAACCAAGAAACAAATGGATTCATTCACAATGTAATTTTACAACATCTTTGATATGTCATTAGGCAAAGTATAGACATTGTTTTCATGGTGGTAGGATTGTTGGAAGAGGTGGGGGCTTTGAAAGCCAAACAACATGGTCTCAGTATTGCATCCTTGTGGATGGTAGGTGTTTTCCCTGCCAGCTTCTGCTGTCTAATTCATGAAAAAGACAGGTAAGCAAGGCAGGCAGGTCTGAAAAAAGCAAAACTGTTCCATGCCTGGGGGTCGGAACTCAGACCTGAGACTGGACCTCAAGTCCCCTGAGCTCTGTTTCAGTGCCACACACCTCCCTACTGTGGCTTATTCTCTGGTGACTCCCAGCCTTTTGCACATGTTCTAGCTTTGACATTACTCACTCAAAATACTTCTGATGGCTTTACAACTCCTAAAAATTGATGTTGCCTTGGTCACCAATTCAGGTAATGATTGGAAACTAAGTAATCATCCAAAGGAAGAAAGAAGATACAGTACAGAATTGAAAGGGGATTTTTTTTTAAGCCAGAGAGAGCCAGGTGCCCTGCTCAGATAAATTGCATTTTCTGAAAAATGATTTTTTCCCCAGCCATTAAGTAAAATCATCCCCGGCAGGCTGGACAACTTGCTTTAGGATGGTTAACACCATCCCACAACACCCCTTGGAAACTTATGGATGCACTGACTTTGGAATGTGCTGGCTGAAATGTGGACAAAGGAAACAGAGAGATAGTCGCTATTAGAATGTGATGGAATGTTGGGATGGTCTAATCCCTGGGGCATATGAGGAGTGTGTGCGTGTGTGTGTGTGCGCACACGCGTGTGCACACGTGTATAAGAAGAGGCTTCTGCTTTAATAACAGTGGACAAATGGGAAAGCAAGGCTGATGGGCGGTCATCTTTCTCATCTCTTCCTTATTTGTTATGGAGAATTAGTGATGGAAAGTGTCTGAAGAACCCAGATCAGCATCTACAGGCAGTCTCGTCTTAGTTTGTGTTTCTCCAGAAGCAAACCTTGAGACAAGGGTTTGAAAGCAGTGGTTGATCTGGGAGGTGATCCCAAGAAGTAATAGCTGTAGGAGAGTGGAGAAGACAGGGAAAGGAAGGCAGCCAACAAAGGGTGGGTTCTCAAGCCGCTTACCATGGTGGGCAATCGAAGCAGGCTTCACCCCACCAGGGAAGCTCCGGGAACTAGTGTAGAAAACCACATGCCCCAGAGTTGGTCCACCCTAGGGTCAAAGGAGCTGTGGTTATTTCCACACTGATTCTCACCAGAACGCTGGTTGGGGGCTTGCTGCATGGGTGGGTGGGGAGGCTCCCATAGGAAAGAAATACCCGTGCTGCAGGTGAAAGTCGGCCAGAGTGTGCTGGAGTAGTGAGGGCAGGAGATGGCAACAGACTCAAAATGCAAAAGGGGCAGCATGTCAGTGTCAACAACCCCTGACCTTGCCCAAATTCTAAGCTTGAAAAAAGGCAGAGAAGAGAGGAGGTAAAGAGCCCAGATGCTGGGGTCCACAGCTGAGACCAAAAACCCAAAGCCTTTTACTAGCCTTGCAAAATGCGGCAAGTCCACATACCTCTCTGATAATAGTTTCCTCCTGTCAGTGGAGGAGATGATGACACCTCCCTCCCAGGGTGGCTGTGAGATTAAAGGACATATGGCAAGTGATGTACCTAGCACATTGCCTGATGTCCTGACAGACTCATTAGTATTATCAGTAAATTGTTCTAGGAAGTGTGTAGGGAAGTAGGGAGAAGAAGCGAGGGGGGCCATTTGGGGGATGTAAGCCGCTTAGGGTTATATTAGTTACTTTAAAAATAACTACCTTGTTATTTTAGATAGAGCTTTTAAACGATGTGTGCTAAGCTGTCCTACAGGAACCCTTTAGTGGAAACTAATTAAACAATCTAGAATGCGCTCTAATGAATGGTTTGCAAGTAAGGACATATATATGGATGAATGAGAAAGGATTCTGAGTTAATGAGCTTTATAGATATTGGCCCCAATCAGTTCAAGGAAGGAGCTATTCCCAGAGGGGAAAAGGCAAATCCCTTGATGGTGCCAGGATTTTTTTAGGCTAGTAATGTGCAACTAAGTGCACCCAAATGGGAGAAAGTTAATGCTTTGATGACGGGGGCAACTCACTCACAAAGAGATGTTTGCTGCCTTGCTGGCTCTTAGAGTTAAGAAATGTGTCTGTGTGTGTATCTGTGTGTGTGTGTGAGAGAGACAGTGTGTGTGTATATGTGGGAGAGTGTGTGTGTGTGTCTGTGTGATTATGTATGTGTGTGTATATTTGTGTGTGTCTATATATGAGAATGTGTGTACATGGGAGAGTGTGTGGGGGTGTGTCTTGTGAGTGCATGTGCGAGTATGTGTGTGAGTGTGTGAAAGTGTGTGTGTATGTGTGATGTGACGGCTGCCGTGCTGGGGCCAGGGGTTTTGCTTGTCGCTGTGGCCTTCCCAAGCCCAGGATGCTTCATGGGCCGAGGGTGGTTACAAATGTCAATTTAGGATGTCCCAGTCACTGCATCTGTGCAATAGTATGAACCTGGACTTGGCTTCCCTAAAATTGAGGAGACTGTTGTCAAATTGGGGAAATGGAATGGAAACAGTGAGATAAAAGGCCTAACAAACTGCCCATTCTCGATGCTTGTTCTCTGGCTGAGGTCTGACAGGAGGGACGTGGGAAATGGACCTGGCTAGCTCTCTCGCTAAAGCCAGGAAACTGTATGTTCTAAATTGGGAGTGTGATTTGGCCCGAGCACATGCATGTAACGGCTCCCCCTGCATCCACCTCATCCTGGAATGGAGCATCTTGCCAGGCCTCTCTCCCTCATTAGAGCTAGCCTTTCTCAAGTCCCAGAAGATGATGAGAAAAAGAAAAAAAAATAATGCCTTTAGCTAGGCAGAACAGGTCATTTGTCTTCTGGCTCATTTTGTGTTTCTGCATAAATCCTGCATCAGCCTGTTCCTGCTCCCACTTGCCAGTGAGCAGTTTTTAATTATCAGGAAAATGGTATTTAGTGCAATGAATCACCAGACAGTGAACAAGGAATTCTAGTCGGCTGCAGAGTCAGGCACAGTCAAACATTTGGAGATAGGGATCAGAAAACGTTCTCAAATTGTGAGTGTTGGGGAAATATTATTAGTAGCAGTAATAATATTATCAGATGTCATATATCTCTACAATGCAAAGCATTTTGTGAAGTTCTGTACAATGCTTCATATTACTTTTATTGTTAATATTGTATATTTATAGCATTTTACAATTTTTAATTATTTTAACAGAGCCCACATACCCTTGGCATAAAAGTGGAATGTATAGATCCATCCTTCTGATTAAAGAAGGGCCTCGAGAGAAAAAACTTACATGCTACTGTCTTTTGGTTTACTAATTTCTATTAAAGATCTAGTTTGCAGACATGATCTTTGATTTGGGAAGCTTCTTATGTTCTGGCTGGGTTGTAGCCTGGATGGCCTAAGGCCATAAAGGACCAGGGTCCTGGCAGATGTACTGAAACTTGAACATGAACCGAGGTTCTAACTACATTAGGTTTGGGGAGAAATGACGCAGCCACTGTCCAGAGCCTTCTTCCATGGCACTGACAGTCCTTGAAGCCGAGGAAATTGCTGGCCATTGTCCAAGGCCCTGCATCACTGGACCATGATGTTGTTGAAAGTAAAGAGGCTGGGACAGGCTCTGGGGATGCAGGCAGATGTGTGGGGTCTATCTGAAAAGTCAGCTAGAGATGTTTAAAAGCACCAGGGTTTTGGCGCAGAGCAGAAGTGGGCTGAGAGAGGGCCAATTCTAAACTGTAGGTGATATTTGGGGATCAAAAGCTGGAGAAGATGGAATGCTTCTTTTTAGCTCCTTTGTGCATTCGGAAAGTACAAAATTATCATCTTGAATATCTTTATGGGTGGATGGAGACTACGGTTACCTATGAGGTTTCAGAGGGGCTGAGCTGAGCCTGGCACCCTCCAGCTGGCAGGTGATTTCCTAGAGCCCCACAGTGTGGTTTTGGAGACATAGTGTGTTAGGTTGTTTTCAGTCATTTATATTGTTTATGTCTCAGAAGGTTTGGACATGGGAAAGTGGGGACAGTGTGCCCTCTTGTTCCCCGTTCTGGATCCAGGGCAGACTCTATCATCTATGTGACTTACCTGAATTTGGTCCAGTGAGCTAAGGATGAGAGGGCAGCTGTTTAGGGATGTGACCATGCAATCCTGTCCCTGGCAGGGACTTCAGGTCATCTCACCCTCTGTCTCAGGACACTGATGATCCCCTAATTTTTCTTTACATCGACTAGACACCCAAACAACACTGAGCTAGGGACTTGGGAGCTACAGGGAAAGTCAATTCATGAGGTCCTTCAGGTGATTAAGGCAATGTGGATAGTTGAGAAACAGGAGCCCACACCTGGAAACAGGCTGCATGTGGTGCACAAACCAGAGAAGACAGGAGGCCATGGATAGCAGTCCCTAGGGTCAGAAGCCTAGAAGCACCAAGACTCAGTTGAGCCTGAAGAACAAAGTACAAATGGCCCTGCATTGTATAGAGAAGGTTGTAGTGTCATGAGGCAAGCTCAAAGAGAGGTCTGGCATTGCATAAGTGGGAGAGATGGAAGGGAGTTTGAATGTGGAGAGAAGGGGACAGCACTGGGGCACGGGCATGGGGAGGGCCTTGGATGCCAAACAAAGGCCTCAGGATTGATGCCATCAGACATACAGAGCTGAGAACTGTTATACCAGCAGGGGAGGCATGTGCTGAGAGGAGGGCATTGGGGAGTTCATTTTGCTGGCATCTTGCAGCCTTCCACATGCAGCATTGTGGGGAAGGGGCTGGAAGATGGTAGAACAGCCAGGAGGTTGTTAAAGTAAGTAAGGTGTAAGAGTTTTCAACAAGAGCACTACAATGAAAATAGCTGAAGTGGAAAGAGAAATGTCAAAGGAAGAACTGATAACACTTGTGAGCAATTAGAGATGGGGAAGTAGGTAGGCACAGGAAGAATCTAAATCAATGCCAATACTTCTAGAAAATGGTAGTTCTATTAACCAGGTAATGGACTTTGGGAAAGAACTCCTATGGTCAGGGAAGTTGGCATATGTGCTTTTAGACTTTGAATTGAAAAGTGAAATATGCAAGTGCCTGAAAGTCAGAAAACTCAGACTGGAAAGAGTTGGAAGACTGGATCTAGTGTTGCAGATTTGGGAGACACATGGGTGGTGGTTAGCATTGTTGAAGTGAAGGGCTGAAAACTGGGCAGGTTCTTGAAGGAAAACTATCACTAATGGATGATGAGCACTAGAAATGCTTTGCCCCACTTATCTTTGACAGCCAAGACCAGGGCAATGGGTGGTTGTCTTTTTCCATGAGAGAGGAGAGGTTATGGGATACCCAGCCAGGCTTGAGAAAGAGCCCAAGAGGGAAGCCCCAGGGTGTACAGGAAGGTGAAGGGAAAAGCAACGATCTGAGGAGGAACTTCCTGCCAGCTTCTGTCTGGGGATCTCACCACATGTTCGAGATTTGTTCCTAAAACCACAATTATTGCTGAACACCTATCTCCTAAAGAGGAAAGCAGATCACAAAGCTACTTCCTACTGAGGAGGGTATTTCAGGAAACAGTTTATCTCCCCACTACTTGGGTATCAACATCCTTCCAGGCAAGACCCACTGGTTTCTGGGCCACCAAAGTCCTGCTGGGGTCCGGAGAGCAACAGTCAATGAGCTCAGGACTAAAATCATTAATGGTTTCTGGGGGATCTGGCTTAGAGCCAGCATTAGATGCACTGGGTGCATTTAGTTCATTAAATTTATTTGACATTTATTAAGCACTGACTGTAAACTCAGCCACCTTTTGTTCCAAGAGGCCTTTCCTTCTGTCCCCGTAAGTCTTTTTTCAGTTACTAATGTTCCTGTAGCCTCCAAAAGTGACAGCCAACATTTCTCCTGCCTGTCCCAATCCTCCAGGGGGCACAGCTCACCATCACCCTAGCACTAAAGGTGATTTCCTATGCTCTGGATGCTGTGTTCTCTGCAGTCCTGAAACACTCACCACCCAGAATCAAGACAGCTGGATGTAGACTCTTGGAGCAAATGGGCTCCTGGGTGTCATCCAGTCCAGTTTCCCTCCTAGAGCAGTAATCTCTACAACATCCTTTACTGATAATTATGTAGGCTCTGTTTGAATGCTTGAAGGGACAGAGAGATCATCACCCCATGAAACAGTGTGTCCCTTTGTCGGACAGCTCCAACTGGAGGGAGGGGGTGTTTATACTGAACCATTTAACTTCATGAAGCACAACATCTCCTTTCTTTTGCCCTAATGACATTTCACAAGCTTGACGCTGACCCTCTCATATACCTGCCTGGGCTTCTCAAGTCCCAAAACATTGGTGTTTCCAAATCTCTTCAGAACCAGACCAGGATGTAATACCCCTTGGTAGGCAGGCTGCCCTACTCCGGTCAGGTGCTTTGCAAACAACGTCCTTCTTGAAGCAGGGTCCCCTGAACCGCAACTGCTTATCACCTCCTCTAATCTGAACTTCAGTTGGACCACACAAGTGAGACAGACTGAGTTTTAGAGTCTTGTTTTGCAAATTCCACGAATCTGAACAAGCTACCTATCCTCTCAGAGGCTTTGTTTCACATGCAAAGTCTACTTTGTGGGGCTGTTTTGAGGATTAAATTAGTGAATACATGTAAAGTGCTGAGCACAGTAAGTACTCAGAATGGGTAGTTATTACTGTTATTATTCTTCATCGATAATAGTACTTGGCTCTTTCGTCAGCTATACGTCATATTAAGCATGTGGTCAACTAAACACCTAATTTTTTTTTTCAGACAAACTAATTGTGAGATAGGTCTCCTCCCTTTTTACTGCTTTATTCTTGTTTTTACCTAAACATTAGATTCTAGAATTATCCCCTGTACAATTTCATCACACAGTTTTCAAATTAGCATTCGAAGCGGTTGGATACTTCTGGATCTTGATTCTGTTTTCTATGGTGTTGATTATGCTCTCCAACTGTTACCTACAAACTCGATAAATGTCCCCAGGCTTGCATCTGACTCATGGATTTTAAAAAAACAATCAAACAGACCAGAGATTGAACAGGACAAAGACTAAAAGAAAGCTAGTGACTTCCTTCCTGCCTGACAGAGTCACTAATCTTTCTTTTGGTATGAAGAAAAGCTATATAGCTATTTTACAATGTTTTCCCTTAGGAGACCATCAGATATTCTTGCTGAAATAAAAATTCACTACATCTGCAATTCCTCTTGAACTTTCTAAATGTGTAACCCTAGTGAGATGAGGCACCCCTAATTTGTTCTTAATGAACCAATGTTTGCTTTCAATAATCACTGAACTCAATTTAAAATGACCAGAAACCATGTGCTTCATATTCTCTTCAAATGTTTGGCAGGGATCAACCACACGCTTTTTGTTCTGTAATCTCTATGCCCTGCCCTCATCCCCTATGTGGAAATTAGGGTCTACAGTCTTTGGGCACCCACCCTGCTTGTTTATGATTAAGAATGGTAGCTCTGTGATATATTTGCAGTTTTCTGCAACATGGAGGATGCTGCTTTCTTAAAGCCATTGACCCCTGAACATCCCTCCACTCCCCCTCCCCGTCATCACACTCCTTCCAACTTCCAGAGAGTCAGAAACCAGCAAACTCTCAAGCACTATAAAATATGTAGCTATCTAAGCCCCCTAGTAATGCTTCCCAAATGTAGCTACCTACCAGAATCATCTGGAACCTTTCTAAAGATAGAATCCCAAGCACACCTAAGCCCACCTGGATCATCCTCTCCAGGTAGTTTTCAGTCAGCCAGCACCTTGTGAGAACTGTCTCACAGTAATCATCAGAACCCACACCTGCTGGGCTTGTCTAGGACATGCCAAGCCCACTCTCCCACCTACCCACCCCTGACCATGAGCCACAGGCTCCAGTCGTCTGCATCCAGGCATCCTTCACCTTTCCTGTTCCCAACCTGCCTTCGCTGTAGTCTCTTTCCACCCAAATCCAAATTCCCCTCTACATTCCTGTTCACCATGCCTCCCAGCTCAGGGAACCAGCATAAACCAGTGCCCTAGAGGCCACATTATGCTCTCAAATTTATCAGATGTGCCATGCCTTGACTGGCTAGAGAAGGTTGTTGTTTTGCAAACATTTCTGTTCTGTCCTCTCCTCCAGCCTTTGTGTCAGCTTGAAAGGAGGGTCTTGGAGGGAAGGGGCTGCCAGTCTCCTTGTAGAACCCTGTACATGGCCTGCAGAGAAGAGACATGTGAGGCTCTCTCAGGTACTGATCAATGAGACTGGTAAGCTGCTGCTGGTTTCCTGTCACCCCCAGGGCAGGAAGCCCCCAGAGCTCTGGTTTCTGTTCATATCCCACAGTGAGGTACGTGGATAAGGATGGCCCAGAGATATTTATGTGGACGCATTCAGATCAGGCATTATCCATTACCCATCTGTCTGTCTCCTGCAGTGGGACCTGGGAGAAGGCCACCAGCTACCAACCAGAACCCCTGGGATTAGTCCTGGAAGTGCCCCTGATGACCAGGGACCTTGAGCTTCTGAGTGCAGAAAGAGTATGGGCTCTGCAGTCAGACTCACCGGGTGTGCAGTCCAGGTCTGCCTCCTATGAGCCATGTGACCTTGGGTAGGCCACGTAGCCTTCTTTTATTAATGCCTACCTCCTAGAGTGGTTGTGAGGGCTAAATGAGTTGAAAGCTACCAGAATAAAATCCCAATGCATAATTGATTACTGATCATTTCTAGCCCCCTTTGGCCAGTCCCTTCCTCCATCAGAGCCTCCAGTTTCCTCTTCTGTTAAGTGTGTGCTGAGCCTCCCCACAGCTCTGCAGTCCTTTGATTGTGACTCTTCAACAATAACAGCTTTATCGGAGTGGCACATGTCCACAGGAGAAAATGAAATAATGAAATTCAATGCATGATATTTTTAGTTTAGGGGACCTGGGTGCAAAGAGGAGCCAGGTGTCAAGGCCTGGATAAAGCAGAACAGTTATAAATAGAGGGAAAGGAAATGCATTAAGGGAGAACTGAATTAAAAAGAGAGCAGACTTTTAGGCAGCTGAGGGAGTGGACTCTGGCCTGTGAAGAGCACTGCATCTACCCCGAGTCCACTTTTGTGTCATGAGCCGTCTTCACAGTTCACAGCAAGGCTGCTGTGGTGTTTTGGAGCTGTGTGAACTCCAGAAAAGCATGTTTCTAAACTAAATCCATTCCTGTGGGTGTGAACCTTTTGTAAGTAGGACTTTTTGATGAGGCTACTTCAGTTAAGGTGTGGCCCACCTCAATCAGGATGGGTATTAATCTTATTACTGGAGTCCTTTACAAGCAGAATAAAATTCAGACAGAGAGAGACGATGCCACAGGAAGCAAGAAGCTGAACATGAATAGAACCCAGAACCTGGATGAGAAGGGAGAGACCAGAGATGTGGCCTTGTGCCTTGCCATGTGATAAGCTAAGGACTGCTGACAGCCAGCTCAAGAATGCCACAGTTTCGGGGGAGAAAGCATTGCCTTGATGGTGTCTTGATTTGAACTTTTTTTTAGCCTCAAAATTGTCAGCTAATAAATTCCCATTGTATAAACTGACCCATTGCATGCTACTTGCTTGAGCAGCCTAGGAAACTAAAACAGACTTTGGTACCAGGAGAGTGGGGTGTTGCTATTGCAAATACCCAAAATTCAGAAGTGGGTTTGGAGTTGGGTAATGGAGAGAGGTTGGAAGAATTGTGAGGCGCTTGATAGAAAAGGCCTAGTTTGCTTTGAAGAGATTGTTGGTAGAAATAGGGATGCTAAAGGTACTTATGATGAGGCCTTAGGAGAAGATGATGAATGTGTTACTGGAAATTGGAGGAAAGGAAATTCTTGTTTTAAAGTGGCAGAGAACTTGGTGAAATTGAGTTCTGATGTGAGATGGAGGGCACAACTTGAAAGTGATGAACTTAGATAGACAGCTGAGGAAATGTCCAAGGTGCGGCCTGGTTTCTCTTGCAGCTTAAAGTGAAATGAGAGAGGAAAGGGATAAGCTGGGCTCAAATAAACAAGAAATTGGTGGTTTGGAAAATTCTGAGCCTGTCCAGAACAAGGCTCCACATGAGGGTTTAACTGAACATGGGACCAATCAGCAATTTCCGTGGAAGACAGGATTTGAAATGTAGTTATCCAGGAAGGATCTATAGAAAGTCCTTCTGTCTGATGGATAGAATCCCTGTGAACCACATGCAATGCCAGCAAGTTTTTTGTGTAATTTGTATGAATGGACTAAAAGGGACAGAAAAGGAACAAATTGAGGAAGGATGTCTTTAAGGAAAGAACCATGAAAGCCGAGGTCTGGACCAAAGGTATCTCCTCAGGCCAAGAGAGCCAACCCACATGTGTGGAAAGAGAGGTCTGCCCCTGCACTTGGAGAGGCGGGTCTTCCACCCCCTTGTTTATTTAGGAAGAGTGCTGCCACCCCAGTGCTCAGAGAGGGTGGGGCCTCTGCCTTGAGGTTTGCAGAGGGCCTGGCTGCCATCCTGATGCTAGTGTTAGGGGAGTGCATGGCTGCAGTGCAAGCACTTGGAAGGGGTGGGGCTGCTGCTCCGTCAGGCCTGGAGGACAAAACATGCATCTTTAGATGATTCTCAGACCTTAATATCTAATGGAGTTGCCCTGCTGGATTTCAGAATTGTTTGGGACCCAAAACCCATTTTCCTTCCAATTTCTCCCTATTGAAATGGGAATGTTTATCCTATGTCTGTCCCTCCATTGTACTGGAAGCAGATAACTTGTTTTCTAGATTTCATAGGTCCACAGCCCGAGGGGAATTTTGAGAGACTTTGTTCTTAGCACTATTTCTGAAATGACTTGAGGCTTTTGGGATGTTGTGATGGAATGAATGTATTTTGCGCATAGAAAGAACATGTCTTTGGTGGGTCCAGATGTGGAATGTAGTGGTTTGAAGCTGTTATGTACCGCAGAAAAATATGTTCCTAAACTTAATCCATTCCTGTGGGTGTGAACCCATTTAAAATAAGGAGTTTTTGATGAGGTTACAACCGTTAATCAAGATGGGTCTTAATCCTATTACTGAAGTCCTTTATATAAGCAGAATGAAATTCAGACACAGAGAGAAACCCACAGAGGGAGCAGCCAGAAGCTGAAAACCAACAGGACCTGGAAGAGAAAGGAGAGAGAAGGAAAAGCCACCATGTGCCTTGCCATGTGACAAGCTAAGGACCAAGGATCGCCAGCAGCCAGCCCCAGAACACCAGTCTTAGGGGAGAAAGCATCGCCTTGATGACACCTTGATTTGGACTTTCTTTTTGTCTCAAAACCATAAGCTGATAAATTCCTATTGTTTTAGCCAACTCATTTCACGGTATTTGCCTGATCAGCCTAAGAACCTAAAACAGCTGCTAATACTGCAGACTGGGCATTGGATTTTCTATAAACCCCAGGGACGAGGAAAGCTTCTTTCCATTGGCCCTAGAGGTGACAGTGTCATCCAGAGGCGGAGTTGAGTATTTTGCAAGCACTCTCTTCTATCATGAGGCATCATGTGGTGACCCAGCAGAGCCGTCTCCTCTTCTTGGGTTGAAGGGACCAAAAGGGCATGAAGCCCCACCCTCTGTGTGTGCTCAGGGATCCTCTGCACCTGGCTGGAGGGGTGGTGGCACAGCTTAGTTTGCAGGCCTTTAGCAAGGGGTGCTCTCTAAGTTTCCCCATCCCTCCCTTTGGCAACTCTAAGCTTCAAAATGAGATTCCTCCTTTTGAACCCAATTCTGTAGCTCTGTGGTCCTAACTCTGCCGTCAGGCTGACATGCCCATCTCTAAACATCTCATCCAAAGGGCTCACAGGATGCCATTTCTGAAATGGGCCTTCCGGTGGCTCATCATGGCAAGGAGTGACCCCACAGCAGGGAGGAGGTTGTGATCAGTGTCCTGAGGCAGAGGCAGGAGATGGATTCAGGTTATTCTGATTTACCCTGTGGGGTGAGAGTGGGGGATACCATCACTTGAGAAGCATAAGATACAGCAAAGTCCTGGTTACCCAGCTGGGGATGCTAAGGCCCTGCCTGGAAGGGTTAATGTACACGTCAACATAAGTAAAAGAATCTGTAGATTATGAAGTGAGGTGCAGAGTCAAGATGCGGGAATGGAGAGAGGGCAAGTAGGGTCCTTCCTTCTAAAACCAGTGACATCTGGTTTAATGGAGGCCCAGGGTAGCCTAGAGGGGGAAGCAAAGGACTCTGAGTATAGTAGGAGCCGTGCATGTGGCCTCAGAGAGAGGCCAGTTACTGATCATGGGGGCTGCCCAAGACAACCATGGGAGAATATTAGGGCCTCTGAGCCAGCGCCAGGCCCAAGCCTCCCTCCCAGCAAAATCGCCCTGAACAGCAGCCAGGCCTCCAGGGGCTTAGTCATCTATCAACCCTTGACAAGCTCTTAATCTTGGATTGGAAGTCCCCAGAAGACAACACCTTATCTACAGAATGTCCTTTGTACAGCCCCAAGCCAGCATGGCCATGCTTGAACACACGTTCCTTGGTGAATCTGCTGCTCTGAAAGTCCTGCTCTTACTTTCCTGCCTCAGGGAACCTTAGAGAAGGCAAGAGCTCGGTCCATGAGAATTTTTGCCTTTGAGTCCATTTTTGCTCCTGGAGGAACCCCATTTGAAGGCATGCTTAAGTGTGCATATATGAGATCTGTTTTCCATGTTCACTGCTGAATGAACCGGAAAAAAAAAAAAGGGCTTACACTGTGGCAGGGGGATTTAGGATAGAAGCAGTTTATAGAAGAAGTCTGGGGCAGATTTCTAAGGGCATCCGTGGAACTTAAAGTTGTTTAGAAACAGAATGCCTCTGCTGGAAGGATCTAAGTGTACTGCTTTCTGGAGGCCGGAGGGTGGCCCAGCTGACCTAGTGGGATCTCTTTCTAATCCTGGAATGTTTGATCCTAAGAATAATCCTGACATAGGATCTTCCAACACTTTGGTGAAGAGAAATTTGAGTCTTAAAAATTTTATATATGGGTTTTGAAGAAGGGAGGAGCAGGATAATGAGTGAGAAAAACTTTTAAAGGTACTGCTTGAAAGAAAACTTGGGAGATATCCCAACACTTTGGTCTCTTGGGCTGTGCTATTTTTTTAATTCCCTGCATTCAGGTTCTATGGCTTATCTGTGAATTTGGTTAACACATTCCCCAGCCACTCAACTGCATAAGATAAGGCAGGATATGTTAATAGAGAACCCACCATCTTTTCCCACTGAGTCTGATTTCAGGATTCAATGACTTGCTAAACGCAATCTTACCCCTGCATTGGGTGTCTTATATGGGCTTATCAATGCAGAAGATAATCTGCCTGCCAGGTGTCCAGTGAATGCCCACAATGGGCAGACTGCAGACAGGGGCAGGCAGCCTGTGGTCCCCCGGGTCTTGCAGAGAGGGGCGGCTGCTCCCACCCTGGGGGCTGGAGGCAGACATGCCCCAGACCAGCCAGCCGGGCTACAGGAAGCACACTAAGTGCTCACCTGCTTGACTCAGGGGGCTGCCAGGGGTCAGACAGTGGGTGTCAGCTTTCTACTCACCTCGGCCAGTGCTGTAATGCTGGAGCTTATCGCTGTACACAGCCTCTTTGCTGTACGCCCGTTTCCTGCAGACAGAGAAGAGGTGCTCTCAGACTTACATCCACAGCCCCGCTCCAGGGGTCTCCACCCAGGCCTCATGCCCAGATTGGGGCTCATTCAAAGGACTGAGCCTCCGTGTCTTCCAGGGCTGGGGACTGGGCAAGCTTCAGTTTAAGGTTTAGTTTCTGCCTACAGTCAGCATTCTGACCACCTACTCCTACAGGCAGATGGGTCTGCCTTCAATCAAAGTCCTACAGAAGCAAGGCACAGCTGTGGGCCCCGAGTCAGAGCCTGGGGCAGAGGCGACGAGGATGCCCATCAGTGCTCAGGCCACGCTGCGGAACTGCTCAACTGCCCGGGAAGGAGCCAACAGCAGAACCTGTGCTCACCTCTGAAGGTAGTAGCACTAGCAATTATAAAAATGTGCTTTCATGAATTGTAACAAATGTTCCACACCAATGTAAGGTGTCAGTGGTAGAGTGGTGAATGGGAATCCTGTACTTTGTGCATGATTGTTCTGTAAATCTACAACTTCTCTAATAAAGAAAAAAAAATTGCAAGGCCTTCAGAGCCAGCCCTTCTGCAAAATTCAGAGTTCCTGCTTTCCTCCTTGGCTTCTCTCCTGTCCACTTTCCTTTTGTCCTTTGCTGAGGGTCTTCCACCCCTAACTTGGCGATGGGCTGAGGCAGGGGGTGTGGTGCTCGAGTAGGTCAAATGCAATTTCATAACCATCACTCTGAAAAGCAGTTTTGTATGAGGGGGCTAAAATTTTTGGCTCAAATGAGATTTGAGGATGGATGCTGTTAACCCATAGCCTTGCCCAGCTTTCATGGCAGATTTGATCCCAGGCACAGAGAAAATAAATCTGGAAGATTCCATCTCTGGATTGAGATGGAGTAAGTGTTGTGAGTCTGACAGCGTGCCAGGGACGGTCAGGCCCTGCCTGGTCTGCACGGCCTGAGAGGGACCTGTGTGAGGCAGGGGCCTCCTGGGCCCAAGGAGAGCAGGCAGGAGGGCCTACCTGCTGCAGACGATGGAGATGGCCACCAGGGACACCACGAACACCACCCCAGCTGCCGCTGAGCCAGCAATCAGGGGCAGCTGCTCCCGCAACTCAGACTTGTAATCGTCTAGGTGAGAAAGAGGCATTAGAATCCTCCCCATGCAGCCTTTGCATACAGCTGGTACTCAATGCATGACACTAAATAAATTATAGTTATGTAGAGCACACTTTCTATGCTTCTGAGATATAAACCCAACCAGAAGGAAGGGCACTGTTTAAGCCACAAATAAACCACAAAACAAACAATGATGATAAAAATAAAACAGCAGTGACAGAGAATCTCGAGACTGAGGACCGATGACATCTGCCCCTGGAGCAGAGATGATTCCCAATCTACATCCTCTCTCATTCAGGGGGTCTCTTGAAGGACTGTGAGCTGTGCAAGGAAATGTCTAATGGTGGTGAAATAAGACCAACAAAATATCTTATAAAACACAAAGTTGCTGAGATGCAGCAAAGTTGACAGAGTCACTGGGATATTTAAGGAGCATCCCCAGCCAGCCCTGCACTGGGCACTGGGGGAGGATGAAGAATCAGCTGAGAAGTGGCCCCGCACTCTAAAAGCTCCCACCCAAGAAGAAAAGGATCAAGGCTTTTGCCAAATGTTAAAGCCACACTGTCACACGTGGTGGGGTGGGAAGCCCAGGGGTCACAGAGGAAGACAGAGTTCTTCCATTCCCTGGATTTACCATACGGAAGCTTTGTGATCTTGGACAAAATACTATTTTAGTCTCTCTGACCCTCAGGTTCCTTGTCTGTTTTATTAAAAAAAGATTAAATAATGTAAAGCACTTTTCCCAGTGTCTGCTCTTTCATGGGTGCCTCCAATATTAATTCTCTTTTCCTTAATCCATATAAACCATTTGGCCCAGTTGGCTACTATTATTATTGTTATGGTTATATTCTTTTACTTGGTGTTGAGGAAACTTTATCTAATGTTCAGGGCTAAGCATACGGAGGTCAAACTATTTATGTCTATTACAATTAAGGTTGTCAGATTTAGCAAATAAAAAGACAGGACAAATAATGTTTTAGTAAAAGTACGTCCCAAATATTGCATGGGATATACTTATACAAAAACATTATTCATTGTTTATCTGAAATTCCAATTTAACTGGGTGTCCTGGATTTTAGCTGGCAACTCTAATGACACTTCCTAAAGTGAGGGTTCCCTGCCTGCATCACAATCACCTGAGGCCATTTGTCAAACATGATTATTCCTGGGCCCCTCCTCAGATCTGCAGAATCAGAATCCCAGGGTATCTGCTTGGTTAACAAACACTCAGGGTGATTCTTAGGCTCCCCAGTGTTTGAGAACCATCCTTCAAATATATGGGTGGGGAAAGAGAGTTATAAAGACAAAGCTTCCCACTACAGAGAAACCAGGTTTAACAGCCGAAGGTAGTTTAATTTGCCCTCAGCTGAGAGCCTTTTGTAAGACAGTGTTTAAAAAAAATAAATTTGGCCAATAAATAAATAAATAAATAAATAAATAAATAAATAAATAAAAAGAAAATGCAAGAGACCACAGTGAGGAGTTCATAATCATGTCCTAATATATTATTGACTCCATATGGTTAATATGAATGGTTTTTAAAAAATTTGGCAGCTAAGTCAAAAGTCAGCTAAGAGCAGCCTGGGGCCAGAGTGATTCTGGCCCACCTGGAGGTCACCTGCCTGAAGCGTGGTCACTGACCCAGGGAGGGGTCCGACAGGTCCTCCCAGATCCCGTGACCCTCTGTTGATGACCGCACAGGCTCACCTTCGTGCGCAGACCCAGCCTGCAGGCTCAGTGAGCATAATTGCAACCGATGTGTGAACCTCAGTCATGGAGATAAATACTCCAGAATTTGGCCACTTACCAGAACTCTCTTACATCTAGGCCCTCTTGGGTTTACAAAACTTAACTGCCAAACGTAAAAGGAATAGCCTTCTTGGGAGAAATTTGTTACTTCTTGATTTGTCTAGCAGAATTACCAAGAGACCGGTGCTCAGAGCATTTGAGTTTTGGGCTTTTAATCCTGTATACCTCCTGATGCCAAAGTGCCCATAAATCTAGATGGTGTGTGAAGTGCAAGGAGGGGGATGGAGTCCTTAAGGAAAAGAAGACATCCTGCCTTCTTTCCAGCAGTCACATTCTTAATCTGAATGAACTGGCTCACCTTTCCACCCCACCTTCAAAATATGAGTGGAAATTCACCTAAAATAAATTCAAAATGGGTTGCAAGCTCCAGTCCCACAGGGGCCAGAGAGTTCAGTGAAAGAAGCCAAGTGTGAGTCACTGGCAAGTGGCAGACACCACAGGGGGCAGCTGTGCTGGGCCCCAAGGCGGGATCCTCACACCAGAATGCCCCCCAGCATTAGCTCCTCTTACGTTTTTTACAAGAAGATGGATATTCTAATTTTTATGTGACATCATCTGTTTTTAAATGTTTCCAGTTAATTTAAAAATTGTTAAAAATACCATGTGAATTAATATAAAATCTCAAGTCCCATCAAGCGCTCAGTCTGTGAATGCTGGCCTAAATAAAATGCTTTGTAAGGGCAGACTATTTTCTGCATAATTTAGCTAACAGAGGAAAAAAAAATAAAGGCTTTCAATAAATCGGATCAGGAATAGATTGACCAACATTTGGAAAATTATCAGGAAACAGCTAATAAATAAAGATGGTAGATAGCTGATAGATGGATGGATGGACAGATGGATATAGATATAGATATAAATAGATGAAAGATGGTAGAGATGGATGGGTAGATAGATTAGATACATAGATGATAGCTATAGCTGTAGCTATAGATACAGATATAGATATATGATAGATGGTAGAGATGGATAGGTAGATAGATAGATATAGATATAAATATAGATATAGAGACATGATAGATGGTAGAGATGGATGGATAGATTAGATAGATTAGATAGATAGATGAATGAATGAATTCATAAACCACGATAAGGGAAAGAGTGAGTGAACACAATCAGACACACCCCATGCAAAAGGCTTGTGCTAAGGCTTGCTATGACTACAGGGAAATTAGATTTTCATAACTCTGAAAGGGAATAGACTCAGGAGACTGGGGGAGATGATTATAACAGGGAAATAAGAAAGCCCAAAGGTCCAGGTATTTTTTTTGGAGACCGACTTTCTGGCCTGGGAACAGTTTGGAGAACAGTGGCTGCTCCCTCTGGAAATGCCTGAGAAGAACTTAGCTGGGGTCACATGTGAAGTTGCTTCAAAGATTCTGAAATCATAGGTTGCATGAGACTGTGCCACCCCCAATTTTGTCTCTCGCTTTCCTCCCTGGAGACCTAGGCTCATGCAATTGGGCCGTGAGCTCAGACCCTGGACCCTAAGAACAGAGGAGTCAAGGGGGAGTGAGGGTAAAAGCAGCATGGAACATGGACCCTGAGTCTGTGAGAATATTTTGGGGTCTCATTGAGCCACACGGGGTGACCTCGTGGAGAGATCCTTCAAAGGCAAATCCACTTAGGTGTTGGGAAAGAAGTGGGGCAGGCTTCAGACAGATGCCCTCCTGGGAAGCAAACCGTGCAGAGGGAATTCCCCTGCAATCCAGTGAGAGGCTGGCGTTTCAGCCGTGAGGACGGCGTCTCCAGGCCTGCTTCTCCTCCCTGGGCGCCCTGCCGTGTGTGCCGTGCCTCTGGTGCCGCCCCTTACCGTCCGTCAGGGTCTGGAAGCACATCTTCCCGCTGAACTTGCCGTAGCCGGCCACAGTGCGGGCGCGCACCTGTACCACATACACCATGCCCGGCCGCAGGCCGTCGATCCGCGCTGTGTTGGTTTGGCTCCGGGCCATGGAGGAGTTGAACTCGTTGTGTTCCTTCAAAAGAACAAGGGCGGGAGGGGTCACCAACCTGCCTCTGGGTGCTGTCCCCAAGTCTACTCTGCCCTGGAGCATCTGGGCTTCATCAGTGCTCAGTCCTGAGGCTCTGCTGGAAGCCATCACCAGCCCCGGGCCATCCCTCCGAATGGGATGGAGGGCGGTCTGGACTAGGGGAATGCAGAATCAGCTCTGACCCACGGGCAGCTACACTATTAAGAGAGGAGTCTGAAGAAATGGCTGAGTTCTCCAGGCCTGGCAAGGGGCTCACAGATATCCCCTCCACTCCCCACCCCCACATTCAGAGTTCAGAGGTGGAATAACACAGCACATCCAACTCTGCAAAATCCTGTCACATCTCTGACCTCAGGAAAAGGAAACTGGGTAACATCCAACCCCTGCCTGCCTCTCCTTGCCCTGCCTCTGCTGAGTCCTCTTTTCTCTTCTCTCAATGGCTAATCCAGATCACTCCTCAAGGCCTTTCAAGTCTCAGGCAAACAGCTTTGCTCAACCCTGCTGAAGAAGTCAAGGTCATTCTGGACTACCTCTCGCATCTATCCTGTCTTCACCTTGGCCTGCATCTGTCTGTGTGCCCAGCCCCCAGCTCCCTCTCCACCAGCCCTTGTACTTACCCCTCCCACTTACCCTCCTATCCTCTTCTCTCTCCAGCTCCTTCTCCCTGCCCACTGCAGTCCGCATATGTGTGTCCTCTGGTGTGCAGATCTTGCTTGTGTTGCTCACCCTTCTGAATCTTCTACCCATTACAAGTGCCCTTTAAAGGGTTTCTCTCTGCCCCCAATCTTATTTACCATGTGGTTTGTGCCCAGATTTTTGTAGTCTCCCATCTTTTCTGCTCACCCGGTCTAACTCCTCTTTTAAAATAGTTTTACCTCATCTATGACCTCCCTAAAACTATTATCAGGTTAAGACAAATCTCCTAAAGCCAGGTTTACAGGTCTTTCCTAATTAAGTCACTCAGACCCTGCCCACCAGGCCTTTGCTGAGGCTATTTTCCCAGTGCAATGCCTCTCTCACGGGCTCCTCTGCTCCCTCCAGGTTCCTTAAGCACATATCCCCTCAGGCTTCCTCTTCTAGGAGGCTTCCTTCCCTACTTCAGCCCACAGGGATGTCTTGATCGTGTCCTTCATCATCACACCTCACCCTTGGCACCTTCATATGCAAGAACCAGGGCTCGAATGGTTTTTGTGCGAGCCTATCTTTCCTCTATTGGGATTCTGGGCTATCTCTCAGTGTGCAAGGACATAAGTTTAGAGTCTGGGCCTGACCCTGTCTGTACCACGAATCTTAGGAGCATCAGCTGAAATGAAGAGCTTGGGTCACTGGGAGGGAGGCCCCCAAGTACCATGTGCAGATCTGGGCTTTGAGTCCCATGTGCAATGAGTTCTCAGTGCTACATTTCAAGAGGAAGGTGACACATGAGAGGAAAAGCTGGTGACAAGAGGTCTGAAGGCTGGGTCCTTGATCTAATGGCAGAAGAAACTTGGGGAGTTGAACCAGGAGAGGAGAGTACTGGCCAATGATAAGGACTTACCACCATCTTAAAACATGCAAAAGTTTACCTTGCAAAGGCAAAGGTGACCTAATGTGTATTCATTTATTCATTCCCTCGGTCAGGCAGTGACATTTCTGACAAACCTACTATGTGCTGGCCACTGTACATGGGCTGCAGGTACAGACGCATGATCCCTCCATACAGGGGCAGATAGGAAAAAACACAGACGATGACAGCAGTGTTCACTGAGGATCTTGGCAGAGAAGCTCGGGGGAGCATAGCAGAGGGCCAGCCAGCCTGGACTGGGAGGAGAGCGGGGAGGGGCTCGGGGATAGGGTGACTATTGAGTCATGAACGATGAAAGGAATCAGGCACATAGATGAATGTGGGGAGTGAGAAGAGAATAAAACATTCCAGGAGAACAGAATAAAACATGCAAAAGCAGTTCAGGAGCCTGCAAGTAACGAGGGTGGCACAGGGGTGGTGATGAGTGAGGCTGAGGCAGTCAAAGGGACCACAGGTTTGAGTCCAGCTCAAACAGGGCTGAGAGAGACTCACCCATCTACAAAGAAACCAGCGATCACCCTAAGGGAGGCGATCATGGGAGAGATTGCCGGGCGAGGGACTGCCCCACCCATCAACTGATCATCTAAACTTTTGATTATTTAAACAGACAGTGGATGCCCCAGCCCCTGCCCTTCAAGGATTCATCAGAAAGCTCTCCATACTACAGGGATGTCATCTAGAACCATGGTCATTACTATCTTGATCCACTGGAGATCTGAGGTCTAAAACTTTGAAAATCACTTCATCACCTTGCAAATAAACATAAAATCCTGTTGCTACAAACCCCAGGCAGCTCCCTACATTCTCTGGCTTTACTGGAATCTGATAAAATCACGCACTGCTTAAAATAAATGAAAGATTGGTTGGATGGCTCTTTTACTGAAAAAAAAAAAGCGTTCTGATGCATTGGCATTTGGATTCTGAGGACCAGACATTAACCCCATCATCACTTTATAGTCCACACTTTCTTCAGAAGCTGAGTGACTGAAATGAGTGTGTGTGCTCCACAAAGCCATTCATTAACTCCAGGGAAATGAGTGAGCATGATGGGCAAGCTTGCTTTTCTGTGTGTTGTGTGTCACTTATGACTGATTTTCTAAGTGTGTGAGAGATGACAGGTGCAGCTACTGAGGGCAAAGACCATGTCTTGCTTCCTTCTCCATCCCCAACATGTAGCACAAGGCTCACACCGCCTGGATGTTCAGCAACCTGGTGCTAAATGAATGAATAAACAGCACACCTCAGTCCAGTTATTTGAACCAATCGATTGAGCACAGTATATTGCCAAGCTCTGAAAGAGTTTCTGTGAGAAAATGATCCTAAAATTTGAAGGGTAGAAACCTAACCCAGCCCGTCCTAGCCTAGACAGCTATTATGAAGTGCAAGTAAACGACTAAATGCTTAATCATTAAGACAGCCAAGAGCAGCTGTAGATGCTCCCCCTATGGTTAGCCTACAAGCGCTGACACCAGGAGTGAAAAGTGCTACAAGATAGTAAACAGGAGAGAATGATGGATGGAGACATATTAAAATGGGGAAGAAGATGAACATGGTAGAGGCTCTGGGAGTGTCATCAGCTTGATGACATCTGAGCTCTCTATTAATGAGCTGTTGGAGGAGGCGAAAGCATCATTAATTCTATTCACAGAGCTGAAGTTGAAAGGTGCCCCCAAGCACAAACAGAGAGGGTGATGCAGGCCAAGAGGCCCAAGGAGGTTTTTCAGGCATTGGCAAACTCCTGCCCATGGACCAGTTACCTATTTTGTAAACAAAGTTGTATTGGGACATAACCATGCCTATCAATTTATATGTTGTCTATAGCTGCTTTTGTCATATAACTGCAGAGTTGAGTATTTGCAACAGAGATGTATGGCCTAAAATCCTAAAATATTTGTTATTTGGTTCTTTACCAAAAAGGTTTGCTGATTCCTGGTTTAGGTGATGGAGTTGGGACATCACTGGGGGAGAAGAAGTTACCCAGGATGGGGAAATGGTGGGTTTGGGTTCTTTCTTTGGACTGAAAGCGGGACGTCTCCTGGGATGAGTTCTGGTTGTGTTTGGACCTTCTACAGACCAAGATTGCATGACCACATGGAGCAGGTGGGCTAATAAAAAGTGACAGATCATTCTGGATATAAACATTTGCATTTAAAATGAAGAATCAATCTCTTACTTCAGAGCCACAGTGATTTTGAGATCCTCAGCATCGAGAGAAATTGTATCCACTCCCATATTGAATTTGGAAAGTTCCACCCTTGAAATATAATAGAAATGTCTATGGCTCTATTTCTGTGACTCCCTATGTGACCTGTGTGGTCATGGGTAAGTCATTTAACCTTTCTCTTACTTGGCTTTTTCTTTTTTTTTCTTGTAAGCATCAGAGCTAATATATCTGTGTGTATATGGCACATAATAGGAACTCAATATATGATGAAATATTCTTGTAGTGGTTATTATTTCAAAACACCTTCACAGGCTAATATCTTTTTTTTTTAGTCATATTAGAAACGGTCAAGGTAATGTAATGGATTTTAGAGTCAAGCACTTTATAAATAAAAGAGAGTTCTATAGTAATTTACCAAATGGCAACCAACACTTTGGCAAAGAACCTTCTGTGTTCCCAAGAAAGCATTCTACCCTCTGGAGTGAGACAATAATATGCTTCACTGAGGTACACAAGATGCCTCAGGCATTGAGCTGCTGTGCACATGTGTCTGTTAATAATTAGTAGAAATTACTGTGAAGAAGGGAGATGGCCTGAATCAGAGAACAAGCTTCTTTCATAGTATCAGAAGCTGATGTTAATCACTGTTTTGCAAGGGAGGAGGTTTGAATGTAAAGGGAAAGGCAGTAAGGGAGCTTGGGGTGGGTTGCATGTGAGGGGCCAGGGCACGTGAGTGGGTCCCCAGCCTGTCAGTAAGCCCTTTGCCCTGGCCCAGCTGCCCAGGGAAGAGACTGTCCTTGGCACAACAGCTGAGGGGAAGAGCAGACAGTCTCCAGTGCATCCAGCCCCTTCCCAATGCCGCCACTCACTGCAGGGCAAAGAACCGCAGCTGTAAGCTCACTTCCTGGTTGAGTGATCAGGGGCAAGTTTGAAAATGTCTTTGCATTGGTTTCTTTACCCATACCCATGTGCGGGATACTGATTACGTGCTTCAACCTGGCGGGCCTGGGCCGGGGGACCGGATCCACCCCTGGGGAGGGTAGTGGGTACGGGTGACAGCGCCCTCCACAGCCCCCCGGGCCTGAGAAGGTGAGGCCGGAGGCAGGCCCCAATTCCTCACCCAAAACCAACCGTTGGAGGAAGCTTGCCGGGTAAGACCGCCTCCCTCGTCTAATCACTCAACCCCTCCGTTACAATGCAACGTCCCCTACTGCCAGTGCGCATGCACCAATCATTGTGCAACACCCAACAACCAACCTCCGCGCCCTCTCAGAACCAATCCAAGCCTTTAACCTCTACAGCTACCCCGCCCTCTAGACCGCCCGTTATAAGCTTGTACTCTCCCCTAATAAACTCTCTTGGTTTCTTCACCCTAAAAAGAAACGTGTCCCGCCTGTTCCTTTCTCGCCGCCCTCCATACTTTGCACGCCTCCGCCGCGGACCTGGCCAAGTCCCCCGCCTCGCCCTCGCCTCCGGGAAAGAGCCCCCGCCGCCGGTACCCTCCGAGCAATCCTGAGAGCCTAGGATTTAGCGACCGGCCGCCACCCCCCCCCCAAAAGAATCAAGTGCGACCGCACCCATGATACAATATCATGCTGGGCTGTGAGGGGTTACGTAGATCATGTTTATGGAGCCCCTGGCAACAAATAGGTACACACTAGGGGAGAAATTATTTTATATTTCTGAAATGAATTGCTGTGTCAACAGCCTACAAGCTCATGCGTGCGCGAGGTAGGTGGAGCTGGGTGGAACCGTGCTAGAGACTCTAACTTCACACCATATACTGGCCACACATGATAGTCTGTGCAACAGTTAGGTCCATTTTGGTGACAAAATGAGACTGTGTGGTCATTTGGTCCAAACAGATAGGTTGCCTCAAACAAAACATCTTGGAAAGCCAACATTTACTCTATTAACTGCCGAAAAATTTCTAGCAAATAAAGGGCCCAAATTCAAAGCCGAATTGATTTAATGGGTGCTTATGAATCCACATAGTTTATATTATCCCAAATTCACTGAATTACTTGAATTAACTGTCTACAAACCCCTATATTCTGTAAACGGAACATAACACTGCTGGATCCCCCACCTTGCGTTCAAGTTCAGCTGTAATGGCTGAAGGGCACACTCTCACAGACCAGATTGGGGATACATCTGGCCCTCCACTCTCAGGGAGGTCAATTGTTGCCATTTTGCACATGTGAAAGTTGTAACCCTGAGTGGTTAAGTAATTTGACCTCAGCTGCATGCTGGTTAGTTCCAAGGGCACCAGAACCTAGGACTCCAGCTTTCCAATGTAGTCATGTTCCACTCTTCTACACCGCCTCAATGGTGGAGGGCTACAGGCCTTGTTCCTTATTCCTCTTATTTCCACTGGCCCATTGGATGAGCTCTTTCAGGCCCAGGGCTTTCATACCAGCTATGTGCCAACCACTTCTCAAATGGATGTCCCCAACCCAGTCCTCTCTCCTGAACTCCAGACATGTACATCTACCTGCCTACTCCACTTCTCTGTCTGGCCATCTCATAGGCATTTTAGACATAGGACTTCTGTTCCTTTCCTCATCTCAAATGTGTTCTACCCACAGCTGTCTCCTTCTCAGTCAACAGTGGCTACATCTTTCTAGAGGCTCAGGACAAAATCCTCCCACGACCCACATCCAATCCACTGGACATAGTTGGATATCAGCAACTTTTCACCAGGCCTCTGCTTCCACCCCACTTCAAGCCACCACTGTCCCTGGCTTAGATGGCTGTAGATATAGCAGATCTATTTTCAACACAGTGCCTTCATCTTGCTACCACCCATGGAATGATGGTTGGCCGTGGGTTTTGCAAGCCTGTGGGCAGAGCTGGCTCACCTTCTCATAGTATCGGATCTCATAGTCCAGGATGATGCCATTGGGCTGCTCTGGCTGTGGCCATGACAAGGTGATGCTCCTCATGGTGGCACTGACTTGGTGCATGATGGGAACAGTGGAAGGGGCTGTGGAGAGAGGAAGAGACAGGGAAGATAAACAGAACCTGATTATATGAGAAGAGTCATCTTTTAGAGATAGATAGGGAGAGATACGTCATTGGGTTCAAACTCTACCCTTTCTTTTTATCAGCTGAGCTGGATCCGCAGAACTTCCTGTGGGTCTTGCAGTATGAGTGGAGTTGGGATAACAGAGGAGAGAAAAAGGAGAGGAGAAAATGCATGAGGGCAGGAGCTGGAATAGACATGGTCTTTCCATGGGCAAGGAAGAGAAACGCTTGAGCAAAACAAGGAATGCTTGGAGAAATGAGAGGAAAGCAGTGCAGCCTGGGGAAGCTGGAGTCTATTAGGGAAGGCAGTGACAACCAGGACAAGGAGTCTGGGTGTAAGACAGTTGAGAAAGAGGGCAATAGAATGTTTCCGAGTAGGAAAAGCAAGATTAAAAGGTGTTGAAAGAATCTCAGTCTTGCTGAGCTATTGCTGCGAAGAGGACCTAGAGGCAAGGGATGGCTGCATGAGTGGAACTGGTCAGGGCAGAATTACTGTGCAATAGAAAGGAACATTCTGGCAAAAATCACTTTCTGATACTGCATGCAAGATTTTACAGCACTCCAAAAGGAGGAGAGGAGATATCTCTCAAGAAGACATGAAAGCAAACCAACTACAGAGGTACAATTAGAATTATCCTAATAAGGACATTTGTAATAAGGAGCTCACAAATGTAAATGAAGAAATAATACAGAACCCACACATTTGAAAACAGGATAATAATTCCAAAAAGTGACCCTGAAATCTCTGTTGAGAAACATTTTACTTTCCAATCTGACATTTGTTTACACGGTGTAAGTAAAATAAAAACAGTCTGAAAATAATAAATGAGGGTTGTCTTTCTAAGGAAAGAGGCAGGTAATGGACGAGGCTTCAGCACGCGCTCTGCTCAGGGGCTGTTCCGTTTAGTCCTGGCACCTCTGCATTGATGAAGGTCATTTCCTCACTTGAACTCCACTTTACAAGCATTTCTCTGGGGATTATGGCTGAGTGACATTTACTATCCTCAATTTAAGTTAAAAGATTCCCTCTGAGCCCTGGCTCTGAAATTAGAGAGCACAGCTACAGGCCGCAGGGGCCCTGGTTCCGCCTTCTCCACCACTCATTGAGCTGTCAGTACCTACCATGCACTGGCTACAGAGCCAGGAGATGAGGGGGCTCTTATTCCAAAGATGCTCACAGTCCAAGGAGAAAACAGGGGGCCAACAATGAGAGCCTGGTGTGAAAAGTGCTGTGAAGAGGCCTTAGAATCAGAGTGTCCTCCTGAGACTTCTAACGCAGCTTGCACAGTTGAGACTTTGCTGCAGCCACAAAAGTGCCCCCTCAGATCTCTAGTTCCCGGGAGTGTAATTGACTAATGGCCCTAGATGCCATGCTCTGAAATCCATCAACACGTTCACACAGAGGTCACGCTTCCCACAGGTGCCCCTAGCCAATGACTGAGTGGGGCAGGCATACTATGGCAGGCCCATTCTTGCAAGATGTGGGACTACTCTGGACAGACTTTAGCTCAAGGACCCCCCAACCCCCATCCCATTCACCTTACCAATGCTTTCTTGGAACCACACTGCTGTCTAAGACTCTTCCAACACAGTCCTCCTTCCTTCCCTCTCTCCTTCACAGGGATCAGAACTTCATTGGGGTCTAATGGCTCTCCCAGCCTCCTCTGGCCCCCATCCCGTTTCTTCTCACAGGTGTTTTCCCCAATAAATCTCTTGCGCATCTAATCCCATCTTGGCAACTACTTCTTGGAGGACCTGAGTTAATATAGTCCTGAATCCCCCCTACAATTACCCTCTCAAGTACTTGCTGCTCCTCTCCTGCTGAACCTGCAGGGATGGGAAGGCTCACCATCTCTAGGAGTTGCTGCTTCCTACTAGGGTAACTCTCATCATTTTGCATGTCTTCCTTATCCTTCACTGAAATTTGTCTTCTTCCCACTGGTCTCAGTTCTGCCAACTAAAATAACACAGAATGTTCCCTCTTCTGCAGAATGGCTTTTCAAATATCTAAAGAAACCAGTAATGTCTCCTCTGAGTTTTTCCTGCTGAAAAGAATGGCCAGTTAGTACAAACATTTCTCCCATGGCATACTGCTACCCAAGGTGACTCTTTTCCAAATGCGGCCCATATTTTCTACATCCCTCTTTAGGCAGGAGGCCCAGAGGTGAACCCAATTCTCCACCTCCCCTCTGACAAGCAAAGATTAGAGAAAACTAATACCTACCATGATTTGTGTACAATACTATTAATGTGACCAATTAGATCAGACACATGTCCTTGCTGTTTGATTCTGAAATCACAGTCAAATACAATCTTTAGGTTTGTTCACGGCATGTTCCTAATCTTTTTTATTTTTTTCTGTAGAAATGGCTTTTGGCTTTGACTATAGCATTTTTAATCTTTTTACCTTAAAATTGGCCTATTAATCTAGTAAGTTGAAATAAATTTTGGATCCTGATTTTGCCATCAATTTCTCTCCCTCCCAGCTTAGTTTCATGGACAAGTTTAATTAACTAGTCAATTTGTTTAATTATTTCATTAAACCAATATTTATTGAGCATTTGCCATGCACCAATCATCATTCTAGGTTCTAGAGGTACAATAGTAAGTGAAATAAACAAAATTCTCTGCTCTCCTAGAGCTTACTTTCTAGTGGAGGGATTCAGAGACCAGGCATAAATAAATAATCACAGGTATGTTAAAATATAATGAGATAGGATTGTGGGAAGTTGGTGGAGTAGGAACCTCCAGGATAAAGTCCTTCCACCAGAACAAATATTAAACAGGTAGAAATTGTCTGAAACAACTATTTAGAAACTCCAGAATCCATTAGAACACTACAGCATCCAAGGAAGAGTGGGAGGAAGAGGCTGGTAAATTTCAGTAAAGAACAGTAAATTGCTCTCTCTGCACAGTGACTACTGGCACCCATTGCCTACTCTCATGGCAGGCTGCCATGGCGTACAGTCCCTGGCTGGTTCGCTGGTGATGGAAAGGGACATAAAAATTGTCTTCTCCAATAGTGACACATCCCAAAATAATTTGGGCAGAGAACAAAAATATACATGCAAGGCCCCCCTGAGGAGCTGGGGGAAACACCTGGGTTGTTGCTGATGTTCTCATAAACATTGAGGACTGATGGCTTGGTGTGCCGAGCCCTCTATCTTGGGACTTGCCCTTAAGAAGCTCATTACTGCAAAGGAGAGGCTGAACCTGCTTATAATTGTGCCTAAGTTCTCCCCCTGAGTGCCTCTGTTGCTCAGATGTGGCCCTCTCTCTCTCTCTAGCTAACCCAACTCGGCAGGTGAACTCACTGTCCTCCCCTCTAGGTGGGACCTGACTCCCAGGGGTGTAAATCTCCCTGGCAACACAGGATATGACTCCCAGGGATGAACCTTTACCTGGCATCGTGGGATTGAGAACATCTTCTTGACCAAAAGGGGCACGCAAAATGAAATGAAATAAAGTTTCACTGGCTGAGAGATTTCAAATGGAGTCAAGTGGTCATTCTGGTGGACATTCTTATGCACTATAAAGATAACCCTTTTTAGGTTTTAATGTATTGGGATAGTTAGAAGTAAATACCTGAAACTATCAAACTCCAACCCAGTAGCCTGGATTCTTGAAGATGATCATATAAAAATGTAGCTTACAAGGGGTGACAGAGCAATTGTGAAAACGTTGTGGATCGCACTCCCTTTAAACAGAATATAGATGGATGAGTAAAAAAATGGGGACAAAAACTAAATGAAAAAAGGGTGGGATGGAGGGGTGATTTGGGTGTTCTTTTTTACTTTTTTTTTATTCTTATTCTTACTCTTTCTGGTGTAAGAAAAATGTTCAAAAATAGATTGAGGTGATTAATGCATAACTATATGATGGCACTGTGAAGTTGATTGTACACCATGAATGATTGTATGGTATGTGAATATATTTCAATAAAACTGAATTTAATTTAAAAATCCTCTTCTCCAAGAACAGGGGTGGGCCTGACCTATATCACTGGTCATGGCTTTCGATTAATGACTTTGGATTGTGGACAGCCTGGCTCTGAGAGCAGCCATTGTTTGAACTTGCCCTGGACAAAAGCAGCTGAGGAGAAGCTTCTGGTGCCCTTCCTGATCCCCTCCCCAGTTCAATTTAGAGCCAGTCTGTGCCCCCTTCCTGGGTCCCTGGCCTTTTGCTGGCTGGGAAATACTGACTTGGGAAACTCCTCACCAGTCTGTCCCCCTTCCAGAATTTGTCCTTCAGGAGAAAGCAGCTTGAGACAACAAAAGGAGCATAAGGAACAATAGAGGCAGATGGTATAGAGCAAAGGTTTGCCTACTTTACCCCCGCTAGAGAGAGGTCAGTCTCCTGGGAAATAGAGGGGGTGTTTAAACTCCTGTAAACAGGGGAACCCAAAACAACTAACAAGCACAAGCACAGTACAAGACACAGGCCCAGAAAAAACAGGGAGGATCCTGCACTCTGCATTCTTTCTGATAGGAGAACTGATACCCAAGAAAATCTCTGTCATATCACCAGTTTGTTACAAAATCGAGAAACAGACATCTCAGGGAATAAATCCCAGGGTTAACATTTTCAAATGTTAAAATGTACAGTGTGCAACAAAAGACTACAAGACAAGCAAAGAAACAGGAAATGATGTTCAATCCAAAGGAAGAGGATAAAAATCTAGAAAACACAAAAGAAGACGACCAAAATATGGACATATGAAACAAAGACTTTTAAAAGAATGATCTTAAAAATGTTCAAGGAGATGAAGGGAAACACAGAAAAAGAACTAAAAGTTTTCAGGGAAACAAAGAATGAACAATATGATAATCTCAGTAAAGAAAAAGGAACCAAATAGAATTACAGGAGTTAAAGACCACAATAATTGAAATGAAAAACTCCCAGGAGGGTTTCAACAGAAGATTGCAGTTGGCAGAAGAAAGAATCAGTGAACTCAAAAAAAAAAAAAAAAAAAAAGACAACTGAAATGAGTCAGACTAAGAAGCAGAAAGAAAAAAAGAGTTATAAAAATAGCCTAAGAGACCTCTGGGACAACATCAGGTATACCAATAATATGCATTATGGGCATTCCAGAAGGAGAAGAAAGAGAGAAAGGGGAAGAAGGAATATTCAAAGATATAATGACAAAGAACTTTCCAAACTTAGCAAAAGACTTGAATAGGCACATTCAAGAGGCCCAGAGAACACCAAGATAAACATGAAGAAAAATACACATACTGATCACATTGTTTAAACCAGGAGAGAGTTCTGAAAGCTGCAAGAAAAAAAAAGAAACATGTACAAGGGAGTCCCATTAGATTGAGTGTCAATTACTCATCAGAAACCATGGGATCAAGAAGGCAGTGGGTTGATATACTTACAGTGCTGAAAGAAAACCTCTGCCAAACACGAATTTTATATCCAGCAAAACTGTCTCTTAAAAATGAAGGGGAGAGGACTGGGGCAAGATGGCGGCATAGAGAGGAGTGGAAGCTAAGTAGTCCCCCTGGAACAACTACAAAAAACCAAAAACAACTAGTAAATAATCCAGAATAACTGCGGGGGGACAAATGAGAACATCCATTCATCATACACCAACCTGAATTGGGAGGAATGCCCGAGAACACAGCATAAAATCTGTAAGTAAAACCTGCGGAACCAGGTCGGGAGACCCCCTCCCCCATAGCCCAAGCTGCGGAGCCTCATGGTGCCAGAGAGAAGCTCTCTCCCAGCAAGCGAATATGGCTCAGCTGAGCTCCAACTGGGGTTTTAAGTAGCGAGTGTGAACTGCTCACTACAGGTACGCATCCCCCAAAACAGACAGAGGCTTTGGGTGACGACTGACCTGGGAGAGCCGGAGGGTCGCCTTGGACTGGGTCTGAAGGGGACTGTTTCTTTTTTGGCTCAGTGGAGAAAGCCCCAGTCATTTTCAGTTTCCAGGGCTGTGACTCAGGGAAGGGAAGAGACACCACAAGCAGACAGTGAGACCATTGAAATGCTAATGACCTCCACCTGGGGAGTCTGTCTTCTCTAGGAGGAAAGGGGTGGGGCCCTTTCCATTCAGAACCAGACCCCAGAGCCTGGGGGAACACGGCCATACCTCCTCACACCAGTCAAGAATTATAGGCTAACAGGCGTCACCTGCTGGGCAGAAAAGCACAGTGACCCGAGGCATCAAAGGGTGGAGCAATTTTCTAAGACACACCCGCAGGGAAACAAGATACTGAATATTTCTTCCCTCTGGGACCTGAGGCTATTCTGGTCTGGGAAAACCTGATTTGGATAACCAAGGAAACCATGCCTAGACAACAGAAAATTACAACCTACAATAAGAAAAACAAAGTTATGGCCCAGTCAAAGGAACAAACATACACTTCAACTGAGATACAGGAATTTAAACAACTAATGCTAAATCAATTCAAAAAGTTTAGAGAAGATATCGCAAAAGAGATAGAGGCTGTAAAGGAAGCACTGGACATGTATACAGCAGAAATCAAAAGTTCAAAAAACCTACTAGTAGAATCTATGGAAACGAAAGGCACAACACAAGAGATGAAAGACACAATGGAAACATACAACAGCAGATCTCAAGAGGCAGAAGAAAACACCCAGGAACTGGAGAACAAAACACCTGAAAGCCTACATGTAAAGGAGCAGATGGAGAAAAGAATGAAAAAAATATGAGCAACGTCTCCAGGAACTCAAGGATGAAACAAAGTACAATAATGTACGTATCATTGGTGTCCCAGAAGGAGAAGAGAAGGGAAAGGGGGCAGAAGCAATAATAGAGGAAATAATCAATGAAAATTTCTCATCTCTTATGAAAGACATAAAATTACAGATCCAAGAAGCGCAGTGTACTCCAAACAGAAGACATATGAATAGGCCTACGCCAAGACACTTAATAATCAGATTATCAAATGTCAAAGACAAAGAGAGAATCCTGAAAGCAGCAAGAGAAAAGCAATCCATTACATACAAAGGAAGCTTCATAAGACTATGTGCAGATCTCTCAGCAGAAACCATGGAGGCAAGAAGGAAGTGGTGTGATATATTTAAGATACTGAAAGAGAAAAACCACCAACCAAGAATCCTGTATCCAGCAAAGCTGTCCTTCAAATATGAGGGAGAGCTCAAAATATTTTCTGACAAACAGACAATGAGAGACTTTGTGAACAAGACACCTGCCCTACAGGAAATACTAAAGGGAGCACTACAGGGTGATAGAAGACAGGAGTGCGTGGTTTGGAACACAATTTTGGGAGATGGTAGCACAACAATGTGAGTACACTGAACAAAGGTAACTATGAATACGGTTGGGAGAGAAAGATGGGGAGCATGTGAGACACCACAAGAAAGGAGGAAAGATAACGACTGGGACTGTGTAACTTGGTGAAATCTAGAGTATTCAACAATTGTGATAAAATGTACAAATATGTTCTTTTACGAGGGAGAACAAGCAAATGTCAACCTTGCAAGGTGTTAAAAATGGGGAGGCATTGGGGGAGGGATGCAATCAGCATAAACTAGAGACTGTAACTAATAGAATCATTGTATTATGCTTCCTTTAATGTAACAAAGGTGATATACCAAGGTGAATGCAGATAAGAGGGGGGGGATAGGGGAGGCATGTTAGACACTTGACATTGGTGGTATTGTCTGATTCTTTATTCTACTTTGATTTAAGGTTATTTTTCCTTTTGCTGCTTCCTAGCTGTCATTTTTTTTTTTTTTCCTCTTTCTTTTGCCTCTCTACCTTCTTTGACTCTCCCTCCTGCCTTGTGGAAGAAATGTAGATGCTCTTGCTTAGTATGAGCAGAATGTTTAATTAGGATAAACTTAAATGTTTGGAAATGAACAGGGGTGTTGGTAGCAAGATGTGAGAATAACTAACAGTGCCGAATGGTGTGTGAATGAGGTGGAAAGGGGAAGCTCAGAGTCATATATGTCACCAGAAGGAAAGTTGGAGGTCAAAAGATGGAAATGTATAAAACTGAATCCTATGGTGGGCAATGTCCATGATCAACTGTACAAATACTAGAAATCACTTCATGAACCAGAACAAATGTATGACAATACAATTAGAAGTTAATAATAGAGGGGCATATAGGGAAGAACTATATACCTATTACAAACTATATACTACAGTTAGTAGTATTTCAACATTTTTTCATAAACAGTAACAAACGTACTGTATCAATACTAGGAGTCAACAATTGAAGGGGGTTGGTTAGGGATAGGGGAGGTTTAGAGTTTCCTTTTCTTTTTTTCTTTTTTCATCGTTCACTTTATTTCTTGTCTGGAGTAATGAAAAGTTTCTAAAAATTGAACAAAAATTAAGTGTGGTGATGGATGCACAGCTGTATGAGGGTACCCAGAGGCAAGTGATTGTATACTTTGGATCTTTGGATAATTGTATGGTATCTGAACAATCTCAATAAAAATGAAAAAAAAAAATGAAGGGGAGATTAAGACATTCCCAGATAAACAGAAGCTGAGGGAATTCATCACCACTAGATCTGCCCTACAAGCAATGCTAAAGAGAGTTCTTCAGACTGAAAGGAAAGGACACTAGACAGTGGTTGAAAGTGGTATGAAGAGATAAAAGACCTCCAGTAAAGGTAACCATTTGGGTAATTATAAATGCCAGTACTACTGTATTGCATTTTTTGGTATGTAACTCCACTTCTTCCTTCTTACAGGTGTTAAAATGCAAATGCATAAAATGTAATGATAAATCTATGGATATAGACATACAATGTACAAAGATATAAGTGATAACAAGTACAAAAATAGATGGGGGAATGCAGGGGCATAGGAAAAGTATATGTGTATGCTACTGAAGTCAAGTGGGTATCAAACCAAATATGATTGTTATATATTCAGGATGTTAAATTTTAACCCCATGGTAGCCACAAGGAAAATACATAAAAAAATGTATCCAGATAGAAAAGAGAAGGCACTCAATATTGTATGACACACACAAAAAATCTAATAGATATAAAAGTAGGCATTAATGGAAGAATTGAGGAAGCAAATTATAACTTAGAAATATTAAGTAGTAAAGTGGCAGAAGAAAGTACTGCATTATCAGTAGTGACTTTAAATGTAAGGATTAAACTCTACAGTCAAAAGGCAGAGACTAGCAGAATGGTTAAAAAAGCATGACCCAACTATATGCTATCTGCATAAATAAATTCAAAGACAAAAAGAGATTGAAAGTGAAAGGATGGAAAAAACTATACCATGCAAGTAGTAATCAAAAGAGAGGTGGTGTAGCTGCACTAACATCAGATAAAATAGACTTTAAGTCAAAAACATTTGTGAGGGACAAAGATGGTCCATATATTCTGAAAAAGGGGTAAATTAAAAAGAAGATTTAACATTACAAATATATATGAACATAACAGCAGAACCCCAAAATATATGAAGGAAATACTGCCAGATTTGAAGGGAGAAATTGATGGTTCTACATTAATAGTATGAGACTTTAATTCACCAGTTTCGATAGTATAGAACATGTAGACAGATCAGTAAGGAAATACAAGACTTGAATTATACCCTAAACCAACTAGTCCTAACAGACAAATATAGAACACTTCACCCAACAGCAGCAGAATAAACATTCTTCTCGAGTGCACATGGATCATTCTCCAGGATAAACCATATCTTAGGTCACAAAACAAGTCTCAATAAATTAAAAAATATGGTAATCATGCAATGTATCTTCTCTGACCACAAAGGAATGAAGCTAGAAAACAATAACAGAGAGAAAAATGGAAAATTCACAAATATGTAGAAATTAAACATCATACTCTTAAGCAACCAATGGGTTAAAGAGGAAATCATAAGTGAAATTAGGAAATATCTTGAGGCAAGACCTAAATAAATGGAAGGACATTCCGTGTTCATGGGTTGGAAGACTAAATATTAAGACGTCAATTCTACTGAAAGCAATTTACAGATTCAAAACAATCCCAATCAAAATTCCAACAGCCTTCTTTACATAAATGGAAGAACCAATCAACAAATTTTTATGGGAGAGTAAGGGACCCTGAATAGTCAAAGCCATCTTGAAAAAGAAGAATGAAGTTGGAGAACTCATATGTATTGATCTTAAAACTTATTACAAAGCCACAGTCATTAAAACAGCATGGTACTGGCACAAGAACAGATACAAAGATAAACAGATATAAACAATGGAATCATAGTAAGAGTTCAGAAATCAATCCTCACATTTACGGCCAAGTGATTTTTGACCAGGGGGCAAAGACCACTCAGTTGGGAAAGAATAGTCTCTTGAACAAATGGTGCTAGAAAAACTGCATTTCCATTTGCAAACGAATAAAGGTAGACTCCTGCCTCACACCTTATACAAAAATCAACTCAAAATGGATCACAGACCTAAATATAAGAGCCAGAATATCAAACTCCTGAAAGAAAACATAGGGAAGCATATTTAGAACCTTCTGTTAGGCAATGTTTTCTTAGACTTTACACCCAATGCATAAGCTACAAAAATGAAAAATAGATAAATGGGACTTCATCAAAATGAAAAACTTTTGTGCCTCAAAGAACTGTATCATGAAAATAAAGTAAAAACCTACACAATGGGAGAAAATATTTGGAAACCACGTATCTGATAAAGATTTAATATCCAGAATATATAAAGTAATCCTTCAACTTAAAAACAAAGAGTCAAACAATGACTGGAGTAAACATCTCTCCAAAGAAGATATACAAATGGCCAAAAAGCACAAGAAAAGATGTTCAACATCATTAGCCATCAAGAGAATGCCAATTAAAACCACAGTGAGATACTATTTCATACCCACTAGAATGGCTGTATTAAAAGAAAACAGAAACATAAAAGTGTTGAAGAGGATGTAGAGAAATAGAAACACACATCCATTGCTGGTGGCAATATAAAATGGTGCAGTCACTGGTAAAGACAGTTGGGCAATTCCTCAGAAAGTTAAATATAGAATTACCATATGGCCTGGCAATCCCACTACCTAGTATATACCTAAAAGAATTGAAAGCAGGGACTCGAACAGCTATTTGCACACCCACGTTCATAGCAGCATTATTCACAATTGCCAAAAGATGAAAGCAACTAAGTGTCCATCAACTGATGATGGATAAACAAAATGTGGAATATACATGCAATGGAATGTTTTTCAGCCATAAAAAGGAATGAAATTCTGATACATGCAACAACAACATGGATGAACCTTGAAGACATCATGCTGAGATAAGCCAGACACAAAAGGGCAATTACTGTACGATTTCACTGATATGAAATACTTAGAATAACCAAACTCACAGAAGATGGGGCAGGGATAAGAAGTGGGAAGTTAAGGCTTAAAATGTGCAGAATCCTATTTGGAACAATGGAAATGTTTTGGTAATGGATGGTGTGATGGTAGCACAACATTCTGACCATAATTAACAGCACTGAAATATGTAACTTAAAAGGGGAAATGTTAGGTTGTATATCTGGTAGTGGAAAAAAATTTAATCTGTGGAACTGCCCTACACAAACAGTGAACCCTAAGTTAAACCATGGACTAAAGTTAATAATACAATTATAAAAATGTGCTTTCATCAATTGTAACAAATGTTCCACACCAATGCAAAATGTTAATCATAGGGTGGAATATGGGAATACTGTATTTTATATATGATTGTTCTGTGACCCACTGTGGGAATTCTATGGATAAAAAACTTGTAAACTCTGCTTCTGCTTCAGTATGCATATAGGCAGAAGACTGCCTTTGTCTAAACTCCTATCGAAGACGATGGGAATGTCATGCTTTGCTACGCTATGTTTTTGCACGTAGTACATTCCAGGCTTATCTGTTGTCTTCTTGCCTGTTGATCTTTGTGTCATAAAGGTCAAAATGTCCTGCCTCCTCTCCTGCCTCCCTAAACAGCCTTGAGTGCCAGCATGTCTCCCCACCCTGAAAATCTCAATAAAAACCAAGATGAGAATTGCTGGGAAGAACACTCTCTCTTGAGTTGTTCTCACTCTTGCCTCTCTTGATTTTTGTCTCGAATAATTCATCGGGTCACCATGGTTATTGCTGGACAGAAAACCACAACCCACAACTTCTTTAATTAAAAAAAATTAAAGACTAAAGAAAAAAGATATTAAACACCATGCAAAAAATTAGGGTAGAGGGAACGTGGAATGCCAAGGGTGGGAGGACAGGACAGGGCTGCCATTCTAAGCCATGGCCCAGGGAGGGCTTCTCTGAAAAGCAGACACTTGAGCACAGACTTGAAGGAGGGGAGGAAGGGATACCTGGGAGAAGAGAGTTGGAGGGGGACCTACGTGTGAAAAGGGTAGTGATGGGGTCCGACTTTCATGCTGACAGTATCACACTCTGCTAGGTTGCAAATAGAACACAGGCAACCTTGTAAAAACAGAAACACCTACCAGAAAGTTGTTGCAAATGCTCTGAGATAATGGTTACTTGGCCCGGGCTCATAGCAGGGGAGGTGGAGAGAAGAGGAGGTGGTCAAATACTGGATATGTCAAGAATATCTTGATAGGTGTGGGAGAATTAGAAGAGTCAAAATGATTAAGATTTTTTTTTACCTCAGCAACTGGAAGAGCAGAACTGCCATTAACTGAGGTCATGGACAACTTCAGTAGAAGCAGTTTGGGAGGAAAGACAAGGTGTTCAACTTTGAACCTGCTAAGTTTGAGATGTCCTTTACATATTCAAGAGTGGGCACGTGGATGCATAAGAGGTCTGTGCTGGAGAAAGAAATCATGGGGATAAATGCATCAGCATTTCAGAGATATACAAGCTGTGGAACTGATAGAGATCACCAAGATGGTAAGGATAAAAAGAGAAAAGAGGTCTTGGATTGAGCCACAGCGCACTCCAACGCTAAGATTCAGGTGATGAGGAGAAACAGCCAAGGGGCCTGAGAAAGAAAGGCCTGTGGAGTAGAAGGAAAGGCAGGAGCATGCGATTGCCTAAGAGCCAAGTGGAAATTGGCTTCACTGGGAAGCAGTTCTCCTGGGAAGAATGTGTTAAATGCTCTTGCTAAGTCAAGTAAAATGAGACTAAGACCTGAGCCTCTGATTTAGCAACTGGTTAAATGGTTCACAGCGTGGATACATGATCGTCCTCCACAAGACCTGATGTGGCATTGCGGAGAGCCGTGGGGAGGAGGAAGGCGGTTCAGGGAAGGTGAAGCAATTTCCAGAGTCAGCCCAGATTGTTTGAAGATCCTGATGGGTCTGCCTGGGTCCGGCCAGACAGGTGGTGGACGACTGGCACCCGATAACCCTGGTTTCCTCCCGCCTCACACACTCTGCATCGCTTGGGCTGCCCTTTCCAACCTATGCAGAAACACGATTTACAGGTTGTGAATGAGGTCAGTGTCAGATTGGTTTTCAGGATCCTTGTGTCTTGAGAGCTGAAGCATCATGTATTTAAAAATCAGAAGGATTAATCCTAACAGCCCAAGGATGTTGTAGGGCTTGGTTCTTCTCCTTGCTGCTAATCCCTGGAAAGCCATCATCCAAAACTCAACATATTTGCCAAACACCATGCCAGACCTGGGCTAGGCAATGGGGGCTGAGGGAAAGTCACAGCCCCTGCCCTGATAGTCACTGGAGTCCAGTCGGGGATTAGTTTGTAAAGAGGCACTCACAGGGCAGGGTGGCAGGGTGATCCAGAGGCTGCAGGTAATCAAAGATCCATTGAGAGGAGTCCTTCTTGTTACCAGAGATGGTGAGCACATCCCCAGTGGCCCACCAGCAGCACACACCTGGGAGGTGCCATCGGACAGTAGCTGTCATCTGTGCTGCATTTCTGCCATCTCTCAGATTTATGGAGATGACCCAATGGCCACAGGGCCCGTGGCAGGCTGTGTATCCTCACACAGGTCATTCTGTTTTACATTTTAATTGAAATGGGATTTAACACATGGGAGAAAGTAAGAAAGTATTTCTCCTCCTCCCTGAAAATCTGCCACTGGTGATTATGTACAGTGATTCATTTGTTTTTTTTTTCCTTCTCCAAGTGCAAATGCCACCTCTAAATCTGGTGTTTTAGGTGCTACGAGACCTTCAGATAAGACAGAAAACAAAAATGAGTTCAGGTATTCACTCAAACACCAACTGCTTCTCACAAAATTAAAGCAGATTAAAGAGAGAGGGGAAGATTTATTCAGAGAGGCAGCCCTTGTGATCCTCAATATGCTGGTTCAGTAGTAACTACTGGCTGGTTTTCTTTTTTCTATAAACCTGAATCCTCAGATGAAGTAATAGTTTCATTGAATGCTTGAAAGAATCTTTCCGTTGCAAGCATACTCAAAGCCATTGACTAAATTAAACATTCTACTGAGGGAAGGAAATGAAAATAAAGAGTTTCTCAAATTATTCAAATTTAGCAAAGAAACAAATATGGATGCTTCTGTAAAAAAAAGGAAGGAGAATTTGTTTAAGGGCTATTTGGAAAAAAGGTACTGAAGGCTGAAGAAAGATGTGTTTGGCCCAAAGAGGAGATGCTCGAAAAATCCACATAGAACCAAAATTCCCCTACACACCTTCTTAGCAAAATAAAGAAGTAGGTGCAACAAGAACTCAGGATCCAAAAAGAACGGAGAAGCAATGGAGAATGTCACATCCAGCACCAAGGAAAAATCAACGAGGGTTCCAGCAGAATCAAAAACAGGAGTATCTAATAAGAAAGTCTACAGTCAATAATAAGAAGCCCTTTAAATGTGTCAGAAGCAGAAAGAACCATAAACTTTAGTGACAAAGGGGCTCAGGGAAGGAATAAAAAACAAAGGCAGGTGTGTGAGTGAGTCCTTTTTCTCAGTTTTTGCCAAGGAAGACTTGGGGGAAATCTTACTCCCAAATTGCTTTTGAAGCAGACAGATCCAAGATAGTGTATCACACACAGCAGAGAAAGTGCACAAAATGTTCTCTTCTGAACCAACAAACAAGATGTAGATACACTGCATGGACAGGATGGTCCCAGATGCAAGTTATGAAAGGGTTCACAGGTGGTGTGGGACCTGTGTCAGCCCAACTGGTCACTGGCCACTGGCAATAGCATCAGGACAGGGGCTGGCAGCCCACCCTCCAAGGGAACTGTGGAGCCTGCAATCCGAGAGACTCTATCTACCTCAAAGTAAGGAACCCAAAATCCGGACCCTAGAGCCTGGTCTGAGGAAGACTCACTAGCTTGTCACAGGTCACCTGCACAGTACATTTTATGTGTATGACATTCCTTAACCCTCTAGTTTAGTTATCAACTCAATAATATTCAAAGTTTTCTACATACTCATTTTTTTCTTTGTTTGATATGGCATTTTCCCCAACAACTAAGCATCTCAAAATCCAAAATGTGAAAATGAGTAGACGCTTTTTCCAGGACAATTACTAAGTTCTAATGCATTATCTTTGCTTAGTAAAAATTACTTCATGATGCCTTAATTGATTTTTTTGTGTTAATTATTTTAGCAGTTTTAACCATAATCCAGTTTGGGATTTGATAAATGATCTAATGGTTTATTATGGTAAAATACTTTCCTTAAGACATCAAAAGTATTTATAGGTAGTTTTAAAGGAAAATAATTGGCTACACACTCTTAGATATATTCAAAATTAAGTTAATCTATTGGAACAAAATGTTTGAAGAGGTTATAAAAATATAAAACTTGGATTTCAGAGTTCAGCAAATTTCATCTAACCACAAGGCAAAAACAACACTGCTTCTGAGGGTGGAAATCACACCAATGACAGCTTTGTTTTGAGGCCAACTCTCACCCACCCTAGGGGCTGGGGGTGCAGGTCACAGGTGAGTCTTCCCTACTTTGGCTCAGGAGATGGCTCGAGCAAGCGTCCTGGATGATAAATGGTCTCTCCAGTTAGGGGGACTTTCACATCTAAAATTATCAGAGGCCCATAGAAAGGGAAGCTCATGTGCTCCCCTCACAATAACTCATGCTGGGAGGAGTGGGTAGCCTTCGCTGGCCTTTCCATATGGGGGTGCTCCTCACAGTGACCCCTCAGTGATGCCACTGCCCCAGCCTGAACAGGATTCACCTGAGGGGCTCCATGGCCAGTTGCACAATCATGGCCATTTCTTTTTTCTAAGACAAATACCTATCAGTTATGAACATTTGCATTGTTCCTACTTTGGGGCTATTATGAGTAATGCTGCTATGATCAATCATGTACAAATTTTTGCATGGACATATGTTTTCATTTCTTTTGGATATATACCTAGGAATAGAATTGCTGGGTCATATGGTAATGCTAACCTATTGTATTCTTTCTAGAATAGCATTTACCAGCCAAATCATCCCTAGACTAACCACCAGCAATCTAAATCATAGACCCTAGCTGTGAGGAAAACAAAAAGGGTAACGAATAATAAGGAGTCTACGGTCCCCACCAAGAAGAGAAGGAATTAGCAGAAATAAAGGGCTGCAGTCAGGGCACTACAGATGCTGCAGAGAGAGGTGGCTTTGTATTCTGTCTCTGCCATCTTCTTGCTGTCTGATCCTGGGTACATTACTTAACTTCTTTGGTCCTCAAATTATTCCACCATAAAACAGGGTTATCAGTCTCTCGTTATGAATTTTCTAAATGTTCTGAGGATGTGCTCTGCATGGTCCATAGCTCCTTCCTGGCCCCAACTAAATAGAGGAGACTTGGCAACTACCCCAAACTCTTTCTGGGTCCACTGCTGCTAATGGCAATCAATCTATAGGCATAGTTCAGAATGTGAAAAGCAAGATCCAGTGACAACGTTGGGTAGCAAACCATTAATCTGAAAAATATGTCTGAGGGAATAAATAAACATGCTGACTAAGTCAGGGTGGGAGCACTGGATAGGAACTGGCTTGGAGAAAGAGAAGGCTAAGAGCTGGCTTCCCTAGAGGCTGGTATGATAAATGCTTCAGAAGAGAGATGGTTTCCCTATGTTTCTATATGACCTGGAGCTTTTCTGGGAAGCAATCTAGGAATTAAAAGATGTGGCACCATGTTCCCGAGGATAAAGTGATCTTGTGACTCTGGGGAGGGAACGAGCTCTGGCTCACACATTCATCGTGTGACTCAGGCCCAGGGGTAACTGATGCTCCTTTGGCCTAACCACTGCATTTCTCCTGGTCCCTCCACCTGTATCTCCTTACACCTAATGTACTGTCCCAACTCTCTTGTCCACTTTCAGCCCTCTTCATTTCAAACTACACAGTATCCAGATTAATCTTTTCAAAGCTCAATTTTACACAAGTTACTTTGAAGCTCAAAAACCTTCAATGGCTCCCCACTGGAAAAAAAGTACAACTCCCTCTTTAATATTTAACATTTTGGCAGCCACTGATCATTCCAGGCTGTTCCTCGCTGATCCCTCTAAGGAACCTACTACTCCCCACCTTCCAGGATAAGTCAGTTTTTGGAATCACCCTCTTAGATCACATATCTTCATAACCTTACCTGCTTTTAAAGGCAAGATCAAGCCACACACTTTCCCTGCCTTGCCTTGCCAGGCCACACCCATCAGCATGCCTCTTTCCATCTCCCAACTCAAGACCCTTAAATGTTGTAACTCTCATTGGGCTGTAATCACCACCTTGGGACACAGCACACTGTGATCAAACTTCCCAGGTACTCATCTCTGCTCTCTGTCACTGAAATGAACTCTTTAAAGCCAGAGGTCATGTTTTTAGCCTCTTTTCTTTATATGAGCACATAATTGATGTTCTTACTGGATTAATTGTAGACTCTTCCTTAAAAGACATCAGAAGTAAAAGGGGACACAGAATTGCTTGGTTCTACCAAACATGGGTATTGGCCTTCAAAGGAGAATTGGAGGTACTTGGAGATGGGGGAATAGGGGAGTTGGGGGAGGGGGAGCAGGGTTGTGATTCTGCAGCCTGCACCTGAGGCAAGAAGATGGAGTGGGTCTGAAGATAACTTCTGCTTGGTGTAGACCCAGAAATTGGGGATGCTCAGATCATCCTCATCTCACTGGAATATTCCAGTTGAAACGTTATCTTAATGCTAATAGTTTCAAACTTTGTGTGTATGTGTGTTTTAAGCTGTGCAATCCTTTCTCCAAACAAAAGCTTCCCTGAAGCATAAAGTGTGAAAGAGAAAATATTCAGAGCTGTTTTGGGTGAATCAGAAGTGAGGGTTCCAAAGCCCTGAAGCCAGCTCATTTCCTATTTCTCCATCCCATCCCCTGATGGGTTCACAGAAAGATCCAAGTATACTGTAGTTGTCTCTTGAGATCCTCTTGAGGTGTCAGCTTACCTGGTGTGGGATGAAAGGGTGATGAGATTGGGAGTGAGGAGTTTGGGGTGGTGAGCTGTCTTCTTCCTTATATGAAGCATCCCTAGAAACAATCCTAAATCTATATTTCAATGTCAGCTAAAGACTTCAGCCCCACTAGCACTGACGACAAAGAACGATTTGCATGCAGATGAATTGTTTCCGCTGTCCTTTTGGTTCCAGAAGGTAACTTTCTTTGCTGAGAAGTTACTGCTTAGATAACAGGTTCTCCTTCTGTTGATGAAACTCATTTCAATACACAAATATGCTTGAATTTTACATTAGGAAGCCTGACTCATTAAATACTTTTGGCACAGTAACACTTCTGGTCAAAGTAGATTAAACACATAAATAATTAGTTTGGAGACCAGGTATGAATGCAAAAGCAGAATTAATTATTTTTCTCATTGTTTTCCCCTATTGTGGACATTGACTTTCTGTTGGCTTTTGGTCCGCCTTTTGCCTTGCGATGACCCTTCCTCTCTCTTCCTATCTTACTCCCAACACTGGTCACCTGGGGCCAGGGGATTTCCTTCAGTGTGTGGCATCAGTTTGATGCTCTTGTAGAATAATGGTTGAGTCTTGTCATGGAGCTCAATGAGGTGTGAATGAGAAAAAAACCGTGGGCTTCAGGCCTGGGGGGCTGAGTCAGGCCTTACTGCCTTCCTTCACTGGCCACTGAAGGTTTGGTTCCAAGCCAAGGTGGGTTGGGGTGGGGGGTGGCAGCTGGAGGTCAGGGGTTGAGGGTTGCTTTGGGGATGTAAAGTGTGAGCAGCCACATTCCGGATTAGGCCTAGTAGACAAGCTGCAGCCTGCCCTTGAGTTCCCCCCGCCCATCGAGTGGTGCAAAGATGGCGCCCACATCCTGCTTCCGCTTTGTGATGTATGTGACAACCCTCTGTATTCACCAATCATGCTTGTATGCGTGGCGTTTGCCCATTGGATATACGTAAGGTTTATAAGAAAGTTCCCGGGCAGAGCTCGGGGAGACAGCCCACAAGGAGCCGTACCTGACGGCCGCATCGAGGTTGTTCTCCCCCGAGGTGTCTCGCCCCGGGTGGAACCTGTAAAGATGATGATTGCCTAGTCCCATTAAAAGTTTATCTGCTTTACCACCGCGAGTCCTGAGTGATCACAAGTGCTCCGGGTAAGACGTTGTCCGCACCCTCTCTCCCCTTATCTCTCTGGTCCCCATCGCCGGCCGACCGAGGACTCGAGGCGGGGCGGGGCGGCGCCGGACAAGTGGTGGCCCGTACGGGGAACCTCATTCGCGTTCCCCTCGACCCGACGGAGACGTGCTCCCGGGATCCGTGGCTTGACTTCCGCGACTGATCACCGCGAGAAGGAACCAGGACGCCAACCAGTGTGGGTACCGGAGAGATTGGTGAGAACCGTGCAGTCGCCTGAGAACACCAAAGAACTGCAGCCTGACGGGTCGTTAAACCCCCAACGTGACCTGTTGGATCCAGTCCTCAACTCGCGTGATGAGCGGTCAAATGATGTCGACGGTGTCGACCACTCCCCAGCAGACCGGGAAGAGGGCCAGGAATATTGACCTTTTTTCCCTCCTGGTTCTCTTGGCCTAATCTGACCAACTGGGTTCTTCTTGCTGTGGGGTTATTAGTAGGTTTGATCATTGTTAAGAGTTTGCTGGAGCGTTTGTTTCAAAGACAACAGCAATTACGTGTTACCGCCATGATGGCCATGTCCTCTGCCTGTAACCCTCCTGATGACTATAGTCCCTCTGCCCAGCACCCATCCCAACCACTCGAAGCGGGGCATTTGGGGGCAAGGTTCGCAGCTAAGTATTTGGCAAAATCCCGGATATAAATAATCGGCACCAGTGGTCCTATTTTTGTCTCAGGTAGATCTCTTGGGCAGAGTCCTAGTTGTGGCCAGACGGGACCCCTGCCATTGCACAGAGACACCTAGTGACGCCCTCGACACTGGCTACCGTTCTCCTAACCCTCTTGTCCCCCAGTTGCGAGACTGAGTACTGCAAGGAGAGCCACATGGTTTCCAGCTCATGGGCTCTCCGGTCTCTATATGAAGTGAGCATTCTGGTCGGTGCCAGAGGCCCCGCCGCAGTATGGCCGGGACCTAGTCCAGACTCCCCAAAGCACCAAAACATACGTTGTGGGCCATCTAGGTCCACGGGAGCACATTCATCACTGGAGACACTGGGGCATCAAAATAAAAACAAAAAGGGGGAGATGTGAGCAGCCACATTCCGGATTAGGCCTAGTAGACAAGCTGCAGCCTGCCCTTGAGTTCCCCCCGCCCATCGAGTGGTGCAAAGATGGCGCCCACATCCTGCTTCCGCTTTGTGATGTATGTGACAACCCTCTGTATTCACCAATCATGCTTGTATGCGTGGCGTTTGCCCATTGGATATACGTAAGGTTTATAAGAAAGTTCCCGGGCAGAGCTCGGGGAGACAGCCCACAAGGAGCCGTACCTGACGGCCGCATCGAGGTTGTTCTCCCCCGAGGTGTCTCGCCCCGGGTGGAACCTGTAAAGATGATGATTGCCTAGTCCCATTAAAAGTTTATCTGCTTTACCACCGCGAGTCCTGAGTGATCACAAGTGCTCCGGGTAAGACGTTGTCCGCACCCTCTCTCCCCTTATCTCTCTGGTCCCCATCGCCGGCCGACCGAGGACTCGAGGCGGGGCGGGGCGGCGCCGGACAGTAAAGTTTATAGCAGAGGCCCTCATTTCAGATATTACCTCCGATACATTGCAGGGAGGGATTCTTAACTGGGAACATCCACCTGATCCTGCTCATCCTCAAAGTGTGGGCCCTGAATCAGCAGCGCCTGGGAACCAGTTAGAAATGCAGAATCTTGAGCCCCACTGCAGATGTACTGAATCAGAAACTCTGGGGTTGGGCCCCACAATTGTTTTAACAAGGCCTCCTAGTGATTTTCATGCAGGCTCAAGCCTGAGAACCACTTACCTAGAAATCTAGAAAGCAGAATATTAAATTTTGAAAGGACATCAGAGCCATTCGTTTTTCTGTCAACGCTTACAATTTATAGATTGAAAACCGAGGCCCAGAGGGGTAAAGTGACTTCCCCAAGTCCCCAGAAGGTTAGGCAGAGCCAGAAATAGCTTGCCTCCTTTTCCTGAGATCAATGCCCATCCTTCTCTCCTGGCCTCCTTTAGTAATTCACACAATCAGCATTTTCAGAGCCCCTTGAGGATACCTGGCATTGGCAGGGGGTGAGGGGATTAGGCAGTCAGGGTTTTTAAGATGGTGGTTTATGATTTTGCACCCCACACACCTCAGAGTCAGCAAAGGACCCCTTAGACTTACAGAGTGAACAAGGGTCCCCACAGAACACTCCCACCCAAGGGTGAGGTGTACAGAGCTCCATGTCACGAGGAGGGTGAATTCCAGCCTTGCAGCCCTGGGAGGGCATCTCTGTTTCCTGGGTCACTCCCAACCTGGCATTTTCCCTCAGCTCCTCCTCCCTGCTGGGATAATCAGAAGGTGCATCAGGAAATGGTCCTTCACCTTGGCAATAAGAGCACACCTGAGAGCTGTGACCTTTTGGCTGTGGGAGGATGTGAAAAGATGTGGGGGGTGGAATGGGGAAACCTTATCAGGCAGGGCCTGTCCTAGGCAGGTGCCCTGGGGTGGGTGTGACAGCTACGGAGGACATAACCATGAGGACTCGCATGTCAGCTGGGACATGCAGCTCAGCTCCACCTCCCCCAGGCCTGTCAGCCTACCTGGTGTGGGATGACAGACATTACAGATTTGGTTTCTCTAACATTTCAATTCACTTGAAACACCAGCACTCAAGAAGCCACAGAAGAGAGCAAATGGTACCCCGCAGTGGGTGTGCATCCTGGGTACTCCCTGGCTCTCATCCATGCTTATTCAACTGAACACCTACTGCAGCTCGGGATCCCACCACCCTAGGACTGACATCACTGCCCCCAACCCTGGGAAGGGGAGCTGAGACATTTTGACTGTCCTTCTCCAGGACTCAAGGTCTCAGTCTTTGGCCTTGAGCTCCTTTGGCTACTCAGGCAGGTTTCCATCTGACAAGGCCCAGGTGTAACATCTTCCCCACACACCATCATCCCCACGAAGTTCTGGGCCTCTTTTTTCTCGACCCTGACACCCCGCCATGCACCCACCACACACATCACTCTCTGTGCCCTCTGAAATGGCAGCTCAAAAATCAGTAAACTCCCCAGTACGTGAGCTCAATCTCCTCTCAGAGCATTCCCTCCATGCTTGCCACAAGGAAAGCCAGCTCTCCCCTGGGGATACCACTTCTCTACAGCCCTCTCAAGAGATGGTGGTTTATGGTTTTGCACCCCACACACCTCAAGTGGGGTGTGTCCCCCTTGCTTCCCCTTGCCTATTTCACACCATTACTCACCATCTCTTGAACCCTTTGTAAAAATGCCATTCAGCTGACCCACTCCTCTCAGAGTCTTGGGACCCCCATGGGCTCCCTCCCACCGTCACTCTCCCCACTCAGTGAAGATTTTGGCTTCTGTCTCAGTTTTCCTCTTTACCCCAAGTGTCACTATCGTGGGAATGACTGCAACGTCCCCATGAGTGATGTACCCCACAGCCTGGCCTTGCCGTTCCCCCACCTCCTCCACTCTGCCATGTCTGCCCATTTCCATGGCATACTTGGACTTTACCTCTTCTGGAGTTATTCCATTTTCCAAAACCACACATCCAAGTATTCTGCTTCCTGACCGCAACCTCGGATAATCCCACTACAACTCTTCTTGGCGTCATCTGACCCTCTTTTACCCAATGCATCAGCCCGTTCATTTATTCATATCTCTCATTATCTGGCTTAGGTTCCATCTACACAGTAATATGACTGACAGGACTCCCCATCGCCTCAGGCATGGGCTGCCTTTATCTTTTCATAGCTTACAACTGGCAAAACTCAACCCAGGATAGATCCACCATCTACTTCCTGTAGCGTCGGTGCTCCAGCAGCCACATACTGTTGAGGAAGCCACACAACAGGGCAAATGAGCAGCTTTGTGAATATGTGATCACCAATCCGAAATAAGCTCTGGATGCTTTCTGGAAATCTCGGATTTCTCTGGTCAATTCAATCTCTCATTTTTTGTAATGGCACTGCCAAACCTTTTCCATTCTCCTCAGAACTTCAGCCCTAATAACCCTTGCTTCACTCCCAGCAACCAACCTTGCTTCCTTCTTCACAGAGAAAATAGAAGCCGATTATCCAACTTTCTAAATAATACCTCCACTTGGGTACTCCACAGCTCCACAAATTACACATGTGCAGAAGCAAATGTGCCTCCCCTTCACGCTGCCCCTGAACACTTCCGGGAGCCCCTGGGATGTCTCCTACGTACTTGCAGACCACCTACTCATTTTCCTGCATTGGTTTCTTTGTTCTAGATGTCAGCTGCCTGAGAGACCCCTCAGGGGGAGCTGCTCATTAAGCCCGACTGCCAGTGCCCTCCCCCGGAACCCTGAGGCCCTGAGAGAGCATAGGTTCCTGGGGCTCCATGAGGCAGAGCCAGGCTCACCAGGCTCAAAGCCACCTCCCTCCTTAGGCATGGCGCCCTATAGAGAGCCTCAAGGCCACCTGTTTGTGCCTCAGACCTCACAGTATCCCTCATACAAAGTGCCTTCCCTGCCATCTAAGCCCCCTGTTCCTGGCACTCACTCCCATCCAGGGCATTAGATGAGAAAGCAGACTCCAGGAAGTCCTCTCCACCTTCCTGTCTCCATCCAGCCTCCCTGAACACAACCATCTATCTCCTCCCCACATGCAAACCCATTCCTGCAAACAAGTACCAGCCCATTTACATAAGACTCTAAGCCTTATGTAAGGCCAGCCAGGACAGCCCATAACAGAGGGCATGGTGTCTAGGAGTAGAGGTTATTAGGGTGCATGAGATGTGGTCCTGTCCCTGAGGCAGCCCTGGGTCTATTAGGAGAAATACGGCCTATATACATGGCAAAAGATAAATGTATAAGGCCTCATTGTATTATCCTTACAATCAGTACAATTCAGAGAAGGACAACACACATCACACTGGGATTTTCTATGGGGCAGATATGCTTACAGGGGGCATGACTGAGCCCTTGTTCTCCTAAGCTCTTCTATACAGAAAAAGCATTTGCTCTATCCCTTAAAAAAAATTAAGCCCTAGGCTCAATTCTATAGCTACTGTTGTCCTATAGCTCGGATCTCAGAAGGAAACTCATTCTAAGGCCCAGGGGGACAGGCAAAGAGTCTCTCTTGCACTGGAAAATATTTGTGGTCCAGCATTGCCTTTATTTACCCAGCACATTTAATGTGGCTTTTCTCCCCCTCTCTTTCATATCCGCTCAGAGAAGATGTTAATTTTCTGAAATTAAACACTTAGCTTGATTACTGTTTTGTTAATTGCTGCATTCAAAAACTCCTGGTGCTCCTGCCTGTTTAACAAGGATAGTGCTGTGAAAATGATAGGCATGGTGATAGCATGCAGGTGGACAGACAACAGCATGGAGCGCCATCACGGCCACCCCCACTGTGCTTGCTCAAGCAGCTGGGTCCCTGCCCATGCCGGGTCAAAGCAGAGTGACTCCTTCAGGGCCATATTTTGGGAGAAAGTGCACCCCAGAAACCCCAGGTCTCACCAACTTCTGGGAGCATGTAGGGTCTCAACTCCAATCACAGTGCCATGCCCAGAGACACCTGATGAAGGAAAGAGCTCAGAGAGAGCTCAAACTGTACCATTTGCTGATGTCTGAGATCAGTTTAAAACTGACATACTCATTCATGCATTTATTCAATATCTTATTAATTCAATCAATGAATATTTATTGAATGGTTTCTATGTATCAGTCACCTAGCTAGACTCTGGGGTACAATAGCCAATAAGATGGATGTGAGACATGGTCGTCGGGAAATTACAGTCTGCTCATCAAGCTGACCTCCGGCATGGACAGAACACAAGTACAGATCACCAGAACCCCTCCTCCCTCCCACTCTCTCTTGCCAAGGCCACAAAGCGAATGGCAACTATCTCATTATACAACTTGAAGTTCTCTCTCTAATGCAGGTTTATAGCAATTTCATTTGGACTTTGAACAGAGTATGGAACTTACTATAATCTCACTGCCAGCAGTCCCATTTTCACTTCACAAGCCACGTACTTGTAGTACCTGGCCTGAGATAGCGTAAAAAGAGCAAATAGCTTCCTGGGTCCTGTGGGGCACTCTAGTCATCCTAGCAGGGGTGCAGGATGGGGGCATTCTCAGCTGCCTCTCGAGCTGTTAGAGGCACCACTAGCCACAGCTGAGGACCTGGCACAGGGAAAATTTCCACACCAATCACCATGTGGCCTGGCACCTATCCATAAGTTCAAATTGGTCAGTTAGTGAACAACACAAAAATACCCCACCTGGGGCACTGTCACTGCATAGCAACAACTGCTACAAATGACTGCTCTCTAGCAACTGCATTTGTTTGCATCCTAACTTTTGGAAAGTGTGATAGCAGCAGGAGTGGCACCAAGAGCATGGCAGAGAGGTTGGTACAACATGGAGGCTCTTTGCACCTCAGCCACCAGCTCACTTTTCTCCATATCCAAGTCTCAGAAACGAGAGCTGTGGATTGGAATGCAAGCTCCACAAGGGCATGGGCTTTTGTCTATTTTGTTTACCACTGTGTTCCTTATGCCTGGAACATTGCTTGGCACATGGAATGGGAGCCCCTAAGAAGGTTTCTAGTCCAACATGCAAAGAGGTTGAAAGTTGTCACTCTTGTCTGTATGACAAGAAAGAAGCTGAACAAACTGAAAAATCAAGAACTCTTCTTAGATCTATTAGGTAAGGTCACAAGGCATACAAACCACTGCTCCCAAAGCCGGAGAAATGGAAGAATACAGAGAATCACAGCTTACTTAAAGAAAGGAGGAGAGTTTGGGAAGGAACAAATGAAGGTAGACTACAATATTTTATTTTTCTTATTCTTAAGCGATCTGACAATTAATGGTTTATTAAAAATAGTAGTAACAATATATTGGATGACTATAGTTTGTGGATAAATGAAATGAATAACAGCAATGTTGTAAGGGACAGGAGGGCAGAACTGGCAATACTCTAGTTACCTGCACTACCCATGAAGTGGTTTAGTGTCATTTGAAAATGGACTTAGATTAGCTGTAAATGTATATTGCAAACTCTAGAGTGAGCACTAAAAAGATGGAAAAGAAGGAAAGAAGGGAGGAGGAAGGGAAAGAGAAAAGAAAGAAAGAGAAAGAAAGGGAGAGAAAAGAAAGAAAGCAGCACACGGCATGGGAGCCCCTAAGAAGCAGGAACCAACGGTTCAGTACATGGTAAGCTTTCACAATGATTGTGTTGAATGAATGAATGGATTTCCAAAGTTATAGTGCTTAGGCAAGCAAATGAGCAAACACCTCTGAGGGTGGTTGAGTCTCACTGTGTTCCCTTGAGTGGATCAGGAATTGTAGTATCATCCTAAGTACCACTAGCTTAACTTTTCCTCCTTGGAGCCACAGGAGAGGAAGACACCTGGTCACCTGGTGACCTGGGATGGACCACGAATGCCACCTGTGGGCCACCAGGACACATTCTGATCACCGCATGCCAGCCAAACACATATACTTGGGCTCACAGGAAGAGACTAAAGGCATCTGGCAAAAATGTGTCAAGGTTCTCTTCCTAGCACCTGGTGGTCCTCCCTCATGAAACTGGTGGTCAGTGAGACAGTCTGATTCATCACAGGGCCCACGATCTACTGGAAAACCTCAAGCCTCCTGGGAGCAAAATCCATGATCCCATCACAGCAGCCTTACCTACCCAGCTTGCCAGCTAACACACAACTGTTTAGGAACCGCCAGGACCTCTCTGAGGCCACTTGGAACTTCCTTCTCCTGCCTGGGCTCAAGGAACAATATACATAAACTTTCTAGAATTAACAATGAGAAAAAGGAAATGAAATGAACTATGAAAATGAATTAAGAACGTGAGAATTTAATTTACTTAGGTTTTTCAACTTTTCTTTTTTAATTTCAATGAGTTTTCTTTAACGTCAGTCCAGTCTTTTTAATCTTTTCTCTGCTTTGGAGCAAATTTTACCTGCTAATTTCCAGTGAGAATAGCCCTTAAAAATCAACTGGTTTCAGCATATGGATCTTAACACTCTACATTTTTATAGGCAGCAGTGTAATATTGTTTTAATATTTAATTCTGAGATTTACATAATATCTTTCCTCCAAAGAGCTCAATATATTGCACTATCATAAAATTTCTTTTCATATTCAAAGATTATTCTTTATGCTTGCAAATACTAAATTTAACCAAGGAATAATGCAAATCAGGTGATGTATTTGGAGGAATTGGTGGACTGGGTAGTTCTTTTGTAGGAAAAGTAGTGTATCTGAGTGACTTTAATTGTCTATGAACTTAAAAATGTTTTAAAAATGGACAGACTCTAGGGGTTTGTGACTATTAAAGAAAGTGGTGCTGTATTTTTTAAATGAAATTAAGCAAAGGATCGTGCCTGTGTTGGGAGCATTCCACATGCAATGGGCAGATCAGGTCATACATGTGTGTAACATAAATGTCAGATATAAATAGCGCTGATGCGATCACGAAAGTAAAGGGGAAAGTATAGCTTCTCCAAATACACGATGAAGAAAGACAGATGGGCTCTTCTGAGTGGCAGCATCGTCCTATGGCAGGGACACAGATTTTGGGCTCCATCATTAGCTCATTGGGACACAGCTTTCTCCAACCTCTTTCCTGGTGCCTTCTCTTCCTGGCAGAGAATTGGCAAACTGGGACCCGTTACTTATCAGATAGGGATGACATCAGTTCCGAACAGAGAAAGTGAAAAGCCTCAGAAGGAAGCAGCCTAGGAAGAAAAAGTCCAGCAAATTGCCCTCTGGCCTCTGCACATCTCCTCAGAAACATATTCTTTCATTTTCTCTCATTCCATAGCATGGTTTACAGGGTGATTTTCCATCCACTGTCTCATTTGCTTGTCACACAGTACGAGGAAGCAGGTATCATTACTTGCTTGTTACAGATGAAGATACGAGGGATCGCAGCAGTTAAATGAACTCGCATGAGTCACATAGCTAGTGAGGAGCAGAAAAGAGACTTAAATCTTCATTTGTGAACCAACCCCAGCACTCCCCCACTGAACCTCAGCCACCACAAGCCCAAGAGGCCTCCTCAAGGCCAGAAAGGTGACAGCCCCATAGCGGAACGGGACTAGAACAACACAGCACACTCAAAGCTAAGACTGGGATAAATCACATTAGCCCAGCCCTCTGAATCAGAGGTTGCAAACCACAGCCAACAGGCTGTGTCCAGTATTGGATTTGCTTGGCTCTCAAATACTTTAAAATTTCTGAATTATTGGTCAACATTTTAAATCTGTATTTTCAGCTTATAAGATCCGGCAGTGCTGGGCAATGGCCACGCTTGTTGGACTGAGTAGTGGCTATACCATGTGCTCTTCTGCCCCTGCAGTCCCCACCATTCCCTGTTGCTTCATACTTGGCCCTACTTTGCTCCTCTCCTGCCTGGCTCCATGGGCTTTTGAATTTGTTCTTTATGGCTTGAGATGTTCCCAAATTCACTGGCTTTATTTTATCTTGCTACAAGTTTATTTTATAGATGTGCTGGTCTGAGTTGTCTTTTTTTTTCCCCCTAAGATTTCCTCTGAGGTCCCCTTCCCTAGCACCGACATTCTGAGTCTAGCTGGCAGGAGAGAGAAGTAAAGTTTTTCATTCACTCAGTTCTCTCTGACAGCCCAACGATCCAGCCATCCGTCTGAATCTGGGGCCAAGGGCCAGAGACCGTGGGAGTTAGTGGTGATAACAACCTCTCTACTGATCATTTGGCTACTGGAACAGAGAGCATTCTGCCTGATCTCGTCTGTTTTAAATTCAAGGCATCTGTATTCACTGCAAGGATGCATCCCTGAAGACCTCACATAAATCTGAACTTGCATAATTCATGACCAGCCCTGACCGAAGATGATGGACATTTCTTTCTGACAGCTAAAGTGGCCCTGCTATGGGGCAATAGCACAGAGAGAGCTTACAACTTCCATAGCCCACTATAATGTGATTTCTGATGAGTCTGAGGATAAAATGGCCACAAATCCAAATTTGAAACCCAGATTTGTCATTTATTGGCTGTGAGATGCTGAGCAAATTGCAAAAGCACTCTGACCTTGATTTCTTCATCTGACCCACCTTATCTCTGTAAAGAACTTGGCAGAGGCTTGGCACATGTGGGGTGCTCAAAAACAGTCCTCTGCCACTTCCCATAGACTGGATGAGGATCCAATCTTGATGCTCTCCAAGTGTACAATATCCCTGAGTAGTCGTGATTACATACAGGGCTGGGGATGTGATGGCAAAAGGTGGAGGCTCTCTGAATCGCAGGACTCAAAGACCCTTTGGTTTTCTCCCAGTCGTGCATGCCTCTGAGTATTTTCTCATCCCAATGTGTCTTCTGCATCCCCAATGACCCAAGAGATGATTACACAATCTCCTATGGTCTCTTCTTAGGTCACAACCCTTGGAGTCAAGAAAAATCTGTTGGTGACTTTGTCTGATGGACTGACAACAACTGTAACAGTTTTGGTCAGGTACCTATATCAGCTAAGTTGAGCTATCTGCACCCATTGGACAGGATGATGTAGCATAAATATGGCAGCCCTGAGATAGAAGAGCATGGCACTCCTGTGCCTGCTGCCCAGGAAGAACTGCACACCAGCCACGGATGCTGTGCCTAGCTCCTAAACAAACGAGAAGCCAGTCCAGAACGTTGGGCAGTCTCCCGGGTAGAGTCCGATGTCTGTGAAGCACCAGGCTGGGGATCAAGTCCAAGACCACCAGGCAGCCAAGTTATCCAACCCCTTCTCCACTGCCAGACCCTTACCTCCATTGCCAGGATCCAGTTCAATTTGGGAACAACTTATACCTTCCAATCCCGCCTCACATACACCCACCTTCCGTTTCTATTCAGAGGCAGGAGAAAGCCTTTTATGGCTCAGAGTCACTGAGAAAATCGTTAAGGGGTGCCAGAGCCTGTACACTGATGACGCCCCCTCTCAGCAGGATGGCATTGGCTGGCTCTGTTTGAACACTCCTCCGTGCTCAGAAGCTATGAAATGGGGAGCCCAGGGGGACTGTCCACTTCCTAGGGCAGGACATGGGAAGACAGAGACAGAGAGTGGGGTCCTGCTGACCTTCCTCAAACTCCAGATCCTCCAAACTCTTCTAAACCTCAACTTCCTTCTGAAAAATGGGAACATTGATGCCAAAGTCAGAGCATGATTATGAGGATCAAATGAGTCAACAGATTCCAAAATTCTTTGTGAACCCAAAAGAAAAAGAGATCTGCGGTATGACTATAACAATTATTACTCACCTCTTCCTCAATCAGGACCCCTTCAATGACCCCAACCATTAACAGAGTTTGAGCAGCTTTCCAGGCACAGAGTAGTCACTCAGTGAGCACTTACTGGTTGACTTCATGATTGATTGCAGGACAAGCTCTTGGTCAAATTCTTTATCTGCCATTGACCTACTCATGTCCCAGAGAGAAGGACAGTGGTGGCCAAGGCACTTACAGGGGTCATGCCACCCCATGAGGTCAGCACGTGTTCTTGGGGAAGGAAGCTGACCTAGATCTCACCCAGAGTGGAAGATCTTAGGGGGATCCTGGAAGGCAGTTGTCAGACCTATTGCTGATATGTGGGTCCATCCACCTCATCCTTTAATGGGTCTGAGTCATTAGAGACTTCCCTAAGTTAAGTCTCTCTTCTGTCTCTTGTAAAAAGTCTGGCTTACATTCATATTTCTGAACTGTGCTTATAGAGGTATCAGCTCAAACGTTTACTTCAATGGTTCCCACCTTTTTAAAAATATATATAGTATCTGTTAGTTGAAAGTAATTTGCATTCATGCGTGGATTTGCCAGACCAGGGTGATAACATCATGTTCCTTGGAGCTACGCAGCCCCCAGGTAGGAACCACTGGGTACCTCAATTCCTGTTGTGTAATAACTATGTGCCACCAAGAAGCAGCTGTGGCCTTCTCTCCCTAACTGTAAACTTTCTGGCACCAAAATTCCAGGGTTCCCAAGGAGAAATCATTGAATGGAAGGTGGCAATGCAGCCCGGGATGGCAAAATCAGGGGAGATTAAGAATCAAGCTGCTGCCAGAGAGGGAGGACAAAGGGTATGAGAAATGTGTTTGTGGAGGAGCAAAGAGGTGAGGATAAAAATAAATATTTTGAATGTCGGTAATGCACGGCCTCTTGCAGGAGCCCAGGTCCCTTGGCGCTGCTGCAGCCCCGGCAGGTACAGATGGCAAGACAAGCAGATGGGCAGGTTCGGGAATAGCAGGGTGAGGGGAGGGAGGGGCAGAAATATAAGAAAACCGATATAAGTGGTAGGTTTGTTAGCACATGCTTAGCGAGAGAGAGTAGACAGCCAAGCCCAGCGTAACATGACAGCCTGGCAGGATTGTTATTCCCAGAAGCTGGGACATGAAAATATTTCAGCCAGTTTTCTGCCTTAAACTCTCCAAGGGAAATACTGCTAACAAAGGCTGCTCATGTTACATGCTCAACATAATGCAGAAATTGCCATTCCTTTTTCTTTGGGCAAGGCAGGCTGTCACAACCTCTGTCGCCATGGCACCGGGGCTGTGGTCACCAGCTGGAGGCTTCTACACTTCCACTCTTATTTTCTCACTGTACACGTATGCATGTAAACACGTGACTATCCACATACATACAAACATGCACACACGAACACACACGCGTGCTCAGAGCAACAACCCAGCCATCTGGACAGCCATGCTCTCCTACAACACCTTTTTTTCTCCTCAATTCTGACAGCTTAAACCCAAGAATCATCTGCCATCGAAGATGCCTGGGATTAAAAGAGACAGAAAGAGTCTGAGCATGGGGAGGCTGAGGGATAGAAAATGAGAGAGCAGGAAAGAGGAGGTCAAGACGGAGGAGAGAGAGAGAGCAAAGAGAGGTGCTTGGCTCCTGCTTTTCCACTGACAAGCTGTCCTTTTAGAATGTGTTGATTAAAAAAAAATCTGTAATTAGGAATAAGATCATGGTCCATTGCTTAAGACCCCCACTGCCTATAGGTGTGGGGTTCATTTCTCCCTTTACACCCTGGCATGCCCTGGGGGAGAGAGTGCTCATTTCTCTAACTCCCTTTGTATTCACCACATGTACAGTATATAATGCTTAGAACACACCACCTTGTAGGTGTGTACTTTGTGTCTCTGTCTTGTAAATTCTTCTGTTAAATGAGTTTCATGAGGGAACAATGGTATCCTAGCATCACTGTATCCTTCACTGTGTCAAGTCCACAGCTTGGCACATGGTAGATGCTAAATAATTGTTTCTTAATCATGAACAAATGAATGAAAGAATTAGTGAGTGAGTGAGTGAATGTATGGACTGATTAAATGGATGTAAAAATAAATGGATTGTTGCAAGAGGTGTGAAAAGTAATAAAGGGAAAGGTCAGAAGAGTAAGAGACACAGAAGTAAAGAGGAGAGAAGAAAATGTGTTCTGAGCTGTGCATGCCACAGGGACATACTGGCTATCAGGAGTGATCTATTGCCACCTATCTGAGGTCTCTATAATAGTGTAGCATTCATTTGAGCAAGCTCTAAAGGAGAATGTATTCTTGAATTACATGAGTTTAATTGAAAAATAATATATGGAGGCAATACTGACTTTATCATAGGATTTCTGATAATTTCCTTTCATTGGATATTTCTATTAAAGCAACATTTGTGTTCTCATTTGCAAGGTCTTGCAGTGCTTTCAGCCAGCCACCCATCCATCCATCGATCCATCCATCCATCCATCCTTCCTTCCAATGGCATATGTTGAGTCCCAATTAGATGCTGAAAGGGTGTGGCTGCAGCTTTGTTACTTCACAGAGGTAGGCAAATAGCTGGCCATACAGACAGACAGAAGGGGCGCAGAAGCCTCCAGACTCACCAGCTTGGTTTGTGGTGATGTTGACGGAGACGTGCTGTGGGGGGAAGGGACTCTTGCTGGAGACTCCATTGACAGCCTGGATGTCGAAGGTGTAGGGGGTGTGGGCCCACAGGCTGCTGATGGAGACACGGCCGTCGGTCAGGCCCAGCTGCCTGGGCAAAAACTCCACGTTGTCGTCACAGCGGGAGCAGCTCCGACGGTCTGCTCGGCACTTTTTGCAGATGATGTTGTAGGTCACATCATCCCGCCCACCTGTCTCCCGTGGCGGGTGCCACTCCAGAATGATGGATGTCTCATTGACGATGGAGATGACGTTGCGTGGACCCGATGGGACGCCTGTGAGGAGACAAAGAAGGACTCGGTGAGGCTGGGCAGAAGCTCCCTTGTTCAGTATCTCTCCGTCTGCTTTTGGTGCATTCCCATTCTCATCACGGGCACTCACCCTCTCCCCTCCCTCAACACCAGATCTCTGTGTTCCATCAATTCTGAGAAAAGAAAAAAAAAAAAGGTGGACAGAGGTGGCAAGCTGTTCTAAGCTCCCCTTTCAATTGTCACCGCTGAGGCTTTCCTTCTTTCAATCGTGTGCCAAGGGCCAGAAGGGTCCAGGGACCCAGGTTCCAGTCTTGGCCTTGCAACTTCCCAGCTGTTTGGCCTAGGGCAGGTTACAGCCTAGTGTGGTGGTTAAGAGCATGAATCCTGGAGCCAGGCTGATGGACTTAAGTCTTGGCTCTCCCACTCACTAGTCATCTGACCTAGGGCAAGTTGCATAATCTCTCTGTGCCTCAGTCATTTTATCTGCAAAATAGGGGTAATATCAGTGAATATGTCATGAGGTTTTAAATAGGATTAAATACATCAATATATGTAAAGCAAACAGAACAATCTCTGGCACATAGCAAGCCCTGCATAAGCAGTTGTTAAATGAATAATAGCAAGTTTGTGCCTAAATATCTGAGACTGTCCAGGGGTGGACAGGCCATGGTGATCTCCAGGATCTCTTGCTCCTCTGTCAGTCTGAGATCTATGGTTCTGTGTTTCCAGCCAGGACAAGAACCCCTTGGGAGATGGAGTCCTGTCACCCTCAGCAGCACAGTGAGACCACGATCTTGGCTGTGCCCTGAATGCAAGGCTGGTGGACATGGAGAATCCCATCCTGTCACTCTTCCCTCACCTACTTCAGCTCTTCAACTGGGCATTTATGGCTCCTTGGAAGCAATGCTGGGTATAAAGTTATATTCTTCTTCTCGCTGTCCTCTCTCCCTCTCCCCCCCAGGAAAGGAAATGGATCTGACTGCCAAGACTGGTAAAAGGACATGAGGATGAAGTTGCCCATGGACAATGTACAACCTTCCCTCCATGCCTCACCCTGCCCTGTGTCAAACTCACCAAGCAGTTCCTGCCCTTGACTTTGGAGGCGAGCAGTTGTCCTGCTCCTCTGCCTCAGAACAAGAAGGACATTGGAGTGGGGGAGAAAATTTAGAAGACCTCTTTGCTCTCAGGACTGAGCCACATTCTCCAAACAACTTCAATAACAATAAAAATATGAGTCTTGGACCCTTATAGAGTCCTCATGTCTTTTCTCAGTTGGTATAGAACTCAGGGGATGGGCATATGATTGGACTCTCAAAAGGTCCAACAGTTGAGATGGCATATCCTAGCATTCTGTAGAAAATCTCTCATTTTGGGATCTATGTGGTATGTGCATAGTGGCAGGGGTGTCTCTCTGCAGGACAGGCTGTCAACGCACAAGGACAGATGAAAATCCACATTGCACAAGATTTGGTGCATGAAAGCAAGAAGCAGGGTTGGGTATGAGAGGTTCAGATATCCACCATTGTTGACCCCCATGACATGAGAAAGGCATCAGAGTGTGTTCCAGGCACTGTTGGCAGCTTTACATGCACTGCCTCATTTAATCACCCCAAGAACCCTATCAGGAAGACACAATTATTCACTCAATTTTACAGAAAAGGAAACTGAAACAGGACTGGCTCTAGATCATGCAGTCAATAAGAACTGAAGCCAAAATGGAAAGCCACACCTGCCTGATTCCAAAGCCCATGTTCTTAGCTATAGCCCCATGCTTCCTGCTAGTGAAATAGGATGTCTTTAATGGATCTTATTAGGAGAAAAGCTGTTTCCAAGCTCACATACAATGCTATTTTACTTCAAATATTGGTGGTCAGATTCATGGACATTAAATGCCTCCAGGATAACAGGGTACAGGAACAGACTGAGTGCTCTGAATAGACTCTCTCTTCTACAAACCAGCCAGGCCCACAGGGATTCAATGGAGGTGGCCTCTTCCCCCTAGACAGCAGTCTATGGCTGCTGCTTCCAATCTGTCAAAGGTTGAAATGCCATTTTGAAAAACTCTAGAAAGCCTGGTACTTCTTAGGAGGTTGGTGGGAACTTTGAAATTAAGATGGAGACCCTCTTACTCAAGGCCAGACAGATCACAGCCTCTAGATCCCAAGACTGAGCCTTGTATATCTTCAATGTTTAACTGATGGAACTGTATCCTTTCCAGAAGTCCTCCCCACCCCTTCTGAATGGGTAGGTTTGCTGGAGCAGCCGCTCTGGATAGTAACGCATTCAGAATTCATGCACGGGACCATCACCAGCCGAAGGAGGACATATGTAAAGTGGTTCATGCTGGAGACAGGAATCAAATGCCAACACAAAATGAGGGAATAACAACAAGGTCGGGGGGCACTAGGGAAGGATTGTGTGATGAATCCTTCAATAGCAAGCAGCTAGAGCAGAAAGCAAATATTAAATTGGATTCTATTAAAGCATGAAAGAAAATCAGTACTGCACTATCTAAAGCCCATTAGGCTTGGGCTAAAGCAGAACTTTCATGCACACTAGTGACAGGGCAGAATTCACGAAATATTTTTACTGAAGTCTTGCAAACAGCATTCAAGAATTCCCCACCCACCAGCCCAGAGATAAACATCAATCTCTCTTTGAATCAACACAGAGCTGGTACTGGGAGGGCTGGCAGAACTGTCTCACGTGGGCTCCCACTGGCCCGGGCCAGACTTGCCTCACACTACACAATTCATTAACATCCATATTGCTCAATGCTTGTCTTGCACATGTCTGTTTGCTTCAGAATGATGAGACTCAGACCACAAGCTCCCAGAAGTCAACACCACTGCTGCCTGTCTCACTTTTACAGGAGCCAGCCTAGCATCACCCACAGGCCACTGTTTTTCATACTCATGATAAATACATGCATTGAGTGCATGCTGTATGCTAAGCATGAGGTCAATCTTCTGAAATCTTTGTCTTATTGCATCCTCAGGACATCCTGAGTCTACCACTCAGGAAGCAGCCTTGGATGGAGGGTCAGAGATAAGTTCTGGCTGGGAGAGGGACTTTCCATCCCTCCCACCCTTTGGAGACACCCCTCCTTCAATGATCTCTTGTCTCCTGACTCCAGCTTCTCAGCTTAGCCATGTATTCTAGTTTGCTAATGCTGCCAGAATGCAAAACACCAGAGATGGATTGGCTTTTATAAAAGGGGGTTTATTTGGTTACACAGTTACCGTCTTAAGACCATAAAGTGTCCAAGGTAACACATCAGTAATCGGGTACCTTCACTGGAGGATGGCCAATGGTGTCCGGAAAACCTCTGTTAGCTGGGAAGGCAGGTGGCTGGCATCTGCTCCAGAGTTGTGGTTTCAAAATGGCTTTCTCCCAGGATGTTCCTCTCTATGCAGCAGTTCCTCAAAAATGTCACTCTTAGTTGCACTTGGGATATCTGCCCTCTCTCAGCTTCTCCAGAGCACGAGTCTGCTTTCAATGGCCGTCTTCAAACTGTCTCTCATCTGCAGCTCCTGTGCTTTCTTCAAAGTGTCCCTCTTGGCTGCTGCTCCTCTTCAAAACATCACTCACAGCTGCACTGAGTTCCCTCTCCCTGTCAGCTCATTTACATAGCTCCACTGATCAAGGCCCACCCTGAATGGGTGGGGCCATGCCTACATGGAAATATCTAATCAGGGTTATCACCTACAGTTGGGTGGGGTACATCTCCATAGAAACACTCAAAGAATTCCAACCTAATCAGCACTAAAATGTCTGCCCCACAAGATTGCATCAAAGATAATGGCATTTGGGGGACATAATACATTCAAACTGGCACACCATGTGTAAGTGTTTGTCATTTGAAAACCAAACCACCTTCACCTGGCATCTTTCCACATTGCACACCTTCTCAGCTTTACTATCCAGCTAAGCTTTTCCAAAGAGGGGGCTACACTTGCTGCCTTTACTCTCTCCTTGCTCAGCTAACTGCGGCCCGATCACTTCCCCACTGCTCCACCAAGATTCTTTCCCTTTGGCCTTCTCCTTGGCAAAACCACGGAAGGCAATTTCAGTCCCTGTCTTCCTTGACACCATGTGCAGTTACCAGCCAGTCCCTAGGAGTCATAACTCTGTATCCCCCAATACATGGTCTATCATCACAGTCCATGAATTTTATCTCCTTTCCCTCAGATTGCTGCCTTCCTCTTTATCCCCATTGCCACTGCTTCAGAACTCTGGACTTGCTCCCTTGCAAAAGCCTCCTAATTAATTCACCAACATCACTTTTGCCTCTGTCCAAACTGTTCTCGTCTGCCAGAGTGAGTTCTAAAATACACATGGGATCATAGTGTCCCTCTGCTCAAACATCTCTGACTTCCAGTTTCCCAACATATTTACCCTCCTATCCATGTCCTTCAAGTCCTCCATGGTCTTACTGCTCTTGATCCTACCTCTGGCCACTTGGCCATGTCCCCTCACATTGTGGTCACTTAAGAACATTCCTGCAGTTCTCTCTGCACACTAACCTCTCTTCATGCCCCTGAACCTCTGCACCAGGCTCTTTCCTCTGTCTGGAATTCCTTTCCCTCCTTATCTCCTTGAAAAACTCCTGCTCACCCTTCAAGACCCAGCAACCTGCTCACTTCCACTAGCAGCCTTCCCTGATGTCCTGTCAGAGTCATGTTCTCCTCCCTCTGGACTTCTGTAAGCCCATTTCTATATACCGTCATGGTATGGTGCTGGTCTCTTCCTTAGCATCATCCTCACCACACTCTGTGACCTCTTGGGGAACAGGGCCTTGTTTCTGGTTGGTCTCCAGGACTTCTATGCCCAGCAGTGTTCTGCAAAGCCCTTTTCACTGGGTTTTTAGCCTTCCCTCCCTGTGGATGGCTGAAGGTCACAAGTGTGCACTCCTCTCCAGTGTGAGACACAATGCCCCTCTGTTGGGCCAATGGAGGGGACTTGCAGCAGCAGTTGCAGCAGTGAGGGCCCATGGCTCAGGACCCAGAGGGCTAAGAGGCTTTGGTGAGATGAAGGGAGTGAGTGAGGAATGGGTTTGGAGAGCCCTGCCCCATTGCTGATCCAGTGCGTCCACGGCAGCTGGGGAAACCCAACCTGGTAGATGCTGTGCCGTGTCTGTTCATTTGTTCTGCGGGCTGTGAGTTTCTAGGAAGGGTCTTTTTAAAATGTTTATTTAAAAAGAGTCTCATAGAAAGCTACCACCTGCCCCTTCTCATCCACAGGAACATTTCAGAGCAAATGCCCTGGCAGGGCATGGAGGCAGGCCTAGTGCCCATGGTAGTTGAACCAGGAGTGAGTAAAGCCAAATCCCTTCCTTCCAAGGAGCAGAAACCAATGTTAAGGACTTTTCCCTGGATGGTGACCCTGTTGTGTGTCCTTCCCCACTGGCCTCCTCAAGAGCAAGGCCGGGTCTCCATTTCAGAGCTCAACATAGAGATTGGGCACACTGGCGCGGAGCGGGTGCCAGGGCACATGTATGAAGGTGACCTGAGTCTGGGCCACAAGCAATGCTGGGACCCCACTCACTATCCATTCATTCACTCACTTATTCATTCCTTTGACAAATACTCAGGATTATTGTAGGTACTAGGGAGAAACAAAAACGACAGGCAAGTTTCTGCTCTCATGGAGCTTTCATTCAGGAGAGAGACAACTGACAAGAAAGATGCAAGCACAGATTAAATGAGATGATTTCAGAGAAGAAGTGCTATGAAATAAAACAGCCCTGAGGATCAGTCCACTTCCTAACAAGGCTGACCTCCGGTCTCTTTTCCCAGGGCCCAGTGTCTGGCCGGCTGAATTGAGGATGATCTCAGGTGTCTGTGCTCCATCAGCCTGATAAAGTCACATTCCTGCAGGCAGGAAGCTCGGCCCCTCTTGGTCTGAATGAAGAGCCCGACCAGTAGGTTTGGGCTCAGAATAAATCTCCCTAGTGGGAGGTGCCGGGGCCACTTCCCTCCTCTCCAGGCCATGCTCACTGCACTGGGGCCCTGCCCCCGAGGGAGGACTTGCCCAGACTCAGCAGCCCCAGCAACATCCCCGGGAAGGACACCAATGGAGGCAACAAAACAAAAACGTTAAAAGGAGGAGCAGGAGAGAGGCCAGAAGGGAGAGAGGAAGAAAATCTGCTGCCTCCATCGGCAAAAGCCCCCAGTAAGTGCCGCAGCAGGGCTTAGCCGGTGTGTTCCCTGTCTGAGCACCCTGCTCTCGTGTCTGCTTCCTCATTTTTCTTAATTACACAGACAGGCTTTTTGAAGCCTCTCTGATCTGTTGCCACGGTTACTACTGACGAATGCATTCTGTTAAAAGGGCTAAGGACAGGAAATGTGTTGCGTTGTGGTTTTCTGTTGGGGTGGGGGAGGGGCATGGAGGGTCCTGGGTTCTGGGAATGGGTCTCCAGTGTCTTCCCGGATGTTCTTGAGGTGTCAGCTCAGCCTGCCTGGAGCACGGTGGGCACTGGGGCCTTGAGCGGTTAAACAAAAAGGCTCCTTCAAGTGCCACAGGGCCAGCCCAGGTGTTGCCGTACTGAGATAGAATCTCCCACTTCTTAATGTGATTTGGGCCAGAAGATTTTTTTAAAGAATGGAGAGACAGGTTGGGTGGGAGAGATCGGGTGAATTTATTTGTAGGCATTAAGCTGGAAATAGGGGCACTCCTGAGTAATCAGAGGGAAAATCTACTGAAGACAGGTAAGCCCATAAAGCAATTCCTTTATCAGGAATCTTAATAAGGCCAGCCTCCTGGTCTAAGAATTTAGAAGTGAATATCAGGCTGGCACGAGGTGTCTAACAGGCAGAGCTAGTCCAGCTAGCTCTGCTTTACTGCGGCCGGGGTCTGCACCCTTGGACCCCTTCCTGTGATAGCTGGTGAGGGCAAGAACCGCGGGGAGGTGACACGCTCCCAGGAGACTCCAGGTGCAGGCTGAGACTGTGCTCCTATGCATCAGACCAGAGATGGGGTTCTCCCCATTGGGTGTATGACATCTTGGCGAATATTATGAAAGCAACAAATTTCCCCCAGAAAAATGAATATGTGTATGAACAAACACAATTTTGCAGAGATTCTGAGGGGTTCCACAGTTCCCTGAAGCCAACTAATGGACTCCCTAAATATCAGTAGCAACCAAGTTAAAAACTAATGTCTAGTTGGTGGACCTTGAGAAAGTGGACTTCTAAGCCTCAGTTTCCTCATCCAAAAAATGGTCAGTCTGAGGATTTAATGAGATAATATGCCCAAGGAGTTTACCTGCATGGCCAGTACACAGAGGAACCAAGGAAACATCAGCTTCTATTAGTAGTAGTCGTGTTGTTACTGTTGGATCATCTGGGACCCTGTCCTGCTCATCTATCTAAGATGGATCTAATTCAGTCACTCTTTCCTTGAGAAGAGACCCCGTACCCAGAACTGTGCTTTGCACTAGGAAAGCCATGAAGATATGGAAATTATGGTCCTTGATGTTTAAAGATCTAGGTGATTAATAGTGAGATAAAACTCCCATATCAATGGAGTACTGGGAATTATGAACACATATAATTAAGGATCAAAGTGAGCAATACAGACACAAAGAGTAACAGATGTTTGGCAGAAGGTAGATTAAGTGTAGACCAATACTTTCAGAGATGATGTCTAGGGGCCCTGCCCACAACATAGGAGATACACTTGGGAGAAGCACCTTGGAGGCTGTCTGTCCCAATCTGTACCCTCCAGGCAAGTTATTAGGAATAGCCTTGGGCATGGGCCTATGTATTCAGAATGGGTCTAGCTCTGTGAAGTCCCATCCACATCCCTCTTATTATCTCCTGGGCTTGTGACCTCTGTGTGAACCTATACCTCTTCTTCCAGAGAGATGGTCTGACTTTGATTTGGCACCTGATTTTCTCATCCTACCCTCCACTGACATGACCCTGATGGTCACCTTGTGGCACCATGTTCTGCATCTGCAGGCAAAGAAACCTCTCCTTTACTCCTACAGCAAACTATGTTCTCTACTCAGCCTCCCTTTAGGAAAAATGGGTGAGATACGGTCTGGGAAATACCCAGGAAGGACACTGATACTCAAGATTCCTGAGTATTATGAGTAAAGACATTGCAGAGATATAATTTTCTGTGGCTGATTAAAGTCAAGATCATAGTTTGGAAAAATGACCACATGCTTTAGAATGGACTGCGGGTTAAGAGATGATAGAGAGGGAGACCAGAAAATGACATCTGGGGTAAAGATGGTGGGGGAAAGGATGGAGTGAAGGACTCAGAAATCATGGGTGGGGTGGTCCAGGATTGGTTCTCTAAAATAAAGATTTTCCTAGGGCATCTCTTATCCATTGCTCACTTAAATAGTGATGTAGTTACTTAAAAGAAACCATGTTAGAGGGATCAGAAGGTTTCTTGGAAAAGGTGGAAAGGGAATTGAGATTAATGGAGGAATAGGCAGGAATCAAGAAGCAGAGGCAGACATGGAAATGGGCTGTGGGGGTCTGAAGAGTTCTTCTATGGGTTAAAAATATGCAGTAAATCAAATCAGGCTGGTTGTTAATGCTTTGTCTTAAATATACCACACAGGGCTGGAAAGCAGGATGGGTTGGAGGACATCATAAGTCAAAAGAGAGAAAGTTTGTAACTGTCAGAAATGTAGTAGAGTAGTTGAGGTTTCTTCATTGGTTATTGGTTATTTGAAAACAATGTCAAACCAAACCACTCTTCATTCTTTCTAGAAGTCATTATAGCCATGATACTGTTGGGCCCAAGTTCAAATATCTTCCTCTCCCTCCCTCTCTCCCTCCCTCCCTCCCTCCCAAGAATTATACAAATTCTTTTCCTATCATTCCCTCACTAAGTGCAGAATTCCTGGGATCAGTTGGACAAGATTGGACCAGTGTCCTAGAGGAAAGGGCTGTGATGTGTGCACCACATTGGTTCAGGACCTTGGAGAGGGGCATAAGCCCCCTACTCCCTTCTCTGTTTCCCTCACTGGCAGTCAGGGAGATCCTAAAAGATTCTACATTGGGCAAAATAACACTGTAATAACAGGGGACAGTGGGAGTAGTGATTGTGAGGTCTTATCATGGTGAAGAGGGGATAGTGTGGGCTGTTCGACGCCACATCAAGAAAGTAGGAATAAGTTATTGGGGTACCTGGTGGAAAGCGGTGGCATCAAAATGAACAGACAGGTGAGGCATCTTCCTCTCAATAGTGGAATCCTGAAGGGCTTGGTTCTTTGAAGAAAACAGACCCAGGACTGTTTACAATTTGTGAGTGATGAGCACCAGATATTTGGAACATTGTTTTGTTCAATATGAAGGTGGTGGTATCTGAAGTTCTGAGATATTCCTTTCAAATACAGAGACATGCTGGGGCCTGAGGCAGCAGGGGCTGGAAGGACAATTGATGTCTGCCCCATTACAAGCTAAGGCATCCCGATTCCTCTCCTCAGAATGTAGGATGCCTCAGAACCAGGTTACCCCTGGGGCAAGGAGGAGAGGGTGTTGAAAGCTGGGGAAACCATGTTGCTTCACTTTTTCTAGTAGCCATGTGAACATAACCTTCCCAGGGACAATTTTATGCCACCTTTAGAATCAGTTTAAAATGAAATCCAGGGATAGCTCACTAGGAATCAGAGGTCTCAGATGTTCAGATTCAGTCTGAGATGAGTTCAATACTAGATCTTTGGCATAACCTCTCTAAGCCTTAGTTCACTTATTGGTAAAATTGGGATAATTGCAACCCACTGGAGTTTTGTAAAGGAAAACCAACTGAACAATGTAAGTAAAGGGGTAGAACAGTGCTTGGCATTCCAATAGCAGTTATGTATTTAAATTCATTACTGTATTACAGTAATTCAAATGAAACAAGACAGGAAAACCTCCTGCCCTCATGGAGCTTATATTCTAGTGGAGGAGCAAGACAATACTTCAATAAATAAATAGGCAGTAGTAAGTTTCTGATAATAAACAGAGCAAGACAAGAGGAGAGAGAGTGATGGGGTGGCAAAGGGAGCTCTCTTGGAGCAAGGGGCCATTCGGACCGAGAACTGAATAGGACAAGGAATAATGCAGGTATGTAGGGGAGTGTTCTCCAGGCCAAGGGACCAGCAAGTGCAAATGCCTTGAAGTAGGAATGTATTTGGCTTGTTTGAGGAAAATCGAGGAGGCAGAAGGGCTTCAGAGCAATTGCCAAGGGGGTAGTAATAGAGACTGGAAAGATAGTGTAGGTCCTGGCCGCAGCCTGCCAGGAATTGTACTCTAAGTGAGATGGGAGCCACTGGAGCGCTCTGAGCAGAGGAATGACAATGCTCAGGCTTCTTATAGTATCACTCTAGCTGCCTGCGGAGTATAATCTGCAAGGGGATAAGAGTGGGAGCTGGAGGACCAATTAGAAGGCCACAGCAGTCCTCCTGGTGAGAGACCGTGGTAGCTTGGACCAGGGTGGCAACAGTGGAAAGGGTGAGACGCGGTCAGATTCTGAATAGTTTTTGAACATCTCTGATGAGACAGTCTTTTTTCAGACTCGCACATCTCAGAGACATTATTATTCCCATTTTAATGATGGAAAAACTGAGGACTGAGGAGGCAAAATGGTTTATCTGTGGTCAAAGAGTTATTAGCCACACAGGTGTGTACACTCAGCAGAGTGCCCTGACATCTGGGGTTGGCTGAAGCCTGCTGGGTGGCAGGAAGAACTCAGACCAGTGGGGAGTCTGGGCCCCGGCTTCCTGAAGAACAGACAGTGCACGGCAGAGAGGAGGCCAGGGCTCCCACTTGGTGGAACTCATTCAAGCCACTGTGTGCATGTCAAACATCAGGTCTTTTCCTGGAAGTAGATTTCTACAGGGAGCATCTGAAAGAGCAGAGGTGTCTTTGATTTCCATTTCCATGGAGTTCTGTATGGAAGTTTGAATTTTGTTTTAATAATAAACCCTATAGGCAAAGTCCTATCTTAGATATTTCTGTGCATTATTTAATGACATCTCATCTTCCCAAAACCCTGTGAGGAAGGAACTACTATCGTCATTTTACATATGAGGAAACTACAGCTCAGAGATATTAACTTGCTGGAGTCATGTAGCTGGCTAGAAGTGGAACCAAGATTTGAGTGTGGATCTGGCCAGTTCCAAAGCTCACCCTTAACAACTCTTCACCCAGAGGGAAGGTGCCTCAAGGCATAAGGCGTAGGTGGGATACAAATGCAGCAGGATGGTAGGGGTAAGGAAGGGAGTTAGAGCTCTCTTGGAGGCAAGAAGCTCTTATTCCTGAACTGTCTCAGAAACTTCCCGGTAGAAACAGAAAGACTGGTTTCAGGCCTGTGCTGAGCAAGTCTGCACGTGTTGCTCATTAGGGTCTTGGCAACACTGGGCCTATACTCAGGCAATTCTTCTAATCATAACAGTTGGTAATAAGAAGAAATGATTAGTCAAAACAAGGGAGGGACCCTGCTGAGAAGGATTTCGGGAGCATCAAAGAACCTGGTGTTACACATTTCACTAAACACTAATGTTTGTAGGAAGTCCTTTTTGTTTCTCCTGCTTCAGTGAAGCTAATTGTCTGGGGAGGGAGGGAGTGGATTCCACTTTCTAGAAAAAGAGACAGCCCTTCTCCCTGGACTGAGCTGGAGCCTAAGCATCTGGCTTTCCTTGGGGCTGAAGAGGCCTTTGGAGACGGCCGAGACCCCTGCATCCCAGGGGAGGCAGCATTTCTCAGGAGGAACGTGCTTTCAGCCACCCTCTGGATTGATTGCCTGCCTGGAGGATGGACAGAAGGTTGAATCTTCTATGTGTGGCCCAAGGTGGGGCCAAATAGAGGGAATCTTGGACATCACCCCCTGGAAATCCCCTGGGGACATTCGAAGTCAAGGAGGGCTGTAGGTCATATCATCATAAAGTCTTGGCCTTTAAGACCCTTTTCCTATTCCAGAAACGAGGCCTCAATGGCCTTCTGAGGTGTTGAAAGATGCTGTGGACTTGCAGATGGAACATGGAGGCTGAGTCCCAGCTTTGCCACAGTTCAAGTAGGTCACTTATACTCTCTGTGCATAACTGCTCATTGATTCTTGACTGTGATCACTCCATTGTGTTTACTGAGAACGTGCTATGTGCCATAGCCTGTGTGTGAGGTTATGGAAGGATGCTCATGTCTACCTTGAGGAGCTCAAAGTCTGCAGGGGAGGGATGCATCTGCACAGAAGCCACCCAAGCCATGAGTTACAAGGTTGGCAGAGTTGAATCCCCCTGGGCCTGGAGAGGACAGACTGTGCTACAGGGGCTTGGAGGGAACCCTGCCCTCATCACAGTCATGGGAGATTCAAAGGGCAGAATACATTGATGCATTCAGCATACCTTAGTGTGATCTACATGCATGAGGGACTGCCTGGTATAATTACACAGAAATCCTTGACCATCTCTTTACCTTCTAGAAGGGAAACAGGGATCAGGTGCACACCATACAATGAATTAAAAACACATTGTTCGGAACATTTGACCTGAAGGACCTCTCAGTCAGGAGAGGTACCTTCTTGCCTAAGGCTACCTGAGGCCCCCGACAGACCTCCTCTAAAGGATCTCCCAGGCCTGTATGAAGGGTTCCCACCCAAGACTGGGACAGGCTGCACATTCCAAGCCCCTTCTCTGGGCATCTCTGGCCCAGACAGGATCCTCACAGCTATTCCTGCTGAAAGATCTATACCCTAGGCCACTCTCTGCCAGGGTAGAGACTCTAAGGTGTTGCGGTCACTACAGGCAACATTTCAAGGCAGTCAGAGTCTTCTTGAAGTCAAAGAACTTTGGGGCACTCTTCAGTCTTTGAAAACAGAGGGAAAGGCTCTATTTGGGCAGGGCCACCCATAGGGCTACTTCTTCTGGAGTAATATTTCTAATTGATATAAACATGGACCCTGAACTACCCCTAAACCATCCATTTAATTTAGCATGTCCTGATGCAGCTCAGAACTCAGTAATTCCTTCTATGCAGGTGCAACTGTGGAGACTGAGAACTGAACAGGAATCCAGAGGATGCTGTGCATCTTGAGATCTGACTGGCAGCCACTGGGCTAAGGCCCATCAGGGACACATGTCCCAAAGAAGATGGGAGCCTTGCAGGTGAGAGCATCTCTGTGCCTCAGAGCCACTCTTAGGTGTGAGAACTCCAGTGGTCTCACCGGGCATCCAGCCTACTGTGAACCCTTAGACACTAGGCACTGATGAAAGCAGGGTACTGGCCTTGCTAGGTGTCTTCTAAAAGAAGACAAGCATCTTGACCAGATTGGACAAGCACCTGCACATGCAAGGAGTGGGGTTAGTGGCAGCTGGGATGAGGCCTTAAGGCTGAGGCTGGCTCAGCAGTCAATCCACCCACCACCCCTGAGAGAGGGTGCTACCCACTGCAGGTCCCGCATCTCCACAGTTCTTCAGGAATGCCTGAGAGTCCCCTCCCACACGACTGAATTTTTCTAGCTGTCTTAATTATCCATTATTTTAGAGGCTATAAATCAGAACAGTGTCAAGAAAACAGTTGGGGGAAGATTATGGGTTAAACATTCGTGGATTATTCACTCAATTTTCCTTGGGGATACACGGAAGTATCTTTCAGGCACATGCTGTGTACTGTCTCTCTCAAGGTTCACAGGAAGGGCCCAGGTTCCAAAGACAACTCAAGGTAAATGGAATAAAGAGAGACTTGAAAAAAAGGCAAATGTGCTTCCCAGGGAATTACAGCTCATCTATGATCAGCCGTGAATCTGCTTCAAAAACACACTAATTCTTGGAATGGGAAGAACCTTGGAGGTCTTGATGTGCCCTGGTGGGAAATGCCCCCCACTGTTCCACTATGTGGGTAGCCAGACTCTGCTTGAACCCTCCAGTGATGTGGAGCTCACTACTCCCACCTTTGGAGAGTCTTCTGTTTGCAATAACTACAGCTGTTTGAAAATATAATGAAAAGAAAGAACCTATTCATAATATCCACAAACCCCATTAAATACCTGGGATTAATCTCACAAGGTTTGTGTAATACCTGTAGGAAGCCAACTATAACGTTGCTGAGGGGCACAAAAGACATGAATACCCTGCTTCCAGATGGAAAGTCTCGATATTGTAAAGATGACAGTCCTCCCCAAAGTAATACACGATTTCAATGTTACCCCAATCCCAATCTAATATGATTGTTTAATGAAATGTTCCAGGCCAATCCAAATTTCATCTTGAAAAATGTTTAAGAATAGGCAAGACATTTTTGAAAATGAATAAGATGTAGAGATTTGGTTTGCCTGTCATTGAAACATACTCTAACGCTACTATCTTTAGAGCAGTTTAGTACTGGTGCCAGAAGAGATAAATCAATCAATAGGAAAGAATGAAGAAAAGGATGCACAGGAATTTAGTATATAATAAGAGCCATTTCACTGAAAAGTGGACAATTCAGGTAGAGCCTATGGGACATTACTTTTAATAAAATAAATAAGAATACCTTTGTTGCATCCTATACAAAAATCAATTCCACTTGGAGTAAAGAGAGAAACATAAAACACTATAGAAATAATTAAAATAAAATATTTTATTTATTTAATGTATAATTAGAGTAGGAAGAACATTCATAAAACCCAGACAAAAAGTCAAGACACAAATCCTCAAAAGTGGAGAGAAGAAGATAGATCTGAGTTCTCAAAATTAAATACCTGTATATGACAAAAAAATTTACCCATGAACAGAATTAAAAATAAGTGGAGGACTCGGAGCATCATATCTAGAATCAATTTTTAAAATACAAAAAGGGCAAAGCTTATGAACAAACCATTCCCATATGATACAATAAATTGGTCAATAGACATATGAAACATATACATTCACTTATAATCAGAAAAATACTAATCTAAATGACTAGGAGGTGAGTCAAATTGGCAAAAATAAAAAATCTTAACATCCAGTTGGGTTAGTGAATGGGGAAGCAAGCATGCTTATATGCACCTGGTAGGCTTGTCAATTGGTCAAGTCCTTGGGGAAAGCACTTTGGTGGTATCAGTTGGCTTTCTGCATGTATGCACCCAGTAACCCAGCAATTCTGTTTCTAAGTGGATTTCCTCCTAGAAAACACGTGTCCCAGGGTATGTCTAAGCACGTTCATGGCAGTGTTGTTTAGAAGGTGAAACACGAGTCAGCCCGAAGGCCCAACCATGGAGGACTGCATACCTCAGTGGGAATGGCTGGGGCCCACCCCATCCAATTCTCCTCTCTTTTCCAGTCTCACAGAAGACACATTTACCTTCCATTTTGCGTAGAGAGCATGTGATGAGTTCGAGCCAATGGAATGCAAACCTTCACCATCTCACATGGGGCACCTCCACTAGTTTGGTGCCAGGCGACTTTGGAGGCAACTGTCCTTTCTGAGTCCAGTCAGGACTGGGTGGAAATCTGGGCTCTGACACTCACTAATGTGTGAACTTGGGCAAGTCACTTAGCCTTCCCTCATCTATAAGATAGTAGTACCTATCTTATATTCTATGAGACTAATTGAGAAAATCCATCTCAGGGACTCAGCACAATACCTAATGCATAGTCAGACCTTAATAAATGTTAGTTCTTATTGTTATGAGTGTCAGCCTGTGTTTCCGATCCAGTCATTTGCTTCAGGTATGATGGAGCATTATGGCACACAGGATGGTGATGGTAAACTCAGCAGAGGCCCTCTTCTTCCCTGAGGACTCGGTGGTTCATGGCCTGCCTGGTGCAGAGGGGCATGGGTATGAGCATGGAGAACCTCACCAGAACTGCATGACAGGCCCTTTCACAGGATGTGGGCACAAACCTACCCTTACTCACAGGGAGAGTGAATCTCACTATGTGCACCATTTCCCTTTACTGGCTGACAGACAGCATCCTCTTTGTGGGGACCGAGTGGTTCTCTATCTCTACTCACTGAGCACTGGCTGAGTTTGGTGGTGACCATGGCTTCCCACTGATGGACCCCCACAGCCATCCACCTTCTACACATGTCCAGCCCAGCAGAGCCAAACTGCAGCAAGCTTCATTTCACTACACAGCTGCCATCCAGGTCTCACTCCAGATTACTCCATGGAGCATCCTTTAATGCCATCTCCAAGGTAAGCAGAGCTCAGAGGTGTCCCAGAGGAGCTGCTCAAAAAGCCAGTGTGGGCATCTCCTGCAATTCTAAGCCCAAGGTCATGAAGGAGTCAGCACACCATTGCTACCATTGCCCCAAACTTGTACTCTACATCGTGGTGGGGGGTGGGGGGAGGACAGAAGTGGCCCCTTCATGTTCAATTGACCTCTGACTCTCCACCCTTCAGCCCCTGTGAGACAAACCATCCTTCTTGAGGTGGCTTCCAAGGCAGAGTACTTGTGACTGTTGGAGGTGGCTGGGCTCTGGCACAGGCTGGACTGAATCCTGCCCCTTCTGCAGGTGCACTTCAGGTGCAGCCTGCTCTTTCTTTTCAACATCATCCATGATCATTTATACATTGGGAAATCCAGCCTTTAAATTCACAGCCAACCCCATATTGTAACAGTTCTCAGGTGTCTGGCTCAGATTTGGCACTTTCCAGCCAGTTGTGTATAAAGCTTCTCAGAAGACCAGACACAGAGTTGCAAAATAAATCACTACAAAATGCTGGCTTCCTGGCCCACATAATTTAGAGAGTGCAAACTGACCATGAGACCCATTTCTGTCCACTTCATCCTACTTCCCACACAATTCAGAAACCTTCTTGACAGGCATCACTGGTACCTCTTTGTATACTGTTAGCTCTGGGGAAATCACTGTTTGCTCATGTAGCCTCTGCTCTCTTTGGATGGCATTCAGAGTCCACCTGTATACTAAATTGAATGTGGCTTCCCTCTAAATCTCTAAGGAGAGTCAAAGATACCTGGGATCTCTGGTCCTTATCACACCCAAGTAAAGCCACAGTGATATTTGTGGGTCTTGGTACTGGCTTTAGTACAGCATTTGCATGTTTCACCAAGCCAAGGAATTTGGAAGATCCCATTCTTGGTTTGGGAAAATGTTGGCTGATACCAGGTTTGCAATATGGCAGCTGGAGCATCAAACATAGGAAATGAAAGAAGGTGTACAGCCCTCTAAGGAAAGGCAGGAAGTAGTCTTGGTCCTGGGAAATGATCAAAACTGCAAGCTCAGATATGGGGGCAGACTTTGAGAAGAATATTTATGAAAGGTGGTATGTCACCAGGGGTCCCACCCAGTGGAATGGGGTTCAGGGAAGATTCTGAACTAGTTTCTGGACAGGGCCAAAGGTGAGTAATCAGTGTAGGATGCAGTTGGTAGATATGGGTTCCAGGTCTGATTGACAGTGGTGACCTTGAGAAGAGGCCACTAAGAGGACACTGGCTAGAGGTCTAGGAGTAAGCTACATCCCAGACCCCAATACAAGACCTGGGCTTGATCTCTGGCTATTAGAATTGGATCAAGATCTGGTACAAACTAATCATGGATGGGAAAGGGAAGAGTAGAGGAATTAGGAGGGCATCTGGGAACCACCTGTGAGGACTCACAGATTATACATAGATTTGAAATCACATTGTGGTGGAGTGGAGACAGGTAAGTGATGACATCAGAATGTAGCCAACCTAGGATGGCTCTCCAGGAGCATCGAAAAATGCCCCATTTTCCCTCTACGTTTGTTGTTTTCTTATTTTGGATTGTACAATTTATCTATGACTCAAGACTAACCTCTTAAATCCTAGTCATAACAACCAAAACGAAGGTAACATTTTATTGAACACTTACTATATGCCTGACACTGAATTAGATATTTTACATACATCATTACAACCAGAATATAATAAACAATATCCTCATTTTATAGAAAAGATATCAAGGTTCAGAGAGGTTAGGTAACCTACACATGGCCACACTGAGAGGGAGGGTGGAGCTGTGTCAACCCTAGTCTGCCCAATTCCAAAGGCAGGGCTCTTTACACTTGACTGTGTTGGACACCTACTGTGTAAGGTCACAGAAGGGGTAAAGAAAAAATCAGATTGGAATGTCAAAGAGCTTCCAGTTTAGTGGACAGGAGAGAGAGCTGTTCTTAATCAGCTCTAATCAGAGCAGAATATTCACAGGATGCAAAACATCCTCCTTCCTGGGGAGGGGATGAGATGCTGGCAGATGGTACAGAGCCACTTCTTCCCCATTGTGTCTTCTCCTTTGAGGAGGAGGGTTCGAGCAGGGGCAGACTGAAGAGGCCTGAGCTACAGTTGCCGTCAAGTTCCAGCACCTCTGCCAGACCAGTCAGCACCGTCTGGGATGAGAGCCTGCAAATTTGACACCAGAGCCATTGCCTCAGACAGCAATTCATGACAAGACAGGGTCTCAAATTCATACACTGGGCACCTTTGTTCTGATTTTCCAAATAGGGAGGAGTATATTAAATTAATAAGGTTTACCTCATCCCCTCCTAATTCTGGAATTTCAAAATTAAATCAGTGCTTTGTGGACCTTAAGGAAAGAGTGACAAGAACCAGCATGCATTCTCTAAGTGCAGTCAGGCCAACTGACATTGTTCCTTCTCCTAAAGGTTTATTAACCTGCAGGGAAAAAGACTGATGTCAGGAGAGCATACCTGGATTTCAACAAGGGCAACTGAAAAAGTCTCCCTTGAAATACTGTGTACAAAAGGAAGAAATGTTTTCTAAATGACAACATTTTGGATAGGCAACTCTGATAATAGTAATAAAATGAAATAGCTTATTTTCATTCAATGCTTCCTGTGTACCAGACACTGTTCTAAATAGTTTTATTTCATTTAATACCCATGACAACGCAGTGAGACAGACACCAGTATCAGCCCCATTTTATGGATGAGGAGATGACACAGAGAAGCTATGTCTTTTGCCCATGTCACACAGCGTGCAAGTGGCAGAGCGGGACTTGAACCCAGGCACACAGACTCCAGAGCCTACACTCCTAACTATGCTAATTCTGCTTCTTTGAAAAACAGACAAAATCAGGATTTAAAATGATTTATACACAGAAGAGCACTGTGCCTAAATCTGCAAGGCAAAATCTCTGAATTCACATTTACAAACACAGATTGGGGGCCCCCAGAATGGGCATTTTTCCCGAAGGGACAAACAAAACCACTGAATGTTTAGTAGCCAACAAGTCTGGTAGGCGCCCACAGAGGTAAGGTCTACAACCAAAGGGAACAAGCAGCAGTCTCCCAAATCACAGGAGAACATCCATTGCTTTTTCACTGAACCCTGCTAAGGGCTGAGGGCCACGTGTTTCAACTTGGTCATTGTATTTTGAGAGTTTCATTGACAAATGTGAGGGATTCAGAAAAAGGGCAGCCAGGACACTGATGGATCACGAAACTATTTGGGGGAGCTGATGAAATAACAGATGTTTAGCCTAAAGTAGGTGACTAAGAAAGGATGGGAAAGTTGTCCTTCAACACTGGAAACACTGGACTGCAGCCTTGGTCCTCAGTGTGGACCGACAGAGATGAGCAGGGAAAGGCAGCGTCCAACCCAAGGCCCGGAAGGTCACTCCTACGACAATGGGAGATGACTGCTGGGCAGTGGCATGGAGCTGCCCTGCAAAATACATGAGTTGTCCATCATCACAAGTGTTCAGAGAAAGGAAGGTGAAATGGGCCTCTCTCGGGGCTGTTGGAGAGAGAAGGCTGACACTGGGGAGGAGGTTGGCAGCAGGACCTAGAAGGCTGCTCAGAATAACAACCTGTGACTCCAAATGCATTTAGGACGAATGCTGAAACAAAAATGTTAGCGTGTGTGTTGCCTATTAGCTTAAAACTTAGAGCCATAGGATTCCCTCTAAGGGTTGTATCCACTTGGGTCAAACAACTGCAAAAATAAATTGTAGATTATAGAAGTACAAAAGTGCATTTACACAGGCAATGCCGGCCATTCCTGAAACGGCAATGACAGATAGAAATAGCCTTCAGCATGCAGTCACACTTCCTCCTTCTGCACCCAGGAGTACCAGGAGGCACACAGCGTGAGCCCAGAGCCAGGCCTTCTGTGAAGCAGCATGACCCATGGCTCATATTGATCTGTGATCCTGGTCTGAATTTCACTTCAAGGAACACACAGACTACCTCCCCCTCCAAACCACAAATGATATGTTTATTTATGGGCGGCAGGGATCCCATATCAAGGTAAAATCAAAAAGCCACTTGACCTATAGAGTGGGCCCCACAAATGTATCATTCCTAAAGTGCTGGTCAGCAGTGGGTAAAGCAACCCTCCTTTAGTATACTGCAGTTCCTAGATCTCCTTGCCTCTGCCCCAGTTTCTCCCTTAGCCCTCCCTGAGTCAGTTCATGCTCCCAGGTTTCCTCTCTCTCCTCTCCCCCATCCCTGACCCCAGCTGTATTAGAAGCCTTCACAGTGTTCCGACTGCCCAAGAGTGAAGATGAGATGGAAACTGAACCAGAGCAGGCGGGGATTGTCCTGAAAACCAATGAGACCCTCCCTTGAACCACTCTAACAAACAAAGATGCATACCCACACTCAACTGCCCCTTACCCTTGCTCACACACTGACAGTACAGTAAATACATCCAGACACATCCTCTTTCTCTGTCTCTTTCTCTGTCTCTCTCTCTGTCTCTCTGTGTCTCTCTCTCTCTCTCTGTCTCTCTCTCTGTCTCTCTCTCTCTCTGTCTCTTTCTCTCTCTCTCTCCAGCCTGGCACACAGGGCCCTGATGGGGAGGGGCAGGCTCTGTGGTTCGAGTCTGCAGAAATTCACTCAATGGCCTTCCTCCCCAGGAGTCATAAAAGAGGACAGATAAACCATTGAATTCTTGAGCAATGGTTCTCAAATGTTAGGTACTTCATAATCACCTGGAGAGCTTGTTTAAAATCAGATTTCTGGGCTTCACCTACAAAGTTTTTCATTCAGGAGGTCTGGGGAAGAGCTGAGAATTTACATTTCTAACAGGTTCCCAGTAGCACTCAGGAAGCTGGTCCGGGGCCACATTTAAAAACCACTTGTCAAGGAAACCATCACTGGCAATCCTGTCATGCACAGCCCATCAGGGCCCGCATCTGAGACAATGGGAGAAGGTTTACAAGCTGATAGTCCTTACAGACTTTGCACAATGCCTCGAAGACCATCAGACCTGGCTACAGAGGACACCTGGTAGAGGATTCCCTTCTGCTCCCATTGTCCCACAGCCCTTTTCACCCTCGGGGGCCTGCCCCCCTCCTCTCCATTCCACTCAGCCTTCCTATGAAGACCAGGGCTTGGGCACAGGGAGTGCCACTCTCCTGGGCAGTCCATCCAAGGGGCGGGCTTCCTGTGCCACGGGGACCATGCCACTGTCCTGGGATGGCTGGGATGAAGGAGAGGAACAGCCCCTTAAAGGATGGAACATGAGCTTAAAGGAAAGAAACTGGAGGATGCAGAGATGGGAGAGGGAAGAACGGATCCTTATCCTTTCCTTCTGGAAGGCGATTCAAGAGTGAGAATAACAGCAAATCACTGTCATTGCCACCACCATCCACCACATCACTCCAATAGCCACCACATTTTAGTTCTCCCTACATGTGAAGTCATGGCATGGGGGTTAGAATGACCTGAGTTTTCATCCTAGGGCTTTGGTTACATTCTGTCATCTAATTCTCACAACCTCATAACTTGAGTTTCATAAAAGCCAATTTTGCCAATGAGGAAACTCAAGTTCAAAGAGATAAGGAACATGCCCAGGTCAGACCATCAGGATCCTAACCCAAGGCCATGCTCTTGCTACTCAGCTTCCCTGCCTCTCTGTGTGAGTAGGAAGGAAGTCAGGGACAGCCCTGTGGGGACCCCAAAGGACTGGCTGACATTGTGTTCCCTTGTTCTGAGTGGATGGCAGGCAGGCTTGGGAGACAAGACAATGACTTCTGGAGCCCCTTTCTCATTCCATTTCTATGATCAGAACTGCAGAGAGAAACCCATTGCATTTGAAGAAAAAAATAAAAGGAGACAAGCCCTAGCTTGTCTGTGATCCATCAAAGTTTCTCCCCTGTGGGTGACAGAAAAGGGTTTTGTGGTCAGAAATGTAACAAGGTAATTATTTTCACACCAGTCCTTCCACACAGTATTTCACAGACAGCAATTTTATAAGGTATAATTGTCTATTTTCACCTGCTTCATAAATTCCTCCTTTCCATTCCGTCCCCCAGTAAACTAGAAATTACTTAAAACTGAAGACGTGCATGGCGATGCTTGGTTTCACATTGCTGTATACTTCCTCCATGTTCCCGGCTGCTCCCTCTCTCCAGCTGACCTGATCACACTTCCCTGGCCATCAGACCCTTCTGTGGGAAGAAGTGTGTCTGACTCTGAGGAGTCAATGAGCCTCTGCTCCCTGAGAACTGAATGCAAATCTTGCCAGCCACTGCTTCTGCCCAGCATCTCTGCTGCCTCAGTCCCGGGAGGAGAGGGCTCGGCAGCATCTGGGGTTCCCGGATTCTTGGTCTGCACCTCCCTCCTTCCTTCCACAGTGCACCTGGTTCCAGGGGTGGCCCCTCTCTCATTTGTTTTCATTAGGATCCTCAGGCCAAGGTGACAGTGTGGTTTGGGACCACACGTGGATTCCATTGTGCTGCTCAGGGAGGGTGTCAAACCTGGACTCCTCCAAAGGACATGGCCTTCATTTTCAGATCTCTAACATCCTATCAGGCCAGAAAGTTTGATATCTGCTGCAATCTTCATGCTTTCTGGGAATGTAACCAAAACAAGTTCCAGCATTGATTGAGAGTTTACTATGAGCCAGGCGCTATGCCAAAGATGCTCTAATACTATTTTGCTTAATCTCTCTAACAACTCAGAAAGTCACACATTAAAATCATACCCATTCTAGCCTCAGGAAAGGAAGTAACCTGCCCAAGATCACAGAAAAGAGGCAGAGTCAAGATTCAAACTTTTGTCGATGAAGTGCCAAAGTCTGTTTTCGGGCGGCTATATGTGTTGATGATTATATATGCTTCCCCAGAGCCCAGCCAAGTTTGGGGTAGTTTGGGGATGTCCGTGCTCCCCAAGTCACCTTTAGGCAGTGCCCCAGGGAGACAGCAGGAGGAGGAAGATGACAGCTGGCCCAGCTGAGGTTCAGGAAGTCCAAAGCTCAGACAGCTCCTCGGCCCACAACCTTGGCAACTCCCTCCCTTGTCCCCACCCTCTGTCTCCTGTTATAAGTAGTCCTTTGATAACTCATCACTGAAGTTGGTCCCCACCGACCAAGTATCCTGGGTTCATTTGGAGGATTTCATTAGCAAGGAAGGATATGGGTCACCTGTGACCTACCTCTAGGCATCCCTCACCCACCCCCTTTTCTCATGCATGGCCTAGGTCGTCCATCCCTCCTTCTTTGACAAGCTTTAGCATATATCCAAATTCTTACAATAGCCTTCTCAACCCCTATTCCCCTCCTTCCAGTGCCCACAGGGTCACAAGGCCTCCTCTTGGGTATGAGCAGGTATTGGGCCATGGATGAGCAAGGGGGTAGCAGGCAGGTATTTAAGTGGCAGATCCAGAACTCCCAACCTGGGCAGAGGTGCAAGAAGGGAGAGAAAAGAAGGAAGAAGGGAGCTGAATGTCCACGAACCAGCAATGGTAATGTCATTGCAAACTCAGAACATGGAACTCACCATGCCTCCCTCCTCTGACTTCACTTAAGCCCACACCAGCCCCCTCTGATACTGTCTCGGGGTGCACCCAAATCCCTACTTGTGCCGGTTTGAATGTATTGTGTCCCCCAAATGCCATTATCTTTGTGGTCTTGTGGGACAGAGGTTTTGGTGCTGGTTAGATTTGCTTGGAATGTGCCCCACCCAGCTGTGGGTGGTGACTCTGGTTGGATACTCCCATGGAGGCGTGGCCCTGCCCATTCGGGGTGGGCCTTGATCAGGGGAGCCATATAAATGTGCTGACTCAAAGAAACTGGACAGAGTGCAGCTGTGAGTGACCGTTTTGAAGGAGAGCAAGCTTGCTAGAGAGGAATGTCCTGGAAGAAAGCCATTTTGAAACCAGAACTTTGGAGCAGACGCCAGCCACGTGCCTTCCCGGCTAACAGAGGTTTTCCGGACGCCATTTGCCATCCTCCAGCGAAGGTACTTGATTACTGATGTGTTACCTTGGACACTTTATGGCCTTAAGACTGTAACTGTATAGCCAAATAAACCCCCTTTTTATAAAAGCCAATCCATCTCTGGTGTTTTGCATTCTGCAGCATTAGCAAACTAGAACACTACTGAAGCCATGAACCTTTTTAAGGACAAGGCTGGATGTACAGGGTTACCAGGGCCTCTCAGAGGTCAAGGGGGTCCTCCCAAGCTCTCCCAGTAGATTAAAAGGAAAATGAAGAAAATTCAAAACATGGCAACAAAAGTGGCCATGTATTCTATGTGTTTAGGTTGAATGAATACTTTCAACACTACAAAAATACAATGGATATATGTGTGCTGGCTCCAAGAAATTAACAGGATTCATTAAAAATGTTAATTCTTAGTGCATTATAGGTTTTATGGCCTAGTCAAGGGGCACATTTTAAAGTTATAAGATAAAAAGATTCTTTTGAAAATTTTCAATATTGTCAGTGAATGCATGAGACTGTTGATAAAATCTAACTTAACGACAATGGAACAGGCCAAACCCAAGGCCCTTCTGGACTGTGAGGCCTCTGTTCCTGGATGTTTCTGATGCTGCCCCCCAACCCATGCCCACAGAATCTGGACACGTGGCTGCCCAAGGGCCTGGACATTTTGGAAAGACAGATGCTTTCTTCTTTACCTGGATACACCCAGTGCCCAGTCAGGCCATAACTGCTTCCTGATTGCATAGATGGAGGACTCCATTAGCAAAGTGTAGGAACACCGTGCCCTCCCACCCCAGCCAGCCTCTCCCAGACTGGGTTGGGCCTGTGTACACCTGCCCTGCTCGACTTGCTGAACCAGCCAAGCTCCCAAGGCCATGGTGCAGGGTTGTGCCTTGCCTCAACAGCTCCAGATATGCTCCTTTTATCTGAAAAATTATTTACTGTGGTGATGTGCGATGCCTTTTCAAGAGAACAGATGGCACCTCCAATTAGAATGCTTTAAAAGGAAACCCTAATGAGATTATAAAAGCCAACAAATTGACTTTTTCATACAGTACTTCTCTGGTACACAATAAATCAAATATGTAATGAGGCTCAATAAAATAATAAGTTTATTTACACTTGTTTTGCCTTGTATTGCTTTGCAGCCCCAACCCTGACCTCATCAAGCGCTTGCTCTTGGGGACAAGGCGGGGAGCTGGACAATGCATCCATGAGTTCTTGGCATCCAGCACAGCCAGGTGTGACTTCGATTTGGCAACTCACGGCCTGATCCTAGTGCTCTAAGACTGGGGGTATAGCACAGAGCTATATAAATGGTATGACTGGTGTGGTGAAACACATAGGGAAGTCTGGCACAAACCCTCACTCCTAGTAAGATAGAGAGATTATTGTGGGACCCCAGGGGCTAACAGGAGAGAAAAGACTGAGCGGTCTGATTTTGATGAGGGTGGACTCAGGACATGGATAGACAGAGTGAAGAGTGGGGTCTGTAAGGTGCAGGCTGGAGGCTTTGGGGCATTCCTTTTTCTCCTGGATTCAATCCTCTTGGTTCACACACTTCAGGTCAGATGGCCTTGATAGATGGGAGAGATGCTGTAGCAAAGAGACAGCTCTGCATCAGCATTCTGAGCATTTGGTCATTGGCATACCTTCCTTCTAGGGGACCCTTTCCAGGGGCTGGATGAATTTATAGGCTGTGCCTGCAGAAGTGCAAGCTGGGAGAACCAGGCTTCTATTTGCATGAGTTGACCTGTAGAGGGAGCCTGGCCAGTGAGAGAGGAATCACAGCGGAAGAGGAAGGGAATTTTTTCAGGAGGGAAGCTGACACCCTGGGCATATGTAATCATGGAGACTGGTCCTTGGTCTGGACACCCAGAGAGCGGTGATTCAGCATTCTTAACTGGCTTCTAAAGAAGTACACTAAACAGTGCTTTTTGGGCTCATGGAAGACCCCAGCCCCCCAGGGGAACTTAGAAATCAGTGGAGACATCACTGTAGAAAGACAGGGACTATAGTCAGCAGAAATAGAACCATTTCTGTTATTACCCACCCACCAGAGAGGGAGATCTGGGGAAAATCAGTTTACAAGAGAATGAGCTTTTCCTCAGTTCAAATCTATAAGCATTGATCAAGTGCAGACCCTGACCTAGAAGAAATGTGCATTCCTCTTTACCCAGCAAAGGACACATATACTTCAAGGCCACAATTAAATTCTTCCACTTGGAGTCAGTCATTTGTTCTCCAACAAACTGCAAGTGTGTATGAATCTCTCACCCTGCACACTTCTATGCTGGGGTGGGGGTGGGGGTGGAAGGGATTTGGCCTAAAAAGGTATAAAGGAAAGTCCCTGTTCATGGGGAGCCAGGTAGCAGCATCCAACCCAAAAGAAAGTTTTAGCATAATTAGAGGCTAATTTTGGTGTATCAGTCCCTGAATACAATGGGAATATTGAAGAGAGAGAGCATCCCTATTTCAAGGCTGCAATGTTCAGGGGGGCAGGGAGAAGTTCTCTGAAGTGCTTTGCAGAGAGTAGTGCTTTCTGCCTCCCCAAGATTGTGGGGGAGAAGATTGGGAGGGAAGTCTTTCCATACCCATCCCTATCCAGAGAGTGGAAACAGGGCCCTCCCACTTTTGGCAGGATGATTGCCCTTCCCTCTCAGTGGAAAATGGTAGGGTGGTGTAGCTGATGGGTTATCCTCAGACCCTGGAATTTTTGCCTCAGAGTTGTACTCTGTGGCCAGGCATTTGGTCTTGTAATTTGACAGGGAAACAGCTGCTATATCATGCTGGGCACTGGAAAGGGCATAAAGAGATGAAAGTATGGTCCTGGAACACAAGGACTCCCTCCCCCCAACATGGTAACAAATATGGCAAATAGAGAATAACTGGATAATTAATAAAATGAAGAGAAGTCTAAGGGAAGCCTGGTTGCAGAAGAGATTCTCAGCTGTAGGGCCTAGGAAGGGCTTCTTTAAAGCAGAGATTGGAAGAGTTACTAGTTGTTCCAATCTCTTAGTAAATCTTGGTTTTGCACTCAAATAGAGCTCTCCAGGTTGGCACCTTTTACCTTCTGGTAGGCAAAATTTTCCCTGCATGGGTGGGAAGAAGACCTCCCCCCATTTGGGAGGAGGGGAGGAGAAACAATGGTACCTTGAGCCTGTGTTACTGAGCAGAAAGAAGGGTCCTGCTCCCAAGCGCAGGAGCTGTCCGTTTCAGCACCACAGCCAGTGCTGCTTCTTTGCACTCCTATCCAGGGGATTTCTTATTTTTCTCACCCCACCACTTGCACTGCCCTAGAACCAAACACCCCAGCAGAGCCTCAGCACTTACTGGTGCATGCCACTTCTGGAGGGTCAAAGTCTGCTCGGTAATAGCCAGTCCGGCAGGTGCAGATGGGCGATGCCTCCGACGGGGAACGACTGTTGGAGGGACAGTGGGAGCAGCCCTCAGCTTCCTGGCTGGCCTTGAACATCCCTGCAGGGCAGGCTGGAACACAAAGAGACCATCTGAGAATTAATGGAAGAAAGGCAGCCCTTCCTCACAACAAATGAGAGACTCTGACCCCTAAAATGGATATCAAGATGCCCCCCTTGCCCATCTCAGATTGAGGAAACCCCTATTTTAATACTTCCATTTTTCAAACATCCTTAGTAAAATATACCTTCCTGGTAACAGTGGCCTCCCGCACTCGAGCAATATGAGTAATGATTCATCCCTTTCAGGTGTGTCAAAATATTTAATTGAGACAATGAATCTAATGTATAGCTCAATGCCTGGGACGTAAGTGCTCTATAAATGGTTGCTCCCTCCCCCTTTCACCTGGTTAACAGCCAGGGCCTTACCCTGAGCCACTCATGGAAGGAATTTCACTTTACGTCTTCAGGATGCAATGGGGTCCCAGTTGACAATGGACCAGTCCCATAGTTCTTATATGCCATGTTGCAACACATGAGGGACATTGTGACATGTGTTAACTAGCATTTGTTATGAATGATAGCAAAGGACTGAAATTCATGACTGATTCTTTAAAAGGAAATTAAAGTGATTTCAAGGTTATCGCCTTAACATCTTTCTCCTTTAATTGCATTTTGATATGCTTGGGGGTGGGGAAAGAAACGGATGGCATTGCAGGCAATGCACCAGGGAATATGTCACACACTTGGTGTCATCCATCATGCACATGGCAGTGGAGAAGGTTGGGAATGCCTGGCACAGCCTGATACCCACTAACAGTTACCCTCAGATATGGGGCATCTCCTCCTAGTTCCCTGTGAAGATCTAAGCTCTGCAAAGTCTGATTCCAGAATATCCCTTGAGCCTTCACCATGCTTCATCTATGGAGACCCCCAATTCCAGACATCTGTTCTCCTCATTGATCCTTCAAAATGTTGTTCCTGCCAATCTTACTTCCGTGAGGTTCTTCCCCATCATTTCTTTCCCTGGCTCTTCCCAATCTGTCTCCTACTCCTCTGAGACTGGATAAAACTTATTGACTGGTTGCCTGGTTTGGTATTACACACCTTACCAATACATTTGACAAGATTTACTGTCTACCTCTTGAGAAACTGACCCAGGGAATTTAGAGAGTAGAACCTGCCCTTAAGTTGCTGGTGAACAGTGTAGTTGAAAAATTATAATACAGTATGATTGTTGCCGTAATGGAAGTAACTTTGTAATTGTTTCTACTTATACAAAAGCTCATCTTCCCAAATATATTGTTCCCTCCTGTAAAGCAGAGTATTTTTAAATATTGCTGCAGCCACCATCTGTCAACATGTTTTGTTAAGTGCTTTACATGATTACTCTATGTGGTCACTATTAGTATCTCCATTTTGCTATTGAGAAAATTAGGGCAAAGAGAAGTTAAAAAGTTGCCCAGGATCAAACAGTGGGAGAAAAGATAGTGATGATATAAACTATTTGAAAAAAAAATCTGCTTTTGTGCCAAGATGAGATGGAAGAATTGTTTCCTATGCTGCAAAAGTTTTCTAACTCCATTTCTCACTTAAAGTGAGGTTTCAGTTACTCTGGAAGTACTCTGGGGTGGGAGTCCATCTTGGACGGGAAGCAATGGAATGGAAAGTTGTGGATCAGCTTAACCTGAGTGTGTTCCCAGGAGCCCAGGTTCTTTGGGTTGTTAACACCTGTTACTTGCAAAAGGGTCCTATTGCCAAATATATTTTGAAAATGTTGGTTTAAAAATTAATCCCATTCTTGATTGCAGAACTTCTCATAACTTCCAAAAAAGGAACATAGAATCCTGTTTTCTCAAAGTATCCAACCAGGAAGGCCCACTTTGTAGAGCATCCTCTGGGACTCACATTCCATGGAACACACTGGGGTAAATGTTGTCCGGATGACTCAATGAGGTCCTTAAAGATTTTTATTGCAACCCACATAAAAATGGGCTACTTACTGACCCATCTCAGCACATTCAAAAGGAACTTCTCTGTGAAAAGAAGAAACGAGTTCAATCTTTACAGCAGACTCAACAAACAAAACACCAAAGGAGAAAACACTGAATGGCACATTGAAAGCATGCTAGGATTTGGCTTGCTACTCTATTATTCCAAGCCCACTCAGTAGAGTCTCTCTTTCTATCTCATTCCCCCTGGCTCCCTCTCTCCTTGCACAGCTCTTCCTGTCTCCTGTAAGAAGCATTGAGCCCTTTCTATTGTAAACCATCCACAATTTCTGGGACCCATTAAGTTCTGGGGCTGATGAACATGGAAAATTCCCAGGCCTGTGCTGCCCAAAATGGTAACGTCTCAGACATTCATATTTGGTCTCCGTGTCACTGTAATTTTCTTAAGATATCGGTTAAGAAGAACAAGGTGTTTTCACCTTCTTCCAGCACTTAAAAGCTTCCTCACTTTACATGTAATAAGTGAACAGCATAAACAATCATCTTGAGATCCACAAGTGGCAGAGGGGGTTGGAAATTGCTTTCTGCTGAGATTTCTGATGGAAGAAGGCAGCTCTGAGAGGCCAGGTCTCTGGACTCTAAGGCAGCCACAAGAGGAGGAGATGCAGGGAAGTGGGTCTAAGCTGACCCTTAGGGACAGGAGCTCTTGAAAATGTTGGGGAGAGAGGTCCTGGGAGGGACTCTGGCTCATCCTCCCCAGAGCAGTGGGCACAGGCTGTGATCAGCCAGTCCTGGGTCCAACTCCTTTCTCTGCTTGCTCGAAGCTGGGAGACCACTGGCAAGTTATATAATTCCTCAGAGCCTCAATTTGCTCATGTGTATAAAGGATCTAAAAAAAAGAAACATAATTCTCACAACTCTCACAGGGCTGTAAGAATTTAAGAAAAGCAAATATGAAAATGTACCTGGCATTAATATGTGCTAAATCAATGCAAATTCCTCTCCTCCCCAATTCACCTACTTCTGCTTGTAAAACAAAATTTCTTTGCAGTGCCTTTTGGTCAGAAAATAATTTCCCAAAGCCAGCAAATAAATCCTGGAACCAAAATGGAAGAATGTGTTTCTGCATAGACTGTTTCTGTACATATAGCAGGTAAATCATTATATCCATAAAATACAGTTTACCTATAAGAATGAAATGGATGAATCTTTCAATATTCATATTTATTAAATTAATATTTTAATAAAATCTATGTCTAGGTATTCCTAATTTGTAAAGCAGCAACATTCCCAAGTTCATTTGTTAAACTCTTAATAACTTGCGATCATCCTTGTGCTATATTTTCTCACAGAATTAATGCTTCAAATAATGAGTAAAGTGCCAAGCTAGTCCATAAAGCCTTTTTAACTCATCTTGTACCAGACACCACTGCAGGAATAAGAAATAGAGGGAATCAATATTATGATTTTACCAGAAATTCAACAGAGAAAAATAAATAAGGAAACTATTATTTATTTACTATAGTGCTACCCCCTGAGAAAAAGTACCTCTAATTAGAGGTGAATAAATGATGCTTCTGGGTAGATTCTGACAAAGAATATTTAGGCCAAAGGAAGAAAATGCAAATGGGTTTTGGGCGAGGTAGGGTAGAAAAAGGGCAGGGGGTGGGGGAGAGGGGCTCCGGCAAACTAGAGACTGCACACCCTGCCTAAAAGCACTACAATTTCAAAGAAACAATAATTAAATACTGTGATAGTCTAACCAACCACATGCAGGCACCTGATTCAAGCCATTTTGAGGTGGGTACCACAGTTACTTTGCTTTATCATCACCTCAAAACCCGGGAGTTGCCCTTCCCTTGATACAGAACTAAGGTCAGAACTATGACCAAAGTAATATTTGACATATGAGGACTGAGGATCCGCCACGAGCCGGGTGCCACACCAGAAAAAGAGCAGAGAGCAGATAGTGTGCAGGCTTCAGGAAGCTCCCTTCTGGAGGAAGAGGCAGACAACCAAGCGCAGGCTCCAACGCAGCGCCATCTGTGCCGGGCTCCGGGGTGCGCGGGGAGCGCTAGGAGCAGAGGGAGAAGCTGCTCGCTGCTCTGATCAGTCAGATGTGCGTCATTTGGGGGCTCCGTTATGAGATGAGCAGCATAAGAAGCACTTTTTTTGTGGCGACTAGGAGGTGATATTCAGAAGGCGGTGGGGATGGGGATGGGGTGGGCGGGGAGACAAAGCCAGAAGGGAAGAGGTGGGACAACAGGAGAGGAAGGGAGGAAAATCAGGTCCCAGAGCACCCAGCTCATGATCTTAGCTGGAGGGAGTTTCATCCTTTTGGGAGGAGGAGGTCCTTTGTCAGTGGGACACCTGCAACTTGAAGGGCTGTATGTTTATGACATCAGTGCAGCCCATGGTTACTATGTTTCATTCAGAAAAGGGGGTTTTCTTTCTCTGGCACAAGGGATCACGGTTCAGACAGAGGACATAGCCTTCTGTAGATCCACCCATCCTCTGTGTGTTTTGGGAAGATTTGCACCCACCTCACCCACACCCTAATTTCGGCAGAGGGGAAGGGATGTATGTGATTTCTATTCTCCAGGCAAAACATGCACTTCCCTCCCCCTTCAAGCAGCAAGGGACTGAAACCTCTAGCTGATACCCAGAAGGTCACCTTGAAACGCCCACCCAACTTCTCCTCAGAGCCTCAACAATATAACAAATTACCTAGTGCTTACAATGCTCGCGAGAATGTCCCCCCCTCCCGTCCCTGCATGCAGACTTCCAGTGACACTAAATCCATCACCTACAGTACTATTACTTTATAAAGAAACAGATTAAGTGTCTCATAAACAGTGCAGTGATTGAGATAATGGAAAGCGCCTCTCGTCCCCATCTGCAGCATCGGGTTATGAAGCATTTCCAAGCAGCCAGGAAGAGGAAATTAATAGAAGCAAGAGGGAATAACCACTTTTATGCAATTTCCTCAGGAGATAGTGGACCATCTAATCTTTATTGGAGCCCTTTAACCTGTCACTCAGCACTCACCAGAGCCTCTTTGGCACTCACTATTTTTCTTGATATCAAAGGAAGATAAAATGAAAATCTCCGAACATTATTTTATAATTTTCGTATGTGGAGGGCACGTATTGCCTCTGCCCCTCCTCTACTGAGGCCTCCAAAAACATTTTTATGCAGCAGAAATGTGGGAGAGCTTAACTATTGCCAGTGCACGGTCCAGGGGGTCAGAGCTGCTGCACGGGAAGGAAATCTCTCCTTGCATTTTAAATATGGTCCTTCCCTCCACTGCCGCTTTCTGTTCTTGCTCTTTCTTTTTAATAATCTGATTACTTCTCCTGATCTAATTTTTTTTCCCCAAATGAGTTTGCAAAGGTTCATGGCAATGAATATTCATCCCCTCCTTAAGAACCGGGTGCCTTTTTCCCAAGGCAGGTGCAGCTCAGCAGCTGGCTCAGGGAGGACTGCCTGCCTCACGGGTTACAGGGAGGGGAGCAAGGCACAGGCTTCTGGTCAGGGAGAAGGAGGTTCATAACCCTGAGCTCATCGCTCCAAAAACCACCCTTCTATCTCCACACTTTGCTCCCACTCTGTAAGAAAGGCAGAAAAACTGCTCTTGGCAGCTGCTAAGAACTGCTGCATGGGTGGGGAAAAGAGGTAGGGGAGCAAAGAACTCCATAGTGTCCTGCATACAGCTCTGCACGGTTCTGCACATTGGGCCTGGGGTTTAGTGTGACTCCTATGCAATTCCAGGCTTGAGGCTGCCTGGCAGGAGGTGGTGCTGAGGCCCCCGTGCCAGGGTTCTCCTGTCTCCCCTCACTGGCAGACCTTGCTTTTCCCAGAAATGAGCCTCCCTGAACAGCCCCAGGACATCCCTTCAGGACCCAGGATTTTCTAGAAGCTCCCACTTGCCCTTACTTTCATGGCAATATGTTGAGAAAACCAACAGCTGGGAAGTAGTTCCCAGGCAGGCACGCATGCAGCCGCATCCACCCACCCGTCCAGCTACCATACTAGTTCATAAGCTCTCTGAAGGCTGACACTAGGTCTATCACCTTTGTGTTTTCCTTTCTGCAGTGCTTAGCACAAGCCTTACACATATTCATATGCATTCTATGGTTAATTGAATTTAATGTTCACTGAAGGCTGGCGGTGATAAGATCCAAAAGATAAAAGTTTTACAACAATAACAATGATAATATAATATACCCTTAATATCAGAGGGTATGAGGTGGTGGGAATTCCTATACAAAGTGTCAGTTCTTATAGCATTCCTGGAGGTTATTGGATGATGTGTTTTAAGAGCTGCAAAATGTTCAGAGCTTTTGATTCAACAATTCCATTTCTAAGGACTCACTCTTAAGAAAAAGCAAGAAGGTGTAGAAAAAGATTTATCTTCAAGGATGTTCATCATAGTGTTATTTATAATAGGAAAGGAAGGAAGGAAGGAAACTAATAGTATAACAATAGGATATTGACTAAATAAATCATGAAACATCCATATAATGGAATACTACATGGCCATCAAAATTATCTCATATCAAAAATGGATATGTATAATGTGTATTTATACATTATATATATAATAAGGCTCATATTCTCTATATAGTTTTAGAATCAACTTTTTTTTTCCTTTATTCTCAAAGACGACTGCAAAAGAAAGCATTGTCTGCTGTAATCAAAAACATACCACAGTATAAACAGTAACCTTTCCACTTATCACAGCTTGGTTGAGTTTAAAATTTGTGTTTAAAAGGTCCAAGATGACTGCAGTTTTACAAAAATGGGCAGGGTGGAAAGTTGCAAGCTTCATGTGTTTCTGGATATCAAGATTTGTTTTTATACAATAGTCACAGCTAAAAATACCCTGTTGGTAATAAATAATTACACTTTATTAAGGACATAAACCAGCAATAAACTATAAAGCCTATACAATTTGTAGTTCTACTTAATCACTGACTGGTACAGCTAACCTGACATAAGTGAAAAGTTCCTATGGTTTAAATGAACTCCTAAAACTACGATTTTTTTTTTTAATCTGGTATTGATGGTTCTTTTTTTTTTCCCCTCTTTTCTTCTTCGTCAAGACTTGTAGTGTTGTAAAACTGCCTCACAAAATACATCGTAAAAAGGGTTGTCTATATTGTGCGTAAGAGTGCCCACCAGAATGACCTCTCGGCTCCTTTTGGAATCTCTCTGCCACTAAAGCTCATTTCATTTCCTTTCACTTCCCCCATTTGGTCAAGTAGATGTTCTCCATCCCACGATGCCGGGTCTACATTCCTCCCTGGGAGTTATGTAGAATCACCTTTTAAAATAACATTCACTAAAATGAAAACTGGGAGTGGTGGCATTACTGATGGTTATTATTTTGTGCTTTTCTATACTTTCCCAGTGCTTTGCATTGTATACATATTGACTTTAGCAATCAAAGAAAATCCCAATCACTGCATTTTTTTAATTTTGCAGAGGACACAAATATACGGATGACAACCTCTGACACCAAAGAGCTGAGCACAGCAGGTATTAGTGTGCTGTTTAGTGATAAAAGTTCTACACCAGAGGTGGAGGTGCCATGTACCAGAGGTCTTTAGAAGAGGGGGAGAATAGAGGGAAGCTGAGAAAGCAGCCAGTGGCGGTGACCCATGCTCATGGCATTGAAGGATGGGTAGAAGTTGATGCAGAAATGGGATGGTGAGACAAAGGAAAAAGAGTGTGTAAAGACTCAGAGAAGCAGACCCCTCAGCTTGCCTGGGGGGAACTCTGGGTAGTCATAGATGTTGCCAAAAATTCAGTGCATTGATGGGACATGGTAGGAGACAGGCTGGGGCACTTTCACTTCTACATCATCCTGGACTCGTAAAGCCAAATGGGTCTCCAGGTCCTACCTCCCCAGGCCTGGTGCCAGCTGTAACGGCCTGTGCAGTGAGGACACTTAGCCGTGTCATATATACGTTTCATTCATGATGACACTGCTGAAATTGATGAGTGCTGCAGGTGTCATGACACAGACAAGACTATAACTTACAGAGCTAAGAAGCTGCTCAGACAGCACAGCACAGCAGCAGCAACAGCACCAGCAGTGGGCCTAGAATGCATCAGCATGGAAGTTGTCAAAGAGGTGAGGTCAAGACAGGTGCTTGCCTTGTTGAAATGGAGAAGCCACTAGTCAGAACTGAAGGATGACAAACAGAAGAGCAGGGAGGACAGGCACTCAGGCCTCCAGGTCGCTGCTGGCAACCTGACCCAGAGAACAGAGCTAAGGCCAGGCCCAGATGTGGAGGCTGGGCGGGGATCAGAGCCCACTGAGAGACCAGTCCAGGGCTGGATCCTGCAACCCAGACCCAAGGTCACTGTGGTTGGGGGTGGGGAGAGCTGTAAAGCAAGCCCAGGTATTTTCTAATGACCTAGATCAGTCGTACATGGACCAGCAGCTTCAGCATCACCTGGAAACTTGCTAGCAATGCAGATTCCTGGGCCACACACCAGATCTACTGAATCAGAAACTCTAGGGGTAGGCCCAGCAATCTGTGTTTTAACAAGTCCACCAGGTGATTCTGATGCAGCTCAAGTTTGAAAATCGCTGCGTTAGGCCACCTGGCACAGTGGAAACATCACTATCTTGAGGTCTGAGAAAACTGTCACTTACTGGTTGGGTGATCTTAAGCAAGTTACCTAACCCTCTGAACATCAGTCCTCTCATCTGTAAAAAAGGGCTAAGGTAACCTCCTTCTTACTGCTGTTGTAAAGATTAGTGATAACGTATACAAATTTCCTGGAATCCTCAATAAATAGCAACTAGATGTTTTTTGTAAGGAGTCAGATCAAATGTCTTCTTCAATCAGTCATTTGAAAATATTTACTCACCACCTACTATAGGCCTGGAAGTGTGTTAGGTACTGTGATACAACAATGGATGAAACACACAAAGATCCCTGCCCTTGTGGAGCTGATATCCTAGAGGGGGAAGACACACTCCAAACTGGCAATTCCAATGGGTGGGATCAATATGGTGTGAGGAGGCCACAGCAGGGACCTGACCCAGGCTGGGAGAGCCTTGGGGAAAGTGTCATCCAAGTTAAGACATAAAAAATAAATAAGAGTCATACAGGTTGACAGGGGCAAGGTGGGTGTGTGAGGGGAGATGGTGATTCCTCCAGGTAGAGGGAACAGTATATGCAAAGGCCCAGGGGAAAGAAAGTGACTCAATCAAGAAACTGAGAGCAGCGTTTATGTGGCTGGGCACAGTGGAAGCACTGCAGGCTCAGGCCAAGATGTGTGTCCTCTTCCTTCTTGGAGGAAGGTTAGAGTCCAGAGAGGTAACTTGGGCTGACGTTGTCAAGCCCCTGGGCTTTAACCTGAGGTCTATGAAAAGCACTGAAGGGCAAAAAATTGGGAAGAAATATGATCAGATTTTCATTTCTGAAAGAGCATGCTGGCTATTGGAAAGAGAATGGACTGGAGGAGAGGGGACAGTTAGGGGTAGATGCAGTAGCCCAAAAGCGTGGTAACAAAACCAGGGTAGCGGGCGTGAAGAAAAGTAAATGAATTCAAGAGCGATTTACACATGGAGGACTTAGTGATTGACTGGGGATTGTTCATTCATTCAACAAACATGCACTGAGCATCTACCCAGTGCCAGGTGCTGGCCTGGGTGCTGGTGTTGAAGATGATGACCCATCATCTGGCTTATGCCACTGCTTTCCTACCGATGCCACCATCTACATTTCATCCACTCAGGTTAAGCATTTTCCTCTTCCTAGAGCCCTCATTTAAAAATCCAACACACTGACAGTGGGATCACTGTAGGGGATTGGAGGTGATAATAGAAGAGGGCCAAGAGCAGGAAAGGGGGGGAGTGCAGGTTCACTCAGAAACAAGGGCTGCTTTGATACTCTTAGGGCTGGCTGTGTCTGTTCCCAATTCTGTCTCCTGACTTCCAGTCTGCATCAGGGCTCATAGGACCCTCTACTATGAGGAAGGGGTGGGCAAGTCTCCAGACTCAGGAATCCTCAGAGGGACAAGAAGAGCCCCTTTTTGGACTGGGACAGGGAAAGGATCCCTGGACAGAGATGCCAGTCTCCACATCTACTTTGTTTCACTGTCCCGAGACTGGGCATTATCTGCACCCCTCCCTAAAAGACCAACCAGACAGCCAGTCACTGCCCAGAGCCCCATGTGGCTGGTTCCTTAGACTCAGCCCAACAAAGGGGATAGGAAGGAGTGGGCCAGAGGGAGAAGACGGAGCGGTGAGGAATACAAAGATAATAGGACAGAGAGAAGGTAGGATGGAGAAGGTCTGGACTGGGAAGGGCTATGCATCCTTTGAAAGAGGAAACTGAGGGCCAGAGAGGGCCCCTAACTTTTCAAGGTTACCCAGAGAGTAGGGACTCAGCTGACCTCATTCCTTGGCCCAGTCTACCTTGGAGTAGAAGGGAGATGGGAAGATGTGGTAGGAGTCACCAAGGAGGCAACTGACAGGACCTTCCTGTCCATGGCCAAGACCTTAGAGAAAGAGCATAAGCATCTCAATTGGCTCCTCACAGAGACACCCGATATCCTGGACATGGGGGCCCTGGCTTGGGGCAGGAGGCAATAACCCAGGGAAGTATAGGGCTGCTGGGCAGAGACTGGGGCAGGGCAGGTCCTGGTCCTGCATTTTCCCAGGCTCTTGCAACCCTGAGGGGCACAGTGAGTGAAGCAGGGATGAGCTCAGCCACAGCAGCCGAGATCCCGGCCGGGCCTGAAGTCTTCTCTGGGAGCCGGCCCTCTTCCCCAGGGCCCACAAGGGGCTCACCTTTGAGGAGGAGTAGGATCCAGAGAGGCAAATGGGGGGTAGGAAGTGTGCCCAAGATCTATGGAATTAATTCTAAATAATCACACATAGCTCAAAAGTTTAACTATGAGGATATCCATTGCAGTATTATTTATAACAAGAAAAAATTAGAAACAACCTACATGCCCTAAAATAGGGTGTCATTTAAATACATTATGGCACATCCATCAATGGAAAACCATGACTCCATCAAAGAAGATGGTGAAGATATGTCTTTTGTGACAAGTATATCAGTAAGTGAAAAACAAATTCCCAAACACTATTACGAGGACCCATTTTTCTTTGTATAGTGGTGAAAGTATGGGTAGGTTTTTCTTTCTGAGTCTATTTTCCCATTTTTATGCAATAAACCTCGATTGCTTTTTTAACCAAAAAATATTATCTTAATACCAGAAGGTGAGAGAGCTGTGCTAGGCAGGGGCAGGGTGGGGATGAGACAGGAAGTGAAGGTGTCCCTGGGGTAGGATAAGGTGGAGAGGGCAGTGGATGCGAGGTGTGGCTGAGGGTTAGTGGAGAAAGACCCTCACTAGCCCCAGCCTTTCTGTGCATCCGTTTCATCTCTGTATCTCCAACTCTGCCTCAATATGCACAGTTGCAGCTGTAAAAGTCTGTTTTGAAGGAGTGAGCCCTTTCTCTTTTATGGCATTGATTCATCCATTCAACAAACATTTAGGGAGCACTTTCTACGTGTCCTGAGTTTTTCTACAGTGGACAAGAAGAGGGCCGTTGTTGGAGAACGAGTGCAGGCAGGCAGGGAATCAGAAACATGAGGGGACTCAGAGGAGCCCACAATCAAGACAACCAGGTGAGGATGGAATTCTTAAGGTGCTGGGCTCCAGGGGCAGAGCAAGACCTCCTGGAGGGGACGCGGCCTCACAGTCAGGCAAAGGCAAGGAGACAGCATCAGTCCCCAGCGGCTGGAGCAGAGAGGTGAAGAAGGTGGGTTAGCCTGTTCTGCGGAGCCAGGAGGGAGCGTTCCTTTAGAAGAGCAAAGAAATACCCTGAGTCTTTTAAGGGAATTGCCCTTTCCCCTCTCCCTCCCCACAGCTTCAGGGGGTCCCCAGGGTCCAACCAGAGAGGAAGGTGAGAGCCTGATCAGTAGAGCATCCTCTATCCTGACTGGGTCCATTTGGCCGCCAGGGGTGCCGGCTATCGGCCTCCTGCTGCTCAGCCAGGGGCAGGGGAATCCCTAGCTGTCTCCCTTCCCAGTCCCTGTCTCCACCCATGAGTCAGAGCCCAGCTGCCAGTGTTCTAAAAACACCATCAATCTGGCAATGCTGGACAGCGAGAGAGGGAGACATATGCTGGCAGTCAGGCTGCTTCCCACATTTTCAAATTGAAGTGTTTACCCTTTGAGGAAAACCTTATTTTTCAGTACTTCCCCTGACACAGACCTTGATGGATTTCCTTAAAAAATAATTTATAACCAAGTTCTTAAGATAAACAAAGGTGACTTCTCTGTGCATTTCTAAAGTCAGGACAATGATGAGAAATCCATGCAAGACTCCCCATTCCTTCCCGGGCCCCAGAGGCACAGGCTGACAACTTTGCCACAAATAGATCAGCCAGACCTGTGAGTCCCCACACCCAGGAAAGGCACTGTTTTCACCCACTCTTCTGCTTTTCACAACAACAACAACACAACCAAAAACAACTGTTGGGATGCATCACCCAAATCTCATTTCCCCTCCCAAACTGACAAGGCATACAGAACTCTTCTCTTAGGGAAGGTTGTTCTTGTTTCTCCCTACCCAGGCTTCCTCAGCCCAGGCCTATGGCGAATTCACAAATCACAGTCAATCAGGGATGGGAAAGACCTGAGAATATCCTGGAATGAGGCTAACCCATTCCCAGCACAGGCACTTTCACTCCCTCCCTTGCCAGCCCTGGCAGACATTGCTAATCAATCACAGCACTCATTCCCACTAAACCTATACTGGAGCCCAGGGTCTTTAATGCCCAGCTGGCCACCACCCATCGATCAGAGTCGGCACATCCCAGATCTGTGATGGGGAAAATGAGTCCTGGAGAAGGCAATGTTGGCCAGAGGTGTGCAGTCAGCAAGGGGACCAGGACACAGCGCCAGCGTTTGCTCCGCCTGCCCATGTGCCCCGATAATCAGGCTGAACCTGCTGCGGCTTGGCAGGGCCCACCCCGCCCCCATCCCCAGCCTGTTTCAACTCCTTCCCTCCTTTCTCATCTTTTAGGTCTCCCCCCAACCCCCCCCCCCCACACACACACAAACGCACACGCACACAGCCTCCTTTCCGGCTGGGCTGCTGGGGCACCTAATTATTCTCCGTGTGCTTCTGAGGAGGAGCTGCATTATGTTTAAGTAAGTGTAGCTAAGAGGTGGCGCATCTGAAGAGAAGGTCAAGTGCTGCATATGCATGAGATTAAGATTTTTCCCCCTTCTGTGGTGTACTTGATAAAATAATTTTGCTGTGACCTTTACAGAAGCCCAGGAGTAGAAATGGGCGCAGTGGAATTTCCAGCTTCTCCCCAGGTCACAAAAGCTATAAACATATAAATCTACAACGATATTACACAGCATTCAAGTGGGAGATGTGAGCAAAAGAAATGTTTTTTTTTTCTTTTCTTCTCTTTTTCTTTTTTCTTTTTTTAATTTTTGTAATGACGGGAAAAGATTTGAGGCTGCATTTCTCAGGCTGCATTACTAGAGCTGGCTGACAGATAAGGGACAGGAGCCCTTCTGTCTGCATGGCCATAGCTCTCCCCTGCCCTGACCTTCCTTCCTGCCCAAAAAATGTGGCCAATGCAGATACAGGTCATGAATTTCCAGAGCAGAAGGCCGGAGAAAAGAGGCCTGTCCAAGGTCACACAGCAATCAAAGCTGGCTCGGGCACGCCCTAGAGCCAGGAGGGGTTGTTCTGCCAGGTCTCAGCTCTTCATTCCGGTAATAGTGGATGTGGCACTTTGCAAGCCAAGGAGTCAACTCTGAAAAAGTGAAGTAATCATAAGTGTGGATCTATTATGTCCCCCACAAAAGCCATGTTCTTTTAATCCCATCTTGTGGGTGCGGACTTATTGTGGGTGGGATTTTTTGATTAGGTTGTTTCCATGGAGATGTGACCCACCCAATTGTGGATGAGACCTTTTGATTAGATTATTTCCATGAGATGTGACCCCGCCCTTTCAAGTGGGCCTTAATTAGTTTACTGGATTCTTAAGAGAGATGCTTATAGAGGAAATGCCCAGAGACAGTTTGGAGAGAGCTCTTGAAACCAGAACCAGGAGAGAAGCTAAGAGATGAAATCCAGAGTTTGCCCTGAGAAGTTAAGAGAGGACCCCCAGATGCTTAGAGAGAAACACCCTGGGAGAAACAAGCAAAGATGCACAGGAGGTGAGAGAGAGAAGCTAAGAGAGACAGAAGCCCAGACACATTTTGGAGAAAGCCATGGAAACCGGAAGCTAACCCTGGGAGAGGCCCAGCAGACTCCAGCCATGTGCCTTCCCATGTGACAGAGGAACCCCAGATGTCATTGGCCTTTTTTCAGTGAAGATGCCTTAGTTTGGACACTTTTTATGGCCTTAGAACTGTAAATTTGTAACTGAATAAATCCTCTTTATAAAAGCCAATCCATTTCTGGTATATTGCATTTTGGCAGCTTTAGCAAACTGAAACAATGAGTAATACTATATATTGAGATAATCAGTTTATACCCACTGCAAAGACTCTCCAAGAGAGTGTGACAAGGCAGAACATTTACACGAGGTTTATCCAAAAGGCTGGAGACACATGTATTTGGCCGGATTGATTTTGTCTGGACTGTGCTTTTGCTCAGGACCTCGTCAGCTCTGAAGTAGCCTCTGAACAGAGAGACGGGGATCGAAATGTCTGGAATAGTGTGGATGTCCTCTTCCCGAGCAGCTGAGTGGGCCACCCCTTAGGGCTAGACTCCAGGAGGCCCCATGCATGGGTGGTGCAAATCAGAGCAGCTGGCTGATGACAGCTGCTGGGAGGAGGGGCAGAGAACTCTTGTTCTCTGGAGTTGTGTTCTCTTGAGTGACCATTTATTCTCAGGTGCTGAGAGGTAATTTCCAAAGTGCTCTGTGTCCTCCCTATTTGCAGTTTGCAGGATGAACATTAGCATCACCAACTGCCTTCAGTTTTGTCAGTTAAACATGATTAAAGGAGAAGCTTGCAGCAAAGATCAGAGGTGTTAAGGATGCACTTAGCACTTAGCTCTCAATGTGCACTTAGGGGAAGCCAGAAAGCCATTTGACTGGAGGCACAAGCATGGGGAGGGCCTGGAAAAGGAGTGGCAGGGGCGGACCCAAGCAAAGGCCTGGAGGGAGGAGTCGGGGGAGCAAGCCCTGCTAAAGCAGCCTGAGAGGGACTTCCCTAAAGAAAGAGTGGGACACAAATCCTGTCCACACTCTACCCCATTGGGTGGGAGATGGCCCCAAGTCCAGGGATGAAGGAGCCCAGCTGAGCAGGTGAGGAGGGCTGTAGTGGGCTCACCCTCTCCCCGCTCACTCTCCAGGCCTTTGGGCTCAGGCAAGTGAAGGCCTTCAAAGAGAGAACAGCTTGTCCTGCAGAGCACAGGATGGGGTGGGATGGTGGGCCAGCCCCCCACCCCTACTTCAGGTCCACTTGTGTTTCACTGTACTCTTCAGAGGAAAGATTTGTGGGTTGCCAAGCTGAATACCAACAATTGTTTTATTAAAGATAACAGCATTTAAGTAAGCATTTAACATGGGCCAGGTTCCTTGCTCTGTACTTTACATTAATGACTTCATTTCATACTTACATCAACCCTAAGAGACACATGCTAGAATTTTTCCCGCAGTGCACCTTAGTGCACAAGGCAGCTTGTCCAAGTCCCACAGTGTGGGACAGCCAGGAATTGAACACAGGTTGCCGAGTCCAGAGACTACTCTTAATGATAATGATACTTCACTGGGTGGAACGTTTTAAAATCAAGTAAATTTACTTGGAAGCAGCAAAAATTACTGTGTATCACGTTAAATATAAACTGTGCCAACATGACTGCATGGGAAAAGGCATACTGGCTTCAGAGTTACAGACTCCACTGTTTATAGCCACGGCAACTGGAGTAAGTTATATACCTCTTTTAGCCTCAGTTTCTTCATCCATAAAAAGGAAAAACAACATTCCCCACCTCAATGACTTGTTTGATTGATTGAATAAGATAATAAATATAAACTGTTTAGAACAGTGCCTGGCATGTGATATTTGCTCAATTGAAAGTAGCTGTTAATACTATTCTATTACAAAATTATAATGGTGTTCATTATAGACAATGTGTCATCTTTTTAGTGTTTTATACTTTTCAGAGTAAACATCTGTCCCACCACTGTTGGACACTCCCATCCAGGTTTGAAAATGCATAAGCATTGACTTCAATTGCGAAGATCTAGGTCATAAGCAGAAGAATCATATGTGACTTCTGAGCGATGACCTTCAAGAGAGAAGCCTATCTCTTCTCCCTGTCCTCTTTCCTGATGTGAACATGATGGCTGGAACTCAAGCTGCCAACTTGGACTATGAGGTAGAAATTGTCTGCTAAGGATGTCAGAGTGACAGAATGTACCTGGGTCTCTGACCCATACCATGAAACATTGCACCAGCCTGAATTGATTTTTACATGAAATAATAGGAAATTATATTTTGAAAACCACAATTATATCAGGTTTTCTGTTTCTCATGGACGAATGTAATCTAGGCATACTATTTATTTTCAGTGAAACTATAAAAGAATAATATTGTCATTCCCATTTCACTGTCAGTAATGCTGAGACTCAGAGAAGTAAAACAACTTGCCTAAGATTTCACAGGCCAGGTCTGCCTGGCTTCAAAGTGGACGCCCTTTCCAGTTATTTACTACAGAAAGTTATTTGTGGGGAGATAGAAGGATTCTGTTTTTATGGGCATGTGCACTTATGCTCGGAATCTCACATGTTCAAGTGCACATGACTTCAGATGAAAGGCTTAGGAAAGGGACAAGATGTATTTATTTTCTGCTCACTGAGGGCATCTTGCCCTAGTTTCCTTGCCTCGAAAGGGAGAGAAAGAAAAATACAGTCTGTGTCATATGCTAGCTCTGAGCCCTTCTGAGTCCCTGCCTGCCTGAATTCCTGACCAGATGTAAAAACGTGATGTATGGATGTGGTCACTGGGTGTTCTACAGAGGCCTGCTCTGAAAGGCAAATTCATTCTTCCCAGTGGCTTCTGGTGGGCAGATGCTGGTGGACCAGGCTGTGTTTTCCTGAGGACATGGGGGCAGCAGGTTGGGGGTGAGTGCTCACCGAAACTAACCGCTCCCACTTCTGGTGGGCATCAGCTTCCTAGAAAAGAAGGTATTTGCTATCTACAAGACACACGGACACCTTTATAATTATTATTAGTTTTGACATCCCAGCCCAGATACGCTAGAGGCATTTCCCACTTTTATGTCCACTACCCAGGTGATGGGATTTTAGGGACAGAAGCAGCCAGCCCTAGCATGAGTGGGAGCAGAACAGCAAATACCAACGAAACCAATGTCATTTAAGCCTGGATTTCATCATCAGCTGGCTGATAATCATTATAATCATGTGAAATTTCATTATTGAATTCCCCCTTTACCATTTCTACATGGAACACTCATTTGTTAATAACCAAGATAAAGGTCCATAAAACAATATTGCTCCCATGTAACGTGTCTTCCTCCCTTCTCTCAATAAGAATCTAGAATTTCATCAGAGGAATGTAAGGGCTTCCCTAAGATGAGTCAATTATTTTGAGATGACAGGTATTCGATTCCCAAATTCATCAGTGGGGGCTGAAAATGTATTGGTTCATCAAGCAAAGCACATTTCTGGAGGCGTTCTCACCGTTTGGGAATCAAATAATAATTGCAAGACCAACACCTTGACTTTCTAATGAAATTTTTCAAGGAGCTAAAGGGTTTTGACACATTTCCCCACCACCCCACTTTCAGATTCATCTTCTTTGTAGGCTTCCGAAATAGTGAAGGTACCAGTTTTATTTTTCCCATTTTGCAGAGGAAGAAACTCAGATTCTCAACTCGGAGCTGAGAGATTTATATAAGATTACAATGCATGTTGGAGGCAAAGGAAAGATATGAAGCAGCTGTCTTACTCTGGGGCTCTAACTACTTGTCTACACAGCTTCAGAAACATCATCACTCCTTGGATTCCAGGCTCTAGGCTGACCAATGGAGATGCAGAGGAGAGAAAGCTAGAGTTCTATTCTCAGGGAACTCAAGGTCTAGTGGAAGAATCAGACACTAACAATAATTATAAAAGAGCATGTTAAATGTGAAAAGAGAAGCAAGGATGAGGGTAAAGAGAGAGGCAGTCCCCTCTCTATATTAGTGGGGAGAGATGGAAGGCCCCCTGGAGGAAGTAACACCTGATCTGGGTTTTGAAGCATGAATAGGAGTTTACTAGCTACATAAAATGAAGGAAGGTATTTGAGGCAGAGGAAATGACCTGTGCAAAGGCATGGTGGTGGGTAAGAGTCAAGGATGTTTGGCAGCCTGTTAGTGTCCTTGCTATAAGCCCATCACCAGCCTAATGAAGCAGAAGACTTTGTCTTCATGGGGAGAAGGATGGGTTGTTGAAAATGGGCTGGCATAATCTTGGAAGGGGGCAGAATGATGAGCTGACTTTTGAAATCAGTAAAAATCATGGATGTGTGACAGTAACACCCACCCCCAGTGTTGTATCTCTCTTGAAGAGTGCCTGCCCTTTCCTCCTCTATAGGTATTCTTCTGCCCTCTTCCTTCTGGCTTCTCAGAGATAATCAAACCTCTTGGGCCTGGCTGATTCTGGGTGGCTGCTTGTGGTGGCCCAGCCCTGGAAGGCTCTGCTCTGGCTGCTGCGGAAGCCACTGCTCTTCCAGTTGAAGTTCCTGGAGAGAAACCTCAAAGGGCATCACCAGCCCTCCAAGTGGGGCCGGGCGGGGGTGGGTCCTGGGAGCACTGCCTGGGACTTCCTAACCCTGAGACAGGTCAGAGCAGAGCAACAGAAAAGCAACAGGGTTCCTCTGTGGAAGGGAGTTCATAGGGAAGCCTGTACCTTCTCCCTAAGGCCCCGGCCTTTCCTCCAGGCACATGCTGATGCCTGTCCCCAGTGCTGGCCTCCTCTCTGCTCTTAATCAGGGCTGCACCTCAGCCCTTCCCAGGGCCCAGTGTGGATTTATGATTTAATTTGTGTGTATGGCACCAAGAAATGATTTCAGGGATGGTCACTTAAGAAATGATTAAAGACCATCATTTCAAACCCACAGCACTCCCTGGGGGAAGGGAAGCGGTTTGAGACAGAAGGAGGTGTTAATAATATGCTGGGATGGATGTATGGCAGGGGACACCAGTCATTGGGGGAGACAGAGGCAGGGATTGCAAGTGGGGGGTGGGAGGTGGAGTGCTGGGGAGTACTGGAAGATGCTGAGAGGCCCCCAGTCCTCAGAAAAGTGGAGCTTCTGCATCAGACATTTGTAATGCTATCTTTGTCCAGACAAGCAGATTCCATCTGAGGCAGGCTCAATTAAAAACCCAGGCCGATCTCCCTCCCTCGGCATCTTTACAATCTCGGGGCCATAAACTCGGGCCCACAGGTGGGCAATTCCAGTGTGAAGGAATGAAACAACTCATAAAGGCCTGAGCCCTCCAGAAGCTTGCCGTGCCTTGACACAGAACTGGAAACCTGCATGCAGGAGCTCTAAATCACTCTTGAAGTCTCTTCGAAGTAAACAGCCAAATGTGACAATTTACCAATTTATAAGGCATGGCTGTAAAGTTCTGAGACCAGGTAATGAGCTTGGGAAGAGACACACAGCTCCCCTCGAGGAATTCCTCAAAGTCAGGGCTGTTTTTAGCATCTCGTCCTGGGAGAACACAACTGAGCCCTGGACCAAGCCAGCTCATCCCTGCACAGATGTGGATTCATGGCTGTGAAAGCTGGTGGGCTCAGAATGTTACAGGAGGCCCCAGGGAGCAGCAGAATTCACCCAGAGTTTTCACTCCAAACACCTGGGTTCTTTCACCAGTTCCTAAACCTTTAGTAACTGTGGGATGTTGGGCAAGTCCTAATGGAGCCTCTCTGAGCCTCAGTGGACTAATCTGTGAAACAGGGATAAGAGGAGAAACAACAGCATCTTGCCTGTGCTCTTTATTGGTGAACACGCACAAGATGATTTCAATGTTGATTACAGCTCCCATGTCTATTTTCTGGGCCTCTCCAACTTCTGCCATGATAAATGATACTTTGACATTTTTTAAGCCCCTTTTATTCCAAATAGCAAAAATAACTGCAAGTGCACATTCTCATTTCGGTTCTTCAACATCTCTTGGGAGAAGAGACTGAGATTGGCCAGATGGAACCAGAGAGGCCGCTGGAAATGAGGGAGCTGAACCTCAGGCTGGCTTTGCAGCTAATGGTGGTGACTCACCCTCTCTGAACCACACTTGCTTCCTGGTTGAATGAGTGGTTAGACTAGATTCATTGATCCACCTATCCCTCTCACCCACGTTTGCTCTCTCTGTCATTCATTCCACCAATCAGCCAATCAGCAGACACCTTTATTAAGAAAGGGTCCTGTATGATAGAAACAAATGCAAGCAAGATGCAGTCCGTGCCACGAGGAGCTCAGCCCCAATCTCTAAGACCTCTTCCAGCTCTGCGAAGCTACTCTCACCATGAGCCCTGTCCTTTCTGTGCTGTACAGAGGGGTAAACCCAGGCACCTGGAAATTAAAGGCTGTACTCACCCAGCATGTCAAAGGCAAGGTAGAGATTCAGCTCATCTGGATTCAGGCCTCCTGGAGAGATTTCCCCATTAGTGTGCAGGGCTTCTCCATCAATAATGATACCAACCATAATGAAGATAAATATTTTGCAATGAACTGATGATTTTTTTTTCACATAGGAAAAAGCTATTCAAATTAAAGACGATTTGGTCTCTCTCTCCTCTGCTTGTATTTCATTTTCTTGGCACACCTCTGAGCTAAGAAAGAAATCTATTCCTGAAAAGGGAGAGAAAGGACCATTTCCAGCAGAGATCCTGCCCACTGGCTAGACAGCTGTTTCACCATTCTGCCAACACAAACACACCCGTGTGGATGCCCACTGACCTACCATCGTCATCTGTTTGTGGGAAGTAAGGGGGCTCTGGGATGGGACTGAAGCCTCACAAAAATCAGAGCCTCGAGGACAGCTCTGGACTTCCTGGATGCCAGTAGATAGAGTAAAAGGAGCAGAACACATGATAGACTCATTTGGTCTTTTTATTGTTATTATTTTAAAGCATAAGCTTTAATTAACTTGACACATGTAGTGCTAACTCCTGCCTACTACATGCCCAATTCAAAGCTCCAGTTAGAGAAATATGAGATCAGCAGGTGGGAGCCTGCCACCTCCCACCCTTCTTTCCCCACGCTTGAGAAAAGGTGCTTCTCACGATCAAAATTTATCACACACACACACACACACACATCCCACTTACTCTCAGCCTCATTTCTGCTAGGATCTGAGCCTTATCCTAATGATTTCATTCTTCCATCTCTGTTTTCAACCTCTGTCTACAGAAAATCTTCCTGTGGACAGCACACAGACAAATGTCCCCAAACCTGTTGCTTCCCTAACCCTCTCTCCCCTCCCCTACATCTAATTATCACTCCATCCTGTCATCTCTACATCCTAAGCTATTGCCAAGTCTCCTTATTTCTGTCCCTACCTTCTTGGTTCAGGCCCTCATCATGTCACCAGCTTCCTGATTTCCCCGACTGCCGCTGCCTCCTCTGCACACCTGCTAGAGAGAGAGATCTTCCCATGACACAAGTCTGATGGTGCCCCTTTCCCATCTAAAACCTCTCAAGGGCTCCCCTGGCCTTGACAATGAAGCCCAGTGCCCTCACGTGGCCTTTCCAGTCGAGGATCATCAGGCCCAGCCATTCCCCAGGGCTGCCTCCCCAGCTCTGGCTACAGTTCCCTGCAAACGGAAGACTGGTCCCCTGTGAACACGCCTGGTTGACATGGCTCTCCGGGTCCTTCTGCCCACCCATCCCTGGCTTTGAGAGGAACTCCCACCCATGTGTCATGGACCCTCCTTGTTGAAACACTGCCTGCTCTGTGCCAGCTCCAGATTTCCATGTGCCTCAACCGCAGAACTTCCCATGCTGTTTACCTGCCTGCCTCTCTTGCCAAACTGTTGCCAGTACTCCATGCATCTTTGCCTGCCAGTACTACAGAGCACTCATGTATTTGTGCTCAATGAGCAAAAACTTTGGTACAGGCAAGACAAACTTCAAAGAGTTGAGACTTTTTTTCCCTCCTCCCTCTATAAGATTATTATGACCTTCCAAATTTTGCTAACACTGACCTCTCTCTCTGGGCTCTTATCCATCTCTAAACCTAAAATGTGTCCCTTTCCCTAAGGCTTAGCTCATATTCCACCTTGTTCATGAAAGTTTCCTTCATTCCCCAGTTGTCACCAATGTCTCCTTCCAGAATGGCCCCTTAGCATGGTCCATGCTCTTGCATTCTGTTGTGTATTATCCATCCTGTATCATAGTTAGCTTGGAGAGTGCAGAATATGGAATCACAGGTCCCAGGGGTAGATGTTAGCTCCACCTCTCACCAGCTGTGGTGTTGACCACAGGCAAGTAACAAACCTCTTAAAGCCTCAGACTCCCCATCCGTAAAATGGGGATAACAACAGTATCCACCTGTGATGGTTAGGTTCATGTGTCAACTTGGCCAGGTGATGGTACCCAGCAAACACTGGCCTAACCATTGCTGCAAGGACATTTGTGGCTGGTTAATAAACCAACAGGCTGGTTTATTAAATCATCAGTCAATTAACTGCAGCTGTGACTGATCACATCAGTGAAGGTTCTGTCTTCCACAATAAGAGAATGCAGTCAGCTGGATTTAATCCAATCAGTTGAAGACTTTTAAGCGAGACAGATAGAGGACCTTCACTTCTTCAGCTGACCAGCGAAGTGTTCCTGAGTTCGTGAAAGTTGCCAGTTTGTTTCCTGAGGAGTTTACTGAACATCTTCATTGGAGTTGCCAGTTTGCTGCCTGCCCTACAGAATTTGGACTTGTGCATACTCACAGCTGCATGAGACACTTTTATAAATCTTATATTTATAGATATCTCTCATTGATTCTGTTTCCTTAGTGAACCCTTACTAATACACCACCTCAGACAGCTCTTGGGGATTAAGTGGGATAATACATGCAAAGTGATTTGTAGAATAAGCACACAAAACAAGTAGCTCCTCCTCCTTCTCCTCATCATCACCACCCTCCCCATCATCGTCATTTGGACTCTCCACTAAACTGGGCCTCCGAAAGCACAGGTTATACCCTGGTCATCTTGTACCCCTGTGTGCCCAAAGTCCTGCCCAACCCAAGCAGCTGCTTCAGGTATTTGTTGAATTAATTATGAAACTTCCCATATATCTGCATTGGCTCTTTGGTTCTCATGTCTGTCCCTGGTGATTGTGCAGTCCTTCCACTGAAAGTAGGCACTTTTCTTGACCCTCATCCTGTTTTAGGGGTCCTTTGGGAGCAATATAGGATATCCTGTAACTCTCCTGAGTCATGGTTACCCTGCTAATCACTCATGATGGGAATAGCCTGTATTTAATGCCTCCCAGCCTAGGCCTTCTGCGGGGATCTTCCAACCCCTGCTGCTGTCCCATCTGCCTCACACAGAGACACACACAGGCCTCCTCTGCTCCTTCCCCACCCTGCCCCAGGGAGCTGTGCAACTCCCAACTCTCTGCTCACAGCAAAATGGTAGTGTTCTGCATGTCCTTTTGCCATCCTGATGTTGGCCCTGTTGCTACATTCATGACCTTTGTTTGCTTTGGGGTCTTAAAGGGTCAGACCCTCCTCCCCCATAGGATTGTTTATTAGAAGATCAGCCACCACCTTTAATGCTCTCCTCAGGTGTGCAGGGGCTAGAAGCATGGAAACTACATTTTCTAGGATGGCAATCAGTAGTGTGCACTCATGGGAGGCACCCCTACCAGGAACAGAAGTGGGGAGAGAAGCAGAGCTTTCATGCAGCTTCTCTGGCAGGGGGTGGGTAGCCCATGGGGTTAGCCAGACATGCTCAATGGGCTGCAGTGACCTCCAGGTGTTTTCCTACATCGCCTGCCTCAGTGCTAGAGGCAGCTCTGACTGTCACCAGCAGGGTCTTATGGCTATTGATCCCTGGAGTTAGTGGTCAACCTGAGAGTGCTCAGTGGCCTAGCCTGACCTTTGAACCTCTAGACTTTCCAAAAGTTTTGTAAGCACTCGAATTTCTATATCAAAGCTAATGCTACTTGGAATATCTGGAAAATTTCAATATAACCCTTAACCCCCCCCAAAAAAAAAACACACGTATACACACACACTCAACATACAGCTTTCTCTAAAATAGGTTAAACTCACTCTTCCCAAAGAGCACATTTTATGTCATACATTCTAAGAATTTGTGAGGAGCATATTCAAAGTTCTTAGGAACATGAAATTCCTCAAAGATGTCATGCACTCTGACATAGGAGAGAAAGGAGGTAGGACCATAAACTCTCCTCCCTACCCCCTCCCTACCTCTCCTTCCTCCACCTGATTCATCTCCTCTCTTCTCTAGATGGAGACGGATGGAGATTTGGAATGGAAGATGTCTGAACCAGAAAAAGGCTAGATGCTAAAGCAACCGAGAATGCTGAATTCAATGTGGTTATCTGCCAGGCCCGCTGGAAGATGTTCACAGAAGTGATATCACTTAATTCTCAAAGCAACACAATAATCATGCAAAATAATAATGGTAAGTAACCATTATGGGCAAGGACTTGCTTCAGGCAAGGTATTATGCTACCGACTTAGCCACATGGTCACATTCAATGCCCCACCAGCCTTTAAGGTAGGTGCTGTCATTACACTTTTTAATAGATGAGGAAACCAAGGGACAGAGAAGTTAAGTAGCTCATATCATATCCTACAGCTGCAAGTGAAAGAATGAAAATTCAAACCAGGAAGCAAAACTGATAATTTGTCTGATGGTGACTTTCTAGAAGTAGGTAAAACAAAGCATGTATTTGAAGTCAGTCATAAATTACATTTGGGGGAATGGGGAAAAAATGTAGAAAAAGCTTATCACTTTAAAATATCTTGCTTTCTCGTGGAAAAAAAAAAATTGGAAAGAGACAGCACAAGCCAGTGCAGAGTACTTATCAAACTAATTATAAGTGTCTTACATTGTAGAATATAGGGGACAATATAGACAGCAGCTAGTGAGGGGGGAACAATAATCTAATAAGAACAGAAAAGATATTGAGGGTAATCTTAATGATACGGGAATGCTCAAGTGTGACTATGGTTCATTAACTTTCTTTTGGCATCGTAGGCGTCTATTGGAAGGAGTTAAGTTATTTCAGGATATTTATTTTTCCCATTGTTTTGCTTTGTTTTGTTTCGTTTGGAAGTGATTTTTATTTAATAAAGTTTTTTAAAAATTTCATATCATTTGCAAAAAAATATTTTAGACTAAAACTGTACACCACTTCACCCCCAAATTAAGGTTTAGAAGTTTGGAACAGAATCACATTTTTTTCCAGAACTTTGATGTAGGAAATAGAAGAGAAGCTATTTTAAGTTTAAAAAATTAAATTTTCAAAAAAAAGTCAAATTTCTGCAATGACTGAAACAATATCAAATAATATCAAGGGTAGACACTGCTTTAATCATCTTGTATTTCCAGGACATGGCTCTGTGGTAGGTGCTCCTAAATGAGAGTTGTTGAGTTGATGTGTGCCTATGGAAAAACTGCAAAATTCCTCATTTAATGGAAAATCTTGTGCAGGAAAATGACAGGAAAGAAAAGACTATGGTCTTCTCTAAATTCTATTTACAACATTACTGGCTGAGAAATCTAGGGTCCCCTTTCAGCAGCTGGATGGTCACTGGCCCTACCTATCACACACTCATGCATGCAGGAGCCCCACCTACAGCAAAAGAACTGGGCTCATTTCCCCCTTCCCAGCAAAAATTCCAGCCAGTTCTGGAACAAGCATGACAGATGCTTTTCTTTTGAATCATCAGGAGAAATGAATAAAGTTCTTTGGCAAGTGTTTGCTTTAATAACACAAATAAAATGCAAGGAAACAAAGGGAAATTTAGTATTTGTATATTCAGAAATGTACAAACAGAGGTGTACCAAGTCCTATTCTTTGACCCCAATTTTGAAAAAAAAATGCAAAAATTATGTAGTGATATATGAACACATATATTTATATAACTGCATAGAAAAATGTATGTAAAGCTATATACCAACTGTGGATAGTGCTTACCTCTAGGTTAAAAGTGAGGTTGGGGATGGGGAGTCTGCATTTTTTACTCCATATACTTCTATATTATTTTAATTTTTCCTTAGGCATTTGTATTCATGTATTATGCATATAATTTCTTTAAATGTATACAATTAAAAGACTGATATTGGCTAAAGCAGGGGAAAAAAAATTCAACCTAGTTGGGGATTGTGGGAAGATGGCAGAGTAGGAAGCACCAGGAACCAGTCCTTCCACCAGAACAACTATAAAACAGGCAGAAACTGTCTGAATCAGCTATTTCAAAACTCTGGAGTCCAGTAGAATACTGAACAACATCCAGGGAAGAGCAGGAGGAAGAGGCTGCTAAATCACATTAAATACCAAAAAACTGCTCTCTCCACACAGCAGTTACGATCGCCCAGCACCCACTCTCAGTCTGGGAGCAGTGGAGTCTGGCCCCAGCATAGCTTGCTGGTGCCAGAGAGGGACATAAAAATCCACATCCCCAAGATCCAGGGGTGGGATGGGAGGCCAGTTGCTGATCACTACTATTGATTAGCTGGGAGTCTGGCTCTGAGGGGGGGGTGGGGCATAGTTTCAACCCACCCTTGACAGAGGCAGCAGAGGAGAATTAAAGATGGCATGCTTCCTCAGAGCAGAGTGGGAGAGTTGAAGGACTGCATTTGCTGGGCAGGGCCACGTCAAGAAAGTGCAACTCTGGGGAGACATGGAAGAAGCTCCTGGTGCCCTGAGCTGCCCTGAAATAAAAAATTCCCCATCAGCCCCCGGGGCAGTTTGAAGCTGGCTGGCATTCCCTTTTTGGATCCTTGCCCTTGTTCTGGCTGGGAAAAACTGACTTGAGAAAATCCTCTCTGGCATGAGTCCCCCTCCCAGAATTTGCCTTCCAGGCAAAAGAAGCTTGAGACAAGGAAAGCAGTCCAAGAAACAATAGGTGGATGGCCTGGGACAAAGGCTTACCTGCTTTAAGCCCTTCAATGGAACACCTAGGAGAAGGAGAGGTCTGTTTCCTGGAAAGTAGAGGGGGCATTCAAACTCCTATAAACAGGGTAAGTCCTAAGGCCACTAGCAAACACAAGCCCAGGACAGGCTCAGAAAAGACAGGGAGGAACTACACTTTGCATTCACCTTGAGCTGACCTTCCTGATAAGAAGGCTGAATTCTGACACAGGACACCAGCCAAAGCAAAACCAATTAGCAAAAGCGGTGTAGGGTGTTTTCTGCTTAGGTTTGCATGGTTTTGTTAGTTACTGACACTCAGAAAAATCTCTGTCATATCACCAACTGGTTAGAAAATCAAGAAACATACATCCCAGGGAATAAATCTCAGATTTAACATTTTAAAATATTAAAATGTACAGTGTGCAATAAAAGATTACAAGACAAAGAAGCAGGAAATGATGGCCTATTCAAAGGGAGAGGATAAAAATCCAGTAACACCAGTGAAGAAGGCCAGACTGTGGACACATCAGGCAAAGACTTTAAAAAATGTGATCTTCAATATGTTCAAGGAGATGAAGGAAAATACAGAGAAAGAACTAAAGGACATCAAGAAAATAATGAATGAACAATATGAGAATAATAATAAAGGGATAGACATTTTTTAAAGGAACCAAAGAGAAATATTGCAGTTGAAGACCACAATAACTGAAATAAAAAATTCCCAGGAGGGTTTCAACAACAGATTGGAGCTGGCAAAAGAAAGAATCAGTGAATTCAAAGAGAAGATAATTGAAATGAGTTAGGCTGAGGAGGAGAAAGAATAAAGAATAATAAAAAGCAAAAATTGTTTAAGACAACTCTGGGACAACACCAAGCATACCAATATATACATTATGGGAATCCCAGGAGGAGAAGAACAAGAGAAAGGAGCAGGAGGAATATTCTAAGAAATACTGACAGATAACTTCCCAAACATAGCAAAAGAAGTGACTATGTACATCCAAGAAGCCCAGAGAACACCAAACAGGACAAACTCAAAGAAAAATATTCCCCATCGCATACTGACCAAACTGTTGGATGCAAAGGACAAGGAGAAAGTTCTGAAAGCTGCAAAATAAAAACAACATGTCATGTACAAGGGATTTGACTGTTATCTATTTAGGATGCTAAATTTTAACCTCAGGGTAAAGTTTTTGAAACATATAAGGAAAATATTTGAAAAATAAAAATGTAGAAATGAGAAGGGACTCAACATGTTACAATACAAAAAATCAAATAAATATGAAAGTAGGCATTAACAGAAGAACTGAGGGACAAAAAAGGTATAAGACTACAAAGACTACATAGTAAAATGGCAGAAGAAAGTCCTGCATTATTAGTAGTGACTTTAAATATAGATGAATAAACTCTACAGTCCAAGGGCAGAGATTGGCAGAATGGATAAAAATAAACATGATCCAACTATATATTGTTTAGAAAAGACTCACCATAAATTCCAAGACATAAATAGGTTGAAAGTGATAGGATGGAAAAACTATACCATGCAAGTAGTAACCAAAAGAGAGCTGAGGTAGCTAGACTAATATCAAATAAAATAGACTTTAAGTCAACATCTATTATGAGGGACAAAGACAGTCATCATATACAGATAAAGAGGTCAATTCAATAAGAAGACATAACAAGTATAAATATATGTGCATTCAACGTTAGAGCCAAAAAATATTCGAAGCAAATACTTAGAGGTTTGAAGGGAGAAATAGATGGTTCTACATTAAGAGTAGGAAAATTTTATATACCACTTTCCTTAATAGACAGAACATCTAGACAGAAGATCAGCAAGGAAACACAAGACTTCAGTGATACTCTAAACTAGCTAGACGTAACAGGCATACAAAGAACACTTCACCAAACAACAATAGAATCCACATTTTTTTTGAGTGTGCATGGATCGTTCTCCAGGATAGACCATATCTCAGGTCATCAAACAAGTTTTGACACATTTAAAAATATGGTAATTGTGCCAGTTTGGATATACTATGTTCCCCCAAGAAAAAGCCATGATCTTTTAATCCAATCTCGTGGGATATTGGGATTAGGTTGTTTCCATGGAGATGTGACCCACCCAACTGTGAGTGACACATTTGGTTAGGGTGTGATCTCTGATTGAATGTCTCCATGGAGGTGTAACCCTGCCCATTCAGCATGGGCCTTGATTAGTTCACTGTAGCCTTATAAAGGGGCTCACAAACAGAAGGACTTCAGATTGCTGCATCTGAGAGACATTTTAAAGATGACTGTTGGAAGCTGACACTGACACTTTGGAGAATGCCATTTTGAAATGCAACCTGGAAGCAAGCAGATACTAGCCATGTGCCTTCCCAGCTAACAGAGGTTTTCAGATGCCATCAGACATCCTTCAGTGAAGGTACCCTGTTGTTTATGCCTTACCTTGGGATGCTTTATGGCCTTAAGGCTATAACTTTGTAACCAAATAAACCCTCTTTATAAAAGCCAATCCATTTCTGGTGTTTTGCATAATGGCAGCATTAGCAAACCGGAACAGTAATCATATAGTGTATCTTCTCTGATTGCAATGGAATGAAGCTAGAAATAAATAATAGAGGGAGAAAAGGATAAATTAAAATTCACATATATGGAAATTAAATAATGTACTCTTAAACAACCAATGGGTTAAAAAGGAAATCACAAGGAAAATTAGAAAATAGCTTGAAGAAAATGAAAATGAAAATACAATATACTAAAAATTATAGAATGCAGCAAAGTCAATACTGAAAGAGAAATTTATAGTTCTAAATGCTTAAATTAAAAATGAAGAAAGATTGCAAATCAGGAAACTACTTCAAAACTGGAAGAAATAAAGAAGAACAAACTAAAACCCAAGATGAGCAGAAGGAAGGAAATTAAAAGATTGAAAGAGAGATACATGAAATAGAGAATTAAAAAAAAAAAACAATAGAGAGAATCAACAAAATCAAAAGTTGGTTCTTTGAAAAGATGAGTAAAACTGACACACCTTTAGCTAGACTGACAAAGAGAAAGAGTGAGGGGACACAAATAAATAAAATCATAAATAAAAGGTGGGGGACATTAACTACGAACCCAAGTAAAAAAAAAAAAAAACAAGTTAGATAACCTAGATGAAATACACAAATTCCTAGAAACATATGAACTACATACACTGACTCAGAAGAAACAGAAGACCTCAACAAACCAATAACTAGTAAAGAGATTGATCAGTAATCAAAAAGCTCCCAAAAAAGAAAGGTCCTGAACCAGAAGGCTTCACAGGAGAATTTTACTGAACATTTTAAGAAAAATTAACACCAATCCTGCTCAAAACTTCCAAAAAAATTGAAGAGGAGGGAACACTCCCTAATACATTCTATAAGGCCAACATCACCCTAATACCAAAGCCAGCTAAAGATACTACAGGAAAGAAAATTACAGACCAGTATCTCTTATGAATACAGATTCAAAAATCCTCAACAAAATACTAGGAAACCAACAGCACATTAATAGAATTATACACCATGATCAAGTGGGATTTATCCCAGGTATGCAAGGGTGGTTCAAAATAAGAAACTCAACTAATATAATACACCACATTAACAGAACAAAGGGGAAAAAATACATGATCATCTCGATTGAGGCAGAAAAGGCATTTGCCAAAATCCAACACCCTTCTTGATAAAAGCACTTAGAAAATGAGGAATAGAAGGAAACTTCCTCAACTTGATAAAAGGCATATATGAAAAACCCACAGCTAACATCTTAATGGTGAAAGAGCGAAAGTTTTCCCTCAAGATGAGGAGCAAGGCAAGGATGCCCACTGCCATCACTTCATTCAACATTGTAATGGAAGTTCTAGCTGGAGAAATTAGGTAAGAAAAAGAAATAAAAGGCAGCCAAACTGGAAAGGAAGAAGTAAAACTTTCCCTATTTGCAGATGATATGATTCCATATACAGAAAATCCTGAAAAATCCACAACATAGCTCCTAGAGCTAATTAATGAATTCAGCAAAGTGGTACAGATCAACACCTAAAAATCGGCAATGTTTCTATACACAAGCAATAAACAATCAAAAGAAGAAATCAAAAAATAAATTCCATTTATTATAGCAATTAAGTGAATTAAATATCTAGGAATAAATCTAACCAAGGATGAAAAGAACTTGTACACAGAAAACTACAAACTATTGCTAAGAGAAATTAAATAAATGGAAGGACATTCCGTGTTCATGACCAAATATTGTTAAGATGTCAATTCTACCTAAAACAATTACAGATTCAACAAAACCAAGTCAAAATTCTAACAACCTTCTTGGCAGAAATGGAAAGGCCAATCATCAGATCTGTATGGGAGGGTAAGGGGTCCCGAATAGCCAAAGCCATTTTAAAAAACAACAAAGTTGGAGGACTCACAATTTCCGATCTTAGAATTTATTACAGAGCCACGCTAATAAAAACAGCATGGTACTAGCACAAGAACAGACATATAGACCAATGGAAGTGAACTGAGAGTTTAGAAATCAAAGCCCAACTGAGTGTTTGACAAGGGAGCAAAGACCATGCAGTTGAAAACAAATAATCTCTTCAACACATAGTGCTGGAAAAGCTATGTCTCCATTTGCGAAAGAATGAAGGAGGACTCCTACCTCACACCATTCACAAAAATACAACTCAAAATGGATCAAAGACCTAAATATAAGAGCCCAAACTATCAAATGCCTAGAAGAAAACATAGGGAAGCAGCACTTTGTGTTACGCAATGGTTTCTTATACTTTACACCCAAATCACAAGCAACAGAAGAACAAATAGATAAATTTGACCTCATCAAAATTAAAAACTTTTGTGTCTTAAGTACCTTAATATGAAAGTAAAATGACAACCTACACAATGGGAGAAAATATTTGGAAACCACATATTCAGTAAGGGTTTAATGTCAGGATTATATAAATCTTTCAACTCAACAACAAAAACAAAAACAATACAATTAAAAATGGGCAAAAGACTTTAATAGATATTTCTCCAAAGAAAATATACAAAAGTCCACTAAGCACATGAAAAGTTGCTCAACATCATTAGCCATTAAGGAAATGCAAATCAAAAACATAATGACATATTTTTCACACTCACTAGAATGCTACTACTAAAAATACATAAAATTATGTGTCAGAGAGGATGTAGGAAAATAGGAACACTCATTCATTGCTGGTGGGAATGTAAAATGATGTCATTGCTATGGAAGACAATTTGCAACTCCTCAGAAAGTTAAGTAGAGAATTACCATATGACTTGCAATCTCACTTCTATGTATTTGTCCAAAAGAATACAGGGACTCAAACAGATATTTTCACACTGATGTTCACAGCAGCATTATTCACAATAGCCAAAAGATGGAAGCAACCCAAGATCCCACCAACTGAAGAAAGGAAAAACAAAATGTGGTATATACACACAATGGAATATTATTCAGCCATAAAAATGAGTGGAGTTCTGATACATGGGACAGCATGAATGAACCTCAAAGACATCATGCTGAGTGAAACAAGCCACACACGAAACAAAAAATACTGTATGATTTCACTGACATGCAATAATTAGAATCAGCAAACTCACAAAGTTAGAATCTAGAATATAGGTTACCAGGGCTCAGGAAGTGAGTAGGGAATAGGGAGTTAAGGCTTAAAATTTATAGCTTCCATTTGGGATGATGGAAAAGTTTTGGTAAGGGAGGGTGGTGATAGTAGCACAATACTGTGAACGTAATTAACAACTCTGAATTCTATATTCAAACGTGGTTAAAAGTGGAAGTTTTAGCTTGTGTATATGTTACTAGAATAAAAATTTTAAAAAAGAAATCCAGTGAACTGCACAACATAAACAGTGAGCTCTAAGTTAAACCATGGACTGTAGTTAATAGTACAATTATAAAAATGTGCTGTCATCAGTTGTAACAAATGTACGACCCTGATGCAAGACGTTAATAACAGGGTGTTATACGGGAACCCTGTATTTTATGCATGATTTTTCTGTAAACCCACAACTTCTCTAATTAAAAAAAAAAAAAAAAATCAACCCAGATCTGTTATTCTTGAGCCTGACTGAAGTTTAGGGAAGGTGAGGTTTGAAGCTTCTCACCACGGTTTCCAGCCATTTTATTGGCATCCAAGTCCTAAAGATGCCAAGCTGTCCCACTGTCCCCTCTTGCTGATCCTCTCACACCTGCTGTTCCTCCTGCTCTGTCCATACCCAGCACCACGGTACCCTCAGACTCTCCAAATCAACAACCTGTAAAGATTCAGCCTTTGCCCCATCCCAAGTGCCCCCAGGGGTTATTTGATTAAAGCCATTGACCCCCTTTAATGTGAAAACGCTTCTCTCTCCCCAGAGACAATTTTCCTTTCCAGAGAGTCTGATTCACCTCACACTTAGTGAAAGGCATTTTGGGTTTGGGGCTGGAGGGTTCTGCTCATTTCTCCTCTTGCCCCTTTAAGTCTTCCCCTGGCCCTGCTTTGAAATGGGCTCGGGGCCACTGCACTCCTCTGTGATGTCTCCCTAAAAGCCAAGATTTACCCCTGCTCAGAGCGTTATGCCTGGACCAGGCTCGGCATCCTCCCAACTTCCCCTCCAACTCCCACCCCTGCCCTTTCCCAACCTTGCAAGTAACTCCCGACTCAGAAGAATCAAGCCAAGGAGACAGAACTGCCATAGTGAGGCAGTGTGGAACCTTAGCCCATCCCTCATTATCTCTACCAGCCCCCAAAGCCACCCCCAATAAACAGGAACTCCATTAAACAGTGTTCTTGCTACACAGATGCAGCTCCACCCCTCCTCTTCCAGCCAGGTGGGGTCCCTAAGTATGGCAATTCTGGAACCACTGCTGGTCCTGGGCTCCTCTAGACATATGAAGATGGGCTTCTGGTGGCCATTTCTACTCAGACACTCCATGTCTTCCTCACACCTTGGAGAAGGGGGTTATCTCAGGTGACAATGAAGGACAAGGCAGAGAGGAAAGGAAGGGGGAAGGTGCAATGGAGAACAAGTCATGTCTCCAGATGCCACTGCAGTGCCTTCAAGAGAGGGTACGCAGGGAACGGTAATTAGCGTATCCACAGCCACACATGCACAAATTGCAGAAGCATTATTTGTAATTTCTATAATGAGGCCTTTGGAATAATAATCGAGCTGAAGGGAAAGAAAGGGGAGGAGAATGGCTCTGAGGGAAGACAGGACTGCTCTGCCAAGGCCCTTGCTGCCCAGCTCTCCACCATCACTGGGCTCTGGGAGGCGGGAAGCTGGTGAAGGTCTCCTCTCACACGGGGTTTTGGGGCAGAGCTTTTCAGAACACTTGTTCTAGTGGGTCAGAGAGTTTGTGGCAATAGCAGAGGCAGAAATCTCCCCACTTGGTCTATAACCAACCCATTCTGGTCTTCTATGGCATCACTGCCCAAGCCCAAGGGAGGCATCAATTCTCTAAGATTTATGGTGGGTAACTAGCTTTTATTTGGTTGTTGTTGTTTTGTTGTTGTTGTTGTTGTTGTTTAACTTGGGTCCATGACTCCCCTCCCACTCTTACCCCAGGCACTATTTCAGGCTCAGCATTGTGGTGCTGGGTGCTGGGTGCTGGAGATGCATGATGTCTGCTCACAAAAACCCTTGTTCTAAGGACCTTCTCTGGAGGTTACTGTGAGTGTAGGGACCAGAGGAGAGACAAGGAGACCCAGAGAAGGGGGTGAGTCTGCCCAGAGAAGGAGGTAAGTCTGGCCTCTGTCCAGGAGCTAAGCGCATAGTAGGCAGTTAAAAAGTACAGGTTGAGCCCACAGCCATATATATAAAGAGAAGGTAAAAATTCTCCTCAGTTTCGGGATTCTTCTGTCACTGGATCTTTTCAGGCCCAGCCGCCTTGCAGCCGTGAGCTGCTTTCCTCCCTGAGAGAGATCCACGACCAGGTTTCTCTGTGCACAGCACGTCTGAGATCCTGCACTCCCTCTGCCTCCCTCTTACACAGGTGCCCTTCTCTGTCCATTTGTCCATCAGCACGGCAGCCTTGTATACGGCTCTTTCAAAAGATCCTACCCAGTCAGCTGCAGCCAGACAAGGTGCCAGCTTTGCAGTGTCCAGGCCAGAGGGTGCACAGGGTACTCAGGTTTTCACCTATTTGCACCCTACAGATGTGGAAGTTGAGTGTGTGGCTGGCCTTTCTGCCACCAGACGCCAGTAAGCCAGGGCCCCTGCACTGTGCCCAGGGCACTTTTTTCTCTCTAGGAGACCCACAGCTTCTGGCCCCTGGGATGCTCAAGACACTGCCTGGGAGGATCTGACCCTCTCCTCTCTCCCAAGGCGTGTCAGCAACTTCTCCTCCTCATTTCCATCCCACTGGGTGCAATGGACTTAAGGCCTCCAGCCTCCTCATGCTGGGCCTTCAACAGTCTGGACTCTCACCCCACAAAATCCATTCCCGGCACGAATCTGGGCAGAGGCAGGAACTTAAGACTAACTGCTCTGGCTCCAAATCCAGGTTCTGCTGCTGATTGCTTTTCAAACCTTGGATAACTTACTTCACCCTCAGGGCCTCAGTTCCTTCTTCTGCAATATAGGGTGATAATAAGAGCACCTACTTCAAAGGGTTTTGTGAGAATGAAATGAATGATGCACATTACATGCTTCCCATAGAATCTGCCATATAATAAAGACTCTAAAATTTGGCTCAAAGTTCTAAAGGGCTCAGACAGACTCAGAAATAAATGGCTAGATGGATCCTAAATGCAATGGCTTGTGTCTTTATAAACGAGAGACAGAGAGAGATTAACACACAGACACAGAGGTCATGTAAAGAGGGAACAGAGAGAGGTTTGAAGATGCTGGCCTTGACGGCTGGAGGGATGTGCCGTAAGCCAAAGAACTATGACAGCCACCAGAAGGTGGGAAAGGCAGGAACAGATCCTCCCCTAGAGCCTCTGGAGGGAGCAAGGCCCAGCCGACACCTTGGTTTCTGCTCAGTGATACTGATTTTGGACTTCTGGCCTCCAGTCTGTGAGAAAATAAATTTCTGTTGTTTTAAGCCTTCACATTTGTGGTCATTTGTTTACAGAGGCAATAGGAAGCTACCATAGTACCCATGCTGTCTCTTCTCCCTCCCTCCCTCCTTTCCTTCCTTCATTCTTTCCCTCCTTCCTTCTTCTCTCCCCCCCTTTTTAACTTTCTTTTTAAAAAGCTTTATGGAGATATAATTTGCATACCTTAAAATTCACTCATTGCAAGTTTTTAGTTCAACAATTTTTAGTAAATTTATAAATTTAGTAAATTTATAGAATTGTGTGACCATTACCACAATCCAATTTTAGAGCACTTCCATAACCCCCAAAAGTTCCCTTGTGCTCATTGTCAATGTCTATCCCATCCCCAACCCCAGGCAATTATTGATCTACTTTCTGTTTCTATAGATTTGCCATTTTGAGATATTTCATGGGATCATTCAATACTTAGTCATTTACATCTGGCTTCTTTTTCTTAGCATAATGTTTTTGAGGTCCATCCATGTTGTAGCATATATCAGTATCTCATTATTTCTTATTGCCAAATAATATTTCATTGCATAGCTATACCATGCTTTGTTTATCCATTGATTGGTTGACAGACATTTGAATCATTTCCACTTTTTGACTATTATGAGTCATGCTGTGATGAACATTTGCATAAAATTCTTTTTGCGGGCATATGTTTTAATTCCCTTGGGTAGTAGATTCTTAGGAGTGGAATTGCTAGGTCATATGGTAACTGTAGGCTTAGCTTCTTAAGAAACTGCCAAACTATTTTCTAAAGTGGCTATACTATTTAATATTCCTATCAGGAATGTATGAAGATTCTAGTGTCCACATGCTTGACAACACTCGGTATTGCAAATTTTTAAAAATTATAGCTATTCTAGTTGTAGAGAAATCTTGTGGTTTTAATTTGTATTTCCTTACCAACTAAATGATATTGAGCATCTTTTCATGTATGTATTAGTCATTCATATGTCTTCTTTTGGTAAAATGTTTATTTACCAAAATCTTCTGTCCATTTTTAAAATTGAGTTATCTTCTTATTGAGTTTAAGAGTTCTTCATCAATTCTGGATTTAAGAACTTTAGCAGATATACAATTGGCAAATATTTTCTCCCAGTCTCTGCAATATGTTTTAGTTTTCTTAATGGTGTCTTGTAAAGAGCAAAAGTTTTAAATTTTGATGAAGTTCACTTTATCAGCCTTTTCTCTTCTGAATCATGCTTTTGGTGTTGTATCTAAGAAGTCTTTGCCCAAGGTCATAAATTTTTTACCTGTTTTCTTCTAGAAGTTTTATAGCTTTATATATTCTCCTTAGTCCTCTGATCCACTTTGACTTAATTTTTGTGCATGGTTTAAGAGTCTAAGTTCATTTTTTTTTGACATATGAATATCCAATTGTCTCCCTCCTTTCTTTCTAAATGGACAGCAGGAACCTGCTTCTTAGGATGGTTTCTACCCACTGATGTGACTCTGACAGTCCATTCAACCCTGTTTCCAAGAATAGGACAGAGCCAACACCGCCTACATGGGGCCAAGGGGAGAGATCTGGGGCTCCTCCAGGGAGAAAAGCATGCAGCCCCTCTCTAGAGTGACCTTCCATTGTTCATACTCAGTAAGGATTAGCAGATGGCAGTGACATTGGAGGAGAACTGTGAGGGTGATGGGGTGGAGGGGCTGGTGAGCCTCCTGACAGCTGCCTTTCCCTTCTTCCCATGCAGGTGGTGAGAGGAGCTGTGGACGGTACCATATGAGCCACCAGACCCCATTATTAGCCAAGCCCACCCTGGAGGGAGCATAGAACCCCTCTGGCCCCCAACTATCAGCAGCTCGTGTTGGGAGGCAGGAGAAAGAGACATTCCACCATCACTGGGATACATCATCAGGTCCATGTGCATATCAGATAAACTGACTTTCTCTCTGGAGGCTTGGGTCACATGCTGACAGAGATGGGGAGAGACAGGACCTCTGATTGGAGGGCAGGAATGTAGACCACAGCTCAGTGCCAGGCCTGCTAATCAGAAAGCTCACAGAACGCCAGCTATCGATTCCTGTGCAATCTAGCCTTGCGGCAGACAAAGGGAAAAGCCATTGGACTCCCTGGTGCTCTAAATGTCCAAATTCCCAGAACAGCAATACCAGCCAGGTGGCTGGCAAGGCTGCTTCTGCCTCTGGGGATCCAGGGAGGGCAGCAGCGACAGATGGGGGAGAGGAACTGAAGGCCTGGAGGCAGACCCAAGAGGAAGTGCGAGATCAGGGGGCTGGTGACTCAGGCACGCCATCTCCATGCTCCAGGGGACTGACCACACTTTGAAATTGGCTTCCTGCATCCGGCTCCTATTCTTTCCTTCTTCTGAGACCAGCAAACACTGCTAGAAATCTTTCCTAATCTGGTGGGTATCTCCTGACCCCTAACAAACTCCTGAAAGTTATTAAAGAAAATCACACCCAGAATGGTGGGTATCTTCCAACATGGGTGCCTTTTGACAGCTGGCTGAATGAAGTGTGGTGGGCTCTCACCCAGGCCTGCTGGTCCCAGCCCTCTCCCCTCCTCTCCCACCCTGCTGCTGCCTCGCTTACCCCCTCTGAGGCTGTTCACATCACCTTTTATTAGAGGTCAACTGAGGTAGTGGGGAAGGGAGAGCTCCCCAAAATTTAATGGTTGGAAAAAGCCCTGGTGATGATCTGCTGCCCTCCCTTCATGTTCAGACGAGGGAACTGAGGCCCAGAGTGGAGGTTGTTGGCCCAAAGCCACAGCCTAGTTGCTGAGACCCTGCCGAGGTCAATGCCTCTGGGTCAGCGGCCAGTGCCTTCCCAGGTGGGAAACACATAAGTGGGTTTCGATAACTAAGTGATGGGAGATCTAACTGAAACTGCTTTGTTCAGTATAAGATGGGTAAGAGCATTCCTAAAAGCAGGGATACCAGGTTGCATTTATCCAATAAAACACCAGAGAACTAAGAAAATAGTTAAGGAATTGAATTAACCGTAGAGTAAATTTATGCAATGGCTAGGTGGATGGGTCAGAACCTGAAGGAAATAACTATAAAATCTGGGACTATAAAAAAAGCAAGAATACTATAGAGAATTATAAACTTGCATTTGTTTATGCATTCACTCAACAAATATCTGTTGATTGAAATGCATCAAGTGTATTTAAATCTATGAGCTCATGATGATACTTTAAAGCTTAAAAACCTTATGGTCAACTTTGGAGGATGCAGGGATTGTTCTGAAAACTGATAAAGAGAAATAATAAGCATTAATGGCCTTTCCTATACAAACTATACCTCAGGGCAACCAAATAATTAATGAGGGCAGGTTTCTCCTTCTGGAAGTATTTCAGCTAATACATGCAAAAGAAATGACAAAATTAGAATATTAACATTTTGCAAACCCTAATGAAACACTGGATTTAGGCAATGATAATCGATGATGCCTCTAACATCAAGAGAGACATGGTGTGCCTTCTGATGGAAGAATAGGAGACTGGAGTATTCTTTCCAAAGAATCAAGCCTGATTCCCCTCAAGTCTCTAAATCTTATTCCCAATTTACAGGAAATGCTGGGGTCAGAGGAACGTGATAAACACCATGGGAATGCAATTGGCAAACTCAGACTACGGGACACTCTTCAGAGCAAACAACATGGTTTCTTCAACAAATTGATTTCAAGAAAAAACAAGAGAATTGAAAGGAGAACTACAGAGTAAAAGAGACACAAACCAATTGCAGCTTAAGGACCTTCTTTGGAACCTGATTCAAATAAGCAAACTCAAAAGTGAGACATTTAAGGAATTATGAACACTGACAATGTCAGATGATATTAAGGGCTTACTGTAAGTTTGGTTAGACGGGACAATGATATTTTGGTTATTTTTTTTCCAAAATAGCCCCCTTTTTTAGAGATATACACTGAAATATTTACAGAAGAAATGATGTTTTGTCTTGGACTTGATTCAACATAGGGAGGTTAATGAAAACAGATTGACCTAGGGTCAGGTGATGGACATAGACAGGTTCATTATACTAGTCTCTCTACTTTGGTGTGTGTTTGAACATTTTCCATTATAAAAATGTTAAAAATATATTTTTAAGTTTGTGCTAGGTAACAGGTGCAGAGGATGCAAAAGTGAACCAGACTGAGGGAAAAACAACAAAACTCCCATGAACTTCTATTCTAGTGAGAGGGGAAGGAGGAGAGACAGACAATAAATAAACAAATGCATAAGAAAATTTCATATATCAACAAATGCCTCAAAGAAAATAGAACGGAGTTACACCAGAGTGACCAGGTTCGGGGAGGGGAGGGTGCTTTAGACTGAATAGTCGTGAAGGTCAGAGCCAGCCTCATAAAAGATCAGGGAAAGGAACTCTCCAGGCCTAGGGAGTGGCAAGTGCAGAAGTCCCCGACAGGAATGACTGGGCATTTGGGAACAAGAGCAAGGCTAGCATGGCTTTGGCTCGGTTTGCCTGGGGAAAGTGGAAGGAGTTACAGTCAGAGGAGGCAGTGGGGTCAGACCATGGAGGTCTGCTAAGGAATTTGGTTTTATTATAAGTGAAGTGAGAAGTCTCTGGAAGGTTTTAAAGAGGGGAGTAACTGATCTGTTTTACTTCCTGAAGTGATCCTTGTGGCTGCTGTGAGGAATGGACTTTTGAGGGGGCAAAAGCAGACATGGGAGCCCAGTGAGGAGACTCTTGGAGTACAATGGAGTTGGAGGGGGCTGGAGAGTTGGAGCATATTCTGGAGGTAGAGCAGAGAGAATCTGCTGGTAGATTGGAAGCAGGGGTGGGAGAGATGTTGAAGAGGAGAGGAATTAAGAACTTATCTTTTCTTGTTGAACAACTGGTGATCTGTGGTGGAGCCATTTATTGAGATGGTGAAAAGTGGGGAGCAATCAATGTGAAAGGAAAAATCAAGAGTCCCATGTGGGATGTAGTAAGTGTGAAGTGTCTATTAGCCATCCAAGAGGAGATGTCAAGTCAGGAAGTGAATATATGAATCTTGAGCTCAAGACTGGACTGGAGATGTAAATTTTTCAGTCCTTAGTATATGGATGGTATTTAGAGCTATTAGCTTTTTCACTCATTACCAAAATAAAGCACTAAGGGGAGGCTTCTAGAATCTCAAAGGAAATGGTGTTGGCACAGAAAGAGGTGTGTCATATTGCTTTAAATTTTCAAATCCCTTAATCCAGGGTTTAAGACTCAGCACATTCTGGTGCAGCACATTATCTCATCATATAACTGCAACTTCCCTTCATGAACTCTCGGGAGAAGCCACATAAATCCTTCTCCCAATTCAGCATATTCAAGGACTACCCTCTTAAGGACCCTTTTAAAAAGTTGCTTTATGTTCATGAAACCTTCCTATCCCTCAGACTATCTGGATATGATCCTTCCCTCCTTTGAGCTCCCATTGATTTGTATCTACTTCTTTCTGAAGACCCTACTTCTTTCAGCTTGGTACTATGGTTATCTGGGCCCCAACACCCCCAGAGAGACTGTGATATCCCCAGGAGTAGACACTCTGCCAACCCCACCTTTGTATCTCAGGACAGAGGGAACGAATGTTTGGAATCTGTGTCTCTTTCACAGTTTACCAGCAAAACACTGCATTGCAGAAGAAGGATTTTAAAGCCTTGTGCAGAGTCAGATCAGATCAGCAAAGGAAGTTGGGCTGGGAGTGGTTCTCCTTAGGCTTTGAAGAGGACACTAGGCAAGGAAGTGAGCTTGCTCATCCTCCCAAAGCCCCCAGATATCCCAGGAAGGTGGAGGACACTAGACCAGCTAGACCATTCATCTGACCCAATCTGGCCACATGTATGCTGTAGTATGAGCACTTGACCATGTGCATCATGTCTGACTATCTGCAGAGTCAGAGCTTGTGGTCTGATGAGCCCTCCCTCCCCATGACCCAATACCCACCTCCAATCCTGCCATCCATCATGCAACTGTCGATTTGTACTTTAGGAATGCAAAATAATGCAAACATTTGTCTGAAATTGCAAAAACAGGGAGTTAAATAGAATGCAAAAAGGGTACATTAAAAAATTACTAACTAAATAAACAGTTTTGTTGTGTATAGTTTTTAACTTCATCACTATCACTAATCACCCTATCCCAAACTTCTTATAATATAAGCAAATGACCTCGGGCTGATGAAGAGAGGCGGGCCATCTTGCACAGTGGCTTTGTCATCCCTTTCCTTATCTCCCTGGGCCCACGATTTCCCCCTCAAGCCCTCGGGCTCAGCACCAGTTCTACTGCTAGCAATTCTGGGGGATAAGCTATTTGCCCAGTGGCACCCAGGCCCTTCCACCTCCAACATGATCAAAGTCTTTTTGGTGTGGAACAGACTAGGTAGATTCTGGAATTTCTTGGTATAGTGGTCTCTCACTGCTGCCCAAAAGAGGAATGCAGGAAGCCCTGAATATCAGACTATTCAGGAGGAAAGACAGTAAGACCTTACCAGCTGACTAGAGTCCCTCTGTATACCCTAGGCTTGTGACAGGACTCTGCCAGCGTGATGGACTATTCTAGGCAGCAACCAAATGCAATGCTTACTCAGGGAGGCATAACTACAAGCCAGGTTGGACAACATGGCACTTGCCTGCCCCACACAGTGTCCCACACGGAGGTCCAGCTCTGTGATGGTCGTTTCATTCACATTCTTTGAAACTGTCAGCATTTATATTTTACAATAGCTCTTTCCTAGTTAAACAAATTTGGGAAATGCTGCATAGCACATTCCCTTCCTATAGACCTAGGCTATGTGTTCCCATAAAGGCTCTGTAAAGTCCTATAGTGAAGAGACCTGTGTGTCTAATTTAGTGTTTCTCAGTCATCTGGCCACACAACCATTTTCTCTCACATTTTTATAGAATGCACTTGGGGAAACACTACTCAGCAACTCCATGATCAAATCATTCAACTTGTTTGGAAATGTCCACATGTGTGTTGGACTAAAGTGATTATCAAAATCTTTAACGTGAGGCCACAGATGCCATGTTTCAGAGCAAGAACCTAAAGTTCAGAGTGGTTCAGTGAGTGGCCCAGGATCACAGAGCTGGTCATAGCAGAAGCAGCGAGGGGACCATAGCAGAAGCCGGTGCTCGTGCTCTGGGAGCACACACTGAGCTGGCACATCAGGCCTGGAGCCTCCAGGACCTGGGGTCAGTCTCTAACTGGCCAGGCCTTTCCCAGCTCTGGGGCTTTCTCAGCCCCCACTGGTCTCTATTGCTGCCAAAAGGCCTGGTCCTAACTGCCTTCCCCTGGAAATTCTGGATTACCCGCCACTAAATCACAAAAGGCCTGGCAGCCTGCTAGGGGAGAGTCCTAAGAGAGCCCCTGCTCAGAGCTTGCAAATTGGTGACCCATGAGAGGGTTTGTTTTGGCCCAACTTAGAGGTTTGCTTTTGTTTTCTATTGAATTGATTGCTTTATGAGAGTACACTACAAAAAGGGCTCAAAATGAGCTCAAAATGGATCAAAAGTCTAAATGTAAGAACTAAAAGTATAAAATTCTTATAAGAAAACATAGGCATAAATCTTCATGATGTTGGAATAGATAATGGTTTCTTGAATATGACAACAAAGGCATAAGCAACAAAAGAACAAATAAAGTGGACTTTATCAAAATTAAGGACTTTTATGTTTCAAAGTATACTATGAAGAAAGTGAAAGATGACCACAGAATGGGAGAAAATATTTGCAACTTATATATCTGATAAGGGACTAGTATCCAGGATATTTAAGGAGTTTTTACAACTCAAGAATAAAAAGACAAATAATCCAATTTAAAAACAGGCAAAGAATTTGAATAAACTTTTCTTTGAGGAAGACATACAAACAGCCAATAAACACATGAAAATCTACTAAACATCATTCTTTATTAGGGACACGAAAATAAAAATCACAACAGAGACCACTTCACATGGGACGGCTATAAAAACAAGATAGAAAATAACACGTAGAGGGGGATGTGGAGAAATTGGAACCCTCATACATTGCTGGTGAGGATGTAAAATGTTGCAGCCATTTTGGAAAGTGTTTCAAAAGTTCCTCAAAAAGTTAAACACAGAGTTACCCTGTGACCCAGCAATTCCACTCCTAGGTATAAACCCCAGAGAATGAAAATCTATGTCCATGCAGCAACTTGTACACTTGTGTTCATGGCTGCAATATTCATAATGGCCAAAAAGTAGAAACAACTCAAATGCTCATCCACAGGTGAATGGATAACTCAAACACAATTATATCCATACAGTGGAATGTTATTGAGCCATGAAAAGGAATGGAGTATGGATTCATGCTACAACACGTCCCCCTCTTCTCCGCGGCCTGGAGTTGCCATGGAGACGGGGAGGGGTGGAGGGCAGACCCCACTGCCCTCTTGGGCCGCTGTTCCCGTTCCCGGGTCTCACATGAGCAGAGAGTTCGACATTGGTGCTGAGATGGGCATTTCATTCACCTTCCGCTGCCTTTACCAAGTAAGGTTAAGAGCAAAGGAAATGAGGGGAACCATGAGACATGCAGAATGTTCCACCCAAACCCAGAAGCTCGGGGCTACAGAGCTCAGCACAGTGTGTTTTCTTCCAGTCTCTGAACTGACTGTGTCTGTCCATGGTCCATCTGACACACAGCTCTCCCTGCCCGTGTGCGTCTCCCCATTGGGCTGCATCTCCTCTCAGAGAACCCACACCAGCTCTGGAGGGGCTGCCTCCTGGGCAAAATTCCAATGTTTCAGTATCTGATTGCTGTCTACAGCTGATCAAATGTGATTTTCTGGTTGAGAGAGAAAAATAAACTCACTAAAAGAAGGGAGTTGAAATGAAGCTAAGCTAAAGGACAAAGCCATCCCACAATGGTCTGGGCGGGGGGACTCAGCTCTGCAGCCTAGGTTTGCTGGGACTTTCAGGAAAGGCAATAAAGGACATGATTTTGTGTATACATGTAGGCATATGGACATATGTGTATGTATAGACATGTGCATATATATGACAGGCGTGTGCCTATGTCAAGGAATCCGGTTTTGAGATTGGAAATTGTGGTCAACATACTCAAAGAACTTGCAGGGTAGGAAGAGTGACCAAAGCCCTGGGAGGGGGTGAGGTGGGTAGGAAACAGAACTCCTCTGAAGACACGGGAGCCAGCCTGAGAATGCCCATTTCTGTGCAGAGGAAAGAAGGCGGAGAGCTTCACAGAGGGGAAGGACAGCAGAGAGTGAGCCTCCAGCTGGGCCCAGGGGGATGGTTTAAGGAATATGTGGGGCTGGGGGCTGGGGGTTAGGAGGTCAGGGGACTTGGTTCCAAAACCCTTTGGTGTGACCTACCAGAATATCCTTAAAGGACTCTCAAAGGACTAATAGAAGAAGAGGGAAAGGAAAAGGAGAGATGAGAGATGGGTGGTTCAGTGCAAGGAACGGAAAGAAGAATGAGCAAGGTACTGGATGCTGAAGCCCATGGGTTATCTCTATGGAATCTCCTCTCCATTCCTTTTATCTGGCCTCCAAATCCCTCTGGCCTGTGACCTCTTGCTGTGACCTCCTTTGCCCCCCCTGTCAAACCTTCCTCATCCAGGGACTCCTACTAATAAGGGCACTCCCCAAAGATATACTGGGCTGTATGCAGCACCTGGAACTCATCTGTGCAATTGTGAAGCCTTGGAGCCTGCAATAGCTCCTTCTCCAGCCCCTGTATCACCTACTCCTGGGATCACAGGTGGCAGGAAGGATGTGGATATGATGTGCACAAGTTCTGATGGCTTCTGCAAGGTACCCAGCAACCACTATATTGTAGTGGGGGTGGGGTGGGGTCTCTGAGCAGGCACAGAGAGGACTCCCATCCCACCACTCTGCATAAAACAGTGTCCTTCCTCCAGCTTACATTGGTGGGTGTTGAGCAGAACTGGGATGGGGCAGGAATCTTCTCCCAGGATGGTGGCCCTTGAGGCTCACCTCTTCTATCACCTCCCCTGCTCCTCAGGCCCGCTGCTTCCAAACAGCCCTGCTCACAGAGCCGAGCCTCCTACTGCACAGCCACCCCTCCCTCCTCGCCTGCCTCATACCCACCAGGGCTCTGAGAAACCCTAAGCATCTTTGTGTGGCAAATGCATTTGAAAGCATGAAATCTCTTGGAAATCTAATGAGACTAGAGTAGAGCTGAGAGATGAAACTTAAATTCTTTCTCCCAGTTCTGGATTTGATGCTGCTACCTCATGCTGGCTGGTTGGGGCCCTGCCTTTGCTCAAAAGTGCCCGGGGCCCAGTGAGCACACCAGAGTGAGTCTGCATTCCAGCACTGGCTCTGCTAGAGGATTCTGTCACCTCAGGGGCAGAACAGGGTGCATTAGATTGGCTCTGCCTGTGACAAGCCCTTCCAGAGGCTCTAGGGGAGGGGGCATTTTGGAAGGAGCCTAGCATGGCTGCTAAGTTTTTGGAGAGACCCTGCAGCCTGGGAGGCAGCAGAGTCCAAAGGGGAAAACGGGTCTTCATGGGGCAGCCCCCCCATCAGGAGGAAGGCTCTCCCTTCCTGTGTGCAGTGGGGGGCTGCCCTGTGGGGAGTCTGGAGGCAGAAGGCTCTGGCCCTACTGATGGGTGGGCCATCGGCACTAAGACGGAGGAAGAGTTGAGGGCCAGGCCTCAGGGTGGCATGGGAAAGGCCCAGCTGCAACAGGACCCAGGAAAATGCTGCTGTGGTTCCTGCTTCCCTGTGCTCTGGGCCACAGGGAGGAGGGTGCATGACTGGGGAGAGGAGGAAAGAGCCTCCCTAAAGGCAGGGGAGAGGACTGGCCTGTCCTCAGAGGGCACATGCTGCAGAGGCCTTGTCCCAGCAAAGGCGACAGCCATCTTTTGTAGACGCCTACCAAGTGCCGGGCTTGTGCTAGGCCTTAGCGTGCATGGACCCATGTATCCTCCCAACAGCCAGGTGGGGAGGGCACCGACACCCCATTGAACAGCCAAGGATGTCGAGACAGGCTCGCTCAGGACAGGAGTTATCAGAGCTCCCTTTTGGAAAGCAACTCAGTCTCTGTTTCAGAAGGCTTGGGGAATGCCCAGGTTTCCAGCCTGGTGGTTAAACATTCTGGGGAGCAGATTGCCCTGGTTCAAAGGCGAGCTCTGACACTCACCAGCTGAGAGACCATCACTGGCAAGTCCCAGTCACCAGTCACCTACCTCAGTGTTCTTTTCTGACACAAATGGAGGTCCTGGTACCCCTTCCATAAGGCTGCTGTCAGCCACAGCCGAGCAAACGCAGGCAAAGCAGTTAGCACAGGGTCTGGCCCAAGGGAGTGCGCGATAGAGACGAGCCAGGATTATGATAGACCATCTTTCCCAAATACGTAGCCCAAAAGGCAGGCAAAGATTTAGGTACAATATGTTCTTGGAAGTGTTATGCATAATAATTTTTTAAAAAACAGATATGAACCAAATGTCCAACATTACAGAAACTGTTTAGTAAATGATATTATACCCAAAGGTAGACAGCCAAATGGGCAGTCATTAAGAAGAAGGTTCATGATTTTTATATTAAAAGGCTTAAAATAGATTGTTAAGTACAAAATGATAATAAACCAGATAAAAGGGTTACAGGTTAGTGCAATATAAATTATGCTAAAATTACTTAGAAGAAAACTGGAAGTAAATATACCAAAATATTAACACAATTATGGGTACCATCTTGCCTATTTTATGTTTACCTTTTCAAATTTTTTGACAATAGGCATCTGTTACTTTCATAATGAAAGAATTTATTTGAACAAAAATGAAAAACAAGAGCTACAGAAACATGATGCAGCACATTAGGCACAAGGAGTTAGGAGAGAAGAGAAGAATATGGACAAATGCAGGCCATACTTTTAGAGGAAAAAGTAGCTCTAAAATTGGGAAAGCACATGGAAAAGCAAAGGATGAAACCCAAGCAGAGAAAAAAATGGAGTCTATAATAAATGTGAGCTTATAAGGAATGAATATGCAGTGTTTGTGGAAATTGTGTTGTGTCTGGAATAAAGAACAATAAATATGTATATGATGTAAATCTTTTATCATAAATCTGTGAAGATGCGATGAGCTAACATCCGTACTAATACTGGGAGAATTCTGAGGCTCCCCGCAGATGAGCGGGGTTATCAGTACAACAATGGCAGGTTCAGCTGGTTGCACACCTGGGTGTGGTGCCCTCTGATGCTCCCTGGGGCAGAGTAAAAGGAGGCACTCAGCATTCAGCATGTAGCACTCCCTTTCTAGCACCGACCCAGAGCTCTCTGAATTTTCCTCTTGTGCCCAGCTTCCCAGGTCTCCAAGAAAATTGCATTCCATCTTTTGTTCCATTCTCATTCTGCACTGGTTCCAAGTCAAGCCCCACTCCTCTGAAACAGACCCAGTAAGGGCTCAAACAGGAAAAATAAATGATCATTTACTAGGAACAAATTCTGTGCCAGATGCTGTGCAGGGAACTGGGGACCCAGCTGTGAATGAGATGGGTGTGGTCTCCCAGAGATCAAATTAATGTCAAGTTACCTTGTGCTGAGTCAGATCTGGAGTAGGGGCCTCATGCAATGAATGAGTAAATGAGTGAATGAATGAGTGAGTGAGGAATTTAAAATATTTCACCCAACCATATAATTTTATAGATAAGAAAGCTGATCCTCAGAGAAACTACCACTTGGCCACAGAGCTGACACAGCCTAAACTCAGATTCAAACCCTTTGATGCCCTTATCTCTAATCAACCTCCTTCTTCCACTCTCCAGCTGTCAAATAAAAAGCAAACACTGTTTTCTCTTTTTCATTCTCTAACCAGAATTTTCCTCCAAGCCAGAAGCCTGCATTAGCCTTAGAGATTTCTCAGATTCAGATCTTGGAGGAACCAGCCATCATTTTGCTCAATTTTCCAGAATTTCCAAAATGTTCAGTCAAGAACACCAGAGATTCATACTCTGTCCCATTAGACCCATTAAATCAGCCCAGTTCACCCTCTGACCCACCATCTTTTTACACAACCTCACTTTGATTGACCAAGGCTGAACAGCAACCCGTTCTCCCTGCAAGGATCTAGAGGTTTTTTCCTAAATGCTTGAATAGGACTGATTCCTGCCTGCCCAGGACACATTAACTCTATCCTGGCGAGTGCATGTATTGAACTACTAGGCTGAACAAAATGGAACTGCCAATATTTCACCTAAAGAAACAGCAGTTTCATATAGTTAGAAGAAAAAAAAGCTCATCTCCTCCTGGTCAGACCTCACCTCCCTTGGTGTCCTATTCCCTGTGGATGGGAATGAAAGATGTTATTATTAAAAACATGCTAAAGTGATTCAAGAAGTGACAGCATCTCTTAGAGCAATGAGGTAATGCATCCAGCCTGCCTTCTCTGCCATTTAACTTCCTGACAGGAGGCAAAGAACATGAAAAAAATTGATTGCCCTGCAAAAAGTGAAGTAAATAAATAGCAATGCTTAATGCAATCATTTCCCATATTGCCTCATCAAAACCCACGCAGTCAAAGCCATTTGTGAATTACGTAGGTCCTTACCATTGTCATCTTTTCAGCATGTGGCTCTCAAAAATGCCTCCAGGTGGGGAGAAGGAGAACAGGTGCTAATAAATCTTGACTCTATGATGGGAAATGATTTAGAAAGATGACAGTGTGCTTGAGCCATTCCAAAATTTCATGGAGGAAACCTCCAAGGGACTAAGTCATTAACAGAATGATGGGAAGGAGGTTGAGGGTGGAGGGGATTTATAATTAGGGAATAGTTTGCCTTGGTGCCTTTGTCTCCTTTTAGGTTTTCAAAGAAAAATAAATAACTAAACTTTGGAAGGAAGCAAAGATGAAGACGCTCCCAGTCTAGCTTGTTGGATTGCTCACTTCCCTCCTTCTGGCTGTTTCAACAGTAAGATAACAGAGCTCCAGAAAATCAGGGATAGAAGGACGCTTAGTTATGACTGGTAGTTGGACATCTGAATTATTCCATTAGATTCAAGGATGGAACCAGAAGTGCTGAGGCAAATGCTTATGAGAAGAGGTGAGACCCAAAGCTAAAAGAAGCAGAAGCCATGCCTGAGTAATCAAAGACCAGCCACCCTGGATGTGAAGAAGATGGGTCCAGGAAGGCAGGGCCCACAGCATTGGTCATTAGTCTACAAAATGATGACAAAAAATGAAAAATGTAATACTTTTTAAACAAGTATAAATTCATTTTCATTTAAAGGACTATCCTTTATTTTTATGTCCTTGCCACTTTAAAGACAGGGAATTAGAAGGTTTTTCTTTTATAAAATAACTGGCTGGATTTTGGTCATTATATTTGCAGTGGCCTCACAGGGATTCACATCTAACTCAACAGTTAGGCTATGAAGTCAGCACATAAGGCAACGTCACATATAGTCTACTCCTGGAAAACTCCATCCTCCCTACAAGATAGTCCTGCATACAGGGATGGCTCGCATGCACCCCTATATCATGCCCTCTAATTTGTTGATGGTTAATGTTTTATATCCATTTGGGTACAAGTAACAGAAAATCCACTGCACATTAGGTTAAATTTCAAAAGGAATGCATTAGCTACAAAGGTAAAAAATGAGGAGGGAGAGACAGGCTTCACTCACAGGGGGAGCCCCTCAGGGTGCTCGTGTTAGGGTATCACTGGAAGCTCACAGCAGAGCAGCATCATGGACTCAAGGACCAGCTGGCTTTGGTCCTATCTCAGGTTTCCAGCGAGGAAGAGCATTCAAGAATGCAGAGTCTGAAGGTCCAGGAGTTCGTCTGTGAGCTGTGAACCCATCTTAGTCACCTCTGTCCCTACACAGGACCTGGCGCAAATTTAGTGCTCGGAACGACCTGATGGAAGAATGAATGGATGCTCATTCTTCTCTGATCAGATCTGGTAGGGGTATTTGGCACTCCTTCCATCGAGAGGTAGGGTCTATGTCTCCTCCCCTTAAACCTGGGCTCTGTGACTGACCAATCTAAGACGACAGCAGCTATGCTATGCCAGTTTCTGGGCCGAGGCCTTAAGACACTGGCAGCTTTGATTCCTATCTCTGGGGACACGAATTTCTTGGAACCTAGCCACTATGTTGTGAGGAAGTCTAAGCCATATGGAGAGGAGAAATGTGGATGCTCTGGATGACAGTCCCAGCTGAGCTCCTCATGGACAATCTCCATTGATCACCAGATCCGTAGATGAAGAGGACTTCACGATGACTCCAAACCCAGCCATCATCTGATTGGAACTACACAAGAGAAGTTGAGCAAGAAGTGCCCCAGGGAGCCCTACAACCCCTAAAATTGTGAGAAATAATAATGAAGCATTGTTGTTTTTAGCCAATATGCTTGTTATACAATGGATAATCAGAACACATTAATATCTTAAAAGATATTAAGAGTCAAAGGATCAGGCAAGGAGATGCATTTCAACATAGGCAAAAATTTTAATGATGAGCTCCCTCTCTAACTCAGCTGCTGAAAGCCAGAAGGAGGGCAGGTAAGAAATAGCCAGAAGGCAGACAGCTCTGTACAGATCCCAAAAGAGCAGTGGACCTGACAACCAGAGGCACTTTCTGAACAGCAGATGGCCCAATTTGAATGTGCAAAAAAGCATCCACAAGGGCTAGACCCCCAGTCTTGCAGGTCTCCACACCTGCCAGAAATGTGTGCTTAGCAACAAAGCTCAGAGAGGAAGGATGCAAGAATGAACTGGTGGATGGTTGGGCGTTTGAGCTAATCCATCAACATGGAGGAGTGGGTATGAGCCTCTGAGATAGGCAGTCATGTGAGGAGGTGAGGCTTGAAGCTGAAGGAAACAGAGGTCACAGTGGCTCTATAATCAAGGGCCACTCAGCCTAGTGTGGAGGCTGGGGCCCAGGACGACAGTGTCCATTATATGCCAAACATAGCTACATCCTAGGATGTGTGTGCAGAGTGGTGGGTGCAGTGACAACTTGGGTCCTCTGCCTCATTTCACTCCAGGACACCTACTTCAAACCTAGGGACACGGGACCTTGGTGAGAAGAGAAGATTTTCTAAAACTGAAGGAAGACTCAAAAGACAGACTAAGGGAGGCTGCCATTCCCTCCTCCCCTGAGATTTTAATCTGTAGTCACATCCTCCCTCCCTAGCACCTTGCTCTCCACTGACTCAAAGACAACAATCTGCAGTTTACCCCTTGTTCCCTGTGCCAGTTTGGATGTATTATGACCCACAAAATGCCAAGTTCTCTAATGCAATCTTGTGGCGGCAGACGTGTTAGTGCTGATTAGGTTGGAATCTTTGGATCGAGTGTTTCCGTGGAGATGTGACCCACCCAACTGTGAGCGACACCTTTGATTAGGGTGTGACCTCTTGATTGAATGTTTCCATGGAAATATGGCCCCACCCATTCAGCCTGGGTCTTTGATTAGTTTACTGGGGTCCTATAAGCGTTCAGACAGAAGGAGCTCAGAGCAGCTGCAGCTTGGAGAGACAGTTTGAAGACAGCTATTGAAAGCTGATGCTGACATTTTGGAGAACGCCATTTTGCAATGCAATCTGAGTTCAGCAGACACCAGCCACATGCCTTCCCAGCTAACAGAGGTTTTCCAGATGCCATTGGCCTTCCTTCAGTGAAGGAATACTTGTGTTGATGCCTTAATTTGGACATTTTCATGGCCTTCAAACTGTAAATTTGTAATAACCAAATAAACCCTCTTTATAAAAGCCAGTCCTGGTATTTTGCATAACGGCAGCATTAGCAAACCAGAACACACTCTCTTTGAGCCATCCTTCCACTTCTGTCTATTTCATTCCCACCAGTCTTGCCAATGTAGGTCAAGATCTGCTGTCTTCACAGCTTCCCTGGTAACCTTCAAATAGTCATCTTCCATCCAGTCCAGGGTTTCTCAACCTTGGCACTACTGACATCATGGGGCAGATAACTGTTTGCCATGGCCAGTCTTGTGCATTGTAGGATATTGGGAAACACCCATATTTTCCAGTAGCAGCCCCCTGCCCCACAGTTATGACAACCAAAATGTTTCCAATCATTTTTAAAAGTCCTCCAGAGGGGGAGAAGGGTGACAAATTGCCCTCATCTGAGAACCACTCGTCTAGAGTAAAAAGAGACTGCCACAAGGGTATTAATATATGTTTGCTGAAAGGAGGAACAAGTGAGCAAAGAGGAATGAATGAATGAAAGGAGTGATGAATGAATGAGTGAAAGAATGCACTGGAGAGGAAGCACACTATCCTTGGGGAGTCAGGGTCATAGGCTCAGAGCCATGAGTAGGGAAGCAGTTAATGGGTCAGCCAGAACTACAGAGGCCCTGAAGCCTCAGTGGGCATTTGCTGGCTATGCAGTTCGATGCTTTTTCAGTTAATGAGAAGACTGGCAGATGCCAATGGACCTTTAATAGGGTCACGGGAATGGGTGCACTGATAAGCCAAGGTAGAGAATGTGACTCAAAGCTCAGGCACCTGTCTGCCAAGGCATTGATTCATTCTCTTTGTCAAAGCTGCAATTTGGAATGACAGTTTCTCACCTTCTGTTTCCCCAGCTGCCATCTGCAAAGGTTACTTGCTCTAATTTGCCCAGCGTTTCTCCTCTCTCGACCTCTCTTTGAGCGGTTACTTCTCTTCCTCTCTCACCCAGGCTTTTTTGGGAGTTCACCAGACTATTGTGTGGCTGTCCCTCCCTAAGGTAGAACCAGTGAACCCGCAGAGGGCTAAAGGTCAACAGACTTTCCTCAAGGAGGGGAGAAGAAAACAGAAGCCCTGGGGGCCTCACGTTCAGTGTCAGTCTTTCCACGGCTCCCTGCCCCTCTTTGCTTCTCTCTGTGCTTCAGCCACACTCATTACTCGAGTGGGGGCCCCAGAATGTGAGGGCACCTGGCTGTGGGCAAAGGAATGAAGAGTTCGGTACAATGTAAAAAGATCTTAGCTTCCTTGTCCTTCAAAATAGCAATAGGTTCTGTTCATCACACGTTTAGGCATTGCCGCTAAGTATTATCTCATAAAATTTCTCAGCAGCCCCATGGAGTGAAAGTTATCTTCTCCATTTTACAGAATAAATGAGCCTTAGAGGTTCTCAAACTTTTGAGTGCATTGCAGTCACCCAAAGGGCTTGTTCAACCACAGATTGCTGGGCCCCACCCACAGTTTCTGATTCACTGGGTCTGGGGTGGGCCTGAGAATTTGCATTTTTCAATTGCACATGTAAAGCCTTAGACTAGAAATCAAGTAAATTGCCCAAGTTACACAGATACCAAGGGGCAGGTATGGGGGAGTGGGGAGGGGGTGGAGATCAGGTTTCTTGGAGTCTGAGGTCGTAACCTGACATTTCAGGTAACGCTGAAACGCCACCAATTTTATAGAGGGAGAGGCCATCTAACATGAATTATTCCATTCATTATGTATTTACCAAGCATCTACCACCTGCCCTGCCATGTGCTAGTTGCTGGGGATACAAACCTAAATAAGACGTTTTCTGCTCTCAGAGAGCTCACACTTGCAGTGAGGAAAGCAGGCACACACACCAGTAATTAGAATAAAATGCCTGGAGATCTATATTATAGAAAGGGCAAAGCATTTGCTAGAGCAGCCAGTTTTCAATTTGGTTTTAGAGCCCTTTATACTCGCAAAAATTATCGAGGACCTCAATAATAAATTCATTACATATTAACGTAAATAGCATAGTTTAATGAAAAATAATTATATTTCCAAAAAAAGTGAGAAGAGTGGCATTGTTTTACAATTTTGCAAATCTCTTACGTCTGGCTCAGTAGAATACAGCTGGATTCCCACTTGTTTTTGCATTCATTCAGATGTAAGATGTTGTTTTGGTTGAAGCATGTAAAGAAAATCCACCTGCTACAGCTATGTAGCTAGAAAAGGGAAAGATACTGTAACAGCCTTTTCAGACAAATTGGGATATTCTTCTCTGATACTACACCAAAACTCTATAAGTTTAGTTGTAATGTAGAATCTGAAACCATATTACATTAATGTTGCACTAAAATACATTAGTCTAGTTTGAACTTTGAGTGGAACTTTACCCATGCTTGATTTGATTTGATAACATCAGGTATTGGTCATTTGTCATATCAGTTCACTGAGTTACGCAGATCTTCCAAATGCAGGATCAAAAAATTGCATTCATTAACAATGGGAAGCTGTCAAGTTTCCCAAAATTCTAATTTTCACTTGAAAGCTCAACTTTTATCATCAGCAACAAATATTGTCAGTCGTGTTCTTTGGAATACTAGGTTCACTCCTTTTATTTTCAAGAAAATGTCTGCAAATTGCCCAAGTCTGAATAACCACAGTTTGCTGTCCCTCTTGTTTCAAGTACAAATGATACACCATGATGCAATTAAAATAATCACAGGTGCTTTTCCTTGAGACAACCATGATATGTCAGTATACAGCAATAGTATTTTATTTTAATTTAACATTTGCTCACACAGAATGTTAAAAGGATGTGTACTCGAGGATCAAGATTTAATAAAATTGCTAAAATTACTGGTTCATCAAGGACATTCTTCAATGTGAAACACATTTTAAATGTTTTTTATTTGGCATGACTGGTGGACATGATGACTTCTGGTTCATTTGGGGGCGACTGTCTTAATTCCCACCAGTTTCATGGTCATAGAACCAAGTTTTCCTGACCAGAGCTTTTGCACCATCTGTGCAAATACCAGCACAGAGAAACAGGCCAATGGCATACACGTGATATTATGAAAATAGTTCCGACCCTGCAGACCCCAGAAAGGATCCCCCTCGGGATCCGCGGAGCACAGTTTAATAACCACAGTGCTACAGCAGCATTAAATTCCTTGGCATTTCTCAGGTCTCTCCTGACCAACTACCTATTTTGTCCATGCTCAGCCCTGCTTCTGAGCTGCCTCAAGAGATTAAAAACTCCAAGCAAATAAAATACAAAAGGTGAATATGAGTGTGTTTGGGGGGGGGGGGTGCACTCTAAGAAAGATATAGTCTATAGTCTATACTGCAATGCGTGAGCTAAGAATATAGCTAAATGAAGCAGGCAGCTTAATTTAGCTTAAAACACAGCACTGTAGCCATTCTAGCCGAATGTGTTAAAACACAACAGACCTAAATAACATGTTTTCTAATAATAATCAGTACCGGGCATTAAACATTTACTAAGGGACAGCCATTGTGCTGAGACCCTGGCCTATATTTTCTCATCTAATCTTTGCAAGAGCCCTGTGAAGCAAGTATAATGGCCTCCACTTACAGGCCAGGAAACTCAGACTCAGAGAGTTGAAGTAAGTGCCCTAGATTAAACAGTAGTTAATAAAAAAGCAGAACTTGGGCCTGACTATGAAGTCAGTGTTTCTTAAATACTCTGCTGTGCAGCCCCTCCGCACTGCTGATGATACAGGCCAAGATGCAGTTACTCTGCTTGCTGAGGATGAGACGCCTGCCTTATCATGGGGACCGTGACCCCCAGGCCAGATGCAGGCATTGCCGCTCTCCCACAGGAAGGCACGGCTGTGCTAAAGTTGCAACCCTGCAGGAGATGGCCTTGCTTTCCTATAACTTCCAATCCCTTTATTTGTTGCAGAAGCAATGGCAGCACCAGACACCCTGCAAATCATCGGGGTCTCCACACCGTGCTTGTGACACATATAAAAACCTTTGTCCCTTGCATCCCAGAAGCTGCAATAAATATAAGCAGATCTCCTTTTTTATTTTACTCTTGGAGTTAGCTATTTGAAAATGGGCCAAATTCAGTTTTAATTAGAAGCCATTTCCTGATAAATACACTGCTTGGGACATTCATTATACACCATCTACCTGCTCATTGGTGACTGTCCTATGCACCCTCTCAGTCTGAGCCCAGCCCTGATGGCCAGATCTGCCAAGGGTGAGACTGCAGAAGACTCCGTGGAAAGGATGGACCTGGGATCACGTGAGGTGCTCCCACTCCCAGTCCATCTCCTACCCAGACTTCAGGGAGCATGCAGGTCAGCTCTCTTCCTCTCCCTCTCCCAAAAACTAACTCGGGAAAGTATTTGTCCTGCAAAATCTGAGGCACAAGGAACCAGCTGGCCTCAAGCTATAATCCATGGCAGGGAAAGCCGTATTTCTATGGATACAAAAGGATGCTGCCAAAGGAATGCATCTTGGGAATCTCTGGTATAAATGTGAGGCAAAATCTTACATGGGAGAGGGGACGGAGCAGCAGGTGTGGGGAGTCCTCACCCTCACAAACCAGACACATGAGCAGATGTGTCCCCATACCTGGAGCCCAGCGAGGCTCTCTCCTGATAGGCAAGCCAGGGAAGATGGTGAGGAGGGTCAAGGTGGGGAGAGAAGGGAGCTAAAGCTGGGGAGGGTCTTTGCTCCAGGCTTTGGCCCTGGGGAGTCCCCAGGCCCATAACCATGCTTCACAGAGGGTCTCCCACTCCAGGGTAGATATTTGGACATAATGAAGGGTCCCAGTCTAACCTGGCTTAGGTGTGAGCACGGCTTACCAACAGTTAAAAAGAGTAGACAGAAAAAGGACAAACCATATGTAGGGGTTCAGGTACCCCACATTCTTTTGGAAATGAGAGTAGGGTACAAACAAGAAAATAAAATCCTTGGTGATGACTTCTTTAAATCTAATTCAAATAATCTGACATTTGTTGTTGGCACAGGGAACTGTTTTAAATACTTAAAGGGGAGGTATGAGGAGATGAGTCATGAGCTTTCTCTAGATTTACAGTTGCAGGATGCTCATGCTGTTTGGACAGACCAATAATGTGGCAGCACTTTGCTTACCTGGGGCCACTGATCTAGGCACAAGTTAAATCTTGGAGAGGAAACAATCAGCCTTGTGAACTCTGCAAATTCAGCTCAGTGAGCAAGACAGCACCACCACTCCAGGAGGGATGGCGTCCTCTGGTAGGGTTGCCAATTTAGCAAATAAAAATACAGAACATCGAGTTAAATTTGAATTTCCAGTAAGCAATGAATAGTTTCTAGTAAAAGTATGTCCCATGCTGATGATACTGGGGAAAAAATATAATCAAAGCAAACTGGAGTCTATGGTCAACAGTCACATTGTAATATCCTTCCATTAAATGTAACAAAGGCAATATACCAAAGCTAAATAAGTATGAGAGGGGGATATAAGGAAGGGATATGGGATTCTTGGTAGTGGTGTTATTGTCTGACCCTACTATTATATTGTATTGTATGATATTTTATTATCTTTTTTATTATTCATTTAAAAAACCTCTTTTTTTTGTAGTAATCAATATATTCAAGTGGTGATAAATGCACAACTATATGATGATACTGTGAACAACTGATTATATACTGTGGATAATCATATGGTATGTGAATATAGCGCTATAAAATTGTATGCAAAGATATAAACAGGGATAAAAGTGCTGGAGAAAACATGGAGAGAGGGATGTACGTATTTACTGTTGGTTGGGAGGCAGAATGGTATAGCCTTTCTGAAGGACAGTGAGGTGGTTCCACAGGAAGCTAAGCATGTGGGTGCCATAAGGTCCTGCAGCCTCATTAGGGGGCATTTACTTAAAGGATCTAAGAGCAGGGACATGAATGGACATTTGCACACTGGAGTTCATGGAGAGAGTATACATGATTTTCAATGGGTGGAGGTGGACTAAGCGTACATCGACTGAGGAACAGAATGGTGAACTGTGGTGTGTGCATACAATGAAATAGTGAGCTACTGTAAGGAGTGAAGCTGTGAGACACGCAACTGAGGTGAATGGATCCTGTAGACAGTATTTTGAGTGAAGTACGCCAGAAACAAAGGCAAACACTATAATGCCTCACCAGTATGGACTAACTACAATGTGTAAACTCAGAACTGAACCATAGAGCACAGCTTATCAGGGAATGCTTATTGTAATGGTCCTTAGATTGTAAGCTCTTACAGCAGTCACATCTATTCCTGAATTGTAACGGCTGTCTCCAGATTCCAAGATGCTGATCCCTTTGTGTATAACCTGATCGATCCCTGGAACTTTGGGTATCTATGTGACACCTGAAACTCAGAGCTAGAACTCGGCATATATGAATGTCAATATTAGCACATATAGCAACTGTTAAAAAAGCTGAAAAAGAATCCAGACTTCAACTAGAGATATAAATGAAGCAGATGTGGTTAGGATTAGGTCAAATCAGGCCAAAGGGTAAAGGACAATACTGACTGCGTTTTAAAACTTCAAATTCCATGTGACACCAAGGGAAGAGATGTGTAGTTGATGCAAGATCTTTATTTCCTAAACAATTTAACTCACACAGTTTGTTCAAATACCATAAATACATGGAACTTTTAATACGAAGTGTGACCTGGTAAGTTTGCGCAGGTTAGTGTGAAATAGTGACACATCCCAAAGTAATTTGGACAGAGAATAAAAATATATATGCTGGGCCCCCCTGAGGAGCTGGGGGAAAATGCAGAGGTGTTGGGCTTCCTCACCTGGATTGTTGCTGATGTTCTCACAAATATTGAGGACTGGTGGTTTGATGTGCCGAGCCCTCTATCACTGGACTTGCCCTTATGAAGCTCGTCATTGCAAAGCAGAGGCTAAACCTGCTTATAATTGTGCCTAAGAGTATCCCCCTGAGTACCTCTTTGTTACTCAGATGTGGCCCTCTCTCTCTCTCTAGCTAAGCCGACTCGGCAGGTGAACTTACCGCCCTCCCTCCTACATGAGACCTGACTCCCAGGGGTGTAAATCTCCCTGGCAACGTGGGCTATGACTCCGGGGGATGAATCTAGACCTGACATCATGGGATTGAGAACATCTTCTTCACCAAAAGGGGGATGCTAAATGAAACAAAATAATGTTTCAGTGGCTGAGAGATTCCAAATGGAGTAGAGAGGTCACTCTGGTGAGCATTTGTATGCACTATACAGATAAGCCTTTTTTAATGCATTGGAATAGCTAGAAGTAAATACCTGAAACTATCAAACTGCAACCAGTAGCCTTGACTCTTGAAGCAATATAGCTTACAAGAGGTGACAGTGTGATTGAGAAAGCCTTATGGATCACATTCCCTTTATCCAGCGTATGGATGGATGAGTAGAAACATGAGGACAAAAAACTAAATGAAAAATGGGGGGGGGGGGGTGTTTTGAGTGTTCTTTACTTTCATTTTTTATTCTTATTTTCACTTTTTCTAGTACAAAGAAAATGTTCAAAAAATAGATTGGGTGACGAATGCACAACTATATGATGGTACAGTGAACAACTGATTGTACACTTTTTATGACTGTATGGTATGTGAATATATCTCAGTAAAATTGAATAAAAAATGCTATGGATTAAGAAAAAGAATAGTGTAAAACTTTTAATAGTTATTAAAAAATAAATAGTAATACCATTTATAATTATCAGTATAACCATGAAATACAAACATTTTGCCAATCATTAAAAAAAAAAAAAGTATGTCCCATGCAAAAAAAATTTGTTGTTTGTTGGAAATTCAAATTTCATTGGATGTTTTGTATTTTTCTCTGACATCCTGATCTTTAGGGCCTCAAATCTTGGGTTCCAAATCTCCACCTTCTTGTTTATCATACCTGATAGTCTGGAGAGTCCTTTTCCATTCCAGATGAGTGGGCCTGTTCAAGGCTGTGAGGGAAGGATAAGGTCCTGGAGTTCTTGATGCAAAATTAGATGGAACACTTGCATTTGAGAAGTACCATTTGAGGAAGCAGCTCTACAGGAAGGCAATGCACCCCAGCATCACAGCGCAAATCGCTATGGGCCACAGAAGCCTCCCCAGGCATTGTGTGCTTCTTGACACCCCTCAGGTGTTGGCCCAGAAAAGTAAATTCTAGGAGGTACCACCTTGTGGTAAGGTGTGGGCACCAGGAGCTATTTACTCTCCCTAGGACAGAGAGGAGGAAGGATGCAACTTGAATTGTGGCTGGAGAGTTTTGAGTGGCTCATCAACATACTCATCACAACCACACTGAAAAGTGCATGTGTTCCTGACCTCTAGGTTCATTTTCAGCAACCCAGAAGGGGCTCCAGGCAGAGGAAAACATCCCTCACCAGCAGGAAATATTTCTCCCCAAAGGAAAATCCCCTCTGAGGGAGGTTCATTAAGTAAGTCCTGGCTGAGCCTCTGCAGCTGAGTGTTCATTAATCCCCATAAAATTTTGATGCAATAAGAAGGGAAGGAATTATAGTTGTAAAATTGTTATCAGGTGGATTCAGGCGGCCTTCTCCCTGTCCACTTCCTCTATCTCCTCCTCCTCCTTGTCACGCTACTGAGAATAATGCCTTGCCCATACAGAGTGCTTTACAGTTTAGAAAGAACTTTCCTGTGCATTATCTTTGAGGCGGGCAGAGCTGTGACCTGTCCAGGCTGTGTCATGGGTCCATGAGCCCTTGCAGCTCCTGGCTTCCAGGCTCTTCACAGCCAAGCTCATCAGACTGAACACCCTTCACAGCAACCCCTTCTCCTTCCCTTTGACACACACACACACACCCATGCACATGTGCATAGCTGCAGCTGTGTCTCTTCCAAAAGCCCATGTCATTCCCCATGCTCCTGGCAGGTTGGGACGTAGGCCTCCACTTCACCAAATGCTCCCGACCCCCAGCGCTAAGTGTCTTTGTGTGACCCTTCCCCCCAACACCGCAGGATCCTAAGAGGACAAGCCAGTTAGCTCTCGGGACATCACAATGTATTCGGGGGTGCTATTTCCAAGACACCCCTGCCTGAGGGAATTCTGGCTGGCTGAGGGAAAAAAAAAAGTCTGAAGAATAGCTTGGATTTATTGCTCACCTACCATGTGCCAGGCACTTTGAACCATACTATAGGGTATGCTTCACAATGATCCGAAAAGGAAAATGGTGTCAGCCTAGTTTTATGGATGTTAGAAGTAAGGTTCAGAGTGGACCAGTATTTGCCCAAGGTCACACAGTCAGAAAATGGCAGACCTGAGATTCAAACACAGGGAGTCTGACTCCAAACTTGTATTTTGTTACAGGTTAGGAATTCAGACAGAGGTTGGCTGGGCAGTTCCTCTGCTCCATGTGGCATTGCCTAGACTCCCCCAGTGGGATTCAGCTGGTGGTTGGGCTAGGCCGGAGGGTCCAAGATGGCTTTACTCACCAGCCGGGCACCTTGGCAAGGCCAACCCTCCAGCAGGGTGGTGGGACTTTTTATATGGCAGCTCAGGGCTCCAGGAGACCGGTGTGGAGGAGGAGGAGAAACTGCACATGCTCTCAAAGGCTGGGCCCAGAAGCAACAAAAGGCTAGATTTCTCACACTCTGTTGGTCAAAGCAGTCACAGGCCAACCCAGGTTCAAGGGTGGGGGAAACGGGCCTCATCTCTCCATGGGGCAACTGTCTAATCCACCATGGGTGATAATTACCCTCACAGATGTTACCCCAGCCAGGACTTTTGGTGGGGTTCCTCCACTGTTGCTACAAATGACTAACATGCCCCTCATGCCTTGTTCTGGTAGGGGTGATAGGAGAAACATCCTGCACAAAGAGTACACCCCAGGAGCTCCGCGATGTAGATGTCTCTGTGGCTCTTAGGTGGGTAGTAAACAATGACCATGACAAAAAAAGGAGGTAGAGCCTGATAAGGGGGCACAATAGAAAATTATTCTAACATTAACTGCAGAATTCTTGTAACTTCTCCATAAATCATCCAACCAGTCAAAAGCTGAGGAGGCAGGGAAAATGTGGCTTGATGAAATCCACCAATCACTCAACATAGATTATTTAGTACTCCCTTGATGCAGCTTTCACAAGACCTTTAGGAAATATGAAATCAACATTTCAACCTTGCACCTCTTGGCTTGTTCAGTAATGAGACTGTGATCCAAATTGGAACTGAAATAGAGTCCAAAATTTCAGCTGCTTCATTCATTCCCTTTTTACCAGCACTTGCACTGACTATGCAGAAAGGAGCGTTGGCAAGGGAGAGCAGGTGAGAAATGGATGCGGTCCCCAGCCATGGACAAGTCACCCACACTCTCTGAACCTCAGTCTCCTCTTCTGTAAAATAGACTCGCTCTATGTGATTTCTAAATTCTATCCAACATTTTTATCTTGGGAGCTAGTGCCAGTGCCCTTTAGAAGTCAAATTCATACAAAGCCTTACATACCTTAGAGCGCTTTTCTGCACAAAACATGCCCTCAAGGAACATCACCCCAAGTGCTGGATCCTTCTCCAGGTTTCCAAGGCCAAGACCACAGAGAATTCTATCAAATCCTTCCTAGAGGCCAGAGTTGCATTCAAATATTCTCCCTGTCTCATGGAGATTTAAAATAAAGAGCAGACTTCTTGTTTTTAGTGTGTATCTGGGGTAAGGAGATTGAATCTCAGAGTGATTTGCTGCACTGAAAACCCTTTATTTTGTGTCCAGGTCTGAGCAATTACTCTAGTTCCTCAGTACGTGCTAATTTTCTCATTACTGAGCTGGTATGAGGGGGTAACATCCCAGGTCAGGATGCTCCCTGTGTCCTGCGAATGTCTGATTACAGAATAACAATTTATCCATCTTCTCCGTGGTCTAGCTACAATCCCACCGTTCTGGTCCCGCCCACTTGGCCTGGCATTCAGCTGCCTGAATCAGCTAATCAGGGGTGCACAAAGCTGCTCGTCAAGCCCTGCTGCCACTTTTGTAAACCTGGGCAACCCTGGATCCTGGCCACTTCACTCCATGACTAGCCCCGTCCAGACAGCCCAGCTGTGGCTTCTACATCTGGCTTTCCTGAATTGGCAGCCTATCATCAGCACAACCTGCTATTCCAGAAGTCTCCTAAGCAGGCACAAGGACCCTACTTTCCCAGTGAGGCTAAGGGACCTATCCCCTATCCCAGCCCTGCAGGGGAGGACTAGGCCAGGACACCCACCAATGACACTTTCATCGTGGCTGAGTTAGGGGGACCCTCCAGGGATGGGAGGGTGATGTAGAAGACAGCAGCAGAGATGCACAAGCCCGCAGGGCACACATCTCTCTCAGCCTCACTGGGCCCAGGAATCTGTATACAGCAGAGTACCCACAGGGCAAAGGTGGGCACAGAATGTAAAGCAGTGAGGGGCCTGCTGCCCTCACAGGCCATCTAGGAGAGGTGTGTGCCAATTCCAACACTTCCTCAAATAAATTCATTCCTTGTCAAATTCAAGCAGCCCTTAGCAGCTTGGTCTGCTTGGCTCCAGCCCTCCCCGGCATCACTCATCCACCTGTCCATCCAGAGACAGGCTCCATCAGCCGTGCTGCACTAAGACGCTGGCCTCGTCTGCCTTCCCCACTGAACTGTGGGCTCCTGAGGGCATCCTGTGGGCATCCACTCAGGGGGTGAATGTGGCATCAGTGAATGGATGAATATATGGCTGGATGGAGGGAAGGCAGGAAGGCAGGAAGGAAAGGAGGGAGGAAGGAAGGGAGGGAGGAAGGAAGAAAGAAGGAAGGATGGAGAGAGAGATAAATAAATGTTAGCTCATAAAGGTATTTCTGTGCCCTGTGCCCTTTATTTCTTCAAACCCATAGACCTGGCCAGACCAGATACTCTGGCAAGGCCCATAAGACAACCTTCCTAGGAAACGATTTTCTCTTCTTGGTGGTACAGCAGAGTGCCGGCATGTTACAGATATCCACCTGGATCAGTCACCTGCACCAGTCACCTGCCATCCACCACAAGCTCACATGCTTTGGAATGTTCTATGAGTCATAACATCATGTAAGGATGTCTGTGGCAGCAGGAGATTCTGAAAGAGTAACTCGAGGCCAGTGGACAGCAGGTCTCCAACCATCCCAGTCTTTCCCAGCAACTGGAGCCAGATCCACGCGAATGGGTGTGAGAGGATCTGTGCTGGTGAGGGGGAGGCTCCCGAACAGGAGTGCACACCCAAACACAGAACCTGCTGGATGTCAACCTCCCTCTCTAATTACCCCAGGATGTGCTCTGTGGAATGTACTTAAAGAATAAAACACCCCCTAATTCCTAGTTCCATTTACCATTGTGCATAATTATCGTAAATACTAGCGTAGAATAAGATTTTTTTCCCCTGTGCAATTCTCACTTCCCCTTCTGTGGGAATGAAGCAATGAACTTCCAGTTCTGTGGGTAAGGAAGCCAGACCCCTCAGTGGAAAATGGCAGCAGATGAAGCCCTGTAGGCAAGAGAAACCACAGACCCCTAACCAGGGGTGACCACAGCCTCTGCACGGAGAGAGAGATGCAGAGAGCAGGGGGAGGTAGAGGTTGTTTAGTGTAACCTATGCATACTCCATACGGGCAGCAGAACCCCAGGGCCGAGGCCATGTGGCTCCAAACCCCAATGGGGCTAGAAGAACAAGCTCAGAGTGTAGCCAAGGAAGAAGCAGGTGCAGAGGTGGCCCTGGAAATGGCTATGAGCTGGCAGCAGAAAGGGGGTGTGCTCACGGGAAGAGCCATTAAGTCCTACTCAGGCCCTACAGGCAGGATCGATTCTGCAGAGCCCACTCCCAGAGAGGGTCCAAAAGCTTCCAGGTGATTCAACGCTGTACTCACACGCCAGCTACCAGGCTGGGAGCCTCCCCATCTGCCTGCATATTCACAAGCCCTCCTCTGAGAACCCTAGGAGTTTTGCTTCCAGGAGCCATGGGAGCTGAGGTGGCAGGGTCACCTGAGCTTGCAAGCCCACATGGCAGGACCTGTCCAGAGTCCCTGTGGCTGTGATTTGGGACCAAGTCTGGTCTAGGCATTAAAGCTGCAGGAAGATTTGGCTATCAATTCACCACAATCCACCTCCCTGATTTCCTGCATGGCTTTTCAGCCTCTAATCCAACCCCCAGGCAAAGCAACACCTGCCTGTCAGAGAGTTCCGAAGCTATTTACAGATGCACAGTCACGAGCCAGGAGCCCCCACGCTGGCTTCCCAAGTTGGGCCTTCTGTGCTGCACAGAAGCCTGTCCTTTGAGAGCCTCCCAGGCAGACCTGGCTGCACTGCTCAGTCCGCCTGCCCCTTGCCCTCCCCAGCCGGGAGGTGCATATTTTATCTCCAGTGGACCATGAAGGTCTGAAGGAAGCAGGCTGATTTATCAGAGACATAACCGTACAGTTGAAATTGTGTCAATATATCTTTGCATAGTGGATTCTGAAGGATACCCCCTATTTCTCTGGTAAATCATATACATTCAAAATCCCCAAATGCCTAAATATATATTTATCCAGTAAATCAGCTCGCCTTTGAAGTGGCTCATTTCTTTCCTGCAGAAATACAGGATACAGTTGCTAACCTTGTTTTTCTTTCCTTCTCCAAGTTAAAAAGAGAGAGAGGAGCAGAGAAATGAAATTCTGAATAATGAATGTTTAAATATTGACAAAGATTTGACACTAATGGGGTGAGGAAGAACGTGCGGTGCAGTAGCTCCTCCACAGCAGGGCTGCAAAGGGAGGCGTTTTGCTAGAACCTCTCAGGTCCCTTCCAGGAACAAAATTCTCTGAGTCTGTGACACATTACTGAGTTCACAGGGGCCAGGGCAGGGGCACAAGGGACTTGGGAGGAACTTTCTGGATGCAACAGGAAACAGCTGACGATATATTAGCTTCATCTCCTGATTCCCCCTCTCAAACTATTTGCAAACAATTTATTCAGCAACAGCAGTTTCTCATTTTTTCAGGATACTGCCCTGGCTCTTGCTCTCTCCCATCTTCCTAGGAGGATATTAAAACCTGTTGTGAATGGGATTTCTGTGTGTGAAATCTAGGCTGTGCCTAGTGCATAGTAGGTTTACTGTCAATGGTGGTTCTTCTCTCAGAGCCTTCAAATGCTATGTACACCATGTTTTTCACAGTCATGTGCCCCAGAAGGCTAACAGTACTCCCCCAACTTTACAGTCAGGAGCACTGCGGCCTGGTGAACCAGCCTTTCAGAGAGCCGCCAGCCTCTGTTCCCTGAAGGGTTAGGCTGACGGCTGATTCAGGGGATTCTGGTGGCTGAAGGCATGGAAGACATGGGCCCCCAAGGGGAGTGGATCTTGCACAGGGAGGATATTCTGCCCTGGCTTCAAGATGAGTGTTCCAAGTCCTTTCCTCTACCTTGAAGCCAGACATACCATAAACAATTCCAGAATCTACCCTGATTGTCACATTACCTGGAAAGGAATTCCCCCACAGTACCCTATTCCCAACACAAACTGAATCCTGCACTGAAGCCCTATGAGCTCTTACTCCTTTCCAGTTGTTGCCTCAGGTTCCTCTTGCCCACCTCTCCGTGCTAAGTCACAGTCTTCACACTGATGGACTTTTGCCACCTAATGTCATCTACATTCAAACTCTGCCTCAAACACATGTGTTTCTCTTTGCTACCTTTCTAGAACCCTCACTAAAATGACAATAAGGAATAGAAAAGGTGTAACTCTCCATAGATAAAAGTACTGGGAAGGAGACTCAGCAAACAAGAAGTTGTCTACAATTTCAGTGGGAGGAGTGGACACTGGCTTTGACGAATGACTACACTGTCAGAGCCTACAAGGGGACCAGAAGCAAGATGTGATCTGCCTTGTCCCTGCAATGTCTTAGAGGCACAGTTCTGGGAGGATGACGAGAGGGATTCACAGGCAGAAGATGCCCACAACAAACAAACAGTATCAGCAATTGGAGACACCTTCTCCAGAGAAATTGGAGAGACACCAAGAAGAGATCTCTTCATTCTAACCACCCTACACTGACCTCAACCATCAACAAGCTCTGGCCACTCACATGGAGCCTCTGATCCCCTCTGAGTGTCTCATCTTAAAACATGAACACTTGGCCTTGTGACTCATATATTTTCTTAAGCCTGCAAAATGAGGTAGCAAAACCTACAAACAGAAAAATGATCCAGAAATAGAGGCAAAGAACTGAAGAAAATGTCTAAAATTAAAATAAATATCCTCAGAGAGGTGGGACGATACTTCACTCGTGAAAAAAAGAACAGGTTTCTATGAAAACAAAGTCTTGGGAAATAAAAATAAAAGCCAAAATAAAACAGAAAGATCAGTAAAATGGTTGGTTGATGAATTGAGGAAATTGCCTACAAAGAAGACAACAATATAAGGGATGGAAAATTAAAAAAAAAAAAAAAGAGGCTCCATTCAATCTGAGTAATGAGAGTTTACAAAGAGACAACTGATAAAACAGAGAGGAAGAAATGATCAGAAAAGCACTAAAATAAATTTTATCAGAACCGAGGACATCAAACTCCAGACTAAAATAACCATGGAGTGCCCAGGCAATGAAGGGTACGAAAAGTAAATACATAAAATAAAACTTTATAAAGCATGAAATTTCAGAATCCCAGGGATGAGAGAAGATTTTTAAAAGCTTTCAGTGAAGGAAACCAAACCAAATTAAACAAAAAATCAGGAAATTCACAGTGACATTAGACATCCCAACAGCAGCACTGACAACTAGATGTTGGAAAGCATCTTCAAGTGTCAGAAGACAGGCGATTTTCAATTTAGAATTTATACCCAGCCAATCAGTAAAGCACAAGAGTGGAATAGTGACTTGTTGACATGCAAAGATGAGAAACATTTTTAGGAAACTTCTGAAGGATACGCTCAAGCTAAATGAGGGAGTAAACTAAGAAAGCTGAAGAGGAAAAAATGCATGAAAGTGGAAGAGAAAACTAAGATGCTAAAAGTGGCTGGAGAGCAAGGAGATTTGAGCAGTAGAATGGAGGATTTTAGGAAGGAGCTGGGAGATCATCTGAATCATCTGAACATTTAAAAAATAATATTGGGAACTCTTGAACAGGTTTGATTGAGTTTGAGAAAAAAACTTACGGATAGCACATAGAAAATTAAATAAATGAAAAACTGAGGAAATTATTAATCCCAAATTTTATAAAAATTTTATAAAAATTATACAAGATCAAGATTCCTATTTGGCTCAACAATGAAATATAGCTGCATAGTCATAATAATGTAAACATGTTTATGGATTTAACCTAAAAGTTATGTTATAAATATACATTAACAAAATAGATGAATATATAGGCTATATTATAGATAAATAGCTATCCAAATGTTACATATCCAAATATGTGTGTGTGTGTGTATGTATGTGTGTGCATGTGTGTGTGTACATATATATATATATATATATATATATAAAACCAAAACCAAAACATTATAGTTACTTAATAGAGAGAGAGAGAGATTGGCAAAATGAGAGAAGAGGAAAAATGTGGGAAGGGGAAAAATAAGAGAACCAAATCTTCAGAAATCATAAAAGGAAGTCAAAAGACAAAGTCTAGATTGACACCAAAAAAAAAAAAAAAAAAAGCAATATTATAAGGATATCATCAAAAATAAGGAAGTAAATATAAGAAATAGAAGTATTGGGCAGCAAGATGGGCTTGGGAGGTGGGCAGAAGATTGCTGTTTTTCATTAACAGCTTTTGGAACTAATTGAATTTTTATGTTGTTTCAATAAAAATAAAAATTAATTAAAAAAAAAAAACCCACAAATGGGCCCACAGCAACATGAAAGAAGAAAGTGCTAGACAATCCCCTGAACTGGGAGGAAGCCCCCAAAACACTGTTCTGTTCTGGCCAGGAACTAACACACTTCTTAAATTCTGGCAACGTCCATCCTTGTTTCTAAACTACACAGTTGAAAGGTTTCAAAGAAGGTGGTTTTAGCAGATTGGTTGGAACTTTTCCTCTCCGGGATTGAAACAGAAGTAAAAGTCCTATTTTCACAACTAGAGCCACACTAGGGCCCTGTTTTCATTCCACCGCACAGTTTGTGACATGAAAATAAACATTACTGGAAAGGAGGTGTTTCTGTATTTTTCCCGAGTCTCTTGAGATGAAGTTGGGCAAAGGGTATGCAGCCAAACTGTTTTCACACCATGCATCGATTGAGTCTTACACTTCTTTGCATTTAGAAGGGATTTTCATCACGGCCTGATTTCGGAATTGACTAGGTGCAGGCTGCAAGCTGAGGGCTCAGTTCAGCATTAGCACGTGTGGCCTGAACAAAGTGTTGGCGAGGTCTGGAAGAGGTGACCACATGTATTTAAGGTTGCACAGGGACCATTTTTCAGTGTGACCCAGAATAAACTACTTCACTGGGCATCCCAAATTACAGTCTGAACCAGTGATATATTCACCTGAAACACCAACATATATATTCACTACATTTCCCCTAAGAAACAAGAATTATTTTTTAAAGAGTTTGAGTATAAAAATGCACAGGAAGGAAAAAAACTCACAACACAGGAGAACTGGTATAAAACAGCAGCTAGCTAGCAATGCCTGACACAGCTTCTCCCAGATTTCCACTAAAATACCAGTAAAAACTAAAGAAGAAAAACTCAAAAGTCACTACATTAACTGCAATTTGATAAGATACTAAAACCATGAGGGATTTCTACCATTACATCCATGGGAGCAGAATTGAAAAACACAACCCAAAGCCTATTTTTGCCTGAAATAAGATAGGGAAGATGTTCTGTTCCTGCACCTGAATTCAAAACACAGAACAACTAGTCATACCACCCTCTGCTGCAGTCCTCAGTCAGGGTGATCTTGCCCCCCAGAGAGCATTTAGCAATGCCTGGAAACATTTTTGGCTGTCACAATTTGAGAGGGGGGTGCTACTGTTGTCAAGTGGCTGGAGGCCAGGGATACTACCAAACATCCCACAATGCACAGGACAGCCCCCCATACTGGACAAAGAACCATCCAGCCCAAAACGTCAGCAGTACTGAGGTCGAGAAACTTACTGTACTATATGGGGGATCCATTTTAAGGCCATGAGTGCCTGTTCCCCATCATTCTGAATCAATCAACCCCCGCCCTCGCTCGCTCTCTCCCTTTCTCTTTGTCTCAAATACACCCACACACACTCCCACACACCCTTAACACATTAGGTTTGAAGGCTCTAATATTGTTATCTAACGGGACTTGTAAAAACCTGCATGTATTCAGGCAAGAGAAAAAGCAAAAGAAAACAAATAACCGGTGAAGGAACAAAACCCAGACTAGCCTCAGGTCACCTCTGAAACAGTGTCAAGAACAGAAGACATTAGAGCAACATCCATTGAGTTTTGCAGAAAATGGTTGTGGTCAGATATTCTATATTCAACCAATATGTTGTCTAAATGGGGAGTAAGAGAAAGACATTTTCAGATACACATGAATTCTAAAATTATAACGTATAGTTTTAAAAAGAAAATGTTACATGAAAACACACTCCACCTGATTGAATGATGAATTAAAATGAAGAATTTGAGAATGGAAAAGCTGGAGGAGAGCAATAAAACCCATTTAAATGTAAAGGTCTCTCTATTATTACTGTAAATAATGAGGAGAGAAAACAAATAACGCGAATAATAAGAAAGGGAATCTAACCACAGACACAGTGTTGTTATTTTCTTTTTTTCTAATTTAAAAAATCTGCCTGTCTTTTATGTATTGGAATAGCTAGAAGTAAATACCTGAAACTACCAAACTCCAACCCAGCAGTCTGGAATCCTGAAGACAATTATATAATAATGTAGATTGTAAGGGGTGACAGTGTGATTGTGAAGACCTTGTGGATCACACCCCCTTTATCTAGTGTATGGATGAGTGGAGGAATGGGGATAAAAACTAAAGGACAAATGGGGTGAGATGGGGGGATGATTTGGGTGTTCTTTTTTCACTTTTATTTTTTATTCTTGTTCTGGTTCTTTCTGATGTAAGGAAAATGTTCAGAGATAGATTGTGGTGATGAACGCATAACTATGTTATCATACTGTGGACAGTGGATTGTATATCATGGATGATTGTATGGTGTGTGAATGTATTTCAATAAAACTGAATTTAATAAAAAAAAAAAAATCTGCCTGTGCTAATAAATTGAAAAATCTCAGCAAATTGAAGTTTTCTTGTAAAAACGTAAATTATCAAAGTATGTCACAGGAGAAAATAAAAACCTTAAGAGATCAATTTTGACCATAGGAAAAAAAAACTATCAATGTTTACATCTTAGAAAGATTCCAAGACTAAACAGTTTTACTGGTGGATTCTTTCAAAGTTTTAAGAAACAGATTAACTCCAAACTATATTAACTGCCCCATGCATTAAAAAAGTTAAAGCCCCATCTAGTTCATTGCATGAAGTTAGTAAAAACCTTTTACTCAAACCTGCCAATATAGCTAAAAAACAGAAAGAAAAATTCACATATAGATACAGACGCGAACATCTTGAATAAATGCATTATAAACCGAATACAGCATTCAACGTGACCAGTTAGAATTCATTCTAAAACTGCAAATATAGTTGCATTGATTTTTATAATATTTGGCAAAACCTCTTTTGAATTGGTCAACAAATAAAACAGTATGCTTATTTCATAAGATACTGAATATATTATTCTTTATTACTTTTTCATGTAACTATGTATTATTTTTCTTCCTTGTTTTCCATTTTAGACCTACCCTATTCTTAATGATGAAACAACTGAAGACAACTCCATTAAAATTAGGAAGAGAATGATATGTCCCTTTTCACTAATGCTTTACATTTTGCTGGAAGATCAAGCCAATGCACTAAGAAATGAAACAGAAATTAAAGATGTGACTATCAGAAAGGGAGAAAGGAGTGATCGTTGCTTTGCACAGTAGGATTAGAGACAGAGAAATTGCAAAGGAAACAACTGGAAAATATCCTATAATTAGAAAAGAGAGTTTGGAAAAGCAGACCATCAGAAAGGGATAAAAAAGGGAGCTTTATTTGAGATCGGAAATAACCAGTTTAAAAATCCACTCATGATAGGAAAAAAAAAAAAAAATAGAAAAAGCAAAGATCACAGAGTAAGTCCTAACTTGTGATATGAAAATGAAGAAAATTAAAAACATTACTAAAGTACATGAAATAAGATTTGCCAAATGGAAAGGCATGTTCCTGGATGGAAGACTGAATATAATAAATTTCCAAATTAATATGGAAGCTTAAAATACAACCAGTGAAATTACCCATAGCTGTTCCATGGCAGGAGCAGGGTGTGGGAGGAGAGGAGGTAACTTGACAAAACAATTCTAAAATCTTCTGAAAAAATGGAAAAAATGAATGTGCAAAGGAATTAAGAAAGTCTTTAAAAAGAAGAGAAAGAGAAATTGTCTAACCAGATTGTAACCTATTTTACAACTGTCAAAATTAGAAAGTGTGTTATTGGGACAATCATCACTAAACAGAATACTATAGCAGAAAAGAATCTTGAAATAGATCCAAGTATATTTAGAAACTTAATAAATTACAAAGGAAACAATACAAATAAATAGGGTAGAAATGCATTGAGACAATTGGCTATTGAGGAAAAAAATAAATTAGACTCTCACCCTATTACTATTTACTAAAATAAATTCCAGGTGGATTCAATAGTTAATGTAAAAACTAAAGCCATTTAAAACAAAAGCTTATCCATATGTTACTTTGAGATTTAATTATTCTAATGTTTTAATGAAGTAGTTAAAAAAAACAACCAGAAAATATGGTTGTAAATTTAACTAGAGGACATTGTAAGCATAAAAGCACAGAGGAGGGATAGATCACAAAAGGAAAACTCAGAACATTCGATTACATAAAAATTTAAAACTTCTGCTATTAAAAAATCATAAGCAAAATTTAACAGCAAATTGAAGTGCTGAGACATGCCACAACCTTGAAAACATTATGCTAAGAGAAAGAAGTCAGTGACAAGGGCCACAAACAATATGATTCTATGTATGAAATGTTCAGAAGAGGCAAATCCATAGAGACAGAAAGTAGATGAGTATTTTCCTAGGGCTTGGGGTGGGGAGGGTGAGGGTTGGGAGAGATGAGGAGAATGGGGTGTGACTGCAAAGGGTATGGGGTTTCTTTTGGGGTGATGAAAATGCTCTAAAATTGATTGTCGTGATGGTTGCAAAACTCTACAAATATACTAAAAACCATTGAGTTGTACACTTCAAATGGGTGAATTCTATGGTATTTGAATTATATCTCAATAAAGCTGTTACAAAAATTTTAATGGCAAGTAACCAACTGGGAGAAACATTTGATTCAGAAAATATTAATAACCTCGGTATATAAGGAATACTATAAAACAATAAGAAAAGCCCTAACACCCCACTGGAAACCTGGGCAGAAATCAATGATCAGGCAATAAATGACTAACAAAGTAATGAAAAGTGTTCATTCTACCAAGTTAGCAAAGACTTTAAAAATGGTAATGTTCTATGCACATGAGGTGCAAGGATGAAGAGTTTCCGTATACTGTGGCCAAGACTTCATTTGGAGACCTTTCTGGACAGCAACTTGGCAATTTGCATTCAGACCCATCACCAAACACACACACCTTGTATTCCATTTCTAGGAATCCATCCTAAAGAAATAACCACAGAAGTTCCCAGGGAGTTATGTCCAAGTGTGTTCACAGCATCATTATTTGTGGATATTTATAATTTATAATATCCACAAATTAGAAACAACTTAAATGGCCAAAAAGTGGGAAGTGATTAAATAAATTATGGATCAGCCATGAGGCTGAATATTATGCAACCTTTAAAAATGATGCTTTCAAATAAATTTAATGACAGGGAAAATGATCACAAAGCAATGTTCAATGGGAGAAGGATATAAAATTGCTTACAATGTAATCCCATATACACACAGTGCTAAAATGAAATACACCAAAAGGGCTGGCAGAATTTATTTCTGGAGAGTGGAGTTCTGGGTGATTTTTATTTTCTCTTTATAATCCCCATATCTTCCTTATTTCTACACTAGGCATATTTTATTTTTATAATTAGGAAATAAACAATGATATTCTTCTAAAATATTCATTCACAGACAAGACTTTAGCCAAAAGAGATGAATACAGCAATGTTGTTTCTTTCAAGGCTGGTAAATGCTTTGCACCCCCTCCCCACAAGATGGGTGTGGGGGCAGTTTAAAGTACCACCCCGCCTTCCAGGGAAAGCCTGCCTTGCTTCACCAGCCTAAGAGACTCTCAAGTCCAGCTCATCTAGGGTTTCCTAACTCTGTGGGGCTGAGTCCCTCAAAGAACAATAAAGCTGACAACATTGATACAGCTGCAAGTCTTCTTGTCCCAAGTGGTATTTATTCTAATAAGGAATACATTAAAGACTAAAGAATATTTAGGATCCAGAGGAAAGGATGCCTCATGGTGGAATTTCAAGCTCCTATCCTGCTGCTATGGAGGGCAGCCACCTCCTCCGATGGAGCCCAAGGCTTGGGGGGCCGGGAGAGAGGCCCGTGGATATTTTGCAGTACTGCATGCAGAACTATGACTTGGTGGCCTGTGGTGTTTAAGCCATTGGTAGGAGAGGTAAGGCCACCCTGAATACACAGTGTTTTCAGGCAGACTTACCGATGCTGCTGCTATCTCCCTGCCTCCTCTGCCTCTGGCCTCTCCAAGGGACAGCCTCAGCCTGGAATTTCTGCCCCTCAGTCCCCACCAGCTGGCAAGACTCACTCCTGATCAGTGTGGAAGAGTAAGTGAGATCATCAGGCAAAGCCCGTGCACAATCCCTGTCACACAGTGTCATTCAATAAATGTTGGTATAATTCATCTGCAAAGGAAATAAGCCCTACATTTATCCAGCACCTACCATGTGGGAGATACCATGTTGGGTTACGTGTCCCCCAAAAGAATGAGATGCTATTCATGTCCTGTGAACTTATGGATTGGTCAGTCATCGGAAAATGTGGTTCGGGAATAACCATGATACAGCATGGGTGGTGGTCATCGGTGTAAAGAGAAGTTTCAAGAATCTGCCAAGTATGTTCAAATGAGTAAAAGACTACATCCAGTGGTGAAGGTGGGGGGTGCTGGGGAGGTTTCATGGATGCAGGTGGGTCTGTTAAGAAGGAGTGGGATTGTAGTGGGCTGCAAACGGGAGGCAGGTGGCATCCGAGCTAGTCCTTGAAGAACAGGATGGCAGAGCTGGGGAGGAAGCCAACACAGAATGAAGTCACAGCATGAGCAAGATCCCCAAGGTGGAAGGAGTGTCAGAGAGGGTTGGGGAAACAGATGGCGCAAGTATAGACTATGCCACCCAGAAAGGCCCTTCCCCAGGGTCAGTCCTTGCTCAGTACCCCCATCTTCATAAAACAAAGGGTGTACTGTCTATGCATTAGCATTTTGTCTCAAAATATCTATACTTCCCTGAGTCTAAGTTATGCAGAGTGCAGGGTAACAATGGTAATGGTTACTGAGCCGGCTTGGAAGTCTAAGCACCCTTCATTACAGGGACTTCACAGACCTTCTCAAGAAGGACCAGACTAAATGCCACCTCCTACCTCTCTGCTTTTCCTACCTCACCTGTCCTCTCTGGGGGTTTCTCATCACACCCACCTCACACACAGCCCAGGCACAGGTATACACCTTGGAGATATCACAGGTTTGGTTCCAGACCACTGCAATAAAGCGAACATCACAATAAAGTGAATCACGTGAATATTTTGGTTTCCCGGTGCATAGAAAAATTATGTTTACACTATGCTGTAGTCTATTGAGTGTGCAATGGCATTACATCTTTTTAAAAGAATGTACATACCTTAATTTAAAAATACTTTATTGCTAAAAAAAAAATGCTATCCATCATCCATCTGAGCCTTCAGCAAGTCGTAGTCTTTTTGCTGGTGGAGGGTCTTGCCTCAAAGCTGATGGCTGCTGATGGATCAGGGTGGTGGTTGCTGAAAGCAGGGGTAGCTGTGGCAATTTCTTAAAATAAGACAACAATGAAGTTTGCCGGATCAATTGACTCTTCCTTTCATGAAAGATTTCTCTATAGCATGTGATGCTGTTCGATAGCATTTTACCCACAGTAGAATGTCTTTCAAAATTAGAATCAATCTTCTCAAACCCTGCTGCTGCTTTATCAATTAAGTTTATGTACTATTCTAAATCCTTTGCTGTCATTTCAACAATGTTCATGGCATCTTCACCAGAAGTATATTCCATCTCAAGAAACCACTTTCTTTGCTCATCTATAAGAAGCAACTCCTCACCCATACCTTGAGTTTTATCATGAGATTGCAGCAATTCAGTCACATCTTCAGGTTCCACTTCTAATTCTAGGTCTCTTGCTATTTCCATCACATCTGCAGTTGCTTCCTCCACATAAGTATTGAACTCCTCAAAATCATCCATGAGGGTTGGAATCAACTTCTTCCAAACTCCTGTTAATGTTGATATTTTGACCTCCTCCCATGAATCACAAATGTTCTCAATGGCATCTAGAATGGTGACTCCTTTTCATAAAGTTTTCAATTTCCTTTGCCCAGATCCATCAGAAAAATCACTATCTATGGCAGCTAGAGACTTACAAAATATATTTCTTAAATAACAAGTCTTGAAAGTAGAAACGACTCCTTGATCCACGGGCTGCAGAGCGGATGTTGCGTCAGCAGGCATGAAAACAACATTAATCCAGTACATCTCCATCAGAGCTCTTTGGTGACCAGGTGCATTGTCAATGAGCAGTAGTATTTTGACAGGAATCTTTTTTTCTGAACAGTAGGTCTCAACAGTGGGCTTAAGTTATTCAGTAAATCATGTTGTAAGCAGATGTACTGTCATCCAGACTTTGTTACTCCATTTATAGAGCACAAGCAGAGTAGATTGAGCATAATTCCTAAGGACCCTAGGATTTTTGGAATGGTAAATAAGCATTGGCTTCAACTTAAAGTCACCAGCTGCATTAGCCCTAACTAGAGTTAGCTGGTCCTTTGAAGGTTTGAAGCCAGACATTGACTTCTCTCTAGCTATGAAAGTCACAGATGGCATCTTCTTCCAGAGGCTGTTTTACCTACATCGAAAATCTTTTGTTTAGTGCAGCCACCTTCATCAATTACCTTAGCTAGATCTTTTGGATAACTTGCTATAGCTACTTACACCAGGACTTGCTGCTTCACCTTGCACTTTTATGTTATGGAAATGGCTTCTTTCTTAAGCCTCATGAACCATCTTTGCTAGCTTCAAACTTTCTTCTGCAGCTTGCTCCTCCTTCAGCCTTGGCAGAATTCAAGAGAATTAGGGCCTTGCTTTAGATTAGGTTTTGGCTTAAGGGAATGTGGCTGGTTTGATCTTTTATCCAGACCACAAAAATTTTCTCCATATCAGCAATAAGGCTGTTTCACGTTTTTATCATTTGTGTGTTCACTGGAGCAGCACTTTTAATTTCCTCAAGAACTTTTCCTTTGTGTTCACTACTTGCTGTTGGTGCAAGTGGCCTAGCTTTTGGCCTATCTGACTTGCGACATGCCTTCCTCACTAAGTTCATTCATTTCTAGCTTTTGATTTCAAGTGAGAGGTGAGTGACACTTCCTTTCACTTCAACACTTAGAGGCCACTGTAGGGTTGTTAATTGGCCTAATTTCAATATTGTTGGGTCTCAGGGTATAGAGATGTCCTAGGAGAGGGAGAGAGATGGGGGAATGGCCAGTTGGTGGAGCAGTCAGAACCATACAACATTTATCGACTAAGCTCACTGTCTTACATGAGTGTGGTCCACAGCACCCGAAAACAATTAACAATAGTAATGTCAAAGATCACTGACCACAGATCACCGTAACAGATAAAGTAATAATGAAAAAGTTTGAAATATTGTGAGAATTACCAAAATGTGACACAGAGACATAAAATGAGCCCATGCTGTTGGAAAAAATGGCACTAATAGATTTGCTCGACGCGGATTGCCACAAACCTTCAATTTGCAAAAAAAACGCAGTATCTGGAAGCACAATAAACAGCACACAATAAAACTCAGTCCACCTGTACAGCATATATGCCTGTCTCCCCAGCTGTAACATCAGGGAGACAACTTTAATGAGTCTGAATATATGAGGTCCCCACATGTGTCAAATCATTCATTCATTCAACATATTGAGTGACCACAGTGGGTCCGGTCCGGCGGAGGATATGCCACAGGGTAAAAACACAGTCCTTATCCTCAAGGAATTTACCTGTAGTTGATGACGTGGACAGGTGGATAAAGAAAAGTCCAGCACTGCCCAGTAATGAGTGACAGGAGCTTGCTGAGCCCCTGAGTGCAGAACAGGAACAGAGAGTTCTCCAGGAAGGTGAGCACCGAAGGCTGCATTCAGAGGGAGAGGAAGGTGGGTCTGTCAGCCCTGTGGGAGCAGGGGCGGCGGGCAGCTGGGCAGGACCGGGAGGGGGCAGCCCTGCAGCCGCAGCCACACCGAGCCCCTGTGGGGCTCCCCCCGCCTGCTCAACTTCATTGGCACCTGAATCTAAGATTCATCAGAGGGCTCTGACTGCCTGGAAAATAATGATTTATTCTTCTCTTTCTCTCTCTTTCTCTCTCTCTCTCACACACACACACACACAAACACACTATTTGCAGTCCTTTGTTCTTGGCTTCCTACACGTTTAATTACCTCAGGATAAATCTAATTTCCCCTCTTGGAAAATCTCTCTTTTTGTTTTCTTTTAATTTCCCTTTCCTTCTCATTGTACTTGACAAAGTTGGGAGAGACAAACAAAATAGATGGGCACAGAGGGTGGGAGAGTCCGAGAAGCAGGCCCAGCTCGCGAAGGCCGCCTCAGTGCCATGAACTCAGCTATAAATTAGGAGAAGTGTCCGGTACTTATATTTAATTCAATAACAAATACTTATTCACATAAAAATAACTTATTTTCATTCTGGGAGGTTAAGGCCTAAATTCAAACAATATTTCCAAGCCTGCCTGAGGAAAAAGTCTGCCAACTCTGCCTCCCCTACCCACTCAAGCTCTATGGCCTTCATCTGACGCTTGGAAAAGAGGGAAAGGATTTGGGTAGCTAGAAAAAGCTGAGATCAGAATGGAGGACCATCTTGGAAAATAATCTGAAGTAAGAAAATACTCCTGAGGAGCATCCTGAGAAATAAGTGTAACAGGCATCCTTAAGGGACGACAAAAAATGGTTGGGATGGAGACAGTGCTTATTGAGTGAAATTTGTATTTTGATCTTGAGAAGAGAGTAAGTGGGAGCAAGGTGAGCCCTGGAAGGGACAATGCTGTCACTCAGGATTCTGACCCTGGGCCCAAGCAGCCCGTGGGCAGGGTGCCCGGCTCCCCAGGCCCTGGCAGGCAGGACCCCCAGCCCAGTTCTGCCTGTTACTGACAACCATCCTGCTCAGCCTCATTCCACCACAGGCTCGTCCTTCCACTCTGACTCATCACGGCCCGCTTTCCACACACACTGGCCAAAGTGGTAGTGGTTATCAGTATTGTTATTATTGTCTCATCACTACTTCCCCTCCTCCAAACTCTCTAGTGGCTTCCTTCACACTTAAAGGGTAAATAAACTTCAGCCCATGCTTTTCAGTTTGTTTCTCTGAAAGGCTGTTGTATTTGCAAGTGGTGAATGAGAAAATCTGAAACCACCGATCCCCATGACCCAGATGACCCGTGCCCATCATTTTATTCACTATCATTTGCATATCCGAGCTAAACTGGAAAACAGGGACTGTTGGCTGGAACTATTTCAAAGTGACCAAAACCTCCCTTCTTAAGTTTGCTTTCAAGTCGTGCCATCACTCGATCACTTCAGAATGAAGGCTCTTCTGTCTCCAAAGTCTTCCATACCTTTATTGCATTTACAATGGGGTGGGAACCTGCAGAACTGGAGAGGAGTGGTGTCTCCGTTTGTCAGGAAGGAAAACTGAGAACAACTTAGAAGCCCTGCCATCCCTCCCCTGCCTCCTCAGGCTTCAACAGGTCCCTCCTGCAGAGTCCAATGGCCACCCTGCGCCTCTCCCTGACTCCGCCGAGACCTCTCCATCCCAGGGCCTTCAAACCTGCCAGGTCCTCTGCCCGGGAGGCTCTTCCCACACATTTACTCATGGTGGGCTTCTCGCTCTTCTGGCCTCTTCGCAGAGGCCTTCCCAGCCCAGCCCCTGCCCCAGGACCTCTCTATCCCATCACGCTGTTTTATTCCCTTGTCATGAGCTGGAATCCTTGTTGATCTGTTTGCAGTCGTGGGGCTGCCCCTCTCAGCGAGCGCTTGAGAATAGGGACATCTTCGTTCTTGTTCCTGCCATAACCCGGGTGCCTGTTACACCTGGGTGTGGGACAGGGGGCCCTCCCTGGTGTCTTCCATTCCTGATCCCCTAAGACATGAAGAAGGACAGGGGCCTCAGAGGAGACAGGAGAACAGCCTCAGGACTCAGTTGCTGGGGCCCCTCCCCAGAGAAGAGGTGAGCCTGGGGAGGCTGGGGAAGACCTGTCCTGCCTCCTCTTTTCTCCAGGGCCTTGGCTGAAGGGCAGACCCATTTGAAACAAACAGAAAATGATCACATGACTCTCACCATAGACACTTATCAATACTCTGGCTGTATGTGGGGCAGAGGGTCCAGTCCCACTCCTAAGTTCACCTCCACCAGTCATGGAAACACCAGCCAAGTTCACTGCTTTTTTCCTCATGGGCAGCTTCTGGCCTGACCGTTTCGCCTCCTGACCATTTCTTGGTTTTTCCTTAGAGGCTTATCCAAGAGGAAAAAAAAAAAAAAAAAACATCTCAGAATAGTGCTTCTTAACCCTGGCTGTTCATGGGACTCACTTGGGAAACTTTTTTAAATGCTAACAACCACACTCACTGCAGACCAAGTCAGTCAGAATGGTAAGGGGAGGGGAGGGGGCAGGGGGAGGGGAGAGGAGGGTAAGGGCAGGGGAGGATGGGAGGGGCAGGGAGAGGGCATGGTAAGGGCAGGGAGATGGCAGGGGGACGGGGGGCACAGAGGGAGGGCAGGGTAAGGGCATCGGCATTTGTTTAAGAGTTCCCCAGATGATTCTCATAGACACCCAAGTTAAGAATCTCTGAAACATAACTTCAGGGCACATGTCACCTTTTCATTATCAGGTTATCCTTGGGGATGTGCCTAAGTCCTTGGTCAGTGATGAGCAGCCAGGGAGTCCAAGGCTCCAGATGGGCACCGAGATGCCCAGTGACTTTAGGGATGGAGAAGCAGGCACTGGACAGCAGCAAAAGTATCACAGAGCCTGCAGGACAGAAACCATGGTTCTGCCTGAGAGAAATGTCAGGGAAAGACGCATTCAGGCTCCATAAGCAAAATGTAAGAGGGTGGTTGCTGGACAGCCACACACAGAAGTGAGGACAGAACTTGGGTTTGTGTGAGCCTGGGGATCTGCATGGGAGTTCCTAACACTGCACCCACCTAACCACACACACCCACAACCTGCCAGCCCTGTACCCTTTTGCCCCTAAAGAAGACAGAGGGAAAATCTGTGATTGGCTGTGGCCAGCAATTCTCTTCCTCTTGAGGTTGATTAAATGAGAAGAAAGGAAAATAAAACCAGGAAGCAAACTGGAAGAAGTAGCTATAACAACTCGCTAAGTAGTGGGTGGGTTACGCCGACACGGAAGGTAGGCTCTAGGTGGGAAGTCACCACGGAAGGCCAGGACCTTCCTCTACGTGACACTCCAGAAATACGTGTTAGCGGACGGCGCATGTCCTGGCCAGTGAGTAGTTTTCAAAGAGGGATCCATGTGGAATGGTGAGCTAGAAACTGGACGAACATGCCCCATTGCCAGTTAGTAAGCTCCAGGAGGGCATGTGTTTTCCTAGCATTTAGCACAGTACCTGCCACCAGCAGATACTCAATAGCCATTTGAGTAGAAATACAAATAGGTATTTCTCAATGCAGCCTTCCTCTGAGAAACTCAAAACGCAGCACCACCCTGGCATCAGTTAGGATTCCTGGCTGTAAGCAACAGAAATTGACTGTGGTTAAATGAAAGATGCAGAAAAGGGAGGCTACCTTTTGGAAAGCTATGGAGAAGCTCTTGGAATCATCAGAAACGCTGGGCAGGAAACAAGAAAGCTGGGCCATATCGCCTGGGTCACGCCACAGGGAGGATCTGGACCTGGCTAGGCACTGCCGATGGCACCCCTGCCACTGCCCCTCTCCAAGTGCTCAATGCAGACGCATCTGCTGGCACTTAAGCCTGCAGCAAATCTCCCAACTCTCCCGGAACCTTCGAGTTCCTCCCTCAAAAGTCAAACCCTTAGTTGGGAGCACCAGGTAGCTGAGCTGAGCTGAGGTGTCCATGCCCTAGATCCCAGCAGGTGGGAGAAGGTCTGCTTGAGCCTGCGGATGTCCCCACAGGATGGATCCCCTCAAGTGGGAAGGAGAGTTCAGACTCTAGACACATGCCCACTTCAACAAAGACTCCTGCCTTCAGCTCCCAGAATGACCAGAGTTCTTAAAAAATAGCTGAATTCAAGAAGGAATAAACTCTCTTGCTCCATGTGTAATTGAGTCACTTTTACAATCTAGTGTTTACAATGTGCTAAATCCACAGCCAAGAGGAAACACTTCTGCAGTTGTAACTTCGGCCTCTGGTTACCAAGGGAGGCTGGGGACACTCTCTCAGGAGGCATATCTGGAAATAAGATAAGCACTGCTGGAGAGCTAGGTTGGAGGGCTAGGTTGCTTCCCTGTTGTGGAATGGGAGTGGTGGGGGAGGGTACCTGCAATCTTGGCCGGAGCCAAGGGACAGGACAAAATTACTTCTCTCTCCTTATGCCTTATGCAGCCTGGCCCTAGGACTCTCAGCTCAATGGCTGCCACTTCCTTCCCCCACCCCCTGCTTCCCACTCTCACCCTAAGAGTGTCTGTCTAAATCGCGCACCAGCTCTCCCAGATGTGTGCTCTGACATACGGATTCTTCGGCAGGCAGTGGTAAGGCAGCGGGTCGGGCCACTACCCTGCCACCCCCATCCCCAGTGTCTGCGATCTGCTGATCTCTGCCACAGGCAGGCACTGACTCTACAGCTGTCCCAAAGAGAAAGGGGCACATCGCAGGGTGGGCGCCACAGGGGTCATCACCCAGTGACAGAGTGCCCAGGGGTAAACCTCTGCTCCTTGCTCTATCGCTTGGTACTTGTTGCTAAGGTCCAGGGACAGTGTGGTTATCATCTGTTTCATGATTTTTAGGTATAAACGAGACAGGTAATGACTCCACCTCTGTACTCCCAACTTTTCTTTCTGACACATGGGGAGACAACTCCCCCTCCTGCTCAACACACTCATAAATGAGATAAAGTTGGGACAATTTTGGAGATTAAGTGCCTCCATTCTGAAATTACTGGGCACTGTATCTATTCTGATGGCATGGCATGAGAATACTCAGAAACAGAGGTACTGATCACCTTGAAATACTTCTAGCCAATGTCCCTGCTTTCCAATATAGCTCAGATATGCAAATAATAACAAATTAAATGATGAGTGAATGTGGCTTTTACCCAACGATATGGATCAGTGGGTTTCATGGCTGCAGAATTACTTCTGGTTCACCATTTGCCAATAAAATAGTCTTTGCAGATTTCTCTGCAGATTTGCAGAGAAGGTTGGGTTGATACTTTTTCATCCTTGGAGTGAGTTGTCTTGGGGGATCACACAGGGGTTTGGAGATGTGGGATCCCCCCAGGACATACCTGCTGCAGCTGCAGGAGCCAGGGCAGGGGGAGCAGAGCACCAGCCCTCTGGTGACCATGTGTCTCTCCATTAGCCATTTTAATTGGGGAAACAGGAGAAGACAAAAGCCAATTAAATGTGACAAATTCAACCACATGCTGGCCTTGGCCAGGACAGAAAGGTAGAGGAAAGTGAAGTTGTTTCTGAAGGCCTCCATCTCTTCCCACATCCCTCTAGCTGAAGGCACAAGGAAAAGCAGTTTCCTGTTTTAATAAGCTATACACACTCATCAACATGCCGAAACAAGATACTCAGTGGAGAATGTTCTAAGCATGTGCATACATACAAGCCAGCCATGGGTAAAAGTCTACTTCGTTCACAGCCATTTTTTCACTGTACCCATGGAGTCAGCCTTTGAGGGTGGTGGCATTGCTTGCTGAGCACACACCAGCCTGCTGAAATGTGGCGGCCATGCCCAAACAGCAGCAGCACTGTCAACTCTGCCCTGCTGATGCCTCTAGAGCAAAATGGGCTAAGCCGAGGATATATGCATAGTCTCAGGGCTACTCCTCTGTCCTGGAGAAGTGTGAACCTGCCCATGGGGTGTCATAGTTGACACGGCTCTGGGATTGCTCAGTGGTCCTGAATTTGTTCATCATGTTTTGCAGAAACTCATTGGTTCCTTCCAGACAAGGCATCTCCAGTTTGAACTGCCCACACCAAGAGAGAACAGTTTCTCATTAAGTATATATACGGGACCCTGGTGGACTCTCCCTCATGGGGAATAACTAAGAGGTAGAAAATATGAAGCACAGGTTTAGTAATTATTGCTTTATCTACTTGAAAAATATTTGGAATGCATCAACAGGATACAGTTCTTTATACCCCATTTCCTTGAGTCTCATCAAGAAAGGAGGTAGGAAGGGACAGGAGAAAGAGCAATCTTTGTTAAAATAAAGAAATGCCCTCTACTACAAACCATGTGGTAGGAGATGCAGTGGAATTTGGACCCAGATTTGGACCCAGAAGGCTGACACAAACTTCCTTAAGTTTTGACCGAGATTTGGATTTCCCTAAAGGCCCTCACCATCTTGAAAGGCCCTCGTAGAGTGTGAGAACAATAAGAGAAGGCATGAAGTTCTGTGGAGCAGCACAGAAGGGCACCCTCGGTCTCTCTCTGTCTCTCTCTCTGACCTCAGGTGAGGCTGAGGGAAACTTCCAGAGAAGAGTGTGAGGTAGGCAGAGAAGCAGTCTCAGTGGGTCACAACTCAGAGGACCTGTAGCATAAAGGACACCAATTGTCAAATGAAATAAACAGTCAAAAATACGCTCTGAGTTAAAGCCTCAAAACTGCCATTTGAAAAGGCAAAATATGTCCCAGGATCAAGTCAAGACACATCCTGGTGAAACTGCTAAACCTCACAGATTAGGATGGAGGCCTCTGAGCATCCAGGCGGAAAAAGCAAATCACCTAAAAGAGGCAAAATAAAAAAAAAAATAGGCTTGCCCTAAACTAGCCACAGCAAGTTTCAGTTCCAGAAGACAATGAAGCGATGTCCACAAATTCTGGGCAAAGGAATTTTTGTGACATACAAATTCTAAACCCAAGTAGGTTTTACCATCACAGCCCTGCCCCATCCACTCCACAAATGCAAGAAGAGCCAAGCATTCTCAGGAATGCCAGAATTCAGGGAAAATAGCAGCAAAAAAGAGTTATCATGTCTGTGTGGGGTGGGGTGGGGAGGGGGAGACAACCTGAGGATAAAATCGGGTCAACAAAGATGTAAAGTAAACAAAACATTTTGGAGCCTCCTTCCTTAAACTGCGGTTCTCAGAGCACCAGCCCTGATGCCACTGGGGAACTGACAGAAGCACAGAATTTCATCCCACCCCAAACGTACTGCACCAGAATCTGCATTTTAACAGGTTCACACGCACTTTACAACTTGAGGACCACTGTCTGTGCTGGTTTGGATGTATTATGTCCCCCAAAACGCCATTATCTTTGATGCAGTCTTGTGTGGGCAGGAAACACATTGGTGTTGATTAGTTTGGAGACTTTTGATTGGATGTTTCTGTGGAGATGTGATCACTGAATTGTGGGTGAGGTCTTTCGTTGCATAATTTCCATGGAGGCGTGGCCCCACCCATTCAGCGTGGGCCTTGATTAGTTTACTGGAGCACTATATAAGCTCAGACAGAAGGAGCAAGCTTGTTACAGCCAAGAGAGACACTTTGAAAAATGCACAGGAGCTGAGAGAGGAGCTGCAGCTTACAGAGAAATTTTGAAGATGGCCTTGAAAGCAGACTTTTGCTCCCGAGAAGCTAAGAGAGGACAAATGCCCCAAGAGCAACTGAGAGTGACATTTTGAAGAGAAGCTGTGGCCTAGAGAGGAACGTCCTGGGAGAAAGCCATTTTGAAACCAGAACTTGGAGCAGACACCAGCCATGTGCCTTCCCAGCTAACAGAGGTTTTCTGGACGCCATTGGCCATTCTCCAGTGAAGGGACCCGATTGTTGATGCATCACCTTGGACACTTTATGGCCCTAAGACTGTAACTGTGTAACCAAATAAACCCCCTTTTATAAAAGCCAATCCATTTCTGGTGTTTTGCATCCCAGTAGCATTAGCAAACTAGAACACTGTCCTAGAATTAAAACAAAACAAAACCAAAAATCATGGTAGAAGTACAGGCAATGGCAACTGAGCAGACAGGGCAACTGGGTGTGACAGGTACAGAATAAGGATGTAAATGATGCAAACCTCATCAATGTAAATATAATAACAAAAAATAATTGAGTTTCGGGTGGAAGAACATAGGCAGAAGTACAAGTTTTATAGCAGGAAATCAATAAATACTGTGAATTTTCTTTAAAAAAATGTGAATACATCTTTCAATTTAAAAAACTTGAGAACATTTTTTTCAGGACTTGAAATTACTTGTAATAAAAATATTTCTGAACTTTATCAACTCTTGCAGTTTCTTTTCAAATTTTTATCTATTAAATTCAAATCAAGCTAAACATACAGCTTTTAATTTAAAAAAATGTATAGTGAGATTCCATTTTTGTAAAAGTGTTTCAGTTTACCTAAGTTGCCATCATTCTATCAGAGAAATAGCTGTGATGATATTCACCAAATATTTTTTTCCTGGATGGTGGAATTTGAAGTAATATTTTCCTTTCATTTTTTTTCTTTTGTATTTTTGTTAATTACTTGATTTAAAAAACAAATGAGCATGTATAGTTTTCACCAAAAGAAAGTTTTTAAAAAGCATAATCAGAAAGGTTTTTATTTTAAATAGTTTAAATGAAAAACAAATTTAAATGATGCTCAAATTAGTAGAGTTTATAAATCTTAAAGAAACATAATTAAAACAAGTTTAAAATAAGTCAAATAAGGTAATCTGCCGCCTTAAATCTTAACTGCTCTCTATCATTGAACTGTGCTTTTCCAAGATAACTGTAGAAAAGGCTTGCAGAGCTCTAAGTTAGGAAGGTTTTCAGGCAGTTGCAAACCCTCTGGATCTCTCCAGGGCCTCCAGCACCCCAAGCTCAGTGGCCCTACCTGAGCTCAGTGAAGTGTGTCAGCTCAAAAAGCTAAACACAGAAAAGTCAAAAATGGCATTACCTTGGCTGCACAATAAAACTTGGGAACTTTAAGAAACTATTCTCTGAGCCACACCACAGAACACTGGTTGTCAAATTTTCTTGGGCATCAGAATCCCCAGGGGAACTTGGTAAAAGTACAAAGGCTGAGGCTCTATCCTACTTCAAGGAGCCCAGGCCCTGTGTGCTTTAGCAGCTCTCCAGCTGATTCTGATGCACACCAAAGTGTGGGGACTGAGTCAGCCTCTCTGGGATGGGCCAGGGCATCCCCCGTACTGCCAACCTTCCCAGGTGATTCTAATGCACACCCAGGGCTGAGAACCACTCCTCTCACATCTGCTCCTGGATCCTTGTGTAGTCTTCCCTAAGAAACAAGGAGAGGATATGGGTTTATCCTCTCCCCTGGGCAACCCACAGCCCTGGAACTCTGCAATGGAGTACAACTGGGCAGACAAGTCCATCCCATCTTGACCACACCTGTCCAGTGAAGGGCTGGTCAGCACCAGATGCACCCATCTTCCTGACACCCAGATTCACAGGAGTTCGTTTCTCCTACCTGAAGACAGACTCAACTTTTGCTTAAATAAAATAACTACACTAAAGATGTCTTTTCATCTAGCCTTGTCTTTTCACAGAAGAAAGGACCGAGGACCAAGATGTCAGCTGGTGACAAACATCCCCCTAGCCCCAGGTCTGCTCTCTACTGGCCCTGCGCCCTTCCCACTTATCTGGGGCATGTCACCCATGCATTCAGAAGAAGATGAGACACCTTTTCAGACAAATTATTTAACAACTTCTCATAGCAGTAACTTTTGCTTCTCCCACTTTCCCAAGAGAAGATAGCTTGAGAGACTGCTGGCCCTGGAGAGATTGTCCTGAGGTCTGGAATTCTTCTTTCTGGAGGTGGGACTCTCCAGAACACTCTTTGAAATTCATTTAATAATATAATGGAGGCTGAGCTTTCCAGTGAAGCGGTTAAGAGCACACACTCTGAATCCATCCTGATCAGGTTTAAATCCCAGGGAATGATTCACGGCAAGTTATTTAACTTCTCTTTGTGCCTCAGTGTCTTCATCTGTAAAATGGTGATGCGTGAGGATTAAATGAGTTGATATACAAGTGCACAGGATAGCATATGGCACATAGCAAGCACTATGTATATGTTTATTATTATTAGTCCCAAATTGCAGTTATTTGTCTGAATAGAGACAGCCTTCTCTCTCCTTGAAGCTCCACATACCAAAACAATGCTTTCCCCAAGTGGCCCCCACTTCTGCTTCCCCATCTAATCCTTCCTTGATAGTAGGAACTCAGGCACAAATAGTTTTGTCCCCCACCTCTTCCCACAGTCGTGGTGGTCCTGATTTCAGCACAGCTCCTGAGCCCCCATGATGTGGGGGCTGCAGATGCAATGGCTGGCTGAGACCACAGCCATCCCCTCAGCAATAATTCTGTGAAATAGCCATATCCCATCAGCATTGAGAAATGGGAGGTCATCACCTGGCACTGCCCTTAGTCCTGACCTGAGCAACATTTTAATCCATAATGTGGAGGAAAATATCTAACAGGATGTATATCAAATCAGGAAATGACAGAAAGCCCAAAGAAATGACTACAACATTGGCAAGTGACTAGGATTCAGACTGATCACAGCAGATTAGAATTCTGTATTGAAGCCAAGAGAAGGTGATCTTCATGCAGAACAAACATAAATTATAAGGCATGCCAGGTGACCACATGCTTCCTGTGAACAAAAAGGCGGTACAGTTGCTAAGGAAAGCAAACCGAGGTTTGGCCTGCACTGATCCAGGGCAGGGCTGCATCCCAGAAAGGAGCAACACACTGTCCTCTTCATTGAAGAGGTCCCTTCCAAAGATTCTAGGAGCCATTAGATAAGAACTTCAGTTTCCAGATAATTCATTTATTCTTGTATCTATTCACCGTCATTTATTTCAAACCTTAGCTTTGCAACTAACTGGACCAAGAACTACTAAAAGAAGGAATATACTGGTTCTGTTCTTACATGGTCTAAGATTACGGGTTGGCACCACCAGGAGGTACGTTTGACGGAGCACAACCTTTCTAACAATTAGGAAGGAGTGAGCATCCTGTCACTAGTCGTGTACAAAGAGATGCTCAAGGCTGGGAAGAAAGCGTAAAAGGGACGCCTGCTGTGTCGGGCAGTTGGACCTCTTAGGTCCTCTTCCAAGACACCATTCCACACGGTTCTATGAATCACACAATAAGGCTGAGGCTGCAGGTGAGAGAAGCATGGGGAGGGGCAAACTGTGTCAGAAATCCTTTCCCGCCCCAGCCAGCCAGCCCTGCCTTGTTTCTCTACGCTGCTCCTGATTTATTTCTGTCCTGCCTGGGACCAAAGTGGTTCCTGATTTGTGGAGGCTCTGACACCCACCCTGCACACGAACTAAGCTCGAAAACAAATGCCAACTAAATCTACAAGAGGACACCATGTGTCAGCTCTCAGGGTGGCAAAGATCAAAATGTTTGATACCAGACTATCATTGGCCCTCAGACCTCATGAGTCGGAAATTACCTGGCAAAATCTTTTGAAAGAAAAGTCGCCACTGTATATCAAAATCTAAAATGCACATACTCTCCCACCTGGAAACCCATTTCTAGGAACATATCATAAGGATATACTTGCATTTCTACAAAGTTCTGTTGTACAAGGATGCTCACTGCAGTATTGTTTTAATGGCAAAAAGATTGGAAATAACCAAAATTACTATTGATAGGGTACTAGTTAAATAAACTCTTGTACATCCACATGTTACAATACCATGCAACCCTTTAGAATGAGGCACAGTTATGAGTACTGTTCTGGAACCATCTACAAGATATATTATTTTATTAAAAGAAGAAGTAGCAGCAGCAGGAGCAAAGTGCAGAGCTGAGTGGATGCAAGATGCCTGATGCACAGGCTGTTTCTGGAAGGTTCCACAAGAGTCAATGAGAGGACAGTGCTGGGAGGCCAGTGGGCTCAGAGTCAGCAGTGAGGGAAGACTTTCTCTTCATGATATGCCCTTTTTACTATTGGAAATACTTTAACTGAATGCTTTTACCATCTCAAAATCAATCCTTTTTTTTTTTTTAAATTGGTGTGTGATCTGTTAAGCCCCTTGATTTGGTCATGGGTCCAGCAGAAGGTAGGGATGTGTGACAGCAGGTAGGCTGCAGAACAGCCTTGGGAAACGGAAGCAAAGAACGATATGACACTTATCACTTCAAGCCCTGGAACATCACAGTTGCTGCCCCTATCTTCAAACACCACACTCACTGTTAAAAACCTCCTGATGCCTTGCAGCCTCTCAATTTCACTCCCTCTGTGTATTCTTTACTTCCTCCACTCCCTAGAAAAGTAATTTGGAAAGCTGCAAGATGAAGGGTGCAGCTGCCCTCTGCCTGGCTGCTCGTGCCTCAGCCTCCCGGGAGGAGGCCACCAGGGGAGGCTTCAAAGTTGCAGGGGAGCCCTGCCCAGAGGAGGGTCAGCACTCCATCAGGGGAGACGTCCACCACCTTCCTCCAGGCTGGATATGTCAAAAAAGGTGTCTGCTAAGAGCCAGCTGAACAGACCTCACAGGACAGTAATCAAATCATATTTGAAAATGAGATGAGGAGGGGAGTCAGAATAAAAGCCTGTGAAAAGAAAAATAAGGTGAAATTTGTAGAAATTGGTGCTCTGTATTCTAAGGCCTTCCTGGCTCCTAGCAGGGCTTGAGATTAGTGTTGATAATAGCTTCACCATTGGACCAGAAGAAATCAATGGAACTGGGATCCAGGCAGGATCCATTTATCTTCTAGGGGTGAAATAGAAGGTGTGATTTTAAAAAGACAAATTATGCCAAATGTGTGTAATTGATGTGCATACACAGAACCATGCAAGGAGAGCCAACTGCACGCACTCGCACAATATCAGGCATTATTCTCGTCAAGAGTTTCTTGTAACAATGCCAATCCCAGGGTACGGTTCAAGTACTCTGGAGAATAGTACTAGGAATTGAGTTCTAGAATATGCTGCATTATTTTTGCATGGTTAATTATTTGTTTGAAAGGGTGATGAAAAATACTGAAAGGAAAAGCCAATCTGCAGGTCCTGCTTTATAATGAAATTACTTGGTTGGGACAGGTCTCCAGAGGTCACTCACTCCATCTCTCTGCCTTCATTTAAATGCTGCTTACACCCTTGAATGAAGTGTTTTCTTAGTTTAAAGGCCTTTATTCAAATGCGTTTGCCTCACTGAGCTATACATACACTTCTCATGGGTGGGAACGGTGTCTCTTCTCTTCTAGGGAGCCAACACCTGACACCCAGAGGACTCTCAAAAGATGTTTTATTTCCTAAGTGATCAATTAATTAATTGAGATTTTGTTTTTCAACCCAAAAGGCCATCATCAGCAAAGACTCATAGCTAGGTATTTCACATCCAATTTTCTTATCCAGTTGACAGTGCTAAACCAGTCTTGTGGAGGGGTTGCCTGAGAGAGGGGTGGGCTAAGGCAGGTGGGGTGCAGATGGGGGTGAGGAAAATCATGGTCTACTGTCTGGCAAATGCCCATGCAAGGGGATCCAGGACAAGTGCCATCTCCACAGAAGGTTTACTGTGTGTCCACAGCCTATGGACTTAATATCTCTGGAGCCATATTTATGGGCCCCTACCCTGTGATATTAAAAAGGTAAAGAAAAGCGGGCCTTGGTCCAGTGGAGAGCCTCACTCCTGGCTTACTCCCTAAAAGTTTTCCTCAGAAAGGCAACTAAGTTAGGAGTGGGCCACAGGACCCCCAAAGCAGGATGCCGTCGAGGCTCTATGGCGGTGTGCCCACCATCATGTCTGCAGGTTTCTTCTGCCCCTTCTTCTGCCAGGCAACCCTTGTTTCCTTCTCTTGCCTCCTACACAAGGCCAGGGCTGGGCCCCTGCTCCTCCCACATGCCCCCTACCAGTGGCCCTGCCCCCTCCCCAACTGAGCTGTAAGAGACCAGGGTGAGTGCCTGCCTCACCCTCCCCGCCCCTTAAGGTATCAACCACAGCCCATCCCCTTCCTTCTCCATCCAGCACTTCTCTGCACTCCCCTTGCCCAAGAACCCTGCTAAATCACTGTAAGAGGCAGCCCTTGCCCTCAAGGAGCTCTCAGATCAACCCTCTCGTTGGTATATCTGATTTTACCCTCTTCAGATCAGACTCAGACTGGCTTTTTCAAGCATTTCTTCTCTGTCTCGCAAATTGCTCTCCCTAGTCACAATCTCTTTCCCCTAGGATAAAAAACTGATCAAATCTTACCCATTCCAACAACAGCAATGACAGTAACCAAAACAAAAAACCTTCTGGCATGCTGAATTTACCTCAAGCTTCCTTATTCCTTTCCTCCTTTTTTTCCTTTTAAAATATATTCTTAACTGCATCCATTTCCTCAACCCTCTCAGCCTTACCTCCCTGCCTTTGTCTTCATGACAATTCTGAAACTAAACCATCATCAGTGACTGACGAGGCATCAAATCGACTTCACTCGTCATCCCTCTCGTCACTTGGCAGACTCTGACATCACTGACCAGCCTTCCCAGCCCAGCCTTCTCCCACTCACCCTGTTTCCTTGTACCTGCCCTTTGCTCTACTCTCTTCCTACCTCTCTGTGACTTCTTGATTCTTTTGCTGCCTCATCTTCCTTCTCCTGTCTCTCACTGTCCCTCAAACCCAATGTTCTACCCACCCTCCCTTTTTTCTCTCTCTACATGCTCTACTTTGGCAATCACATCCCATTTAAAAATCTACTAAACATTATGCACAAGAAACCGTGTTAGGTGCTCTTGGTTTAGTGGTTCTTTCAAAATGCTGGCAAGAGGGTACAGATAGGTGGGGAGAGTTGGGGAAGTGGGGAACAGATAAATGAAAGCTCTAACAATATATTAAAAATTATTTCTGGCTCAAAATGGCTTCTGGATAGCATTTTGGCAAAATAATTTTTTTGTAAAATTATTATGATGCCAGAGAAAATGGTGAACACTCACAAGCACCTCTCCTCAAACTAATATTGACTGATAACCCAGGGTCCGAACTGGTGGTGGTGGTGGTGGTGTAATTTGCATCAGAAATGGCTGAGAAAAACCCACCTGGATTTTAGGAAATGCTCACCCTGCCTCTACCATCTGAAACAGAGACTGCTTGAGAAAAAAAGTAGTGAGATCCACCATCTGCCTCTGCCTCAGAGACCCAGTGCTACTACCAATGAGAAACTGAGCAGCTAACCCTCTCTATCCTCCAGGAGCTATATTATGACTCAAGTTGGTTACCATTTCACCCTTTACATTCTCTGCCCCTCTCAGAAATCAACTAGACAGAACATGGCTATCCAAGGACTAGAAGTGGTGCATTGCCTTCTGGGATTTGTTGGTTTTGGGGGAAAACACTGTGGGGGAGAGCATGAGGACAGTAACACCCCAGGAGCAATGCATGCAAGGAAATGTATGTTTCATATATTGCATCAGACTAGAAAATACAAAGAACCAGCTGCTATAGGTCAAAGAGATATGCTACCTGAGCAGAGCAGACATATATCATGGAAAACCTTTTGATATGAAAAACTGGACTGAGACCTGCACACGTTAATCTCCACAGCTGGTACAGAAAGGAGAAGGGAATTAAATCACCACACAAGTGAACAGAGATGGAGTCCAAGGGCAATCCATTCAGCCTGCCACGGGAACTTCACTGTGCCTCAACAAAGTCCAACTTGCTTTAAAGCAAAAGGGAAAACACCACATATTACAAGAAAGTGAGCAATCTGTAGAGTCAGAGGAAGAGCACATCTCTAGAAAATGAGATACTGCAGAATTCAGAAGAAAAATTTAGGAAACTGTTTACTTTTTTAGGACAAGAAAGCATGAGCTCTAAGTAAGAGGAGCAGAAAGTCGTAAGAAGGAAACATCAGCAGTGAGAGGGAAAGGAAGATGCATTCAAAGTGGAAGGATAGCAAGGAAACTAAAACTGCAATAGTGGAAACAATGCCATTTTGGAGGAAAGAAAAAGTAGTATTGAAGTTAAGAATATCAAGTCAAGAATGTTGAAGACAAATATGAAAGAAATTAAAACAATGGGACAGAAGGTGAAAGATTTGGAAAGAAAAGAATAAAGAGCAATATTTAGATACTGAGGATACCTAAAGTAGAATCCATCACAAAGGAAGCAGATGAAAAATGAAAAACGTAACGTGATGAAGTGTTACTGAGCTGAAGATAAAGGCCTATGGGTTCACCAGGCAAAATCAGTGACAGGAGACCCCAGATGAATATAGCAAATAAAGATAATGTCAGAGGGAGAAAGCAGGCTGCCCATGGGTTGAATAAGGTGGCTCCAGACATCTCCATGACACAGAAGCAACCTGCAAGCAGAGGATGACGAAGGGGGAGCGGGCGAATTACTCAAGGACTGAAGCTGAGACCCACATTAGCTACTGGAAAACAAGTTAAACTCCTACTTTACACCAAATCCCCAAATGAATCCCTGCTGTATTAAATATTTAAACCAAAATTGAGCCACAAAGGGAAGACAGTAAAACACAGATGAATATTTATGTAACTTGAGAGTGAGGAAGAATTTTCAAAAAAGAAATCAAAGGGAAAAGCATTTAAGGAAAAAGACTGATAGATTAGACTAAATCCAAGCTTTAAATTTTGTTGCAAAAATACAGTTTTAAGTCAAATTACAAAATGAGAAAAAAATGAAATGTACATGAGAAAGGTTCATCTCATTCAAACCAACAGAAAAATGGGTAAAAATATAAACAGGCAATTGACAGTAGAAGAAACATAAATAAGTAATTAGCCTGACTGTTAATCAAAATTTAAAAATCTAAATTAAGAAACTAAGATTTTGCAGTTTTCAGCTATCAAACTAGCAAAAAATCAAAAGATTATGATGACTACTGTTGGAAGCATTAGCAGGAAGACCACTCTCATGGGCATCTGGAATACGAATGGAACATCCATATAGCATTTCTGAATGCCAATTTGGAATCTTTATTAAAAGCCCTAAAAATGGGGAAAACATCATTCCAAAAATTCCAATTCTTGGAATTTATCTTAAGAACATCACCCATTAAGTTATCAAAGATATGTGAAAAAAGAACCCTATTAGGTATTATTTATAACAGCAGGAGGAAAAATTGAAATGACCTAAGTGTCTAAGTTTGGTGAAATAAATCACTGAATTTAATATAAGGCGAGTGTTACCATGACATCCTATGAGGACTGTATCACTGGAGCCTCAGATGGATGCTGGGGATGGGTGAGAGGCCAAGAAGAGGGGAGAGGGGATGCCCTAGGGGGGTCTCACTTCCTTCCCCCTATGTCACATCATTTCATTCATCATATCATATACTCACTTACGCACTCACTCATTTGTTTAACAAATATCCCCCATGTGCCAGACACTGCACCATGCCCTAGTGATAAAATGATAAATAAAAGACATTCTTTCTCCACCCCTTAACACTGCCAAGGGCCAGTGGCAAGACAGATATGTAAATGGAAAAATGCAAATGCCTTATTATGTGACAAATGCTGTGACAGAACCCTGGAGGGCTTCAAGGCAGAGGTAGCATCTGGGCTAAAATCTGAAGCCTCAGTGAAAGAAGTCCAAGTGAGCAGGAGGTGGGGAAAGATGTCCTTCAAGGGAAAAGGAACCAACCACCTGTTGCAAAGGCCCAGAGGTGAGGATATGTGTCCTGGTTGGGGAAATCCAGAACTTTAAATGTGGTTGGAACATAGAGTTGGACACGAGTAAGTCGTGAGTGAGGTAGGCAAGTCCACTGAGCCTCAGATGCCGCAGAGCCCTGAACGCAATGCTAGAGTCTGAACTGACTCACATGGGAGGTGGAAGAGCCACTGAATGCCTTTCTAGAGAACAGGCTCATGATTGGATTTGGGTTGCAGGAGGATCATTCGAGGGCAATGAGGGAAATGAACTAGGGAGCTGGAAAACTAGGGAATCCTGGCACCCAGGAAGCCCCCATCCCATCTGTGCTCCTGGACAACTTAGCTTCCTGGGCTCACTGTGCTGCGGTCTGTGCATGTCCCTTTAGGAAGCTCTGAGCTCCGATGGTTTATGGAGTTCTGAGCTCCTGGGCCAAGCTCTCTCCCATCCTCGATCAATTGCTCCATGTCACAAGCTGATCTCGTTCCAGTTCTTTACTTTCTGGATCATAAAGTTGTCCTCTGCGTGACTTAGGAGGCTCTCTGGTACTGGGCATTTATAACCCAGAGATACCTGTGCAGTCAGCAGCGCCCATTAGTGTGCTGCTTGACAATTTAGCTGTCCGCTCCGAGGCTGGGATTAGATCTATCTGTTTCCCCAGGTCCTGCTCTCTTGGCAGATGATGAGGCTGGGCTCTGGCAGCGAGGGAAGCTGGCAGCCTGTGCTGCTGTGGCTTAGAAGAGGCAGAGCCAGAACTGCAAAGAGGTGGGCAACCTTGCAGGGGGCAACAGGGGACAGGACCCCTTCCGGCCAAGCAGGACGTCCTTCTGGACTTTAAGATGCCTGTCAGGAGCAAGTGCACCCTGGGGAGAGGCTTGGAATGGACACAGTGCAGGTAACCGTAACATGCTGGCCAAGTGGGGGAGCAGGGAGCCCATGAGTCAGCTCCAGCCCCTGGTGGGAAGCAAGGGGAGAAGTCCACAGCATGGCTCTAAACACACCCCTCATCAGTGGGACTCAGGGGCCGGTCAGCAGGGCCAGTGTGGTTTAGCTCAGGAGGTATGGGGTTCACGAGTTCACAGAACGGGGCAGAGGAGTGAAGGGGTCTGAAAGATTCCATTTATTTCATTTCTAACTGGGGATGGAGAAATGAATAAGGCAGTTCTTGCTCTGAAGGCCCCCTCCCCATCTGACGCCATACAGATTTTTTTTTAAGGAGGCAACTGCTAAGGCTGTAGCACTGGGAGTTTGAGGGCATTTACCTTGGGAGCCAAAAGGTCTGGTAAAGATCCCTCCACTTTTCCAGGGATCGTTTTTTGTCGGTGCTCAAATGCTTACAACAGCGCCTGGCACATAACAGATGCGCAATCAAATATTTGTGGGAGGTTTGGTATGGAAACAAGAACACAGACAAGTTTCCTCTCCCTATCACTGACAAGAGGCTGGGGCAGCACCATTCTGCATCTTGGAGCATGAGCTGTGAGCCCACAGAGGGACGCGCACACGGCCGACTGTATCGGAGGCACCACCGAGGCCACACAAGCTCGCAGCTTGAAATGAGAGAATGCTGTCGAGCCGGGCCCTGGAAGTGGACCTGAGGCCTCTGTCTTCACTTCAGAGCAGCTACTCCCAGGACCACCCCCTCAGGAGCTGAGCCAGGGCCGTAAATCACAAGCAACGATGGCCGCAGGATGTCTCTCTCGGTTTAGGTCCCAACATCGAGCCAGTGTTTCCTCACAGGAGGTCTGGGATTAAAGTTTCTAAACTGCAGCTTGAAAAATGGAAGGCCGAGTGAGTCACAGGGAGAGGACAGTGGCTGAAATAAATAGCCCAGAAATGTGATGTTTCTGGACTTACACGTCAAGTGCAAGTCCTGAATGAGTTTACTCACCTACCACCACTTGTAGAAGAGAAATTCCCTCCGGGGGAACAGAGAACTGTGCATGCAAGTAGCAGAGGGGGTGGCCTTGTGTGAGGGGCCTGTGAGGTTCCCTGAGGACCTGACATTGTGAGCTGAGATCTGACAGTGCACCAGGGGGTAGGAAAGGGAGGAGCCCTGCAGGCAAAAGAATTGAATTTGGAAAGGACTCAAGTTGAAAGACAATATGGGACAGTCAAGACTTAAGAAGCAGGTCCCCCGTGGCAGGGGTGCCCAACAAGGGGACAGTGGTTTGCCCTGGGGGTCGTGGAAGGTGGGACAGACCCTACAGGTCTGTGAGGCCAGATCCAGCTGAGCAAGTGAGTCAGGGTTCTGAGAATGTCCTCCAGAAACTCACATTTGGAGGGCTGGAAAGCAGCAGGCCTAGGGGGCTTTTTTTAAAAAAAAAACTTTTCCCTTTTTTTTAATTTGGGAAAGTAAGCAACTGGGGCTGACACTTTTTTAGAGAAATCGAAGCTGCAGGGCTCCATTCTGAAGCCGGGACATGATTCAAATACTAGAGTTTTACCACCACCACCATCACCACCACGCCAGACTAGAGGAAGACAGGCCCTGCTTGGAGGCAGTCAACAAAATCCACGAGATGGAGCTGAGCCTGGTGCCTCCTTCAAGGACTGTGCACGTATCTGCTGAGCTTTCCACCCATCCTCCCCCAGTTACAGTTATGGCTCAGGAGTGAAAGCAAACAGTTCTAGGTAAAGTGGGTGGAGAGGCAAAGAGAAGTCACCCACTCTGTATCACAGCAAATAGGAGGTCTGTGCAGAGCTGTCCATGTAAAGTGTGAGTTAGTATGAAAAGAAATGGCAGGGCAGATACACAAACCCATTGCCAATTTTATTTAAAAAAAAAGAAAAAAGAAAAAAGAAAGAAAGAAAAGAAATATGGAAACATCACCTGAAAAGGACAGAAAAAGAACACAGTCTGGAAGACAATAAAGCCCAAGAAATAGAAGAAGATTACCATAAAGGTTGTGATGGTTATGTTTACATGTCAACTTGGCTGGCTTATGGTGGCCAGTGGTCTAAGTACTGGCCTGACTGTTACTGTGAGGATATTTTGTGGATTTAAATCATTAGTCGGCTGATTGCATCTATGGCTAATTACATCTACAGTCAACAAAGGGGATTGCCTTCAGCAATGAGAGAAGTCTCATCCAATCGGTTGGAGGCCTCACAGAGAGAAAGATGATTTTAGCTGTCAGAAAGAAGAATTTCTATCTCTACTTCAGCCAGCCAGCTTCTCTGGGAGAAGACATCAAAACCTTCATTGTATTTCCAACTTGTGGCCTGCCCTACAGAATTCAGACTTGCCAATCCCCATGGCTGTGTAAGCCAATTCCTATAATAAATCTCATTTTATATATAAAATGAGAAACCTGACTAACACAAGAGTTTATTTTCAGAAGAACTTAATAATACAAATCCCCCCAAACCAGATGATAAAACAACAGAATAAAATTTAAAAGGGAGATTTCAGAGTTAAGGGAATAAACCATGGGCCAAAATAACAATACTGTAAAACTAATTTAAAAAGTAGGCAAGCTACAGAATTGATAGAACTGAAAACTGAACTTTGGCCGTGGAGAAAAACACAAGAAAAATGAGAAAAGGCTCAAAATCGTCTATGGAGGATGACTGGTGACCCTAAATTAGAGGCTCCAGACAAAAAATAAAAAAGGTATTCAGAGCAGATGGTCTCATGAATTTAGGATTTCAAGTGATGGAGAGTCCTTCTAGGGGAAAAAATTACTTGATAATAAAATTCAGTCAACCCAGAGATAAATCAAAGTAATGAATTCAGTATAGAGAAATTGTGACAAAACAATTGGGAGTTGTTCCATTCTTTTAAATATAGAAATAAAACTAAAACATTCTGAAATTGTTAATAAACCTTAACAATGAAAAAATTTAGCAAACATTGGGAGGTGAGAAAGAGAGGTAGTAAGAAATTGAAGTATATCAATTTCCTTATCTTTCATAGCAAGAGATCAGTTGATACTATTTAAATTAAAATATGAAGCTTAAAATAATGGATCAAATTTAATTGTTTTTATAATAGTCTTTCTTAATCTTGAGGTGATCTTCCACGAAATAATATGTTTGTGGAGAAGAAATGTCTATCAAATATAGCAATTCTCTCTGCTTTATATTAGTCTCTTTTTCTTCAGTTACATTTAAACAAAATTAAATTAATATTTAAAAATTACTATTAACTGATTTTCTTCTAAAATTAGTTATGACTTTCCATCTATCTTTCTCACTAAAGGGAAGTTAGATTATAGAGATATATCTGAAAACAATGTTGATTTAACACTAACAAGGCTACTTTCTGGATTATTTTGAGTCATTTTTCACTTTCCTCATTGAATTTTGTTTTCTTTTTCTGCTTTTCTGAAATGTTAATAGAAATGTGTAACTAATAAAAAAAAGTTCTTTTTCTAAAAATGAACAGAAAAGGTCACAAATAAAAGGCATATTGGTAACACTTTGCCTAAATCAAAGTAATAATTACGATTTCCATGTTAGTAATTCCTACTTACTAGCCTCTATTTGCTAAAACATTTCAGAATCTTCCTGTGCCACAATTTCAAAAGGACATTTGTAATTTCCTCCTCTGGTGCAGCCAATGCACACACAGTTACAGCCCCCGCCCTCCCACCCCCATCTTGTTCTCCAATCAAACATCCAGAGCCTTTCAGATTTATGTCACCTGCTTACCAGACCCTGTCTCACCACAACCACTCTGGTCCCTGACACACATGTTATCAGGAAGTTTGAAATGTTTTTGCGAGTTTTTATTTAAACTACTCAGAAGAGCTCCACTGCTGTCTAACCCCCTAGCCCCCTTACGGACAGGGGGCTATACAGCCAGGGCTCCTCAGCCCCTGGCCTTGAACCCTGAGCTTGGGCAGGCCACGCCAATCGCCTTCCCAGAATGGACACAGGAAGGCACTCCCAGGTCTTTCACCATGAAACATCTCCTGTTCTGCCTTCCACTCACTCTCTTTTCTCCTACCACCCACCAGTTCCTCTATTTCTAAATTATCCCCAACAGCCATGACTCAAAACCTGAGTATCCTGAAACAGAAATTCTCAAAGAATACAGAAATAAATCCAAGGATACCAGAATTTCATTTAGAAAGAGACTCTGGTTGCAAAAAGATTATGTGCACATAAATCCCGAGAAGGAATACAAGTAAAAACCACGCTGATATAGATACCTGAGCATTTGTACCGCGTAGCTGTCCTGGCTACCCCACTAGTATCCATTAGCAATAAGCATGTGTGTGGGGGGTGGGGATCTTCTTGTACTGATGGTCCTGTTTTCAGTCTAATGGTGCATTCATTGACTGTTTGACCGTGGTTGCTCTTGTTAGGGCAGTTAGCATTTTAAAACACAATTTATGGAACCTGTCAGTGGTTTGTTCTGCTCCCGTTTACTCATTTGGTTAGGCTAACTGGTCTTCTTAGAAAAGAATATAGTTAGGGGGCTCCAGGACTGATTACCCACTTAACCTGAAGACAAAGAGATGCCAACGTAAGTACCATTCACATGTCTGCTCATTTCATTCCATCAGTGTCTCTTGGGTTCCTGCCTATTTTGGGTCCAGCTCTGAGCCCAGAACTTTATGTCCACTCTCTTTCCACCCTAACAGCCTTCCTGCACTGGCAGGCATTTCACAACACCAAACCCTGTACTGCAGCTCAGAGGGACAGAACTGCTTGTTCAGCAGCTCCGAGTAAATTGAAAAGTAAGGACTCAGGTCTCCCTCCAATCTCAGCACCAGGCAGTGCTCCTTACAGGGTACAAGCTCCAACCCTCGGTGAAGGCCGGGCTCCACCACTCCTACTTGTCTTGGGCAAACTGTTCACAGCTCCGTGACTCACTTCCTCCTTGGCAAAATGGAGCTGATAAAAGAACACCCTCCATAGGGTTGTTGCAATGATTAAGTGAGTTAATGCATGTAAATCACTTAGAACAGCGCCTGAAATACACTCCATGCTGGATAATGTTAGTGATTGTTGTTGTTATCGAATGATTGCATCATCATGATAGGCTAACATCTGAAGGATAGTGAGCACCCAGTATTTCATGATTCTAGGTAAGTGTCCTCATGGTTACACCAGGTAAGAAAGGGAATGTCCCTCATCCTAAGATCAGGTTAGACCAGCTATTCCCCACACTCGCACCTGCCAGAGGTGAGAAAGCCATATGAACATGAAAGGGTAAGTGATTTTCACAGATTAATTCTTAAATGTTTAAATTCTGAGAGCATATCCTTTCTACTGCGTTTGCTGTTAAGCTGGCCTTAAGAAATGATGTGCCAATGATTCATAATAGCTTTCTTTTTCTTGTTTGCCATACGTGTGTGTTTTAATATCCTTAAATGGAGAGCCTGTGTTAGTTTCCCAATACTTGGTAGAATATTCTTGGTCCATGAAACCCAGAAGTCTAGAGCCCATGGGCTGGACTAAGATCCAAGATGAGCTGAAAATAAGAGTTCCCTGTCCTAGGCCTCCATTTTCCAGATGGATTGGATGGTAGAATCATGAAACCACCTGGGTATTTTCAAGTGCTTTGGCTGATGCTGAGCCTTAATCAGTCCCTCAAGCTAGCATCCAGAGTTGGCTGCATGCTGGCTAAAACACTTAATGCCATCCACATGTACACATATATCAATGCATCTGCTTATTTGTGAGGACTGGCAATTTAGAAGGCCTTGTTTAAGCCACATTGCATTTGACAGGGATGACTTAAAAGGGACCATCTAAGAGATAAAACATCTCTAGTTGGCCCTCCCTAAACAAATTCACTGAATACTCTGCCATCTCTTTCCCCAAATGGAAAAGCAGACTTTGTAGAATAATCATGAAGGATTATCCCATGCTCACATTCTTTAATTGTCTGGAAAATTACTCACTACCTTAGATTGTGGAATAAAGCTGAGAAGTTGGCATCTGAGTTATCACACCCTGGCCCGATGTGTTAAGCCTGAATTTATAATCTAAGGCAATGGGCTAAATGCAGACTTCCTTATTTGTGTCTCATTCTCAAGTTGTCCAGAGTGAAATCTGTGTCTGATGGCCATTATCTGGGGAAAACAGGTTTTCTCCCTGGCTGGAATTGCATGTGTGTGACTCCACACCAGGGGGTTCCCAGCAGGTCCCAGGGCCATTTACTGTAATGAATAAGCTAACGATTTAGGCTTGAACTGCACTGACCTCAGAATTATAGGTTCCTGGAGTCCAAAGCCAATAGGCGACACTAACTAAACCATCCAGGGTGAGAGCAGGTGTTCACAGAAGAAAGGAGTCATGATAAAACAAAAATTTTAAAACAACACCAGTGTTGAGTGAGGGTTTGCTCTGTTCCAGATATTGTGCTGAGCATTTTACTCCTCTCATTTAATCCTCCCTATAGCCCCGTGAAATAGGTTCTATTATTATTCCATTTTATAGATGAGAAATCTTGAGGCACAAGTAGTGAGTGGTGGAGTAGATATAGAAAAGATTCTGTTCCTGCTTTCAAGGCACTTTCAGATCTCTTGTGAAATGAGAAATAAGACTCGTCTCAAACCTACCACCTCCAGAAAGCCCCCAGCATGCGCCAATGAACTCCTCCAGGCAGGCCAAGCATCCCAGAGAGCAAGTAATTTACCAAAAGTGGTCCACAGGGGCAACCCAAGAATCAGAACTCAATTTAAACCAGGGTAGTGGTCCCCACTGATCCAACTTCCCTTGGAGAAAACTCTGGGAATCAGAGCCCTTCCATGGCTCTCCACGGAGGCTGCCCAAGCTCCCCGAGCTGATGAGCTCCAGAACCACCTACCTGACAGTCCTCCCTCTGCTACCTCCTCTCCCTTTGCCTCAGGCCCTGCCCTCACACCCGCCCCCCAGAACACCAGGCTGCCGCCTTTCTGAGGCTTTGCCTTCAGGACTGCTTTGGCCCCCACCGGGGAAGTGCATGCCTGGATCAGGAGATCTCTGAAGCAGCAAGAATGGCTCAGTGCCATTCTCTCTGGACACTGTGCCAGGGCCCTCCCCTTTCTAGGGCCTGGAAGTAGCCAATCCTTGGGGACCTTCCAGAGATGCTTCTTGGAGAGCTCAATAATCTGCTCTGCTGTCTGCTCACCCACCTGATTCTGTCTCAGCTGCCTGCCGGCCTTCATCATTCCTTTGGAGCCTGCTTTCTCCCACTCCTCCCTTCTCTGGAAGACCATCTCATCCAGGCCTCGGGTGGTGGGAAACCACTCTCTGAAGCTGCTGTCAGGGTCACTGCCCACACAGTGGGTGTGGGGTGGGGAGGGGAAGGAAGCCCAGCTGCCAGGGGCCCCTGGGAGGCTGTGTCCTTGCACTTCAGAGACCATCTCAGGCTGTTCTCAGACTTTCCCTTCCAGCTGGCAATGAAATAGGCTGAGACACAGTGAAGGAAGCTCAGGGTCAGGAGTTATGTCCTTGCTTCCATTGTGTCACTCCTTCTTTCTATCTCTGACCTCTCTGGTGGTGTTTAGAAACTCCTTTTAACTACTCCAAGGTCACCCTGCTTCCTTGCAGGGCACAGCACTTAACCTTCAGCAGGTAAGTCCAACTCTGTGACCCAGCGGTGTTTGATGGAAGCCTGGACAAGGATTCAGGAAGCGTGGATTCCTCTGCAGTGTCGCCATAATGTCGTGTGACAGCTGTACCCTCAGTCTCTGCAATTCATCTGCAAGGTGGGGATGACAACCCCCACCTTCCTGTTGGACCCCCGAGATACTGTGAGGGTTAGGTGAATGTGACCTCAGCTGGGAGAAGGGAGCTTCACTGGGGGCTTCACCCAGGTGATGGGAGATGCCCAGCCCCTGACCTTGGACATGCCACAGCCCAGGGGCCCGGCTAACGATTCACTTTGGCATGGAGGGAATGGTAGGGAAGCTCATCTGATAATAAGCTTCTGACTTTCCTCAGAGTTTCTCTAAAGCTGTGGCCTGCTCCCTTTGCCTCCGTTTCCCTTCTTGCTCTAAAACCACTTTCCCAACTCCCCCACGTGAGCCCTCACCCAAGGAGATGCTCTGGCCAGTCAATGAGTCTGAACCCAGATGGTGAGGGAGAATTAGCATCGAGCCCCACTGAGCCATGAAGGGAACTGAAGAGGTGAATGTTTTACACCTGCAATTAGTCACACATGCAGAACTGTGCACACAACTAGTTTTCACCTGCAAGTGGTTAATTGCTAAATAGCAAATGCAATTAGGCGCTTAAACATTATCTCCAGGATGAAACTTGTCAACACAGTAGTCCTGGTGTACGCATGGTCGTCCACATCCACACACACACACAGTCCCTGATGAAGCAGTGAACACACAAAAAGCCATCTGACCCCTGAGGTTGGAGACTGAAAGACACCAAAGGGGGCCTCTTTTTATTAAAATCTTGAGAAGCTGCATTAGAAGAATCTAGGTTAACACAAGCTTTGTACTGATATATAGGACACAGTCTAAGGCTCCAGCACCAGATAAGAACAGCACAGGATTGCAGATTGTTCTTTTGATAAAGACTGAGCCATGGTGGAAAACAAACTGGACCCAGGCAAGTGGGACCAGGTCACAGAAAAAGCTGATGCTTTCAGGCCTCACCAACTGCTGTTAATCCCAAATGTAAGCCACTATTTAACTGCGTAGGACACAGGCTAGCTGTAATTGTTATATTCACAGGGTTGTTTTTTTTCTTATCTCAAAACATCACTTAGGAAAGTAACACACAAAATCAGAGAGTGACCTTTAAAAATTCTGTTTAATGCTTCCTTTGTAGCCCTTTCTTCCTTCCTCCAGTTTCTTCGAACTGTGATACCAAGTTGTCATATTTCTCAAAAATATTTCCTTTTTAGCAGCCGAGTGAGGAGGAATACATCTGTGTATTTAATTGTAGTCAGTTCAGACGTGGTAGACTGAAGAACCTCTTCAGCAGTAATGAGATTCTCTGGTAGACAGCGGGACAGAGTTATAATCAGGTTATAAGAGCAGCACCGCAGATTTACAGAACACCTTTCTTCTGAATCAAAGCATTGTGCCTGCCTTCTCACACAGACCCACATGTCTCGCTCTCAGGATCGTGTTTCATTGTTAAGAGAGTCAGCTCCTCTCCCTCCTTTCCTTCCGTCCTTCCTTCTTTCCCTCCCCCCTTCCTCCACTCATTTATCCAAAAGGAATTGAATGATCAGATATCATCGGAAACGACCCCTACTTTCCAAGCACTCACACTACAATTGCAGAGAATAACTTTTGTATGTTTGTTTCCAGGTCTATGATTCAGAGAAACATCCCATGAGCAGTAAAAAAGACGTATAATGGAGCTAGCGAAGAGTGAGGACTTGCACTCAGGCAGCCCAAGGTTACGCTTCAACTCCACCGCTTGGTACCTGCGTGATCTTGGACAAGCAACTTAACCTCTGTGGGCCCAAATTTACTCATTTGTAATTGGAGATAATACAGAACACCACTCAAAGCTGTAGTGAGGGTTTAATTGAACTCTCAGCAAAGTGCCTGTTTATTGTAAAGGGTTGTTAATAACTAAGTAATAGTTATTATTATGTTTAATCATCAGTGACATACAGTGGAGAAAGGACTTGCTAATATTGTCTGCCCTCATAGAGGGGGCAAGCTACAGCCTGAAAAAATCTAATAGGTTTTGAACAACTCCAGTAAGACCACGGACTACTCCAGGGAACATTTCAATCTCCATATGCTAACACCTAGGGCCATACCAGGCACAGGACAGGTGCCCACTAAACACCTGATGGGTGCACAGCTAACTGGCTAGATGCATGCAGAGATGCACACATGGATGTAATTGTGGAGAATAGGGAAAGGACATTCTACATACAGGGAAGACAAAATTAATGACATAAGGAGGGCTCTGTGGTAGTCATGTGGCAAGCAATGCAATTTGCCAGTTTTTCCACCATACCAGGCACATGGTGAGAGTGCACTTCTTGGTCCGTTGAGATTGGGTGGAGCTGTGAGACTATTCTGGCAATGAGTAGTAACTAGAAGTGACGTGTGTCACTCCTGAGCCAGGACATTCCAATGCAAGACCCTCCATAGCTCCTTGCCCTCTCATCTCAGCCAGATGCCTGTCAATGTTATGGAACAAAAGCCCCTGCCAGCTTAGAATGAATATGCAACATGAGGGAGAAATAAATCTTTGTTGTATTAAGGCACTAAAATTGGGGGGGGGGGGGTGTTTGTTACTGCAACACAACCTAGCCTATGCTGACTGCTACAGGCACAATGGGTTGTGAAAATCTAATGAGCATCTAGCATGGCTGGAGGGCTGGTGAAAGGAACAGCATGTGGGAAATGAGATAAGAAAGGTCATGTGGGGCCACCTCCGAGCAAGCTTTGACTCCCCAGAATGAAGCAGCTGGTCAGCTTATTTCTGGGAGACCCCAATGTGGCAGTGGTGGCTTGGCACAATAAAGGGCCATACCAAGATGACCCTCCAAGGTCCGATGTCCTGCTTGTCCTGTGCTCATCTCCCTGATCCAGGCTTGAAAGAGAGGAACCCTTAGAGCTCACAGATAAAGTGCTTTGCATTCCTAGGAAGCTGTCTCCTTGGCCTCTTCTCTCTCAGAAAGGTTCTCAATCCCTTTTCTTCCAAGATTATCCCGGATGAAATATCTTCCCTCCAAGGTGACGCAGTGTTATGAGCAGCAGGCAGAGACTCCTTAAAACATATAACATTTAAGCCCCTGCCTAGTGTGCTACCACATAATCCACCTTACCAGCATACATGCATGCACAGAGTGTTTATCCCCAGCAGAGGCTGGCAAAGGCTACCCCTTCTCCAACCTGGTACTGCCAGCGAGAACTAAACGGGACAATTTGGAAAGCCTGCGGTCTCATTTGGATGGAGAAATCTAAGATATTACCAGAGTCCACTGCTAGGAAGTTCTCTCTAGAGGTCATCTTTTTCATCCCCCATCCTCCAGATAGGACTGAACTTAGATCAATCTAGTCAGAAGAAAAATATGAATGGTTTAAAAATTATGGCTGCAAATTCTTGACACTCCTCCTCCCAACCCATTGAAAGGTATGGGGGCAGGTGTATATGTCCCCTCCTCTTAAATTTGGGTGTGCTTGTGACTTATTCAAGCAATAGAATATGGCAGATGTGGTGATACGTGACTTCTGAGACTGTCATAAAAGCCATGTAGCTTCTGCCTTCTTCACTCAAACATTCTGTCTTGGAAACTTGAACCACCATATAAGAAGGCCAATTACTCTGAGGCCTCCATGCTAAGCATAAGCTCAAGTCACATGGAGAGGGCACATGCCAGGGAGCCAATCAACAGTCTCAGCTGAGGTGCCAGACCTGTGAGTGAGACAGTCTCTAGGTGATTCAAACCCCAGCCTTTGAAATATCCCAGCTGAGGCCCCAGACAGCAGGGGGCAGAGGCAACCCATACCTGGTGTGTCTTCTCCAAATTCTTTACCCAATGGAACCCGTAAGTATAATAAAAATGGTTTCTACTTTATGCATGCATTGAGATAGGTAACCAAAACACAGTCCTACTGGTCAAGGTCTCCAGTAGTGCAATGTGAGGATAACCCAAACAACTTTTGCATTCAAGGCATCAAAGTAACAATGCAAAAGCATATAATTGATTTACGGATTGACGAACTGGGTTCAAACACCACATGTAACCATGTGCTGACTGGATGGTCTTGGGCTGGTCATTCAGCCACTCTTGTTTTCATTTTTTTTTTCCTTTTGCAAAGGGGAGATAATGGTCATGATAATAACCTCCTCACAAGATTGTTGAAAAACAAATTGGGAAGTGCAGCCTGCCAAGCCAGTACAAACACTGCTGTTGTTGTCAACAGAGTGAAAAAGACCCTTTCTAAAATGTTCCTTGAAGAGAAGAATGTAATCTTAAGCTATTTATGGAAAACAGAGTGAGTTACACATGCGTGCATGCACACACAGACACACACATATCCTTGGTTGCCCCGTCCTGAAGACAATGGAATCCTTTTGAACAAAAATCTAAAGTTTCAGAGAAAACTGAAGCACATCAATCTGGCTGGGCTTTAAAAAAAAAAAAAAATGCTCCTTTACCAGAGTTTTAAAATTACACAACAGCTTCCAAAGATCTAATCACTAGATATCTTCTCTCTAATGTTCCAGGTTAAAAATAGCTTAAATACACTTCTTCTGTCAGTCAAATTGCAAGGTAGAAGATACTGTACCATTCTAAATATAAGCTGAGAATATTTCTTTCTCCTAAGAAAAATCCTCCAACACCTCGATTCTGTTTCCCCTGAGACTTCAATAAGCCATATCATGGGGCCAGAAATCCTAAGTGTTTGCCTGGCCTACAGATGCCAGGATCATTGTCCCTGGCCCTACCCTCCGTGGGACAGCACCGTGGGGAAGAGACCCAAAAAGGGAGGTTCTATTTTAGTTCTCTGAAGCCAGATGGCAGCAGTGTCCACCAGCCCTCACTAATGGGGTAGCTCCATCTCTCACTCATTCAACATGTTTCATGAGTCCCTGTGATACTTGCACTGTGCCAGGTGCTGGAGCCACACAAGTGAACTGGAGACCATCCTGTCCTCAGGGAGCTGGTGGTCTCTAAGGAGGACCAGGCAAGAGAACTGACTCTACCTGAGCAGAGTGGCAAGTGCCACTGGAGCCAGGTACTCATGAAGCACTGGGCACAGAAGTGAGAGCTATTGGCCATGCCCGTGGGAAGGGAAGACAAGGAAGCTACCATGAGGAGGAGTCACTGGAGCAGATCTAGAGTGGGACCAACTGAAGGGAAGGAGATGGGAAATCCAGGAAGAGAAAGAATGTGTAAGAGACATCAAAGTAATGAAAGACCAGCCTCAATTTGGGGGACCCCTTAGCACTGTGTGCCCAGAAGCTTAAAGGGGGGCCACAGGAGACAAGTCTGGAGAGTTTGGCGGGGGGCAGGTTACTAGATGTCCTGCTGATAAGATGGAGGTTTTGGACTTCATTCTGGGAGAAATGGAGAGACCTACTGAAGAGTCTCACAGAGGGCTGACAGGATCAGCTTTGCTTTCTGGAAAATTCCCTGGATCAGCCATGTGGGAGATGCATTTAGGGGCCAGGAAAAGAGGGAAACAGGAGAGGCTCCAACTGCAGTGGCTGAGATAGGAATGATGGAGAGAGAGGGAAGATTCAAGAGACATTCAAGAGTAGAATGGACAAAGCTTGGTAATTCAAAGGCTTGGGGGAGAGGAGAGCCATGGGGTGAGGAGAGGAGAGCTTGGCCACCCAATTTTTCAAGGTCCACAAGCAGCCCCTGCCTCCTCAGAGGGGACCTAATTCAGCCAAAGACCGATGTGTGAGTTTTCTGGAGATTGCAGGCTCCTCCGGGGTTGACCGCACTCTGCGTGAGGATCCTACACATGGGCCTGGATACTATGGATGAGGACAAGGAAGGTGCAGGAAAGGGTGTCCTTTCTTTCCTCCCTTCACAGGTAGAACTATCCCACCAGTCCAGCCCTGGAGGGTGGGAGACTCTGTTTCTTCTGTTGTGGACAAAGGGCTCGGGTGGTTTCCAAAGTCCATGGGGTCAGCCTCCTATGGAGTAAGCCATGAGGTTCCGAATCATCTTGGGAGAAAAGAAAAACCCATCCTTCCAATAGTGAGGGCAGCAGGGAGAAGAAGAAACTGAGGAGGCAGGGAGAGGACACACAGAGAGAGCCACAGGGAATGAGCCTAGAGAGGAGCATCATGCAAAACAAAACCAGGCATTTCACAGCAGGAATAAATCAGGGGCTCCAGCATGGACCCCAAGTTGGGAAAGCTGGACTGTGGTCAGGATGATAGTGAGACACAGGGGTGGGGGGATATGGGGAGTGGGAGGAACAAAAGAGGGTGGTCACTGAAGATTCTGCCAGAAACATCCTGAGCCTTGCTATCTTTCTTGAAACCAAAGCCTGAAAATGAGGGAGCCGGTATTTTGGGGGTCCACTATAGCAGGGCCCCAGGAGGTGGCACCAAAGGAATGCCAGATGCAGGAATCCAATCTCAGGGAGGGTGAATTTCCTGTAGCCCATCCCATCCCTCTCCGGAACACACCTTGGTGGAAAAAAAGGCTGGCGGGTCAGGATTTTCTGAGACATTCTCCTTTGCATCCCAGGCCACTGGCTGCTGGACGGCACCCTGTGAAGTGTGAAGCACAAGCTGAAAATCTACACAAGTGCTTCACTGAGTAAGTTGTGGCTGGTTTCCCAGCTCCAAGCACCTTGCTCCTCCACTTTGTTGGGCTATGAAGGTGTGAATGCAGATGAAGAAGCTACAGAGACAGTTCTCCAGTGTTAACACAAAGGAGCAATAAAGAAGACTGCACCCTTCTTCAGATTTTTAATTTTGATAAAACTGGTCTCAGCTAGAAGTGGATGCCCCTCCCCCCAGCCCAACCCCCACCCCCCACCCCCGGGGCTTACATTTCAAAGGAGAAGGCAGAGTCCCAGAGTTCAAGGCTGCAAAGTAGCCACTTACTGGGAGGTTGGGTGCAAATGCTGGAAGAGATTTATCTGAGCTGCTCTCTTCATCAGGACTGTTGTTTTCATTATGGTTTTGGTTAGAGTTCCATAAGGGCTGAATGACAAACCCTAACCTTTTTTCCCACAAGCCTTGTTATTTCATAGTGCGATTTTGCCGAACATGAGGTTGTTTAGGAAAGTATTCATGGCATTATAGAAGAAAGGCCCAGACTATGATGGTGATCTAGGCACCCAGAGGAGGAGATCGGGTGACTGCTAGATAAAGTGACCCCTAAGCTAAGTTCCAACAAATAAGAAGTCAGCCAGGTGAAAAGGGGGCAAGAATGTTCCGAGTCAAAAAAGATAAACTGTTCTGCAACAAAATCTAGACAATGTTAGGAAGTTGGCAAGAAAGCCCAAGGTTCCAAATCCAGGACCGAGGAAGGCTCCCCAACCCCAAAGTAGTTTTCACACATTGCTGCTGCAGGGCTGTGGTCCTCACTGCACAAATCCCAGGGTCCACTCAAAGGCCCTCACTGATCACCTCTCAGCCCCACCCAGCCCTGCATTAATGGAGCCAGGAGAGGCAGCTGCTCCTCTCCAGCGTTTGTCAGGGGGCTGCCTGGCTGCAGCACCCAGAGGCAGGTGTCGCACTCCCACCCTCTTCCCTGCCCTGCCCAGGAGCCTGGGTCAGATGGGATCTGGCTGGGCTGCTGCTCTCCTGGCTGCTCCCGTAGGGTTTTGAACTCATGTGGTAGAGGGGTGATCGTGGTTTAGGTCTGCAGAACGGGGGACCTGGTGACAACCAGCCAGTCCTTCCACTCTGAGGCCTACCTCTGACCATAGATATCAGGACCTTCAGTTATGCACCATCCTACTTTCCTGCCTTTATTTTCCCTTCGCCCAACATCCTCATCTAGGCACTTGATTCTGTGGGTTTAGTTATCCATACCACACCTCATTCCAAACAAGATTTAGCCCACACACATCCACGGTGCGAGTACACACACACATGCACACATGCTCCAGTAGGCAAGTTGTTTTCTACCTCCCCTCTGTCCTCCTCTTAGATCTTTCTATTATCCCATCTTTACAGTTAGTAAACAAACACACGAAAATGCCATTGGCCTTTGTTAACTTTAATCTATCCCTATTGTGTTGTCTTATTTTTAAAACAGAATGTCAATAACATGTCCTGCCTCCTGGGATTACTGGGAGGATTAAGTGGGACCATACCTTCAGCAGGCAGCACAGGTGCCGCATGGGGGAACAGATGAGCCCCGGGAATGCCTCCCTGACAGCTGCCTCTCACACCACAGGGACAGGAGCTGTGGCCTCACCAGCAAATCCCCACCACTGTCCTCCCCAGCCCACCCTTCACTCCTGTGCAGCTTGCGATACGTCTGCTTCATCTTGGCCCACTCTCTGTACACACTCTTAAGCCTTAGCCTCAAATCCGGCCAGTGCGTGAGGCCTGCTCCGCCCAAGAGTTCTCTGCCACCAGATTTGGGCCTGCAGCCCCGACCCCCGGCTCATTAGATTTGGCATGTGAGGTCCCCAAGCTCTCTGAGTCTCCGGAAAAGAGTTTCCAACATCAACTCAACAGAACAAAGTCAATAGCTTTTGAAACAGCTTTCTTCCTACATATAAAAATAAGATCATGAAAAGTCCCCCAGAAAAATCAATGCTGGCTTTTTAAAACTCCAAATCGATATGACGTGTGAAAGTTCTCATTAAGAGAAAGGTGGGGGAGGTCAGAGAAACAAGGAGAATCAAAAGGGAGGAGATGGAGAGAGGGCAGCAAAAGAAGACAGGAACAGAGGGAGTCTGGCTTGTGGCCAGGGAGGACAGAGGAGAGCAGGGAAGAAGGAAGAAAGACAGCAAGATGCAAACAGGAGGACAGCAAGGAAATACCGAGCGCATTTCGCTGCAGAAACAGGGAAGGGCTGCCACAGAGATGAAGAAGATGGTCTAGACTGCTGATCCCCTTTGGGAGCTTACAGAGAGTACAGAGGGGCAGAGGACAGAGAACAGGTGGGAGTGGGGAGAACAAATCTGCAATGTGCTCAGAGACACAGGTACGAACAGAGAAGCCAATTCTTAGGCCCAGTTGGCAACTGGAGCAGGAAATCAAGAAGTCTTCTACAGAAGACATAAAAGTGTAGGTAGGCCTTAAAGGGTTGATCTGAATTAAAAGTGAAGAGTTAAGAGTTGAAGGAGGGGGGACAGCAAACTCTCTGTGAGAGTGGGAAAATAGTAACAGCTAATGCATACTAAACACTCTTTAGGAGCCAGCAGTGTCCTAAGCAGTTTACAAGCACAAAATCATTGCATTCTCGCTACCACCCTAAGAAGAGGGTTACTATTATGCCCATTTTATAGCTGAGGAAACTCAGGCACTGAGTTTTTAAGATCATACTAGTAGGTGGTGGCTCCAGGGTCTTAACCAAGGGGGTTCGGGGCCTGTGCTGTGTGTGTGCATGTGCGTGTGCATCTTTGAATGCTTGCCTGTGAACGCATTATTAGGCGATGGAGGGCTGCAAAAGTTTTTGAGCAGAGGGGCGACTGGCTCAGACTGGGCTTTAGGGAGAGGAGTCTGAAGACAGGAGGGAAGCTAAGGAAAGAGTTGGTTAGAGGCCGCTGCAATTGACCAGGTCTCAAATGAGGAGGGGAAAGGTGGAGCGCAGAGGGCATGCCCTCCACCACGGATGCAGCTCTAAACCACGCCACAGAACTCTCTGAAGACGGTCCCTCCAGCCAAATCACCTGCTTCCTGCTGCCTCTGGATCATCTCCCCTGCAGACAAGTTTCTCCGTTTATTTCAAGGTCAGTCAACACTTCTCAACAGGTCTCCCTAAAGGGATAAGGCACATTCCCCCTGGAACCTGAAACTGCAGAGGTTTCCTCTGGGATTAAGTATTCCAGAAATGTTTTCTTCCTGGGTTCCTGGGCACCCCTGCCCCATTCCATTCCCACCACCCCTGGGCATTTTAATTCTGCTCAGATGATTCCTTTTTAAGACCAGATGATTTCTTTTTAAGACCAGAATGCTCAGCTCCCCTCCTACTGCCAGACCTACAGCTGGCTGCCCCATCACAAAGCAGCAGGGAGCATTCCTGCAGGGCTGGAGCCGGGGCTTTGGACCTTGTCAGCAAACGGTGCCCTTCCCCGGCCAGTTCCCCCTGCCTTGTTCCCTGAGGGAGGCAAGGGAGGCGGTCAACACAGCCAGAGAAAAACCAGTCCCCTTGCAGTGCATCTGCCCTTAGAACAGGCTGTGGGCCTGGGTGTCAAGGCACACGGATGTCCACGAGCACTCTGAGGCTACAGGGTGCACCACAGGGCCAGGCTCCTGCAGGGTGACCACTCCCCGCTCCCCACACGCGAGGAAGGGGTTAATGGCACCAGGAGCCCCCAGCTCACTTAGCATCAGATATATCCTCTGGCTCCAACTCCAAATGTTTCTGTAGAGGGAGCTGTGGAGAGAGCAACAAAAGCCCAGGGCAGGGGGATGTGACTGAGGCCAGGATGGGATGTGCAGGTGGGCAGGGGACCCAGCTCTGTCAGAGCTGCCCGCCCCTCCCAGACGCAGGGGCCAAGCAGGCAAGGTAGGAGGGACATCTGGCTCCACTCCCTTTCAAGAAAGGCCTCAAATTCACACTCGATGGGGTACACTCGCAGGACTGAAACGAGAAGTCCAGCACCAACTTAAAACTGTGTGCCATTATCAACCAGCCTAACTCTAGGATACTATTTACCTGAAGACTCTTTATAAATGCAAGTATCTTCTCGTAGCACAACTAATAGTATTGCTTTGGTGTTCAAAGCATTTATTTGTTGAATGCAAACATTTAGTTCATGCCACAATTTGTGTAAGTCTGTTTTGGCATTACCTCTATTTAAGAGAAAAAACAAAAACAATGTGTGTGTGTGTTCTCAGAGAAAAGAGCCAGGTGCTTCTGTGTGGTTTAGCAGCCCTGCACACTGTACTGTCTGACAGCAAGGGTGCTCCGAAGTGGGAGGAAGGTCCAGGGTGGGTGGCAGAGGCAGGCTTTCCTGGGGGGTGGGGGAGGGCTTCTCCCAAAGAACCACTGGAGGCAGGCGTCACCAAGGGGGGGTGGGGAGGAAAAGGGCAGCCCTGTCAGTTTCTGTTTCTGATTTGTAATTAAGACCTCTGCTTAAGCTTGTAGTACTTAAAAAAAAAAAAAGAAAGAAAAAGAAAAGAAAAAGAGGAAGACATTTCAACCAGCTCTGCTTAGGCTTCTCTCTGTAAATTACTACAAGTGTTAATGGGAGTCTTCATTAAAGCATAGCTTCAGAAATATTCCAAGTTGCATTCCCCCCACTCTCCGAAGTCTGATGACTCAAAATCAGCAGCTCCTCCCACTGAAGTGGGACAAATTTATTAAAAGGGAAAATTAGTCAATTTGGTCCATCCAGTGGTGGAAACAAACTGGGAATAATAGATGTGGGTTTGCTTTTCTGGAAAAAAACACAGTGTGTAGTTGATTGTACGGCATGGATGAATGTATGGTATGTGAATATATCTCAATAAAACTGAATTTAATTTAAAAAAAAAAAAACAACACAGTGAACCCTATTATCGACCATGGACTATAGTTAATAGTACAAGTATAAGAATGTTCTTTCATGAATTATAGCAAATACATGATGCTAATACAAGGTGTTAATATTAGGGTGGTATATGGACAAAATACACCTACTGTAAACTATGGGCGAGATTTAATAGCCCTATTCTTTCATCGATTGAAACAAAGTTAACTACTGTTAAAAAATGCTACAATTATAAAAAGTGCTTTCACCAATTTTAAGAAATGTTCTACACCAATGTAAGATGTTGGAGGTGGGAGGTGGAATGGCATATGGGAATCCTGTATTTTATGCATGATTGTTCTGTAAACCCACAATTTCTCTAATAAACTTTTTATAAAGATGAAAAGAAAAAAAAAATAGTGTGTGAGCAGATTTCAAACAGGCCAGGAGTCTTAGCTGTTCAGAGATCATAAGATGGGGCTAGCTGAACCCATCTGCTGGGCCTACGGAGTGCCCCTTAGGGGTGGGAGACAGGTGGTATCCAGGAGAGCTGGTTCCTCTGTGTGAGGATGGGGAGAAGCAGCTCCCTCTGCAACCTCTTCCCATCAGCCCTCGCCAGCAAAGTCCTGACACTCCCACACCCTAAAAAACATTCACTCTAAGAACTGTGTGCTTGCTGTGCAACCGCAACCTCCAAGGGCCCAGTCGGCCCCCTCCCTGAATGTCCAACAAGACTGTTGCCTCCAACCTCCTCCTCTAAAGCAATTCCAGAGCACAGATATAACGCCATGCATCCCCTCCACCCGCTCCTGGAGAGGCCTATGGAGAGTGAAGCCCCAACAAGGGAAGAAAAGTTGGAACCCAGGGTGGGGCAGAATGAAGGGAAGGGGCTCCATTTCAAGGCACAGAGATCCACTAAGCCCCCAGTGGATTTAATCTGCCCTCTTTTCTTCTGGTCTCTCCATATCTGTGTGCTGTTTGCTTCTCGGATTCCCTCGGTCTCACACTTGATGACTTAAGCCTCATCTCTGGAACTGAAGCAATATTAGCCAGTTGAAAGCCTCCCTTCTAGCCGACTTTGCCTCCTAAACAGCTTTCCCCGCATGCCCCCTCTGCCCTGCCCACCACCTCATCTCTGAGTTGCTCCTAACACCCAGGACTGAGGGCTGATTAGAATTTAAGATAACTTTCCCAGGGCATTAGAGCACTTTCTCTCTTTCAAGGGGTATGAGGTATGAGGGTGAGAAGAGGATAAAGCTTAAATTTCAAGGAACAAATACTTTTAAGACTGAGAGGGAAAATGGTTTAACTGCTTAAGTTCTTATTAGCCTCAAACAATACGGTGGGCGGGTGGGTGAGGGAAGAGCTCCTGGTGTGTTAACTTTGACAAACCTGTTTTGCCTGAGGAACATGGGAGGGAGGGGGCTGGACTCCCCTCCCAGCAGCTCACTGCCCGTAGCTGCTGCTTGCATTGGCACTCAGGCTGCCAGCTGCCCCCACCCCATCTCCCTCTGCAGCCATGTGCCAAGGGGGCCCAGCAGCTTCGTTCCTCAAAAGAGCACTTGGGGTGCATCAGTAAAGGAGAACCCTTACCCACTCCACACACACACACACACACACACACACACACACACACACACACACACACACTCAAATACCCCTGCTAACCTTCATTCTAGAGAGGAGAGGCAGAGAATAAGCATAATAAACTAATTGCATACTACGTTAGAAGTGATATGTTCTATGGAGAAAAATAAAGCAGGATAAGAGAGATGAGGAGGGACATTGAGGGTGGTTTACACCTGTGAATTAGGAGGAAGGCTTAGATATCACTGAGAAAGTGATAGTGGCTTAAAAGCTAGTGGAAGAGAAGGAGCCACCCAGGTAGCTCTCTGGTGTTGGAACAATTGGGCATTCAAAGGCAAAAAAATAATACCATGAACTTTGACCTAAACCTCACACCTTACACAAAAGTTAACTCAAAATGGATCATAGATCTACATGTAAAACATAAAACTATAAAACTTTCAGAAGATAAGAGGAAATCTTTGTGATCTGGGATTAGGCAAAAGATTCTTGGACAGGATACCAAAAGCACAATCCATAAGCTGTGTCAACTGAAAAATAATTGATTTGATAAACAGAAAAAAATTGATAAATTGGACTTTTTCAAAATTAAAAATATATGCTTTGTTCAAGACACTGTTCAGAGAATGGAAAAACAAGTTATTAAAATATTTGAAAATCACATATTCAACAAAGATCTTGTACCCAAAATATTTAAAGAACTCTTAAAACCCAACAGTAAGGAAACAACGTAATAAAATATTGGACCAAAACTTTGAACAGACATTTCACCAAACAGGATAAATGGATGACAAATAAGCACATGAAAGATATTCGGCATCATTAGCCATGAGATAAGGCTAAAACTACAACGAGATACAACTGTGGAACTTTAATAAATTCCTGACGGGAATGTAAAATGGTACAGTCACTCTGGACATCAGTCTGGCAGGAAAATATGCAATTTTCACACGACCTAGTGATCCTTCTCCTGGGTATTTACCCTAAAGAAATGAAAACCGTGTCCACACAAAAACCTGTATGTGAATATTTACAGAAACTCTGTTCATAATCACCAAAAATTGGAAACATCCAAATGTCCTTCCACAGGTGAATGGATAAACTATGAAACATCCGTACAATGCAACACCACTGAGCAATAAAAATGCATGAATCATTTATACAAACAACAATGTGGATGAATCTCAAAATAATTATGATGAGGGAAAGAAGCCAGTCTCAGACAGTTACATACTGATCCAATACTGATCAGCTACTGCCAGGGGTCAGTGGTAGAGGAGGGTGTGACTACAGAGGAAAGCACAAGGCAGCTTCTCACAAGGATGGAGCTCTTCTGTATCCTGTGACGGTGGTTACAAGAATCTATACATGGGAATGCATAGAACTGTCCACTCAAAAGGAGTTAAATTTTCTGCATGACATTTTAAAAAAGTAAAACTAAAGTCACAAAAACTAAAAAAAATAAAAATTTAAAAAAGAATTTAATATTGTAATGGTCAAATTGGACAATCTATATCCATTTACGACTAGATAAGTGACTTCCACTCTCTTCAGAGATTCTAACTTTAAAATATTTTATGTACCAATGACCCAGATCATGTTATCCAAGCCTCCCTAATATTTTCTGGATCTCTGTAAATTTACCATAGACTTTCCATAATTCTCATGTGTTTCGAGAGAAGCAGCACCAGATGTAGATGGAAAATTGCCTTCTGACTTGTTTAATAATAAAAATATTGATAATATCAACATCCCTTTTTGAATCCATACAATGTTGCAAGATCTTGCTAAGCTCTCTACATTTGTATTCTCATAGGCTCTTCACAGCAAACCTGAGACCGGTATTATCACATCCCATTTGACACAGAGCATGCAGCACCACCCCAGAGACGGCACTCTATTAATAAACATGGAGACAGGATGGAGCAACCCAAGCTTTACTGCCCCCAGCTCATAACAACTACGCATCTATGACTGTTTTCTCAACAGCTGTTTTCCCTGGCTAGTCACATGTTACATGGACTCATCCCTACAGAGGTCCCCAGGCAGGGCTGGGATGGGAAAGCTGCACTGAGGCATCATCTCCCATGGGTCAGAGGCAGGTCCACTGACTGTGGACTCCCAAAAAGATCATTTTATGGCCTTTTGGTTAGAAACCTCCTCACCGAATTGGGTGATATCCCTAACAGATCCCAGTGAGGCCATTCTCTCTTCTCACATGTAGCCCTCACTTTAAACAGCTACCAGTGAAAGAGAATGAACTACGTTTTTCTCTTCCACATTGCAGGGATTAAGGACTCGGCACCCCACAATCTGGAAAATCCATGTAAAATTTTTGGCCCCCCCTTTGTACAAAATAAGAAGTCTTTGTCAGCGTTTTCTTCGATAGCCTCTATGATCCTCTCCATTGAGTAGCATGTGTAGTGTGCCTTAAATGTCTGTATTATCCCCTGATCAAGAGGCTGAATGAGAGATGTTGCGTTAGGTGGCACGTAGATGACTTCAGCGCCTTCAACGTGGAATTCATGGGGTTCTGGGTGGCTGGGGGCATTGTCCAGAAGCAATAACACCTTAAAGGGTAACCCCTTGCTGGCAAGGTATTTTCTAACATCTGGCGCAAAACACTGATGGAACCAGTCAAGGAAAGAAAGGCGCTTTGGTCATCCATGCTTTCTTATTGAACATCCAGAAGATAAGCAGCTGGTACTTGTCCTTTCCTTTCAAAGCTCAAGGGTTAGCAGCTTTAGAAATCAGAGTGTCTTTATGATGAACCCTATGACATTGCACGAAAGAGGAGGGTTACCCTATCCCTTGCGGCTTTAAACCTGGGGGTCACTTCTCTTCTTGGCTGATGTATGTCCTCTGAGGCATTTTTTCCAAGATAGGGCAGTTTCATCAGCATTGAATATCTGTTCTGGTTTGTAGCCTTTCTCTTCAATCAGTTTCTTCAGGGTTTCAGGAAACTTTCCAGATGCCTCTTGATCAGCAGACGCTGCCTCTCCCATTACTTTTACATTGTGTAGGCTAAGACTTTTTTAAAAATTTTAAACCAGACTTTGCTGGCCTGAAAGTCTAGGGGTAGACCCTTCACCTTCATTTTCCCTCAGGGAATCACATATGGACTGAGCATTTTCTCGTATGATGCCAGAGTGTACCAGAATGCGTTTTTTATAACATTCCTGCACCCAAAAGAATGTTGTACTTTCTATGCAAGAGATATGTACAGTTCGTGGTTTATGCAAATATTTTGCCATTGTTGGTGTAGCTGCAGCAAAGGCTTCACGGATTTCCTTCTCTTCTGAACTTTCTCCGTGCCTCATGTTGTCTGAGGCTTCTGCAAAACTCCCCCAAAATTCCCATTTAACATATCTTATGCCAACCCTCAATGTATGGAAACCACAATGGGGAAAGTCACGATGTGGAAGGGATAACTGTAATTATAATCCTTTCTTTCCAAGTTCTATTTCCTGTTCCTTTCTTCTTCCCTGATTAGTACCAATGGGAACCAGGACGAGACTTCCACTGTTCTTATTTCTGCTTGTTTACACTTACAAGAAATCAGAAAATTACCTCATTTTCTCAATGCACAAGGAACTTAATTCAACCCGTAAATATCTTGGTTATCAGACCATGCAGCCTACACCTACAGAAAAGGGATCGAGAGAAAGAAAAAGACAGACAGACAGACAGACAGACAGATAGACCCAGTGACCAGATAAGCCTCCCTCCTCCCTCCTGGGCACCCGCAGGCCTTCAGAGTGAGCTTGGCTGAATGAATGAAAGGGCGGTTCCATTCTAAGCCATGACAGAACCGTCATGCAGCCTCCCTCGGTCCCGGCTGCTGTGGTGTCCGGAATCTTCTGTGAGGGTGAAGTGGTTTTGAAGAGTCTGGGGTCCCAGTGGAGCCCTGTCCTGAGACTGACAGCCAGGCCTTCAACACCAGGCGTCAAGGCTGCTCTCGGCAGCCATAAAGACATGGGGCTCAAATGGAAAATAAATCACTTGGTGGGTCAAGAATAGGATAGTTAAAAAGAAAGCCTTGACGGAGACTCCTGATTTTCCAAGCCAAGACTTCTTGGTGGCTCGGCTGTGCAGCCGTGGGGAAGCTCCCCGCACAGCCAGCCCTGCCTGGGAAGAGAAGCCCCTGAGTTCCCCACTCTTTGTCAGCCTCAACAAAAATGGCCAATAAAAGGATACACTTAAAGGTCCCAAAATAGAGACTATTGTTTACTGCACTTTTGCGGAGTGAAAAAGATAAAGAGGATCTAGGGTAGGTAGAAGCCAACAGTGGAAGTTTACAAGAAACTCTGTCACTTTTTCTGTTTCCTCCCCTTTTATGATAGAAGGCTAAGAAAAAGCCCTCTTTGCCATTCTGAAGAAGCAGCTTTGTTTCTTATGCTGTTCAAATATCCACCCCCTCCCCCTCCCCCCCCAAATCTCTTCAGGGGCCTCCTCCTGTCTCTTTCCTGACTGGCTCTTAAAGGCAGGCTGATTTGCACAGGGGCTGGCCTCTCTGCTGCGCCCCTCTTCCAGGCTCCCTCCCATTCTTCTGCTCTAATTAGCAATTGCTTCTTTTTTCTGTTTTTTTTTTTTTTTTGTATGCACATTCAAAGACAGAAAGAGAGAGAGAGAGAGAGAGAGAGAGAGAGAGAGAGAGAGAGAGAGAGAGAAAGGGAGAAAGCAAAGGTCTGTGTGAAAGGGGAGAGCAGATGGCTTCTCCATCACCCCCTCTGTGTACCCAGGCGCCTGTGTTGGCAAACAGCACACAATGTCTGTCTACAGAGCCCTTTGTGGCCCAGAAGGAAGGGCAACATGCAGCAACAGGCAGGAAAGGGGCTGCGGGGGAAGACCTGAGAGGAGGTCTGGCCCCTGGGGGGAGCCAGCATAGGCAGGGGACGGGTGAGACCCTAGCCAAGGCCACCAACCCACGGCATGTCCAGGGGGAAGCTTCTCTGCCTTCTCCTCCTGGATCAAGAAGAAAGGGTGCATGATGGCTGATCATGTGTCTAAGGCTTACGTACTAACGCTGTCAGCTCTCTGGGTGGCACATCCATGGCCCCAGAGCCTTGGTTCCCAGAGGAGGGGGCCGTGCATCTGCTGCTACCCTATGGTCACATTTAGACTCTACAGGTAAGTACACTCTGATGGGGGTCAGAAAAAGGGGCTACGGGGAGGCCAATCCCCAAAGATGGAATGGTCCCCCCAAATCATGGAGTTATCATTAGAGGAAATTTTTAGTAAGTTGCAGGGTAGGTGGGAAGAGATACCCCTAGAAGGGTTGGGGCCATGTCAACCTCAAGGTTGAGTCACCAGATTGGTATTATTACCAGCCAATCCTTTTTCTTTTTTTTTTTTTTTCAAAATTTGAGTATGTTAAATTCAACAATAACATCTCTGGCTACTGGTTCCTAACTAATAGCTGAAACGAAAGATTGAAACACTTTTAGAAATTAAAAGGAGCTTGAAAGATTTTTCTTAAACCAAGAATAATCAAAAATGGGGTCCAATAAGTTGAAGGAAGCAAAGTGTGCTCCACAAAAACAAAGAAATGAGAACAGAGAAGCAGAGCATTTTACAAAGACACTAAAATTTAAAGTGATTGTTCTTTTTAATTAATGATCTTATTCTCAAAATGTGTGACTATAGGTTGATAATTTTGATGACAGAACCACTCCGGCAATATTTGAAATTGATTTCAATGATAAACATTGATTTCCTTTATTCTACTATATGTAAAATTCATTTTTATTGCAATTAGCATCTAAATGGTTTCCTAGGGAAAATATAAAAATATCAAAACAATGAATGGAAATAGCCACCCATTCATTAAAATCCTACCAATGAAACACATTCCTCTTTTCCTTCTTTTCGAATCAAGTCCAGAGAGATGACAGACAAGAGAATAGAACAAATGGAGGAAAAGAAAAGAAAACAGGGGAGACAAATTTGGCCAAAGACACCAAGGGAGAAGACAAACAGAACCAGTGAGAAAAGAAAAGCCCCAAGTCACAAACGCTGCCGCCTTCATATCAATGCAAGCATGTGTGAGACAGACACAGAGACCAAACGGAAACCCTGAAATTGCCTAATTCCCAGAACAGACAAATTTTTGCCAAGTTCATGATTTGGCAGAGGCCTTGCATATTCCACACAATTTCAATGAGAAGCACTATCCATCTTGTGCAAAGAGCAGATTGTCATTTTCCGGTTGAAATGCACACGTTTCACTGACCTTATGTCCTCTGTCAAACCGAGACATTATCACCAACTTTTAGTGAAAGGAGTTTTGTATCGTATGGGCTCACAACATTCTGTTGTTTTGGTTTTCGATGTTTGTGCACAATGTGTCACCATATTGGACCACAGAAAGACAAAGCCTTTGCCTTCACTGGTTACTTCCTCCATTTGGCCACCGTGACAGCCTCCAGGAGTGCAAACCCCATCCATAGACTCGTACCTGCTCCCCGTCTGACATCTTCAGAGCTCACTCAGCTTAATGCTGCTAGGATGTTTTCTCATGCATCCTAATGCAAAGCCTCACTTCCTCCTCAGCTCACATCCTACTTCCACAAATTTTGTTTTCAATGTGTTTAGTTTTGTTTTCATTTAGCAGATGGCACAGAGTAGGTACTAGGGAGGCAGAAACGTATCTGACGTGGCCTCTGCCAGTGAAGAGCTCACAGTGGGGAGAAGTGCGAGGGAAGGCTGAGCATGGCGGGGGAGGGAGGCAGGTGCTGGGACAGTGCCTTCAACACACTCTCACCATGGACCGGGTCACTCAACAACCTTCCCGGTTCACCCCCAGCCAACGGAAAAAGAAGTCACTAAATGCCAATCAAACTCAGATAACTTCTCTTTGGACGCCTTAGTGAAGGCTTATATCTCAGTCCAAAAGGATACTGAAACCCCAACTTCCATCACAAATCACAAATACACCTTGAAGCACGTCTTGGCTCTTCTCCAGTTTGGCAAGCAAGTGGACCATCCTAGTTATCAGCAGGGGCCTTAGAGTCCATTTTGCATGACTTCAGAAAAGTTACTTAGCTTCTCTGTGCCTCAGTAACTTCAAACAAAAAATGAAGATGATACAAGTGCATACATCATAACAACTATTCAGAGGATTTAAGAGGTAATACAGGGAAAAAATGTGATAAAATATCTTCCACATCTTAAATGTTCAATAAATGATGGCCATGCTATATTAGCACTTTAAGGCAAGTCAGAAGCCAGTCCAGAAAAGCTTGCTGCATATCGGAGGCATAACTATCACCAGGACAATGAAATGCAGGACTATTGTGAAGAGTGTATAAGCTCCTTTCTTAGCTTAGGTGAACAGGGCAAGTCAGCATTCTTTTCAAACATCAGTCCTCTGCAAATTACCTTTATCTCTTTTTACCACATCTACATGTCAGGTTTTTAATTTATTACTTTTTTTAAGATTATTCATTTTTTAACTTAATATATTTACTTTAAAAGATCAGTAGTGAGTAAGGAAGGGAGGAGGGAGGGGAGCAAAGGGGAAGTGAAAAAAGGGGAGAGGAGAGAAGGAGACAAGATAGAAAGAGCTGGAGACTAAAAACCAAAAAGAGATGTCCATGGAGGCAGCAGGCAGCAGGCCCCATGTGAGAACATCCACTGGCAGAAACAGTGTCATAGGAAGGAAGGTGTTCCAGACTGGGGGGTAGACACCTCAGGGGAGGGGATGAAACTGATTCAGGGCTGCTGGTGAAGGGGTGGCAGGTCTGGAAGAGGCAGGAGAGTGGGTCAGGAGTGAGAGAATGAAGAGGAGGCTAAAGGAGGTGGAGGTTGGTGGATTTAGGAAGGCACCGCTGAGGGGGAGTCACCTGGGTGAGCTGAGGCTGGAGGTCCCAGAAGGAAAGCTGGGAGAGTGAAAGGATTGGGCAGACAGGTGAGAAGTGAGAAATGTAGGGACAGTGCAGGGTCATAACCAGGTGAGCCAGGAGCCCCAGAACAGGCCCAGTGGCAGGAGAGGGAAGATGGGAAAAGAAAAGTATGTTTCCCACCAAATCATCCTGGGTGAGTGTTCATGAAATGGACCATGAGAATGGTATGGCCCTTTAGCAATGGTTATTTGCACTCCCCTGGGTCCCATCTATAATCTGGGAAACACCAAAATTGGGGGTGAGGCATGTGCCAAAATGTCTTAATGCAAGACACAGGCAAAGAACACATAATGGGGTGACACAGGGCAGGAGGCAATGGAACAGAGGAGAGTGATATCAGGCCACATCATGGTGTACAAAAACACCAAACTGTCTGCAACACAACAAACTCACCTGATCAAATGATGTATTGCATAGGAAAGCTTGTGTCTCAACCCCTGAACAGGGTAATTTATGGAACTGTGCAAATTTCAACGTCCCTCATAGTAAGACAAAATGCAAATTAGAACTACAATGGGATGCCATTTTTCACCTATCATATTGGCAAAGATAAAAATGATTTAAATTTTATTATGTTGGCAAAGGTATAGGGAACAGGAACCCTCATATATTGTTGGTGGGAGCAAAAATTGGTAGAAAATGACTTTTTTGGATGACACTCTGGGAATATCTATCAAAATTAAAAATTCATGTACTCTGATTCAGCAATTTTACTTCTAAAAATTTACTGTGTTCCCAGCCCTTAGAAAAGTGCTTCACACATGGAACTACCTCAATAAATATTCATTGAATAAATAAATTAATGAATTTGTCTCACAGAGAAATTCATACATAAGTGCAAAGATGAACATACAGGATATTCATTGCAACATTTTTTTGGAGACGGCAAAAGACAGGGAGCAACCTAAATGTATATAAAGGAAAGACCTATTAAATAAACTAAGATACCTCCACATAATGTGTGCTACACAGTCCCTGGAAAGAATGAGACAGATCTGCATGGGATAAAACAAAACTACTATTAAGCTTCATTGTTAAGTGGGAAAGGAAAACCAAATCTAGGTGAAAACACCCATGCCCTATGCACCTGTGCGGGTGGGGAAAGGATATGTCTACATTTTGAGAGTGCAAATGCAAGAAAACAGTAGAAACTGTAACAGTGATGGACCCTGGTGAGGGCCACCATGGGAGAGAAGCTTACTTTTCACATGCATTTCCTGTTCAAAACAGCAATTAACAAGAAGAAAAGTGCGTGTGGGGGATAGGGGGCTGAGATGGGGTGAGATTTGCAAAAAAGCACCATCCCAGAGACTGGAGGGGTGCGTCCCTGGTTCATTTTAATACTAAGAAGATGGGCTCAGAGATGAACCAGGCTGCCTTGGGAAGTATGGGCTGTCCCATCATGGGAGATGTTTAAAGATGTTTAAACCCAGGCTGGGAACCACTGAGGTAGAGCAAATTCAGTGTCATGTGGTGGCTGGACTCACTGTCTTGGAGGCTTTATCTAGCCGGGAGGTGCCCTGCTCACCTGGTTCTCCAGCTTACAGCAACACGCTCAGCCCCACAGTCCCCTTGACATTGCCATGTGCCACCTGTCAGTTGGTGGCTGTTGTGGGGGATCCTGCTAGTCTACACCTGTCTTCTCAGCATCTTCTCCCTAGGTGCTCTATTTTGTCCCTTGCCTCCTCCAGTCTTACGCCTATTCAATGGCCAGAGGGGTATTTAAGAGTATATAAATCAGGGCAGTCACTCGGCTTATCTTTCAATCTCTGTTCTTAACAAAAAATCTTGACAAGCCAGAGACTAAAGGGCCTGTTTCCTCGATGATCCTGCCCACAGTGAAAAGCCCCGTTAAGGTTGGGCTGGGCTCTCCCTGGCCCTGACTTTCTGCTCTGTGATTCCAAGAAGTTTCCTAAGGCTCCCCATAGTGCCCATTCCCCTTGCCAACTTCTTCAGGGGCCTGCTGTGGCCGAGCTGAACTCCTCCAGCTGCCCCTAGCCATGCAGATGTGGGAAGATGCGCCCAGCACACCCACAGCTGCACAAAGCCGTCCTGCACCAGGCTGGGCGTGGGGATCACACAGGAAGGCAGGTGCTCTCAGGTATATGGGATGGATCCTGGGACCTGAAGCAGACAGGCCATTCTCAGCTGTACTACCAAGGGGTTGCCTGCCATGCCTCAATAACCAGTCTCAAAACAAAAGGACGAGGGGCCAGAGGAGGACTCAAATACCTTACTAGAAAATGGGTAGTCAAGCTCTTGGCTCAGCCAGCAAGGGTGTGCAGACAGGACAGCTGCAGGCAGAGACCTCTTCCCAGGGAAAGGCCAAGGTTGCCCCTCTCCCAAGATCCCTGCCAAAGCCCTTTGGGCGCAATGAGGCTTGCTCCTGGGTGATATGCTAGTGCCTGATACAGCTCCCTCCATTTGTGACATCTCTGGGTTGACTCTGTATGGTCTTCTTCAGCCCGTTGCATTGAGGGAAGAACCAAGGGTGTTAGGGCTCTTGTCTACACAGCCAGTCAAAGTCCAAAAGCAGTAAAAACAGAACTCAAGAGTATCAGAATATCAAGCCGTCTGACCCCACTCCAGGCAGGCTTGGATTCAGTGTGATTTTTCATCTTCATGCTTCAAACTGAAAACCAGTGGTTTGCCTCCATGCAAGGATGATTGTGCAGATGTTTGTGCTTACGTCCTGCAGAAAGGGACTGTCCAGCTCCAAGAGGAGATGAAGACAGGAAATGAAGGAAATCAGTATGGCCACAGCCTTGACTGAGCTGAGATTCAGCTCTTGGCGGCCCAAGCCTGGAGTCCCTGATATGGATAAGACAACCACAAGCAAAGGCTCCAACCCACAGTCCCACACACCACTACCCCTACCTCTGCCCTTTTCTGTAAGCATGGTGCACAGGGTGAGTGATGCCACACAAAGCCTGGGAACTTGGGGTCTCCCCCAGAAACACTTGCCTGGATATCTGCTCACTAGCAAATTAGCATGGCAGAGCACTCTGGAGGGATCATGCTGCTACCAGAGGATAAAAACAAGATGGTGACAGTCAACACAGTGTCCCATGCTGACCCAGAAATGTATAACCTCAGAGCTTGGTTCCAGGGAGCTGCCAAGATCCCAAGAAAAAACAAGGGACAACAAAGACACAGGAGAGAGTATTTATGGAGGGACAGTTGAGAGAAGTTTGAGAAGTTTTTGAGGATGGTTGTTCTCAACAAAACTAAGTCTCAGGAGCAGAGGCAGATGCTGTCCTCCTCAGACATCAGTTCCAGTTTCTGCTCCGCCCTTTACTAGTCCTGCCTCTCTAGAATGGTGCCTAGAAATCCTTCTGACTATCCTCCCTATGGATAAATGAGACAGCCAGAAGACATGTCTCCCAGCAACCCAACCCTCTCCCACCCCAAGCAGAAGATGGGGAAATAAGTGGCAGCACTGGGGCCTCAGCTGGACTCTTGGCCCAGTGCCACAAGCTCTGTAATAACCATATGGCACCTTCGTCACCACTTTTGATAATAAATATTGATTAAGCCATGGATGACCAAACCTGAGTCAAAATGTGGGCTTCCATCCAGGGCACCTCAAATGCATGGAACATGGTCAAATCATTCTAGGTAACTCTAGCCTGGCCTGGGAGAAGCATGACCCTCTGAGGGACACTGGTGGAATCTGGGTGCTTCTTCCAGACACACAGGTCAGAAAGGTGGAGCAGAGTGGAAAAGCAAAAGGGGTGATACAGAGCACAAGGGACTCCGGGCTCCCATGCTCTGTGGCCTCCAGCACCCGGAACCCCGTGGCCCTGTCTGGCCAGCTGAAGGCGGCGCTGCACGGGGCATGCCTCCAGCTCCAGCTGCTGTTGCCCGTGCCTGTGTCACAGCCCATCACACCCAGCCAATTACATCTGATTCCTCTCTGGATAGCACTGGGCAGGGCCACCGTGGGGAGCAGAGGAGGCCCGAGAGGTTTCTAAATGAAGTAGCCTGTTAGGAAATCCTATTATGAAGCTCATCTTACAGGGCTGCAGTGTTAATGACCCTGGCCCTTCCTGGCCCTGAGCAGAGCTGGTCTCCCTAGGGTTTGAGGGGAGCTGTCAGGGCTGGGGCTTTGCTTCTTATTCCTCAGCCAAGTGCTGACGGGACAGAGAGCAGAACGGCTCCTCAGTGCCCCTAAATGTAGATGCCAGCCCAGTGGCCACACACACACATGCACACATGCATGTACACCAGCACAAACACGCACATGTACACACGCTCCCAGGGCTCCCAAGATAGGAAGATAGAGATAGGCCCGGAAAATCTTTTTTTTTTTTTTCCCTCCAAGAAAGTCTGGATTGGACACATTTTTCTCAACTTTTGAATCCTGCAGATTTTTTCATCTCAGCTCCCCTAGGCTTATAAAGTGGCTCATCTCAGCTGCTCAGGTTGACAAAGGCACTGAAACTGCTGAAAGGTTCAAAATGTCTCTGGTTTCTAGGCATGAAGGCATTTACATGTAGGTGGAAAACTACTGAGGAAAAAAGCCCCCTGTTGGAGAGGGGGGAGGAATGGAGGAGAAGCCAGGGAGAGAGAGGAGACCTCTTGGAAGATGGCAGGGATGTGCCTGGACTGAGATGAGTGAGGAGCATGAGTGGGGCCACTGGGCAAGACAGTATTGATGAGGCGCCAACCCTAACTCACCAGCTTTGACAGATACATGGGGAGAGACCTAGACGTCAAACCTCGAGACAGACACCAGTAACTGCTCTGTTCTTTAAGAGCTGCAAAGGCTCTGGCGATGTCCAGTGTTCAAACTGACCTGAGAGCCCCCAGAAAAAGCCATGGGGACTCCCAGTTATAGGATTTGGATCCTCAGTCCCAACCTGATTTGCAGGCTCAGGGCAGGCCATGGGGATCCTGCAGGTTCAACTGACCCCTGCACACAGCAGCAGCATCCCTAGCATTCTGAGGATGGTACTGGGTGACCTGGCCAGCGCTGGCCACCTGCAGGGAAGGCTGCTCTTTCTGCATCTTCCCCTCAGCTTTCTGCCTCTCTCTTCCCTGCCCAGACTTCCTACCAGCTGAGAGGCCACAACTGTACCCCTTGGCCTTGTTGGGACCCTGCAGGGCCTCCCTGGCCCCCAGCGTCTAATTAAGGTGCAGCTATGCTCCAGGCACTTCTCTCTTCTGTCGCCCTGCTATGCTCCCGCTGTGCCCTCTCCCAGACTCCTTCTACGTTCTCCTCAGGCTCTCAAATCCAGCCTTCTACAACTCCCATCATCCCAAGAATCCCTTCAGTGACACCCCCCCCCCACCGGTGTCCCTTCTTCTGGACTCCTGCTACTCGGATGGTCCCTGTCTGCAGCTTACACCCTATGCCTGGACCCACACCAGATCTATCAATCGTGCTCTCAGAAGGGAGAGGCCAGAGGGCATGATTTTATAAAACCTATCCTGGGGCTTCTGATGACCACTCTGGGTTCAAGAACTGCTGGTTCAGAAGGCCATTGTTCTCTCTCAGGCTTGGGGAGTCTTCCCTGCCCACCTGGACCTGCAGACTGCAGAGACCACCTGCCTAGACCACCTGTGTCAGGGCAGGCCATAGGAGCCACACCTTTCAAAAGTGCGTTAACTGACCTACTGACCCATTGAGGGAAAGTGGATGACCTCAGTGCGCTGACTTCACTGGTCACTGGGCCTGGGCAGTGCAGTAACATGACAACTATGCATTCAAGACTCCTAGGTCTCTGGGTTGGGGGCACCATATGCCACCTTCATTCCAAAAGCTTATGCCTTAATAAGCAGAGTCTTACGGTGTGCTTTAGAGCTTAAAAGCAATGACACAGGGCAGTAGATGTCATTTCATGGCTTACAGAGCATTCTCCTGTCCATTATCCCACTTGATTGTCACATAACCTGAAAATTAGGCAGAGAAGACGTGATTATCAATGGAAAAGGACTTTCCTAAAACCAAACAGCAAGTCCACAGCTGAGCTAGGACTAAAGCAGGCTCCTGTCTCTAGGTTGGGTCTCTTTTACCTGGGCACTCCCTCATCCTCTTTCCCCTTCCATACCCCCTTCCCCGCCATCCAACTCTGTCTCCCTGTGAATGACAGCTCCAGACAATGAAGGCTTGGTGTGTTCCAAGCGAGACCTCTGCAGTAGGGTTCCAAGGCTACCTGGACACCCACAGGGGCAGAGGCAAAGGAGGGACAGGGGAGGGGAGCAGCAAGGACTGTAAACACCACTCTCACTCCTGAGTCCCATCTCTGGCTGAAGAGGGAGGCTGATGAGCCAGCAATTCTGGAAGCCTCAGAAGCTGTGTCCTAGGAAGGAAAGTCAGGCCCTCAGAGGGTGCTCGGGGGCTGAAAAAGACCCAAGCCCCATGGCTACACTGCTCCAGCAAGGATCTGGCTGCCCAGAGACCGTCCTAGCCCCCTCCAAGGACACCCATATGGGATTCAACAACCCCCAGGCTTCTAAAAGACAGATAAGGGGCCTGCCCATGCCAGCTCCCCTACCAGTTGTCGGTCCCAGACCACATCACCTCCCCCAAGTCCAATAGCATGTGATGCACTATTTTAGGCTTATGCAGCACAGACAAAGCTTGCCAAGTGCCACCTCTAGGCCTCACTGGCACAAGGAGAGTTAAGCTGCTTGGATCCCATACAGAAGGTCTACTTAGCCATCAACCTTAGCAGGGCAGGGGAATGGGTAAAGACAACACTGTGATTTCTCATTAATCCACTATACAATGAGCAACTTAAAGTTGGTGCAGATGGGCCATTTATCATAAACATAAATGCATGATGGGGCCAGAGTTGCTTGTGGGGTCATCAAGCCACTGTGATTCTGCCTGATGGGTCCAACCTGTGTGTGCAGAGAGGATGAGTCTGTAACAGGTCTCTGGCCATGGAGCCCTCGCCAAAGTGTGTGAGCCGCCTCACATCTTAATCCCTAGGCTCTCCTCACTGCTTCCTCTGCTCTCCCTTCCTCCTCCTGGCAACAGAACAGCTCTAGACCAGGACCACTCCTTGCTGGCCAGGCTGCCTAATTGGTCTCCAAGTGCTTCTGCCCAGCCAACAGACTGGTCACGGAGACTTGGACAGGAGAGGGATTAGCAGATGCAAAATGAAAGTCAAGTGAATATGGTTTCCTGTCCATCACAAAACTCTTTTTCTTCCAAAAAAAGAATGCACAGCTGGTAGCAGAAAGGATATTTTTCCTGCCACCCCATAGCTTCAACACATGCAAATGCCCAGATCCAAATATCCAGAAAAGGAAACTTATCAGATTGGCACTATGTATGAGTCACAGAGCCATCGAGACTAGGGCCCAGCTGGGCTCTGGGGATATCAACTCCCAGGGCTGAGTTGAGAGACAGTAGCTTGCACTCCTTCTTAGGTCCACCAGGGATAGCCAATGGAGGCTAGATGTTTCTCACCCTCAATTCTCCAGCATCCACCATTCTCCATACGCCGAGACTCAGGAGATTGGTCGCACAGGGCAGGTCACCCAGAACTGCTGTGAAGAGCCACCACAGTGCCACATGACAGCACAGCCTAAATCCCCAAATGGGTGAGGAGCCTTTCCATGAAGACTCACCATGGGGACCTGTCACAAGTTCATCCACATGCACTGCCCAACCTCCACCGAAGGGTGCAGAACCTACCCAAGGTCACCTTAGGTCTGAAGAGCCCCTCACCTCCCCCGGGGTAGCCCACTGTCAGTCCTGGGCAGGGAGGTCTGGCTTAGCCTTCAGGGCCTGGTTGGCAATACAGCCAAAAACAAAGACTGCAGCTTAAAGCTCTTGAGACAGGGAGAAAGGGAGAGTTCTCCACCCTTCTAAAGCACTAAGCTGAGCTAGGCTGCTGAGCCACACAGCCCACGATACCACCTGACTTGCCACTCCTGAGTCTCAGAAGCACCACCAAAATGTGGCCCAACTGTGCCTCTGAAACGGCAAAGTGATGATGCCACATAAATTCACCCTCCGACAAGGCTGCAATAAGCAGTTTGCAAAATTAAGTCATTTTCATAATATCCCCTGACTAGGAACATCCACCCAAACTCAGGAATTGGGGCAGATTGGGGCTGGGTAGGGACAATGGAAAGAAACAACTTTGATTTACATATTTGTCCCCACAGGCCCTCCCAGGACAATTACAGGAGGTAACTGACAAACAGCAGAGATAGCAGAAACTCGCCCCCCCAAAAGAGAAAAGTTCCAATTAGCCCAAAGAAATGAGAGCTTGTTCCCAGAGTCCCAATTAAATCAGAACCAATCAATGCTTGCTCCAGTTCCTGCTGTTCTGCTCAGGAAATAATGAGAAAAACGAAAGAGCCCCAGCCAGTAAGTGCAACGTGGCAGCCCTTTGAAGCCGGGAGAGATCACCAGCGTGGCTGTTGCAGGTGTGCCTGGCAGCTGCTACACCTATGCCTTTAAGAACCCAGCCTGATGCCCTGGTCCCCACTCAGACCCTGACAAATGCCAAACAAGTCTCCTCGCTCCCCACCCCCAACCAATGGGACAAAGAGAAGTGCTGTGGGACCAGGCCGGGTTGCTTTTTAAACTGTCTGCATTGATTCATACTTGATCTGGCACTCTCTCCCCTCTGTTTCCACGCCATCCATCACGGGTACCATAACCAAGAAATCCAATAAAGACACAAAAGCGCAGCTCTCTGCTCTCAGCAGGCCTCAGAAAGGCTGCGTGAGTCCCCCAGCCCAGGCAATTAGCTGAGTCCAAAGGATCACAGAGCTCATGGGTATTAGCAATCCTGTGCTGCTGCTTTGCCTGCAGGCATCTGGGGGGCAAGGTAAGTAGGGGAGTAAACACCCAAGAGCTGGACTGGGGTTCATGGGCATGACATGAGGGAGGCCAGCTGGCAGGAGGCTCATGATGGAGGAGGAGATAATACCACCTCCAAGCTCCAAGCTGTTCCCAAAGGATGGGAGACAGCCTGAAGATAAGTTAAGGCCAGCGTGGTCATTTCTGAGGTCCACATGGGGAGCCTTGCTCCTAAAGGAATCTGAGCCTTTGAAGACCACAAGCAAATTTTAAGAAAGGAAAGCAGTCTCCTCTTCCCCAACCCTGGCCTCCCCCTCATTAGATTTCCATGCACTTAGGTCTCCAGACCCTTCTATTCACTCCCAGAGCGGATTAAACCTGCAGCCAGTTCACCACATGTATTGCCACTTGCTGAACTTGGCTCTCTAGGGTGAGGAGAGCCAATTTGAACACAGTATCCTGACTGCCCCAATCTGCAAAGTTTGTATCGCTCTGCATTATTCAGAAGGAAAACTACAGTCCCACCCCCCTTCCAACAGCTTCATCTCCCTCTAGGATGCACTGTGAAACTGGACCCCATCTCTGCCTCAGGGCCTGGCACTTAGCCCCTGGGGAGAAGACAGCCAAGCCAGAGGGCTTTGAGTTAATGGACTATGTGGATTCAGTATCCAGTTCACTGCTGTGGGAACTGGACAAAAATGAACTAAAATATTTTCCAAATTCAGTCCCTTTTCATTTACCCTTGAATGAATTGTCCATGACAACCCAAATTCTCCATTTCCCAGAGACTGGGGATGGATGCAGGATGTGGGGCTGTGTGTGAATATGTGTGTCCCAAAGTTAAATATAACTGAGTGGTAACTGGGCTATTATCTGCTGTCTGGAATTCTCCCCATCTTTCTCTCCCATCACGAAAATGGACAATCTGGTTGGGCATAATAGGAAAATCATCAGGCCTAGCACTGGGGATGGAGATTCCCCAGAACTTTATAATAAGCCAATAGGCTCTTTCTGTTCTTGTATGACCCAGAACTGGAGGGTGAGGAAACTTTGCAGGCTCAGCCCTACACCAGGTAAAGAGGGAACAGAAGCCTCAAGAGGCATCAGGGCTTACCCTTGCAGGCCACACTGTTCTCAGGCTCATAGCCGGGCTTGCAGGTACAGCGCCCAATGGGCACCATCCACTCCCCATCCCCGTTGCAGTAGAGTTTGATGGGTACATCCACTTCCTCTGCGTTGGGGATGCATATGCCCCTGGCAATCACCAGAGATGTGCTCTCTGCTCCTGTCATGGTCTCTGGGAACACTGCAAAATTTTGTACAATGCTGGGACACTTTTTATAGAAGACACGGACAGAAAGGAGAGACATACAGGCTCCATAATCCTGGAAAGCGAGGTAAAAACCATTCCGAGTAAGAGGCCCAAAGCTCCTGACTTCCGTATTGACCTTCATCAACCTTCCCCCAAAGTCCACCTGGGAGAAGCTCTCATCTGCAGCAATAGTGTCTACTTTGAGGTAGGGGGCCTCAGACCAGAAGGCCGACTTCTTGGTGGCAATGACCGAGTCAGTCTCATAGTAGTACAAGTTGAAGGTCTCCTTGCAGGAGCCTGGAACATTGGGGAGGCTGCTGCAGTCTCTCACAGTGAAGCGCATCTCTGTGTAGATGCGATGGGCCCCCCGCCGGTTGATGAAGGTGGTGAGCAGCCAGTTGTTCTGGTTGGGCTCGAAGACATTGCACACCTGGTAGGTACGGATGGTGTTCAGGTTTTCATCATATCCACTGACTTCTTCCCACTGGTACCAAGCAGTCCACAGGCACACACATGCAAAAACATAAAATAGAGAGTGAGAAGACAAAAAGAGGCAGAGAAGAGAAGAATCCTTGGGCTGAAGGGAGCCTTAAGAGCTCACCAGTCTAGCCGCTTAACTTGGGAAATGAACACATCTAATTCTAACTTGTTTTTAAACAGACTTCTTAATATTTCTCTACAACACATTCCAAATATATAACAGACTTCGTTCTAGAAAGCTTTCCCTCATCTAACCCACAACTCTCATGATGTGACTATGGCTCATCATATCCAGTTCTCTCCATGGGCACAATCTGTGGCTTTCAGCCCAGGTGATGGCAGGGGCTTCTTTCCTCAATGCCACACCCTCCACTCTTAGCAGTCACTCTACAGATTAGGGGTCTGGTTATATGGTATTCTCAAGTTGGAAACCCACATCTCTGATCCTGATTCCTTTATTGTGACAAATTCCTTTATGTCTCTGAATTGCACATGAATGTAAAGCTTTTCAGGGTTTCTCAAAAAACTTAGATTCTCATAAACTTTTGTTTCATAACATCAATCTCTTTGAAAAAGCCAGGCTGTAAAACTTGTTAGAGTAGAGGCTGCTAAGAGAGACTCTTAATGAAGCAATTTAAGTTTCATTGTGTGCCAATTTTGAGCAAAGATATGGTAGAGGAGAATATTGGAGGGTGTTACTTAAGGGAGAGACAACCAAGATCCACACTGGAAAAGAGAGTTCTCTGTTTTTAGCAGCCTGTAGACTGGAAGAAAAGAGGGGAATGATGCATTTATTGAATGATGTCCCTTCACACCCACAGTCTAAATTAATCTACTCAATAATCTTTGAGAATTAAGTACTATTATCCTCCATTTATAGATGAAAAGACATCATGCAATTCAGCCGCGGTCAAATGGCAGTAAGAGAAGAGGGAGAGGAGAACATACAGAAAGAATTACTTTGGCCAAAGAAATTCACCTAAGATTTTCTAGATTATTTCAGTAACAGGCACAAGCTTCCTTGACAGAGAAACTCTGGGGGTGGGTAGAGGAGGGTTGTGAGGAGTGGGGCAGCCAAAGAAGAGTTGCCTTGTCAATTCTTTCTTCCTTGTACTGGGAGAGAAAGAGCTGAGGGAGCTGCTGCCCGTAACTGGGGAGCTCTCAGGACCCTGATCTCAAGAACTGAGCTTATTCAATACCCAAGAGGTTTCAACTCTGAAGTAAATAAGGGGGAGGAGAAATTTAACTTTCTAAGAGGAAAAGACAAAACAGGTCAAGATCCTTAACTATCCAGCAGTAAACAAATCATACCCATTTCTTTAAATATTGTGCTAACTGCTTATTTTTCACAATGTGAAGCTTAAATACATACACTAGAATTTTTCATTGAAAGAGCTAAAAGTCAATCATGTACACTTGGGAAACACTGCTGTTGCTTCTTGTATGGGGTTAAGCCCTTTGTAGGGGCAGGAGGGTGGGGGCAAGATTATCCTTCAAACTTGTGCCAGAGCATACTAAGGCTAGGCATGGTGTTAAGGGGGAAAAAATAGGCATATGGAGAGCTGATCCTGCACACCTAGTTGTGTAAAGTGTTCTTACAAACCACTCCTGCCACCTCCACCCCATCACTGAAGCACCTGAGCTGTACTCTCATCAGCCTTTCTCTGCTCCAGCCCCTTCCAGCAAACACACCCACCCTCCACCACCCCCCACCACCCGTTTTTGCCAGTTACCTCCCCAACCTGGAGTCCTCGGAGAGCTCCTTCTAGGATCCTTGCACCAGCACAAAAATGAAGAAAGCCTTAGCTCTCTGGTGAGGTACCCAAGACCCCATTCATCACCTAATCCCCAGCACCCCTCCAGTAGCACCCCCTCTCTGTTCCACTTTACCCTTTTGCAATACCAATAGATTTCAACTTTCCCAAACTCACAACTCTGTTGTCCACCTCCAAGCCTGTTCTCCAAGCTTTCTTCCTAGGATACCTTTCTGTTGTTCTTTGGTTGAATAACTCTAGTTCTGGAAAGCCTCCAGCTATCAGTTCATGCTCCCAGGTGGGATTGGCCCCTCCTCCTTGGCACATCCTCTGTGCTCCCAAAGCACTATGTCCACCCCTGAAAGAGCATATACACGCTGACACTGACGCACCTCCCTCCAGGGTCGGGAAGCCCCACGAGGGCCACAGCTGCATCGCATTTTACAGGGCATTGCCTTTTTGGCCCTCCTGCTCCTACGCCCTACCACAGGGCCACCAGCAGAGAGAAATCTCAACTCCGTGACTCAGACCGAGTAGAAATTCACACTCTCAGACCTCACCCAGGCCCTGGACATTGTCAGGCAAAGCTTTGCTTAATTTTTTATTGATTCTCTAAATGTAGAGGAACCACTTTTTATGCCTTCTTGAATAGTGTGTTATTATATTTAAATGTGTTTGTTAAAGTAATGTTCTGGTTGCCTGGTTTTTCAAAACCAGAAAGCAAATATATTAGGGAGAAAAAGTTGTTGACAATTGTTTTAGATTAAATTCTCAGTCCTTCCTCCCTTTCCAAGGCTGTTTTGAAATAACATTTTCATCATTGACCTTCCATGGCTTACAAGATATGTGGGAAAGCCCTCTTTTGTGTTGTGTTGTGTTGTGTTGTATTATTTTATTTTATTTTTTTTGAGTAAAGGACAGGTTTCTTTTACTGCTCTGCAACTGTTTAAACCCAGCAGTTCTCATAGATCAATGATTTTGTGGACTATATGAGGTATTGTTACAAATATGGGGCCCTTTTACTAATGCGCAGGTGAAATGTTTGGTCTTATTTAGAGAGGGGGCCTGGCCCCAGCCAGAGTCCTTGACCCAAACAAGACTAATCCAGCTCTGCTCTGTGGGGCAGGACAGAGAGCCCATCTTCGTGACTCACCTTGGCACTGAGATTATTTTTAAATAAATTGAATGAAGATTTACACTCTTTTGGAGTGGGGATATTGAAAACATTTATCTTAGAAAATGCCACTGATTGATATTATAAGACCCAACAGAGGTAATTGTTTTGAGCATTAACCTTTCTGGGCCTCAGTTTTCTCATCTGTAAAATGAGGAGTCATACTGGGTGACCTCTGGTCATAAAATTCTACAAATCTAATTGATTCCATGACATCTCCTGAGGGAGTGATAAAAGCAAATAAGGGGGAATATAGCTCTATATTCAAAGGGGAAGAGTAGAAATTGTGAGAAAGCAAAATAACTCCCTGTTGTTTGGAGAAAGGCCATCATAGAATCTCACATTAATATCTTTTCCTTATTCTTTGCTTGTCAGCGGGTGCTTGAGGGGTTGGGAGAATAAACAATTGGAGTGGGCTAGAGGAGGTATAAATATTTGCCAGAGCAAGTCGCAATTAGGATTGGGGGTCTTGAAAAAAGAGATTTAGGTAAACGGGGATGAGGGTGGAAAGGCATTCCCAGCAGGGAGGGAAAATATTGCATTTGTTTATGATATTTGGAACCAGTTTCATCACTCCATAGTTATACCTCATTCGTTAGTCAATTTAAAAAAAAATTTACTGAATGCCAGCTTTATACCAGGCATTCCATTAACCACCAGGGATACAGCAATATGAAGCTTATAATCTAAAGAGAAAAACAGAAATTAGACAAATGGTTACTAAAATAACCAAATAATTATAATTGTGCTCTGCTGTGAGGGAAAATTACAGGGTACCAAGAGAGCAGGTGTACCTGCTATATAGCGGAGTGTCAGGGAAGACCCTCCAACAGGCTGAGAGGGGACTGAGGGAGAGAAGCTAGCCAGGGGAGTTTGTGTCTGCTGGGAGCAGAGAGGGGCAGAGCACCTGGCCCAGTAAAAGCAAGTGCAAGGGCCCTGTGGCAGGAAGCAGCAGCCTGGCATGGCTGAGGAACAAAGCTTGTGGCTAGAGAATGGTAAAGGTCTGGAGATGGCAAGAATTTAGATGGAGGGGAAGGTGGGTCAGTTGAGAAATTTGAATTTCATCCTCAGTATAACTGGAAGGCACTAGCGAATTTTAGAGAGGAAAAATACAGGTGATCAGATCTGCGTTTTTCAAAGATCTCCCTGCTGCAATGTAGAGAATAGTCTGAAGGGCAGCTAGAGTACCTGGGTGGGAAAAACTGGAGGCTGTTGCAGTGGTCCAGGTAAGAGATGATGGTGGTTTGGCTCAGACTGGTGTGGACTGGAGAGATACTTCAGGGTAGAATCTCTGAGAATCTAGATTCTCTAGATCTAGACCTACATCTAGAATCACTGAGCCAAGTGTGGGGGGAACAGAGAGAGTCTGGTTTGGCAAGACCCAAGGGACCCTGAACACCCTTTTATGCATCAGTCCTGTCTCCCCAGACAGGCTCTAAGCTGCCCTATATCCCCAGGCACACTGCTTCCTAGATCTTTAGGAATCCTGGTTTCAGACCTCTCCACTCTTGCCTTCCTTAGAGAAAAAAGGGGTGGGGGGGATAGGGTGGAGTTTACCAATCTTGGATATACTACTCTGTAAATGCTCAACTTCCTATTCAGGGCCAAATGTATTTTCCCTAAGTCCCATGCTGGCTCCAATCCCTGCGAGGTGCCCTCTCCTCCAGCCCCAAAGCTCATTTCCTAAAGGTCTCTGTTCTGTGGCCACTTCTAAGCATTTGATGCATTGCCTCCTCTCTTCCTTCCTGCTGTTCTCTCCTCCCATTAAAACATCAACAAAAGCACCATGATTTGCTTATCAGATTAGCAAAAACTTAGAAAGATAAAATATCATGTCTTGGTAAGAATGTGGGGAAAATGGTATTGTCCAAAGCCTCTTAGCAGAAGTGTAAATGGTTGAAATGTTTTATGAGTCAGTTCAGTGATTTCTGTTAACATGCTGGGTAGAACATGGAGGAACCTCAAAAACGTTATGCTAAGTGAAGGAAGCTAGACTCCAAAGACCACATATTGTATGATTCCATATGCAGGAGATTTCCAGAAAAGACAAATCTATAGACAGAAAAGTGTATTAGTAGTTGCCTGGGGCTGGGACAGGACTGGTGAGTGAAAGCAAATGGGCATAAGGGATCTTTTTTGGGGTGATGGAAATGTTCTAAAATCGAATTGTGGTGATGGTTGCACAACTCTGTAAATTTTCTAAAAATCACTGAATGGTAAACTTAAAATGAGTGAATTTTATGGTATGTATAAATAGCTTGATGTAGATTTTCTTTTTTTTCAACCCTTGGTTATCTGGTCCAGACTAGGCCTCAACACCCCAACAATGCTGGAGGGGTCTTGATTATCCACAAATAGTTCACTGATGGCGATTTCAGTGCCCCTGCTCACCCTCTCCTCCCTGTCAGGAGTGCCCTTCCCACCCCTTTATTCCTGCAAACCCAATGACAAATATTCACTCAATTTGCTTGTGGATAAGCAAATGATGACCAGGTTGTGGCAAAGATGACATCTAGAGAGAGGACAGCTGGCCAAGACAGCACTCTTATCTCTGAGCTGGGGGGTCTGGGTAGTATCAGGAGGGTGGTCCCAAGGTCCAAAGGATCCAAGGACCACTTGATTTTCCAGCCTGGAGGTCAGCCAGGGAGTCATCAGGCCAGAAGTGTACTCCATGTCCAACACAGCTATCTGCCATTTCTTCCAGATCAACAGTCCTTCTACCCAGCTTCTCTCTTGCATTCCCATGGCCACTGCACTAGGGCTGGCATTAACTCATTAGGAGGCCCTGGCCCACTAATGGGACAGAAAGTAATGACAACAGAACAGGAAGGTGATGGCAAGGATCCAAACCAGGGCCATATGCTCTCACATCTGGACACAGAGATGGGAGCCCATTTCTACCCCTTGATGTTGTTACTTTTGTTCTGACTGACCCTAATACCCTTTTTCTACCCTATCCGCATCCCATCTGAACTCTCTCCAAGCCAGAGAGTAGCAGGCCAGGCTAGAAGCCACAATAGATCATGTGGATCAAGACCTTTTGTTGACAAACAGGGAAACTGAGGTCCAGAGACATTCAATATCTGGCCCGTAGTCAGGGAACTGATCCATGGCAAAGCCTAGTTCTCTTTGAAGCTCCCTCTTTGGAGGCAGCCCAGGTCTTATTTCCTCTATGATGTCTTCACCAGCTGATATTAAGCTACCACTTTTTTTTCTGAATGCTTAAAGCAAGATTGAGTTTATTCCACACAATTTAGCATTTGATAATACACTGTTCTGAACTGTTCTTTAATTGTTTCGTGCTTGTGACTGTGGTCTCCACTACCAGGCTGTGAGCTCCTTGAGGACAGGAAATTATGTTTTGACTAATTTATTACTTCATTTCAACAAGTTAAAGCAACCCATTTATTTAACTCTGCATCACTGGCACTACTCAGCAGCATTTTATTCAGTTATATCTGGGACCAGTGAAATCCACAGGATTCTCAGGGCTCTACCCTTACTCCCTTCTCTTCTCAACCTTTTTATCCTGGGAGATCTCATCCACACACAAGGCTTCAATCACCTTGATGTGCATCACCAGCCTCAACCTCTCCCCAGTGCCCAGACTGTACATCCAGCTGCCTGCTGGATGCCTCCCAGTAAACACCAGAATTCAACCATCTTGCCCTCCATGGTCCTGTCTCACCTGTCCACAGATGGCACCTCAACCACACAGTCCCCGTATCAGATGTCTAGGAAGCCCTTTGCACTCTGCTCTCTCCACTTCCCTCCCTTTGCTCCCCATTACAGAGGAATAACCACCAAATCCTAAGTCTTCTATCTCCTTTATAGCTCTTCTACCCAGCTCTTCCCTCTGAGCCTTTCCACCTTCACTACGTTCTCCCCTCTGAGTCACTCTCCCAGTCGTTCTCCTTAACTCTCCCTGAGTGCTCCAAAACACAAATCCATCCCTACCAGGGACCTACCCCTAGAGGGCCGAGACTGTGTTGGATGTCACCTGTTATTCCCAGTGCCTAGTCCTCAATAAATGAGCAAGGCCCTGGTCTGTTCCTTAACTTTTCTGCCTCCTCAGCCCCTGGTGCTTCCTGGGGACTTGCAGGTGCCACCAGGCTAACCGGTCCTGGGAGACAAGAAACAAATCAGCCTGGCACAATCAACAGAATATTAACAGCCTTTGAAAGGGCACTATTGATGCAAATGGACCACCTGTCCTTGAGATAAGCATAAGAAAGAAAACAATGACACCCATTAGAAAGCACTTGCTCAGGCTTTCAGGCTGTGACTTTGATGTATGAGAAAGACACCTCTAGGTCCTCTGAAGATTTAGATTTGTTAGAGTTGCTTACAGAAAGTCAGAGCTTGCAGGTCTGCTGTTCTAGGGTGGCCCAGTGTCTGCTGACATTCGGGTAGTGAATTTTGACTATCTGCAGTCTGGCTGACTGTGTGTGTGTGTGTGTGTGTGTGTGTGTGTGTGTGTGTAAAACGTGTTATGAAAACTTGTATATCCATATGAACTGTACCTCTTCAAAACCATCACCAGGGTCTCCTCCTACCCACGAGTCCATCTACACTGCCTTCCAGAAAAACCTTCAGAGCCTTTGCCACATTTTTTATCCTCCAGAGTGGAAATAAATTTTAGAAATGGGCAAAGGTCAATTGGGGCCAAATCTGATGAGTCAGATGGATGAGCAAACTAAGAAATATTATTCTTTGGTCAAAAATAAATAATATAAAGCCAGATAGCATTAATTGCTATTAAAGAACACGTAAGGAGATAGTGGCAGCAGGCAGTGGGGCAGTCAGGAAAGTTCTCTCTTTGAGCAGAGATCTGAGTGAAACTTAGGAGCCAAACATCAGGGTCCATAGGGGACGGGCATTCCAGGTGCTAGGAACAAGTACAAACCTCCAGAGCAGAAAGTGTGGCTGACAATGCCCAGAAAGCCAGGAGGCCAGTGTGGCTGCAGAGAAGCAAAGAGCAAGGAGGAAGTGGGAGAAGGTCAGGCTGGAGAGGTTGCCAGGGGACAGGCAAACCATGCCTGGGTCAATCACAGTTCTGTGACCAGGGAGAACTTCCCCAGCTTCAGTTTTCTCACCTGCAAAATGCTATTTACCTTGCAGCGTGTTGCAAGAACTGAAAGATAATGTAAGTATCTCACTAGCGCTGTGCCTGCACAAAACTACCATTTACTGAGCACCAATTATTGCGATGACTGTCATGCTCCTCATCTTTATTAGTAGGTAAACCTTAGGATCCACCTCCAGCTGAGTCATCAGGGTGTGGAAATCATCTCATTCTTAGATAAATAACCTGGCCCTGTGGTCAGCAGAATGCAGGGACTAAAGGACCAAGATCCCTTTCCTCAGATCCAAAGGGACATCCTGCAGCCCTCTACCTGCCACTGTCCAGAATCTCCCAGGGAGCCTCCTGTATTTCGGTCACTGCCACCCACTGTCACCTGTGGGACCAGAGCAGAACATCCTGGCCCTGTTCAATTCAAGGCATACCCAAGGACCAACTTGCAGGCCCCCCTAATATGGATGGCTGTCTCTCTGAATAATAGCCTGCAGGAGGCCAAAGATTCTTCAGGGCAGCAGATTGCTCAGGCCTGGACTGGAGCCCCCACTGCCAAGCCTTCCAGCCCATCAGCCTGGACCCCAAGGACACAGCTCCTGTATAGACAGTAGACCAAGCCCGAAAGAGTTCAGAAATTCGACAAACCAGAGGGCTAATTAACATGTAAAATGCGGTCCATGGGGTATCAATTCCTACAAGCCCAAAGGGATCTACCATTTAGTACACCAACCGACCAAAGCAGATTCACTCAAGGGCTCCCCTGAGGGCTGAGAGCACCATCTCACCTCCCAATATGCTTAATTTACCTCCCAGATGTGCTAGGCTGAGAGGACATGAATGCCCCCCCCCAGTCATGACCATAGCCCCACATACACAGGCCCAGAGATGGGCAGCTGACTAGGGAGGGGCACCGCTTCTGAAAGCTCTATCCCCTTGAAAAAGGCTGTAGTGAATTCCATAAACCACTGATTCACTTCAAGCAGGGCTCACACCTCCAGGATGCAGAAGGGCAAAGGAATGTGGGAGAGGGGCATACTTAGAAAATGAAAAGCATATAATCGTCTTTTCCCAGAGCATTTCCTAAGAGCAAAACTCCAAAAAATCCTTTTGGAAACTCGAATGGTGGAGAAATATAGGAAAGAATGTATCAGGTGATGGTAGGGGAAATGGCCCCCCAAAGGGGTGTGTATCCAGATCACTAGGAAAGGGAATTTTGTGCTTATCAAAAAAGAAATGGGGTTAGGAAACACTGCTGCAACCCCACCCAACCCAGAACCACAGACTTTTGCACAGGAGTTAAGTTGATGGGGTTTGGAGTCAAGTCCCAAGTTGATCATGGTCAAGTCCCTGAGCCTCTCTGAACCTCAGTTTCTTCCTCTGTAACACAGGTATGCTCACAATATCTACTGTAGTTTTGAGGATTAAAGGAGATAATGGATGCAGAGGGCTTAAACTCTACCGAAAGCACCTAGTGAGTCAGTTGTTGAATCTTTCAGCTCTCGTACACATGCTAGCCTCTCTGAGCACACACAGGTCAGTTCCTTTCCCTTGGAAGTCCCAGTTCTCCCTCTGGGATGTGCATGATCTACAACTCTGTCTGTCTTTTCTGCACCCATGGCTCCATCTTACTCAAGTGTGTGTATGTGGGGGTAGCTGGGGACACCGACCGAGCCTGTGTGTGGCACCACCTTGAGTATGCCCACCCCTGTGGAGGCTGTGTGACCCCTGGCCAGCTCTGCACCCCGCAGCCAGGTCGAGCACGCTCACTGCACCAACAGCCCACTACTATGGGAGTCACACTGATGGAGGGAGAAGCTTGCTGAGCCCAAGGTCCAGATGGAACCCATCTCTTTGCATCCTGGCACACTTCACCCCCAGGTTTCTGCCAGGACACCAAGAGAAACACTGCAGGCTTATGCCTCGGGGGGCTGTTCCATGTCCCCGGAACCTCCACTAGGCAGCAGTGTCTGGTACCAGGCCCTGCCTGGAGTGGGGTCCTCAGCCTTTATGACAGCTGCTGCTGCTGTTGACACTGCAACAGTGACAAATTCATCCTCTGACAAGATCCCTTTAAATAATTCATAGGGAGCTGGGGATTAAGACACTGTTTCTCTCTGTCTCTGTTGAGACTTAAAACACCCCCAGCTGGGGTATTTAAAGAGAGTATAATCGGCTGCCCCTCTTGGGTCTCCCCTCCCCCTTTCCTCCTCTTTCCCATTTCCCAAACTCATGCCCACCCAACAACCCAGCTCTGTAACAAGAAGGCTCAGAAAATAAGAGAGAGGAGGAATTTAAAAAAAAAAAAAAAAAAGGAGGGAACCAGAGCTTGGCTGGTCACTATGGCAACAGTGGCAGGGTATTCAGCTGTCATTATTCCAGTGCCTCACACATGTGATTATCTTAAGCTGTCGATTGAATTGTCGAACAAGGCCAGGGCGGGAGCTGTGGGCCCCAGACTCCAGATGCCTAACATGGCTCAGCCCAGACCTGGGCTCCACTGATGGAGGAGGAGCCCAGAGCCACCCCTGGGAGACACTGTTGGCATTTCCCTTTGGCTTGGAAGGATTTCTGCTCAGAATGTGTAGCAGAGGCCAGCCTGAAGCTGGACAATCATGCTGAATTACAGCTGGGAAAATGCGCTCGTCATTCCACTTAGGGGGTTTGACCATGCGTGGCCATGGCAGCACACCGGGGCTCTGCTATAACCAGGACTGACCATCTGGAGCTGTCTTGGATACAAGAGATCCAGCCACAGGGAGAGGAAAGAGCTGGGCCTTCCAGGAGGAATGAAACTCTTGGTTTCATTACCATTCTCCAGGTGCAGGAAAATCTGGCCTGGGAAGAGGATCCCACCCTCACCCCACTTCTTTCCTGTGTGCCCTCCACCCTCGATTGGCTAGGAATGTGGTCACCATGTGTGACCCAGTTCAGAGGATGGTTTCTTCCCACCCTGTAGAAGAAGACTCCTTCCTTTGCCTCCTTTGCTTCAGATTGTCTCTAGGTTGAGGGTCCCAGGTCCACAAACATTCTCTGAATGATACAATTGTTGATCACACCTCTAACATGCTCAAGTTTCCCAATGCCCTGTAGAAAGTTCAGCTACCAGAATAAGCCCTCCATGGCAGATGTGCTCTGCCCCATGCAGTGCACAGTGGGGGCCCCATCCCTGCAGCCGGTACCTGGCTCCTTCAAATGCCTATGCTTGATCTGGCCTTTCCTGTACCTGCATCTTGCAGTCAAAGTCTGCTGAAGATGAGGCCAACCATGCATGGGTCCCCACCACTGGGTCACCCCTGACTTGTGGCTGCACAGTGAATTTTGCACCTAAATGCAAACACAGGCCATTACCCTGACCCTGTTGCTTTGAAGTTGGAGCACTCGGCCAGCAGGATTGGTCTGAATCTTGACTCCGACACCTTTCAAGTTGGCTGTTCTTTGTGACACCTGGAAATGTGCTAGACATGCCTGTCTCCACCAGAAAGAGTGATGAGTGAGACAGGGCAAGCGAAGATAAGGCTGTGCCGTGGCTCTGTGCCCCCATCTCCTACTCTACTCCATCAGACGGAAGCATCTCAAATGGAGGGTCACCACAACAGACACCGAGGTCATGGGCTGGATCAAAGTGGCTCACTGTCTCCCTCCCCAACTCTCCCTTCCCAAGAGTCCTCACTTCCAGAACATTTGCCATGGTGGGAGTGGCAGCAGAGCCACCAGGCTACTCCACCCCCCGTGGGGAGCCAGCCATTTGTAGGGACCCCCTGTGTCCTCTGGAGCTCTGGCAGACCCCACTGCTGGCCAGCCTCACCCACTCAGTGAGCAGGGCCTCCCCCTCTAGGCTCCTCCTGGACCTGCTGCTTTGTGCTCCCAAACCCTGCATGTCACAAACCACCTTGGCCACTTCCCCTATTGGAACCTGATTTAAAGATGATTCATCAAGTGCGTACTCATTGGCCCATGGCTTCCAAAATCTACTGGTTCCCTTTGCAGAAAGTTGGGAAACATGCCTCTCCTCTTTGTCCCCTGTTCCTGATTTATCAAGGATATGTGACAATGACTTCAGGGCAGAGTTCAGGAACAAGAGTGAGCTCTTCAGTCAGATGGGGTTGGATAAGATTTCAGTGGCACCCCTGAGCAGGCCTGTGACTTTGGACAATTGCTCTGAGCCTCAGTGTCTGCTCTTTAAAGGGGAAATGACCATCTACCTTGCAGGGTCCTGGTGAGAATTCAGTGAGGTAATCCAGTTACCATTCAATGCCTGGTACACAGTTGGTGCTTAACCAATGGTAACCATTAGTAGTTATCATTATTAATTAAAAACAATGACTGTTACTAATAACAGGGGGTACCCACTGATCTTATTCATGCAAGAACCACGACCTAGCAAATAAACTCTGCAATGCTAACCTTTTATCTTCAGAGCCCCTAGCAATCATTTCCCACACTAGTCCCATGCAAGTTAAGCCCCTCAAACAAGAGTGCTTATTTCTCCACTAGCACTAGTAAGGGCAAGTGGTATTGCACTGAGCTTTATACTTTACCCAAAAGGTAAACACCATTTAATCCCCTCTAGCACTCTGTAAATAAGATCTTACATTACCCATGTCTTAGAGACAGAAAATGGGCTTGGAGAGGTTAAAAAACTTGGCAAATAATGCAACTGAACCCAGGACATCAGATTCCAAACCCTGGGCTTGTTCCAGAAGTGCCAGAAGTACAGCAGGATTTAGGCCAAATTGTTCTAATGCTGTGGGCCATAGGTAAGGTCAAAGGCATCCATCAAGGGCTGCTCTGTTCCCAAAGGGGATAAGATCATCCTTCCTGGAGCCAGGTTCAGAGTCCTCATTTTTCTTCTGACAACCGTGACCCTCCCACCTTCATCTGGTTTCCCCCTTTCCATCTTATCAAGGCCTTTTAGCCTCTGCCTCACCTTCCTTCTCATGCTTCACTCTTCCTTCACCAAGGCAGCCAGCGTGAAGGAGCTGGGCATTCAGACCCCTAGGGCAATGAGTGCCTGCTGATCCACCTCACCTCGTCCTGGTGCCCGGGTCAGGAGCCCTGTTTCCTCCACCCTGACTGTCACCTGCAGCTCTGCTCTCTGATGTCCCCAGTGGAAGGGGAGGGCGTATCATAGCTGGAAGGAGGTTGGCTAGAGGGTGTCATACCTTTAATTGGAGAAGCGCTGGGATCCAGCAACTGGTCCTCAGCTCAAATACACAAATACTCCCCCATTTGGAGAAAGGTTTCCAGGGTTTGGACAAGGCAGGGGGCAGAGAGATTGCCTTCTCGGAGAAGGTTTTAGAGACGAGGAAAGACACCTGTCTTTCCAGGCAAACGTGGGTTAAGCCTGACTTCAGGAGGAGGAAGGTGAGCTGGGGGACCTCCAGAGCTCCCTCCAGGAGTCTGGAAGGAAATGTCTCCTGCTCTGCTGATGAATGAGTCTGTGAGCCCTTTCTAAGAACAAGAAAATAAATTTGTCAGACGGTAAAAGTCTGGTGAACCACCTCAACTCTTCTTTACTACAGGAAGTTAGAGATGCTCCTCTCTCAGTCTCCCCCACCCCCTCTCCTCCAACACACACATTAATAGCCATACCCAATATATTTTTTAAATCTGAGTATTAATTAATATCCTAGTCAGTGACACTGGTCCTCCCAAACATCCCATTCACCTCCTTATTAAACGCATACACATGCCCACAATAAAGCTCTCATGCAAAATCCCTGGGTGAGAGCACCTAGAAACCCTGAAGCCAGGCAGAAGGCTGCCCTCGTTGCGCCGGCATCGGCCCGATCCCCTGCCCTGGGGGTGCATGCAGTGTCAGGCCGTCCACCCAGCCCGCCGGGCCTTGGCGTCTCCTCCCGCAGCGTCTTCAGCCCCACGGTCCCGCCTGGCACCTCCCCGAGGGCCCCGCCTCCAGGACTCCCCTCCCGAGCCCCCATGCCTTTTGTCTATCACTGTCTCCGTCAGGCAGGTGATTTTAAACTTCCATTCCTAAAAGATGCGTATTATATAAAAATGTTTTAAGTGCCTCGGGGTGTTTTGTTCCTCATTGCTTCATAAAAGTGACATTAATAGCCAGGGAAGAGCACTGCAGAGTGCAATTACGGAGGATGTTTCAGCTATGAAAGCTGTTTTGAGCCTGCTAATGTTTCCTAATTACAGGCCTTTTGGTAGAGAGAGAAAAAGATAAAGAGTGGGTGGGAGGCCTCGGGTGGGGAGCTCTGACTTGTCTCTGTGGTTTACCTGGAGAGGGAAGGGGACGGGGAGGGGAGGAGAGAGGGTGGGAAGAGGGGGTCAGAGCCCCACCAGCAGGGAGCAGAGCCTCTCTCCGTTGAGGAAATGGTACTAATTCCTGGGGAACAGCTCAGGAAAAGGATTCCACCCATATCCTATACTGTGAGTTAAAAAAAAAAAAAAAAAAACTTTTACATACTGAGCCCAAAATTAAGGAGCTCACAGCCACTTGACCTGGGATTTCCTTCAGGAACCCACCTTCTGAGGAGGGTGCAAATTGGCAATGGGAAGGACAGTCCACATAAGAGCAGCTGGGACAGCCAGAAGGCAGGAGGGTAAATGCTAGTGCTGATGGCTGTGGCCATGTGACCTCAGGCAAGCTACTAGCTGCTCTGAACCTTGGCTTCTTCACCTATAAGATGGGGCGGTTGTAAGGATTAAGTGTTTGACAATAAAGCACTTAGGGTCAGTCATATAATGTTAGGTGTTTTGGTTTTGTTTTGTTTTCTTCCTACCCAGCATCTAGTCACCCTTCTGGCAACTATATCCTGATCCCCCCTGGGTAATGGCTCTCGTATCCTTCAGTCCCTGGACTTCTAGTAGGCTCCTCCCAAGAACAAGGGGTGAAGCACAAGACCCCAGTGTAAGCCAGTTAGCACTCTGCATTTCCCAGCCATAGTGACTGGGTCAGGACACATGGGATACAAACCAAGCTGGTCAGGCCCCATCCAAGGCCAGGAGGAGATGCCTGCTCTTCCCTGGGGAGCACAGATGAAAGATGTAGGCAGTGGAGCTGCTGCAGACCTCTGATGGCCCAGAGGAGCAGAGCATGGAGCCAACACCATAGGAGTGGAGACAGAGAAACTGGGGGTTGGGGGAGAGAGGTAGAGCTCCTGGGGGTCTGAACCAGCCTGCACCCAAAGCCACCCCAGCCCCTGGACCATTCAGTTACATGAGCCAGGATACTTCCTCCAAAATTGAGGTTGAGCATTTGTATTTTCTGTCATTTGCCACCACGGTCCTGACTGATAACAAAAGTATAGCATGAGAGTATCTCCCAGCTTCCATCAATCATGTCAAAAGCTCCCAAGCCCCCATGGGTGGCACCAGTCTGGGAAGGTTTAACCAACCCCCTCCCTTTTCCCCACCTGCCCCTGGCATGCTCTGGAATTCAAATACAGTAAAATTCCATTCACAGAATCATTTTGCCCAGAGCTGAATTTTTCTTGGATTTGCCTAACTTAGCTCAGGCTTTTCTGTCTTAATTAGCATGATTGACTCCTCAAAGGAAGGAAAGAGAACATTCAGCCCTCCAGAGGGTTAGTGATATACTAAAATTTCCTAATTTTTTAGGAGGAAAACTTTTTGCCTTCCTCACCCGCGTGATGCAGAGGAGGAAATTCTGGATCCAAGACCACATAGCCAGGGAGTGGCCGAGCTGAATGTGGGCCCAGTTTATTTGATGCCAAGGCCCAGGGTCTTAATAGCTATAACATAATGTTCTCACCCATCAGACCACAGGTAAGCTTCAATTGATTTGGCCTTGAAACAAATGGCTTGTTATTAGAGTGGATTTCTCTCCTGAGTGTGTGTTCCTCAGTCCCCTGGGGTGGGAAGCTGAGGAGGGTGTCCGGAGGATCTGGCAGTGAGGAGGGAGGCAGTCGGGCAGTCGAGGGACCAAGCCGTGGAGGTGCATCAAGGCCCAAGGGTGCCTGCACCCATGGGTGTGCATCTCCAGTCTGCAGTTAATTTACCAGGCATGCACATGCAAATGCAAGGTGTTCTCCATAACCAGGGGCCTACTTGGGAAGCCTTCCACTTAGTCCAATAATCCTCCCGTCTTTTAAAATAATCCCACAACTTCAGGAACTGCCTAGAGAGGCACAAGGTGAAATCAGCTCATTTTACTTCACTTTGTCATATGTAATACGAAGTAAAGTTAAATGAGCTGATTTCACATATGTACACATATATATGTGCATATATATGCAAACATACATATAAAACATACATATATACAGGGAGGAATAGAGAGAGAGACTGGAGATGAGCCAGGTTTACTCATCCTGAAGGCTCAACAGGCACGGCTCCAAACCACGTTTCCTTTTTCTACCAAATCCCACCTTCAATGATGCGGATTTGCCAACGATAAAGTAGTCAACAGAGAGTGCCACAGGTTATGATGGTGGTTCCAAAGGGCAGCACCGATGGACTTGATATTGGGAAGCCCATGGAGAGCTCTCTGAAGGGAAGAACTGGGTTAGATGTTTACACTTTGGCCACATGTTTCACAGACACTGAAACCCACACACACACACAGGCCATCAACAGCCCAGGAGCAAATTGCCAGTGAGCCCCGGCCCAATTCAGGAATAACCCAAGCTCTCCGAAAGTATCAGAACTCAAGGCTCAGATTTCCTACAAGCAAACTGAATAAGCCTCAGCATCAGAGTGATCTGGGCTTGCCTTTCTAATCCATCACAGCCAGGGTCCAAAAGCAGCAAAGACCTTGGGGGTGTCCTGGTCTCCTTTATTAAGCTTATCTCAGAAGAGCTGGCTCCATTTGCATCACTAATTATGCTTTTTTAGAAAGGTATCGATTGACACCCAACTGGATGTCCAGAGGCCTAGAAAAAACATTTTATTGCATTATAATAAACCTAAATTGAGCATTTACTAAGTCCAGGGCCTGGGTTGGAGATACAGAGAAATATTTGAGCTGAATGTATGTTACTACAATAAAAAGTTAAATTAAAAAAAAAATGAAGGAAAAGGAGGAGGAGGAAGAGGAGGAGAAGGAGGTGGGAGGAGGTGGAGGGGAATTCTTTGGTCTTTACTCAGTTACTCAATCAACAAACATTTATGGGAGCCTGTCCATGCCAGGCCAGTGCTGGGCACCAGGGACACAGAGATGACGCAGCCCCATCCTCAGTCCTCCAAGAGCCCAGTGTATGGTGAAAAAGACCAGTGCATGAATAAAGGTTTAGTGTACAGAGTGAAGGACAGTGTGTTAGACATTGGTCCTAAGTCCACACGGCTTAAGGGAAAGGACAATACCAGAAGGGCTCCCCGGAGGGGTGAGAACAGAGCTGACACCCAAGGGAAGAGAGTGATGCCAAGTGGATGATACCGGGGGAGGGGAGGGGATGTTGGAGGAGCATCGAAGGAAAGGAACAGAGGCGAGAAGACCAGGCAGCTTCCAGAAATGGCCGTTGAGAGGAGGCCATGCAGAGAGGCTCACATTTACCCCAATTCTCCCGAGTACCCCAAGGTCCAGAGATGTAAAGAAACCTTTTGGGGCAGGGCGGGAAGCAAGGGTCTGGGAGGGGTAAATGAAGCCAGCGAAGGAGGAGGTCAACAGGGCACCAGGGAGTGTCCCCAGGAGGGAACTTTGGCGGAAACTCAACCCCGCCCTGGCATTTTGTTACTTTATAAGACTTTCTCCTTCTGCTCACCAGGTAGCCACTGATTTAGATGAAACCTAAGGCTTTAATTTAAAGGTAGGATGCTGCAATTAGATATAAAGCAGCAGTTTGGACTTACGCCATAAATGCCTTTCTGTTTTTGACATACAAGATTATGACGGGCTTTCCAGCAACATAAGTGAAAAGGATTTGAGGACTATGTGTGGGTGAGCGGTCCAACCCTTTCCCATACCTGGCAGTTCTCAAGTACTGAACCCCCTTGGCCTCTCTCTGGGGAGCCCTAGTTCACAGCCCAAGCACTATGGGTAGGGACCACTGTTGTGTCAGCTGGGTCCCTGGCAGTCCGGATGCCTACACTAGGCTGGGCAGACCCAGTTCCCTGGGGTATCCCCAGGCAACCAGAACAATCCCTTCCCCACCCTTCTCCATCTTCAGCATGCATGCATGGTATCCTAACTGGAGAGAGACAATAAGGCCTTTGTTCCTTTTCTGGACTGCCAGGGCTTCCTGTCTCCTCCCCACTGGGTCCTGGGAGAATGTGGACCACCCACCAAGCCTCCTGGCTTCCCACCCCACCTTTGCTACAGCTTTACTGGGGCCTCCACCTGGGGCCCCTGCACTTTGTCACCATGTTTCAGTCCCTTCCAGCTGCACTCTTCTTTCTATGGGGTGGATGCCATGGTACATGATGCCAAGCCCCTCTCACCAACATCCCTATCTCCTTATCCTTCCATCCCACGTTTTGTTCTTGCTCAGCCTTCACTCTGGAGGTAGAGGCAGGCAGCTGAGGTGGGCCCACAGACCATGGCCATCCCAAACACAAGGTCTTCTGCTACAACAGGCCCCTTCCCACAGCCTTGTTCCTTCTCCACATGCCCACCGCTCTCCATCTCTCTGTGGCAGTTATTTCAAACCTTTTCCACCCTTCTAAAACCTGTGGCTCCATGACTTCCCACCCCCCGATCTCAGAGCCCACCTCCAACCTCAGAGAGAAGATAGGAAGTTGAGAGAGTTTTCTATCTGATGGCTTCTGTCACCAAACTGGAGCTCTATTGCGATGCATGCTTTATCTTTGTCTTCCCATTTCAACAGAAAAGGAGCCCCTTCCCCTTGAAAGGTAAATGGTTCCCCAGCCTCCCGGCTCCCTCCATCTCCCATGCTCTCTTCCCTCCCTTTCATAACTGCTGTCTCTATCTCCTTACCTCCTACTGACTCCTCAACTCTGCTTTCTAGCTTCCTGCCCTATTCATCTACCTGGGTCACCAGTAAGGTCCTTGCAGCTACACACAGTTGAAGTATTCAATGCCCACTAGCATTTGTCACTGTTGTCCCCTCTCCCCCCTTGACATTCTCTTCCCTTGGCTTCCACAGCAGGATCCTCTCTTGGTTTTCTCCTAACCACCCTCACTCCCTGTGCCACTCTTTCCCAGCCTCCTTTCCAGGCTCCTTTTTCTCTATTTGACACTTAAGGCAGGTTTCCCTCAAAGGTCCATTCATACCTCTGTTCTCTTCTCCCTCCAGACACTCTCCCTGGGAGATAAGCAACAACTTGGGACCCTGTCCCATTGATGTGTGGCTATCTTCTGATTCTCAAGGGCATCACTTGACTTTGAAAATTTCCTTCAAGGAGAATCTTCCTTGGGAAAGGAGATCAGAAGTTTAAAGAAGACAGGTGTTGTGTACAAAAATCAAGGGAAAAATTAACCATAAATCAAGTCAGCACCTTGTGAAAACATGTAAGGCTTCAATAGCATAATTTGTAAAAGAGTGGCAAGTTCTTAACATCCAGGCAAACTGGAAGTTTTGCATAAAGGTCCTAGGAGAACTGGCAAGGCTTCCCTCATTGACCACAGTTTTCCCAGCAGGACTGGGACTTCTGAGTGAGTAGTGAGGCCCGCAGGCCCTGCCCTTGCTCCCAGCCCCTGCTTTGAAAAAGACCAACTCAGTTCTAGACCTTGCTCCCCTACCTCAAGACATGATGCTTGCAACTGTGGCAGTGCATGTCTGCAAATGCCGGGACAGGGTGAAAGTGAGAACCCAGGGGAAAATGCCCATGGTGATGGCCTTATGATGACCTAAATGTCCCAGTGAGAACCGTCCCTACAGCAGAACAAGGGTATGTTAGGAAACCATCCTACCCTCTGGGGATCTCTATGATGTGCTTCGATCCCCACTCCCCCCACCCCCGCCACTGTACAGATTCCCTCACAGGGTGCTGAGGGACACCTGGCCCAGGGCTGGAGGTCACCAAACACAGGAAAGGAGAGAGAAGGTCTGGGCCAGACAAGGAAGCCTGGAGCCATTGGTCTCAGCCCAACTTCACCTCCTCGCTGGGAGGAAGAGCCCTCCTGCTCCTTTCCTGCCCTCTCTCTTCATGATTAAACCCCACCCCTCGCCCCATCACCCTAGCCAGGGACATGAACATTATCTGACCTCCTGCCTCCCCCTCACCCCACGGTCTATCCATTGCCAAATGATGCCAATTCTTCCTCCTTAACTTCTCCCCAACTGCCCTCTAAGTATTGCATTTTAATTTGTCTCTTCTGACCATCCAAGACATTTAAAAGGGTCTCCTAAATGCCTCTCTCAACTTATTCTCCACACTCCTGCCAGCAAGTATGAACATTTTATAATCCTACCCAGGATCTCCCTACCACCTACAGGATAAAATCCCAACTCCCTACTTGCCATGGCAGTCACCGTCCTCCGCCACCGTGCTGTGTTCCAATCTGTCCACATCCTGCTGCATTCCAGACAGACACTCTTCCCTTTAATGTCTGTTCTGGATGCCACCCCTTTGTATCAGCTATTCCTCCTACTTGGAATGTCCTTTCAGACACCCCACTCACCAACTATCAGACTTCTACACACTTGGCAAAACCCAGCTCACAAGCATCTTCTCTGCAAAGGCTTCCTGTCTCCTGTGGCCATTTCTCCCTCTTCCCTCAGTGCCAATCTTCCACCAACACAAAGGGCAGATGCATTTCAGCTTAATCATTAACAAGTTTATCCTCATAGGAGGCCTTGAGCTACTTAAGACTGCTCCATCTTGGTAGCCACAGGGCCTGGCCAGGTGCATGAATATGGATCAAGAATCAAGAACAACCCCTCTCTAAGTCCACCTCTAGGTGAAAGAGGCACTAAGCTCTCTCTAGCCAAGCTTTCATGTGGGCTGGCTTCAGCTGGGACATGAATCTGTGTTTAAGAATGAGAATTACCAAACATCTTCCTCCTGGCAACCAGAGGTGGTGGCTTCCCAGAGCAAGGGACTAAGGGCAGAGGAGGAATTTGATGCCCCCTGTGCCCCTCTCTGCCCACAGGGCTTTACGGGGCCTTGGGCCTCCCTGGGTGTGCAGGAGGTGACTCTCCCCATCAGGCTCTTAGCCCATCAGGGACAGAGATTTCAGCCCTTCTGACCTCCAACTCCTCCCTCATGCCCTTGCCTTCTCTCCAGCCCTGTGGGCGTCTCTGATCTCCATTCTGCCCCGGTGCTGCAGGTCCATCTTTAGGCAGGGATGGACCGAGTAGCCCAGGGCCCAGCTCCCTGGAAGTGTTGAGAGATGGTCAGTGTCACCACAGTCAGGAGCAGCTCAGCTCCAAGGCCCCTGGCACAGCCTCTCCCTGGAGGGCATCGGATGCAGCTGTCACACCTGCATTTGATTCCCCCAAGCCTGCTGTCCCGGGCAGGCGCTCCAGCCTCTGCTCATGTGGCCAGCCCCAGCCCAGGACCCAGGGCCCCAAAGCAGGTCAAATGGCCTGACACTCACCCCTGAGGCCGGATTGGCCGTCCAGCCCAGCTCTGCAGTAGCCGTCCTGGTGTCCATTAAAGTTTCTGCAGATCAAAAGGAAAAAAAATCCAATGAGTCAGAAGGATTGCTTGACAATAGCCCTCATGTTCATGAAGTTATTTATGGCAGGAAAATGCCAGCACTGGAAAGAGCTTGGGTACCTTCAAGCCCGGGCTCCTCTGCAGAGCCCATGGCTCAGAGAAGGAAGAAGAGGTCTTCCAGAACCATAGCTTGTGGCAGAGTGGGACACAGACCCCAAGTATCCCATCACCAAGCCCGGTACTCTCTCCCCAACCAACCCCAAGCCACCTGTGCGGGAAGAAATCCTCTGCTCAGCCACCCCTTTCCCCCGTGAGACCCAACTGCTTCCCAGACCACACTTCCTGGAGACTTTTCCCATAGTCAAATTTAATTCCTTCCTTGGGCCTTCATGGGCCACCCCATCTGCCCCCTTCTCCCCACTGGCTGCCCCTCCAACCCCCTCCTCCATGTCTGCTCTCCTTTCTTCCCACATGCTCCCTCTCCCCCCCCCCCTCAGGCATCACGCTGACCCCCTTGGGTGATGTCCCATCAACTCCTCTGACCCCAGCTGCTCTTGCAAGACTCAGTCCTCCTCGAGGTCCCTTTGCTCCTGGGCCCAGAAACGCACCCACCCCCTTCTCCAGGACTCTGCTGTGGACTCACCCAGCTCTGGCAGAGACCTCACTCGGAACACAAAGGCACATCCTCAGCCCCAGCACATGCTGCCCAGCAGCCTACTGAGGTGGAATGGTGAGGGTGCCCACAGCAGCCAGGCCCCGGTTCCCTCCCTCCCCCTGCTGCTGTGAGGGACAGACAGACACCTGCACTCTGCTGTGAGCTCCGGGGAACCATCAGGCTACAGTGCACACTCCAGTATCACTAGGCTCAGTGGAGGTATCACAGATTACATGTTCATTAAAATAGCTTTCTGGCAGTTGTCAGTAAAGTGTCTTGAGAACAGGGGGCCTTTTTCTGTTTTCCCTTCAGTCCATTACTGTCCCTCTCTCGGTGGAAACTGCCCCTGATCAGCACACCCAAAAGCCTTTTCTGTTGTTTTTTTCAACAGCTTTAATGAAGTATCATCAACATACAATAAGCTTCACATATTTAAGGTGTATACTTTGATAAATTTTGACATCTATTTAAAACTCTGAAACCGTCACTACAAATAAGATAATGAGCATATCCATCCCCCCAAAGTTTCCTTTGTCCCTTTATAATCCTTCCCACCCTCTTGTTCCCCTTTATGCTACCCTGTCCCTGTTCCCAAGCAAGAATTGACCTTCTTACTATAAGTATAGATTAGTTGGCATTGCCTAGAATTATATAAATAGACTCATACAGTATGTACTCTTTTTTACCTGGCTTCTTTCACTCAGCACAACTTTTTATGCAATTTTACTGAGAAAAATTCACATACCATACAGTCAACCAAAGTGTACAATCAGTTGTTCACATTATATCATACAGTTGTGCATTCATCACCATAATCAATTTTTTGAACATTTTCATTACTCCAAAAAATAAAAATAAAAGTAAAAGTAAAAAAGAACACCCACAGCATTCCATTCCTCCATCCCACCCTATTTTTCATTTAATTTCTGTCCCCATTTTTCTACCCATCTGTCCATACACTGGATAAAGGGAGTGGTAACCACACGGTTTTCACAATCACACCATAACCCCATATAAGCTACACAGTTATACAATCGTCTTCAAGAATCAAGGCTACTGATTTGATTTGACAATTTCAGGTATTTACTTCTAGCTATTCCAATACACTAAAATCTAAAAAGGGATATCTATATAGTGCATAAGAATGCTCTCCAGAGTGACCTCTCGACTCCACTTGAAATCTCTCAGCCACCGAAGCTTTATTTTGTTTCATTTCTCTTCCCCCTTTTGATCAAGAAGATTTTCTCAGTCCTACAATGCCAGAACCAGGCTCATTCCTGGGAGATCTACACCCCTAAGAGTCAGGTCCCAAGTAGGGAGGAGGGCAGTGAGTTCACCTGCTGAGTTGGCTTAGCTAGAGAGAGGGGACCACATCTGAGCAACAAAGAGGCACTCAGGGGGAGACTCTTAGGCACAATTTTAAGTAGGCTTAGCCTCTCCTTTGCAATAACAATCTTCCAAAGGGCAAGCCCCAAGATCAAGGACTTGGCCTACTACAATGGTAGTCCCCAGTGCTTGTGAGAATATCAGGAATTTCCCAGGTAGGGAAGTTTAATATTTTCACATTTTCCCCCAGTGCCTCTAGGGGGCTTTGCAAATACTTTCTGTTCTCTGCCCAAATTACTCTGGGATGTATCAGGGTTTCACGCTAACCTGTACAAACCAACCAGATCTCACTTCCCATTCAAGTTCCCATGTAATTACGGTGTTTGAATAAACTGACCATACAATTTAAATTATACAGCATCAGCACAAATATTTTAAGATCCATCCATGTTTTTGTGCTCTAAATAGTTCATTCCTTTCCATTGCTGAGTCACATTCCATTCTATGACTATTCAACTGTTTGCTTATCCATTTACCTGCTTTTTCCAGTTTTTGACTATTGCAAGAAAGCTGCTGTGGACATTCAAATACAAGTCTCTGTATGGACATAAGCTTTCTTTTCTCTTGCATATACCTAGAAGTGGAATGGCTAAATCATATGGTAAATCTGTTTTCCAAAATGGTTGCACCATTTACATTCCCACCAGCAGTGTATGAGAGTTCCAGTTCTCCCACATCCTTGCCAACACTTGGCATGATGGTCATTTTTTATTTTAGGCCTTCTCAGAAGATGTACTGGTATCTTAGTATGATTTCCATTTCATTTCCCTAAGGACAAATGAAGTTCTGTTCAAATCTTTTTCCCATTTTTAAATTGGGTTGTTTCTTTTCTTATTGAGTTTTGCAAAATTTTTCTATATTCTGAATACAAGCCCTTTATCAGATATATGCTTCACAAATATTTTCTTTCAATCTGTGGTTTGTTTCGTCATTCTCTTAACAGTGCCTTTTAAAGTGCAGAAATTTTTAATTTTGACGAAGTCCAATTTATCAATTTTTTTCTTTTTGTGGATCATGCTTATGGTATCATAACTAAGAAATCTTTGCCAATCACATGATCACAAAGATTTTTGTCCAATATAGGTCAACTTATAAACCATTTTGAGTTAATTGTGTATGTGATGAGAAGTATGGATGAAAATGCTTTCTTTTCCCCATATGGAAAACCAATCATTCCAGATCTGGGTGCCTTTTCAAAATTCACACAATGCTGCCCTACAGGCTGGTGGAGGTGTCTTTTCACCCAGATTCCCTGGGGTATGCACCAAAGGCCAAGCCCAGCAGATCCTTGCTGCTCAACAAATGGGGGTGGAGTGAAATATAAACGATGTTTTGTTTTTTCCCTTCTCTGTTTCCTTTTCCTCCTGAACATCACTATTCCCCAATCTTCACTTCCCCCAACATGCACAGCCATTCACATCACTTCAGGGAAGTGATGTGACTGCAGAATGCTGGGTTATAAAACTCTGGTCCCTAGGGGAATGAAAGGACTCCTGACAGAAGCCAAAGAATTGGAAACCCACCCCAAGGGCAGGATTGAGGAAACGAAAATAGAAGTGATAGTGAGGAGCTGTGTTGAGAAAAGAGGTCCCCTATGCTTTTGTTCCCCAGTGCTCAATCCCAGAGAGCTGCTAGACAAGAAACGGTGGTAGCCCGAGCAGACCACAGGGCCTTGGACAGCCAGCATCCCACCATGCTGACAGGGCACTGATGGACAGGGGCGTCTGAACATCTGAACGGATCCAATGGAGGGAACCTAGGACTTCCCAATGGTGACCTGCATAGACAATAAGCAAGGGTCTGATGGGCTGGGGGTGCCTCGATGGGGCAGGTGCAAACAGGGCCAGTGGAGCACCTTCCTCCACAACTTGACACCACATAACCTGCCTGGAACCTGGATTACATGTCTGCAACCCCAGTGGAATGGGGACCCAAATTAGAAACTGAGGGAAGTTAAAATAAACAGAGAAATCGGCATTTTCTTGCCCATTTGTGTTTGGGCTTGGACGGAGCATCGCGACCCTTGTATACACAAGGGAATGAAAGCACTGGAGCAGGCTTCTCCAGTTTGTTTTCTCCTCCAATTTTTCTGACAGCTGAGGAGGCTGATCCCTGCATGGAGCAACCCCTCTCTTCCCCTTGTCTCCACTTCACGGCACTAATAATGATCATAATGACACACCAAATTTGCATAATATACTTCTCAGAAGACACTCCATGAGGCTCTGTAGAAATCCTGCTCCATGATTATTAAAATGTCTCTGCCAGGTGGGCCCGAAGCAGGGACAACCGAACCCATTCAGCAGAGTTGGGGACTGGAGCACAGCAAGGCATAGTGTCTCCTGCAAGGTCACACAGCCTCCCACCCTAGGTTGACGGCCTCAGACTATGCACGTTGCCCATGAGGCAGGCCTGGACCTCCCGGGATCTCTGCTGAGGCTCTGAGGTGGGGGTGGGGGGTGGGGGTGAGTTTTGGCTCATAAAGCCAAGCAGCCACAAAGTCCCCCAAAATAATGCATGGCCGCCACCACCACAACCATGGGATCACGTTGCACTAAGGTAAGCAGAGGATTTCCATCAGCGAGGGGAACAGTCTGGAATTAAAAATAAGAATTAACCTTCACTCCTAAACCTTCCAAGGCCTGGTTTGTTCTGTTAACCCCATTAAGTACAAACTAAGATTCCATAACAGCCACAGTCCCCTATTCTAGGGCTTTATTTGAATCTGTTTCTAAATAATGTTTTCCATCCACTCTACTGGACAAAAGGTACGGCAAGAAGAATTCATTTCTTTACCACCTGCCCACCGAGGAGACGGAAGACCACAAAACCGTAAACCAACCTCTTGATATGATTAAGGGCAGTTTCTTTTCTGGCACAGAGAGCTCCTGATTACGGCATTACCCTCTGGTGGGGCCTGAATAAAAGTGATTTGAGGGAGGTTTACATCTCCCTGGAGAGGAAGACAACACTCATTTGCATTTATAAAGCATATTGAGAGTTCTGGCAGAAAGTTATGGTGGAAGCACAATTAAATATTTACCATCACTTCTGCTCTCAAACAGCGGCATGGGGAGCAAGCCAGCTGGAAATGCAAGTCCTGCTGTCAGTCTCAGACCTGCCCAGCTGGGGGCTGGGAGCCACGTCCACTGCCTGGCCTCTGCCCTCCAGGAGCACTTACTTCTCTGCCCAAGGGGGGAAGGTTCTTTGGGAAAAGCAGAGAAGGGCATGCAGAGTGTGGCAGAGAGAGCGCAGGAATGGGCAGACTGGGTCCTGGCCCCAGTTCCACCACTCGCTGGAGATGTTGTGACGTTGTTCATGTCCCACCACCTCTCTCATCAGCAGAATGGAAATGGTGCTAACTCTCATACTGGGCTGTTTGGAGGATGGTGTGAGATAAAGCACTGTCCAATATATGGTATTATTATAACTTCATCATCCCACGTTTCCTTAGCTCTGAGAAGAGTCTAATGAGATGGGTCCTACCTTCTTTCTCAGGTAGCTGTAAAGATCAAAGGAAGTAAAATACGCTGGACATACCATGATGGACACGAGTGAGCAGGTCCTAAAAAAGGCCCTAGAGAAAGGTCTAGTCAGGGGGGAGGGCAGGAAGCAGTCATCCCTGGCATCCTATTCTGGCAGAACTCATAGGAAAGGGACTGAAAAACTCAAAGGTATGGACACAATTCTTCTGTATGTGGGGAATACGTGGACCTGTCCCAATAGAGAGAATCAGCAAGTCACCTTTATGGGTAGGTGGGTGGGAGCGAGGGGCAGGGGTGGCAAGAATGGATTATCACCGCCTGGTCTCTTGGAACAAAAATTGTAGGGTGACTCCTGGGGGCAACAGCAGTGGGGCAAAGACAGGTTGAAAGGAAAGAAGCCATCCCCAACATACGGGAGGGTGAGAAAGTGAGAAAAAGGGGAGGGGAGGGCAGGAGGGGAGACAGACGGGGGGCTCTGGCAAGAGCTGGCTTGACTGGCAAGAACCTGACACGGATTGTGCACGTGAGAATCCCTGTGGAGCCAAGACCCCATCTTCCCAGGGAAGATGCTCCCCTGTAGAGGATTCAGTATGGATACAGAAACCCTCAGGGTGTACCCACCAACGAAGTAGGGCCATTCCCCCGGGGGTCTGGGTGCTGGGGCCAGGTCTGGGCCCCCAGTGAGGACGTAGCGGCAGCTGCTGCCTGGCTCTGCAGGCAGTTCATGTTCCTGTCTGAATTGGCACCTTTGGATGTATTGACATTTGGGATAAATTAGATACCCATCATTGTGAAAGAGAGATAAATAAACCCTCTCGTTGCAGCTCTGCCTTTCTTTTCTGAGAGACATTAATCAGACACTCAGCTGAAAATATTTACAATGTCCCTCCGTGGTGGTAACAATCAAAAATAACACATACAGACAGATGGAGAAGCATCTTCGGGGCATGAGCTGTGTGCCTCATGCGTGTTTGACAAGGCAGGCCCGGGCCCTTCCAGCAGGAAAGGAGCTGCACAGACCATGCAATCATTTCCCTCTTTCTCTCTGCAGTCCCCAGATCTCCTGAAACCTAAAAGTGACTCCACGGAGGAGTTTCAAGAACCAAGCTCTTACGTAAATATAAGAATCCGGGGTCTGCACCACTGAGGCATGGCACATGGCATATCCCCCTCCCTCAACCTTCGCAAGGCATTGGAACAGGGCTATAAAATGGTAGTAAAACGGGGTCCAGTTGTCATGCAACAAAGATTCTGTGAATAACTCCTGGAGGGCAGGCACTGTGCAGACACCAGAGATGGAGCAGAGAACAGACAGACCCCCAGCCCTCAAGGACCTTGCAATCAAGTGAGAAAACAGAAATTAATTAAAAAAAAAAAAGTAAATAAATCTGTAACTACAACCAAGTGAATGTCAGGAAGGGGCAGTTGGGAGCAGTGAATAAGATGACAGGTGTGTGGAGCCTGGCGTGCAGCTGGCACTTTCTCCTTCCCTCCTTTTCCCAACCCTGAGAAACCATAAGGACCACCAGATCCCCCTGCCCACCCCTCGACCCCCCCCATATACACAGTCCCTAAGATTGAGTCCACATTGGCAGGAATAGGATCTGTATTAAATAGTCTCCTCATTCCCAAACCCTGAGTGTCCCAGGATGCCAAGAGTTGAGGAAGGCAGCCTCGACCACAGCTGGTCCCCTGCCCCCTGCCTTTCCAAGGTGGGTCCTTACTGCCCTCCAGACCTGGCCTCAGCACTGAGGACACTCCTGGAGCTCTCGTCCTCCAGCCACCACGTGCTTCTGCCTGTGCCTCCCATCCCCTCCCTGCTCCACCCATCGCAGCCGGCCCGGCCCACCCTCACTATGAGGTCCTGTGGAGCTCAGGGCTGGGCAAACCCTGTTGTCCCAGAACCCCTAGCTGATGCTCACCTGGCTCCTCAGGTGGTTTGCTGCCCTCTGAATGCTCAGCACCTATGACAGGAGCACCAGTGATTTCTGGGCCAGACTTCACATCATGCCCAGACCTCCTGCTGCCAGTCTAGGTGGCCTTCTGTAATCTCGTCTCTCCTCTGAAGTGGCCTAAAGTTGCCTGCCTGGGCCAGGGGAGGGAGGGGCTCTGCTGATCTGGGTTTGGGGACAGTTCTGGTTGGTTGTGAGTGGTTAAGGGCACCAGCCAGGCTCAAGGACCTGTTCTGGCACGACTGTTGTCTGGACGCAGCACAGCTACAAAAGGTTGGAGAGAGAATGAGTACCAAGAAAAACTTTCACACCACATCTACCCTCCCATATGCCCACCCCCTTCTAAATCTCTCTGCATTTACTTCTTCACACTAGCTCCCTCTCAAACTTTCCTATCAGCCTTCTCTGGAGCCCAGCTGTGAAACCTCAGAGACATTTAGTTTTGATTCTTCACTCTCCCTTACTCTCTTATCAAATCAATCACCATGGTTCTTTCTTTGCAGCATCTTTTTTCAGCTGTGTATTCCTTTCCATTCTCAGCAAACTCTCTGAGCCCAGGGCTTCATCCCTGTGCACTGGGAACACAGCAACTGCCACCCAACTGATGTCTCAGCCATTAAGCCCCCACCAGAAGATGCCAAGCTCATCTTCCGGTGCCAAAGTACATAGTTCAGCTTTTTGGAAAGAAATATGGTCACATCAACCAAAGCCTTAAAAATGATCACGTCCTCTGATCACCCACTATTTTCATTTCCAGAAAGTTGTCCAAAGGAAATAATTCAAAAGGAAAAGAAAACAAAAAGCCCTATATCATGAAGAGGTTCATTACAGCGTTATCTAGATATGAGGAAAACTGAAATGAATGCACCAATAGGGAAAGGAGGATGTGCAGGATAGCACACTCACCTTCCTAGAGCATTAAGAAGAATGAAGCAGCTTGCAGAACGTTAACAACAAAACATAAAGCAAGAAACAGAGCCTTGTGCACCCCACAGATGCAACTCAGTGTTTTTACTGAGCAGAACAATGGCACACACACAAAAACCAGAGGAGAAGGTGCGACAGCTGCTGCGTGAGGGATGTTCAACTTAGAGATGAGCTTCCTTATAATTATACTGTTTAAGCAGACCTAAATTCAGAAACAGAAAATTAACCAATCTTCTAAAAACATCTCCTTCATCATGTCATTCCCCTGCTTTATGATTTTCAAAGTCTCTCCACTAACTCCAAGTCAGAACCCTTTATCTTCCAGTCCAAAGCTAACTTTTCCAACTGTATCTTCAATTCTCCAAAGGAAACCCTTTCTCCCATCTCACCACGTTTTGCTCCTGTGGTTCCTCCTGCCTGGAATATCTTCCTCTTCCTCTCTATCTCCTTAAATCTAGCTTGGATTCAGAGACTTGCCCTATCCGGACCCACAGAGGTCTTCCTTCTTCTAAATAACTGCTACTGTAGGAATGGTTTTTTAGTTCTTTGGATCTTTTCTTCTCAAGTACACTACAAGTACCTTGAGAAGGCAGAGCTGTGACTTATGTGTCTTTTAATCTCCTACAGAGCTTAACCAAGTGCCTTATTCAACATAAATACTCAAACTCAGGAAACCTGAGTTCAAATGTCCAGGCCACCAACTGATGAGCAAATCAAGTAATGTCTCTGATCCCAAAGCCATTATCTGTAACACAGATAAAGACCTTCCCGCTGGCATCCTGCCCTGAGCCGGTGACACACCCAAGAAAGACTCCCTGTTTTCTTAAGAAGAATCATTTGACTAACATTATTCACTGCCTTTCGCAAGTGTAAAATACTAGGCAAACAGAAGCTATTTCTATATAAGTCTTGATGCATTGATGAGTAGTAACGGCCAGTGAGGAAGAGAAATAAGCCTGGGTAAACTGAATGAGCCAACCCAACCCATCTGCTGAATGAATGACTGATTGAATGACTCTGAACAGGCATTTAAATTATAAATACAAACTGTGAAATTTGCTCTTTTAAAGTACATACGGATCAGCACATTCCTCCCCACCCTCCCCACACCCTTCTCCTGTTTCTCTTATCCTCCACAAGGTACAATTCATTATCATAAGCAGAAAGAAGCATTCATTGGTCCAAGCATGGAAACGTGCCTCGAGGAGTTGGGATGGGCTCTAGGTCTGTTCTTGCAAACAAGCTGGGAAGCCCAGAGGCAAGGTTTCCCTCCCTCCAACTTTGGACACTTCTGATTTCTCACCCGCCAAGGGTTTTCTAAGCTGGGCTCCCAGGGAAGCAGACCAGAGCCTGGGGACATGACATTGTTCAATGAAGAGAAGGGGGTGGAATGCAAAGACAGCAAAGGATTGAGAATAAACCTCAAAAGGGCAGCATTCTCCACCCAACTCTACCTCAGACTGGGTGCATTGCTTATAAAGGTCCCCCTCCTCTCTGGCCTCAGAGGATCTCTTCTGGCTCCAAATTCTTAGGGTGGTATCTAAGAAACTCCACAAGAAACCAAAGGGAACTTCAGGAGCGAGGGCGGCCCTCTGAGGTCTCCTAAATCTAAATCCCCAGGTCTGGCTGGGATCTATGGCGGCTTAACAGTGTGTACACTTCTACTCTGCAAGTGCTTGTTACTAATAAAATATGGAAATTGCTTTAGGAGGGGTAGGGCACTGGGAAATAAGGCTGCAGAGTTATCTCCAACCACTACTCATGCCCTATGCTGGGAACTTCAGGGATGCAGATACAAAGGAGGCCAAGTGAGCCCTTCAAAGACCCCCAGGCTAGCAGTGTCCTCTTGCTCCTCCAGACACACGCTCCCCCTTCTCCACCCTGCTCTGTCCCAGCAGGCAGGTCTCTGTGGGCTGCATCGACCGGGCCCCCTTGCCAGTAGGAGCCTGGAGGATAAGGGGAATGAGAGGTTCTATTCCCCTGGCTCCTCCTGACAAACCGCGGAGAATGGTGGCCGCTCCTGCAGCTACAGCTTTGAACAGGTAACATGCTGCCCGGCCTTGTCCCTCAGACCTAGGTGTTGCTAGTCCCTAAGTGCTTCATCATCCCCGTTGCCCTTCTGTGACTCCGTGCAAACCTTCGTAAACAGTCCCTTCGTTAATCTCCCCACAGTCACCTCTTCTGACTGTGCCAGCTTTTTCTGCCAGGCCCCTGAGGATCCTTGGGGCTTAAATGAGTGGCCTGTGGTTGACAGCACCCACCTCTCCCGTAACCCCACAAAGTCTTGTGGTGCTCCAGACAGGAAGTAGCACATGCCAGCATGGTCACATATTGATCACACAGGACTTGGCACCCTAGATATAGCACTACCTAGTATGGCCTTGGGCAAGTTACTTAAACCCCGAAGCCTCATGTGCAGGCAACTGTTAAATGAGGATAATAATGACTACTTCACAGGAAATTTGTGGGGCTGCAGTGAAATATCATCCACCAAGCACTTACTGCAGCATCTGACAAGTGGTAGGTGGTCTGCAAATTGCAGACACTATGTTTCCATGTTTGGTCCTGGTGTGGGGAGTAGAGTCTCTGGGTCCAAGTTCGTTGGCTGTACCTGGTGGCTCTGAGCCAGCTACTGAGCCTCCACTCGGAAGAGGGGGCTTCAGCTCCATCTGGCCCTGACAACCTGGCTCCAAATCCTAATTCCAGCCTCAGGTGATTCAGAAGCCACAGTCCTCAACCATCCCCTGCCCCAACCACAGACATGGACACTTCATGCAGCCTCCTCCTCTCCCACTTACACTGTGGATGGGGGGAAGCTGGGTTACAGCTCTGGTCTCAGCAAGAGGCACTAAATGCCCCTCTCCTGGCTGTTCCTGAAGACCATGTGGACCCTGGCCCCATCTGGGTCTGGAACAATAGGAAAGCCAACAAGAAGGAACCTAAATAGCCAGACCTAGGCTGAGGCACAGGAGGCGGAGCTGGGCTTTTGTTGGCAGCTCAGGGTTTTGGTGCATGTCCAGAGCACATGGGGCTGATGTTTAAGTCCAGTCACATGTCCTGCTCTGGATAGATGGGACCACATCCCAAACATAGTGCTCCCAATACTGCCCTCCTCTGTGCCCTGCCCTCCCCCTCAGCTCCTCAGGACCCCATCATTGGTGGGGTACCCTCTGCAGCCCAGATGGCAGCTGGCTGTCTGTGATCTCCCATAGTCAGGCCCGGGACTGCAGACCCTCTCCTGGGCTGGTGGCAGAGACTGTCTGAATTAGCTGGAGATGAATGTCCATGTATTGGCCCTGGACTGGGTGTGGTGGCCCACAGTGGCATGTGGAGCCTGGGTGTGGGGGTAATGGACTCACACCTAACCTATGACCTACAGCCTGTTTTGTCCATGCTGCGGCACAGGACAAGCCACCTTAGTATTTTGGTTTCCCAGGCTGCTCAAATACCATGAAATAGGTCGGGTTAAACAAAAGGGATTTATTCGCTCACAGTTAGAGACTGGGAAAAGTCCAGATCAAGATGTCATCAAGGGGATATTTTCTTCCCAAAGACTTTGGCTTTCTGGGCCTGGCTGCTGGAGATCCTTGGTCTTTAGCTGGTCACACGGCAAGGTACAGGGTGGCCTCACCTGGCCTCTCCCTCCTCTTCCAGGTTCTGTCATGTTCGGCTTCTTGCTTCCTGTGGCTTTCTCCCTATCTCTGAATTACCTTCTCTTATAAAGGACTCCAGTAATAGGATTAAGGCCCAACCTGAATGAGGTGGGTCACACCTTAACTGCAGTAACCTCATCAATAGGTTCTACTTACAATGGGTTCACACCTGAAGTAATGGATTAGGCTAAAGAACATATTTTTCTGGGGTGCACACAGCTTCAACCCACCACACTTGGCCAAGAAGAGCATGAATCCCTTTGGTCAGGTGCCTCATGGCAGAAAAAGATAGTTGAACAATCAGTGGTTTGGAAAATGGTGCTGGGAAGTGGCCTCCTCTCCTATCTACTGTCTTATGGACCACCAGAGATAGTTCCCTCTTGGGAGGCAATCGACCACTTAAGACAAGAGTCTTTCCTTACATTTGCAGCCCTTGGAAAAGTAGTCAGAAAGCAGCTCAGCGTCTTTTAATTTTGGTGCTTCAAGACAAAGGCAGCAAGGACCTAGTCCAGTGTCTGTCCTCCCAGATACCATGCTGCTGATCTTCCTGATGCATCAGGCCTGGTGGGTTCATTCTGTGCAGTGAAAGATTTCAGTAGTCTTCCTGCCTAACCGGAGGTAGAAGCTCAGTGCTGGGCCCTGCCTCAGGGGGACTGGTTCTCAGGAAGCGCTGGGGCCCGGGGCTGTCTGTGCACTTCCCCGTCACCTCCCACACCCCTGCATGGTCCCACTCATTCGGTGTGCTTTCCACACTGCCAATCCTGGAGGGTGGGCTGGGTCTCCCTCACCTTTGCCTCCACACCCTTAGCACCACTTCCCATCTCCATGATGGCTCACTGAGGCAGGAGGGGTCGCGTGGATGCTCTCCGACACAGATTGAAAGCTGCTCTCCAACAAATGGTAAGCCCTGAGCAAGTGAAAGCAAACCTGCGAGTAAGGAGAATAGAAGCCAGAAAGCCTTCCATTTTCGGTACAGAGATCACCAATAGCCACAGTCCTTTTACCTGATTCCTTCTCCTGCCTTCTTCCTCTTCCATCTCAGCTCCCTCTCTCTTCAGATACCCATATTCCCTCATCTGTAAGATGGCCAGACACTCTCTCAAATCCATGCATGCCTCTCCTGTGTCTGAGAATATGTCACAACCAGAGAAGGAAGAAGAAAACTAGATTCCATTACTCCTGGCTGGGGGCTCCAGACCATTCCAGCAACAAACATCTGAGGTAGAAGCCAAATGGCCCAGACCATGTCAGTGATCATGGGTGAGGCAGGCCTTGGGGGCTGCCCTCCGGGCCAGGCGTGTTGCGGGGCAGCCTGGCTCACTCCCAGGCCATCAGGCATCAGGGGTGCCCTTTAACAAGACTGTGGCCAACCCATGGTCCAGAGTCTTCCCCCACTTCAGGGCCTATCTTTCCACTCAGTGCAGTAGCAAGGAGAGAGAGAGCACACAGCAAAGGGCAGGGAGAGCAAAGAGGACTGCCTAGGGATGCAGGGATCCCGGGACATGGTTTAAATCTATGACCCAGCACCATGATGGTGCAGGCCTGGCCAGGAACCCACTACTACTCAGTGCTTCATCTATTTGCATTTTTGTGGGGAGAGTCAGAGACCTATTAAAATTTAGGAGACTGGCATTTTCCAATCTTCCAGCTCTGTGACTTCTGTTTGCCCCAGTCACTCTGACAGACTCATGAGTTTGAGACAATGGCACACTAGTAAGTACCATGCTCAATAAGCCTGTCTGTCTCTGCTCCTCATGGGTGCAGTGAGAGAAGGGCCTCTCACTTCATGGGGGATGTGGGCACCCAGGGGGCATCAATCACCCTGGAGAAGAGCGAGGAGGAGAGCCTGTACACCACCCATGCAAAATGACTCTCTGCAGCCCTAATGAAGGCCCACAATGGATGGTGACCAGGGCTCCTTAATCAGGAGGATTAAGACGCTGCCATCTGCTCTCCCTTGCAGGCCCTCCTGCTCCATCTTCCTTGATTGATCCACGGGACAGTAACTCTCAGCTGTCACTTGGCACTGGGCTGTGTCCCTGTGACCCCTGCATGTACTGGCAGCAGAGCCAGAAGGGCCAGGGACCACAGTGGGTTGGCTGGGGTGGAGGGGGCTGGGAGATGTTCCAGGGTGAGGGGCAACTGGCCAGAGAAGGAAAGAGTGGGGAGGGGAGTAGGGTGCTGGTCAGGCAGGCTCTTGAGCTCTCCTGGACACATCCCAGACCAGATGGTGCTACTGCATCCTCAGGGGCCACCAGAGCTGTCTCGTCTCCTTAGGTCTGCTGCACAGAGCACTTCCCACCAGGTGGCTAAACCTCGCTGCCGACAGCCTCTTCCAAGCGTCTGTACACTCAGTCCTGTCATGCAGTACTGCTGCTGCCCCACAGGCCACTGCTCCCCTCACATAAGGCCTCATGCCCTGCCTCACTGCCCCCCTCTTAGAGGCCTCACCCTCCTCTCTCCAGAGAGCCAGGCTGGCTGACTACAGCGTTCGGACTCACTGCCCAGGATCCCCAGGGAGCAGCTCTGCCTTCTGCCCTGACTATCCACCCCACCAGCTCCCTCCAGCCCTCTAAGGCCCAGCTCTGGCCCCTGCTGCCTGCCTGACCACTCCAGTCTTTGCCCTCCTCCTCCCCTTGAAGGCAAAGCCCACCCTTACTGGCACTCCAGTTTTGCAGGGCCAGAGTTCATGTCACCTTCTCTGATGGCTTCCTGGTCTTGTTCCCTGTGGGCTCTGAGCAAGCAGTGCCAGCACCTCCACTCTCTTCCACAGGCCCTCTGCATCTCACAAGCACCTCACACACAGCAGATACATAATCCATCGAGAGTCCTGTCCCCAGGGCATGCATCGGGCCTGTTGAGAGGAGCCTGCTGGGGACTGGCCTTCAAATCCAGGCACTTGGCTGACATTTCAGAACCTCTCAAGGTCTATAAAGCTCCAGAGGCTTGGTGTACTCCTGCACCGCAGGCTTGAACCTTTGACACAGCACCCTAATCAGTTGGTCATTCAGTCTCTGCTTGCACACCACTGAAGATGAGGAGCTCATTATCTTTCTAGGCAGGCTGCTTTTCCATTAGACAGTCTCAACTCTTAGGAGTCTGGCTCCTTGGGACTTCCATTCCTGCTCCTTAAAGGACCCCCACAAAACCAACTGCTCCCCACATGGCAGCCCTTCAGATTAGGAGAGGCTAAGCATTTCTGAGTTTTCTCTTTCCCAGTCGCCACACTCCTGGTCCCATCAGGTCTTCTTCCAGCTCCCACCACCCTGTCTGTACTGTCTTCTGACAGGACAGCACCCAGCTCTGAGATCAAGTCACCCCATGTGGTTTGAGCGGCACAGGGCAGAAAGGGACTGTTGCTTCCCTGATGGGCACACCCTATTTCTGTGGATGGACCCCAGGACTACAGCAATGGCCTGGGGAGCTGTAAGGCATAGGGGCTGGTGTGTGTGTGTGTGTGTGGGGGGGGGTTGCAGCTATTTTCACCTCCCTATCAGTTCCCTTAGGAATTGCACTGCGCTTTCTAAGGTCTCTCTGGGAAAACCTGGCTCCTTAGAATTCTGAATCCACCGCAGCTGCTGAAGGACTCCTGACAAGCAGCTGCCAGTATGCAGTGTGGGTGCCCAACCTCCTTGTCTGCACCTCCATCACCCCCCACCACCTTCACTCCTCATCCTTCTCCCCCCTCATGCCTCTGCCTCTGCCTCCTCCCTCCTCGATTCCCACTGCCCCCTCTCTCCTCCCTCTTTGTGCTGTTGTTGCTGCTTAATAGGGTGTTTCTGGAATGAATGGTGTTTTCAGCTCTGGCCAGGAATGCATCCGGCCTTTCCTGCCCCAGCCCTGTCCTCCCGGTGCTGGTGGAGGTCTGTGCAGAGATGGGCACAGACAATGGACCAGCAGGCTCACTTGAGAACTCACAAAAGCCCCATTGCCTCCGAGCAGTGCGGACTGACAGGCACAGGGAACAAATCCCTTTCCCTGCGGGCTGCCTGTGTGAGATACTAAGGGGGGCGTGGGGCCCCTGGGCAGCGTGGAAAGGGCCAAGCCACCCCTTATCAGTCAGAGTGCATAGAGGTGCAGAGCTGCAGAGGCTTGTCACCATCCCCACCCCATGCACCTTCGCACACTGAAGCCTCCAGATGCACAGCAGAAGGCCCCACACCTTGTGTCTGGGATCTGGGAGATGAGGATTTGTGGAAGGGGAGACCTGACCTGCAGATCCCTGCACCATGGGCTTCCTCGGGGCAGGGACTGTGCTAGGAAGGGGTGGGACCCAGAGCACAAACCAGTCAGCATTGGCCGAGAGGATGGGTGAATGGGCCAGTGACCGAATCAGCGAGGGAGGGACTGAGGGAATGAGACCACATCTCCAGGGAGATGCTCATCTGGAAGGTTGCTGGTCCCTAACCCTGAGCCAGGAGATCCTGAATTTAAAGACAGCAATGTCCTGGGGGTCTGCAGCCAAGTTCCAGCAGGCTGTGCACGGGGTTGAAGTGGGGTATACTTGTGAGGTAAGTACAGGTATAGCTGGTTATTCCTCACTTCCTAAATACAATGAACTCCTGATGTCAACCACGGACATGTCCCAAGACTTTCATTTATTGTTAAATTGAGTAATACAACCAAGTGTATAATCTTTCACATAAGATGCCTGTTCTCTTGACCTTCTCTTTATTTCCATCACCAGTACTACTGGCTGTCTTTCCGGGCTGCAGTGGGTCATATGTTCCCCACTTCACGAGAGTAACTTGAATGTGATAATAAGTGGCAAAAAGCAAAACAAACTTCATCTGCCAGCCAGTCCCTGGTTGCCTGTAATTCAAGTTGACACTTCAGCAAAACGACACGGTCCTTCATCCTACAACAATCAAAACTCAGTGTTAAATCTGGAAATGACCAGAGACAACTGAACTGTGTTTTCTTTATTCTCCTCAAGCACCTTGGGCCCACCCACCCCTTCTTCAGAAAAATGAAGTGAAGTTTTACACACCAGCAGAGAGCATCGTATGCAGGCCCTCTTCAGAGAGCACCCTTATCCAGAGAACCACGGTACAGCAACAAGCATAGGAGTTGGAGTCAAAAGACACAGGTTCTCATCCAGGCTCTGTGGACAATAGCAATGTGTCCCTGGGCAACCCAACCAACCTCTCTGAGCTGCAGATTTCCCAATGGTAACTTGGGTGCCATGTACCTGTTCCCCAAGGTAATATGACAAGCAAGTGAAGTGCTTTTTGTAAGGCATTTAGCAGCATTCTTGTCCCAGAACACTCACTCATCAATGTTACCTATTATTAGTATTAATAGTTGTATGAAAAATTAAGACCTATGCTTTTTATAAGTTGTCTCTATTTAGTCCTTAGAGTTTACAAAATGTTTTCAAAGACACTATCAAATCTTCAGAAGACCACTGAGAGGCAGGCATTTGTCCTGCTGCCTGAGATCACATGCTGCAAACTGGGTATGACACCACTGATTGAATGGGTGCTTGGCTTGCATCACCCAGGCCTCCTCGGGTGATGGCGCCCTCCAGCTGAGCCCAGGAGCACAACCGCCCTAGAAGAGCACTGCCCTCCTGAGCTGGGCTGCAGAGCACTGTGATGGTATAAAACTGGGCCGGCATAGTAAATACTTTAGGCTTCGTAGGCCATACAGTCTCTGTTGCCACTGCTCAAGTCTGCTGTTTTCACTACAGCATGTTAACAGGCTGTAGGCTGGATTTGGCCTGTGGGCTGTATATTTTACCCACCCCTAATCCAGACAAGCACCAGCTCTGGCCTGGACAAACATACTGACAGAATTTATTCAGTGATATTTAAAACCTTTCTTGTAATTTTTAACCAACTAATTCAGTATTTTTGTTTGCCACATTAAAACGCCCTTGCAACTATCAGTGCATCTACAAACATCTAGTGAAACCTACAGGCCCTCCAGGACACCAGAAAAGCACAGGCTGGGACCCTGGGGGACACTGGGTGAACAAAAACAAAATTAACTAAGACCCATATTCACAAGCAGTCTAAGCACAGTGTACTTGGGGAAGATGACTGGCCTAATTCTGATCTCTGATGCTGTCCTCTCAGACTAACCGGCTTCATCCAGATTCAGGAGGGAATCTGAGTCCTTCCTAAAGGGTACGAAGGGAAACTGGAGATGCATGAAGAGTACAAACTTCATTCAACACTGATGAATTTGCAGAGGGACATGGATAATTAGTGTTTTTGTCAGCTGGGGGTCTGCAGCCGTGGTACATCAATGGAAGCTAGTTACCACAGGAGTTCTCAGAAGGACCATGGGCCCGGGAACAGGGAAAAGTCCCCTCTGATCTGACGAAATCACCAAACAGAAGCACAATGAAGGAGATCAGTCGAGAGGAAATGCCACACAGCAAAATCAGGTGGCAGAAGGAGTGAACTAGCAGATGGGCAAAGGAAGTATCAGAAGAGAAGCTAAAATAAGATGCTGAATCAAAACAGGCCAAGGACTGCCCAAGAGTCATGGGGAAACGGCAAGGGTCTCACTGGCTTCAACAGCAGAGGACAGCTGGGGGGACACGGACACAGCAGGGGTGACCTCAGCCACCAGGGAGAGCCAGATCAACATGCTCACTCTTCAAAGCCTCCAGCACAGGAAGAGCTCAAAACAGCACCATGGCCACAAGTTTCCCACGGCTATCTCCAGGGGAAACTAATAGATCCATACAAGTTAGACAAGAGCCAACGAGACAGCAATACCCAAGTGCACGTTTCTGCCAAGCCTGGCAGTTACTATGGCTGACAGCTGAGAGTGTAGGCAGTGGGGTGAGGGCTGTGGCTCCTGGGTCATGAAGGCTGGGACCTCAATCACACCCCCAAAGGGGCCCACTGAAGTGAACTGAATTGTGTCCCCGAAAAAGATATGTTGAAATCCTCACCCTTGACACTTGTGAATATGACCTTATTTGGAAATAGCATTAAGTTAAGGATCTTGAGCAATCATCCTGGATTTAGGGTAGGCCCTAAAGTCAATGACTGCTGTCCTTATAAGAGAAAGGAGAGGGATATTTGACACACAGAAACACAGAGAAGGCCGTGTGAAGATGGAGGCCGTGGTTGAAGTGACATGTTTCAAGCCAAGGTACACCAAAAGACACCAGAAACAGATCCTCTCTCAGAGTCTACAGAAGAAAACAATGCTGCCAATACCTTGATTTCAGACTTCCAGCCCCCGGAATTGTGAGAGAATAAATGTCTGTGTTTTAAAGCCACCCAGGGCATGATTGTTTGTTATGGCACCTCTGAGAAACTAATACAGCTGAGGGTGGCATGGCCCCTCCATGATCGCAGGGCAGGGTCTCTCTTGGTCACCACTAGGGCCCCTGCCCCGGCACACAGTAAATCCTCACTACCTGCTCGGTGCATAAATGAGCAGGGCTGCAGGAGGCCCTGAGCTGACTGACGAGTGGACCCTGAGCCTGTAGGCTGTGGTGTTCTCTGGCTTGGTCTGGAAGGTCCTGAGTTCACAGAGGTAGCCCTGGGTGGTGGAGTGAGGAAGTGTGGCAAGTGACAGCAAAGGTCTGAGGGCTGGAGGGGAGCAGTGGCTGGGTCCTTGGAAAGCCATGAGCCTGGGGCTTGTGGCTGTCCTGAGTAAAGCCCTCATCACCTCAGTCACCAAAAGAATCATGAAGTCTAGACCACCAGGGCCCTGGGAGGAAGAGAAGAATGGGTACATCTGGAGTGGTCGAGAAGACTTCCTGCAAGAGGTGGGTTCTAGGTACACCTTAAATTATGAAAGGATTTGAGAAGGAGGAGAAATGGAAGATTTGGAAGAAAGTTTCCCAAAGGAAACATCTGTGGAACTGGAGAAAGAGAGTACGTGTTGCAAGGAAAAGAAATGGGTTGTGTGGTCAAGTTAGTCAGAGAAGTTAGGTAGACCAGTGTCCTTACTGGAAGAGTTTTTCAGAGCCTTTTCTTCAATCCCTTTGTCAAATCAGGCAGGGATGGGTAGGGTGGGAGAGACATATATTAGCATGTATTTGAACATAGAACCCTTCAACTTTGGAACAGCCCTTGGGACTAGCACTTCATAAACAACACAGGTAGGAAATGTGGATTTGCAGTCAGAAACAGAGCAAAGCAAGAAAGGGTCAGAGAGATAGGACAGTTAGGGCCAGAGCCAGGAGGGGCTTCAGGAGACATGGTCAGATGGGCAGACTCTACCGATGAAGGGTCAAAGAGGAGACTTGGAAAAGAGTGTTGGGAAAACCAGAAACACATTCTCCAAGGCCTCTGGGAAAGCAGCTTCAGAAAAGCAGGGAGGGTGAGGATGGTGGGAGCCTGGGGAGAGGCAGAGCACATGGAGAAGGCTAGTGTGGGTCATTGGTTTGGCAGCCAAGACAGGGCAGGAGATGGAGGGTGACTGAAAGGGGACAATGAGGTCAAACAAAGAAAGAGCTGTCTGGTGTGTCTGGAATGTAAAGAGGACCTGAGAATGAGTGAGAGCAGAATAAATGGATGTTTCTGCAGATGGAGAAAGTACAGTGGGTATATCAGGGACCTCCAGAGAAGGGCACAGAAAATGTATTAGTTTTAGTGAAGAGGGAAGGGAGGACTTCACAGGAGAAGAGAAGAGAGAGGAAGGTAAAAGGGAGGGCAGGAGAGAGGAGGGTAAAAGGGAAGAAGAGAGGAGGGAAAGGGGAGGGAAGGAAGGGAAGGGGAGCAAGGAGAGAAGACGGACAGAAGGAGAGTGGAGGGAGGAGAAGGGAGGGGAGAGAAGCAGGAAGGAAGGAGAGAAGGGGAGGGAAGGAAAGGGGAGGAAAGGAAAAGGAAAGGAGGAAGGACAGGGGAGGGAGAGAGGGAGAAAAAGAGAGGGGTAGCAGATAAACTGGGGAGAAAAATGGGAGCAGACGAAGGAGCTCCCAGCAGCCTGCTGCACAGCACAAATTCTGGAGGACCCAGATACGTGCGCATCTCACCATGCAGGAGGCATGCTGAAGGTCAGGAGAAAGGATGAAGGGGTAAGCTGAAAAGCAAGGCTCCAGGAAAGAAGACCATCTGCAGCAGTTGTCACTGGGCCAAAGCTCTGGCTGACAAGTAGGTGGACAGTGGATGGACAGAAGAGGGTGTGGCCGAGGCAAGGCCACACTGGCGATGGCCGGCACCATTCTCAGCCTTTCTCCCACATCACTCAGGACCTGGGCATGGAGCCAAGGATGCAGAGGGCCCAGGTCTGTGGTAAGAGATCAGGGGGACAAAGGAACCCTCCCCCCAGGACACCAGCACCTCTGGGTCTTCTCTGTGAGGAGGAAAACTTCCTAATCAAAATAGAAGACAAGATGACAGCACACAGATTGTGTTTATCTTCACTTCATATCCTTTAATGACAATGTTCCACTGTGGTACAAGTATAGTTTCCCTGAATAGAACACTGATCTAGTTTTGGTTCATTCTCCATAATTCCTTGGCGGGAACCCCTGCCCTTATTTTGCAAACTGTTTCCTTTCAAGTGGGGCAAGTAGGAAACGGAGAGGGTAGGAAACAGCCCCTTCCCTACTCCTACCTTTCTCTGGGAGCCCACCCCAGCCCAGCTCACTGCCCCATCCTTGGAGCAGCTCGTACTCTGAAGATCCCTGCTTCCTAGCATCCTGGGGCTCTCTGAAATTCTCCTCTCCCTGCTCCTGGCCAGGACACGGTGTGGATACTCTGTAGGACCACACTACCTTGCTTTTGTAAAACCACTCCATCACATGCTGCCTTTGCTCTGCTCCCTTTCCATGGGTTTCCAGACATTTGAACCCACCTAAGCACCTTTACCCAGCACGTACTCTCTACAGATGTGCTGAACTGATGGATAAATCAAGTCTGTTTCCAAAAGCAGAACTTCTGCCCTCCTGCCCAGGTTGGTTGGCACAGTGACATCAGGAATGCTTGGCATCATGGACGGTCACTGGGCTGGGGTGTGTGGGAGGTGAGGCAGGGCCGGGCCTGCTATGGGCACTGCCCACAACCAGTTTTGTAAGCAGTGGCTTGTGTAAACTCACAGAGATAAAAATGTCAGCTTCAGAGACAGGCTCCTTGGGTTCCCTCAGCCAGCACTTTCGTTAGCTCCTAGGAGTCAACAGAGGCTGATCCCTGGTAGATCCCCAAACTCACCTGCAACTTACAAGAGTATCCTTGAGAGAAAAAGGTCCCTCTGCTAGAGATGTGGTCTTGCCACAGCTACTGGAGGATGAGGCAGACCCCTGCAGCCCAGTGCAGCCACATGGCCACCTCCACCTCCACTGCTATCTGACCTGAGGGTCTGCCCCGTGGTGACCAATGTCATTGCCTTGTTATTTTTATCTTACAGGTTCATTTGTCTCCCAAAATGCAACCCTGAGACTGGGTACTCTGCACTCAGGTTCAAAGCCCTCTCCCCCAACCAGCCCCCCAAAGGCTCCTGGTTACAGGCGAGAAATGGAATATCTAGGCATGATTGACCCAAACAACAACCTTTATCAAAAACAGATCTCTTTCAGACTAGCCAAGCTTGAGCAAATTTTATAATTTGCTCCCACTATATTTAGATGCTTTAAAGCAATTTTAAGTTTTCATTCCCTAAATTACAGTCAGATGTCTTCCTTGACTCTCTCCCAGCTGTGATCTGCTGTAGTACGTACTTCCTCACTCCCCTAATTGGGATCCAAGAGGGCCTAGATTCGGTTTGCTTGCCCATAAGCCCCTCTGCCAGAGCCCCCCAGTAGGCGGGATTTCCCACTACTATGAACTTTACCCCAGGAAGAGATTCAAAACCATCCCCTAGCTCAGGAAGCATAAAGACCTAATAGCTGTGGACCCTCCACCCAAGAAGCTTCTGGGAAATGTCCCCCCACCCCCACCCCTGGTGCCCACCTCCTGAAGAACCTGTGCTTACCCCCCACAGACCACCCGGCCCTCGGGATCCACCTCCAGCACCCCGGAAGCAGCCTCCCTTCACAAAACAACTCAGAAAGACGGAAGGGACTACATCCCTTAAACAGAAGAGACTATTTTGAACAGAGAATTAACAGCAAATTAAACTGGTTTCATTGTACTCATTCATGCACAAAATGAACGTGGGAGTTAAACAGAGAAAAACCAAGCAAGCGATGCGTTGCAGTAATCGGAGGGCAGAATGCAACCCCAGAAGGAAATTATCACTCGGGGGAGGAAAGCGCCATGCAGCGTGGGCTCCTAATTGGTCGGGAGCACTGCCTCTGCTGTACCCCGAGCTGGCTTCCTTTCCAGGGCTGGGAGACCCAAAGGCCCCGCATCTCTCCAGGTCCTCTCCATTGCAGCTGACCCCCTAACAGCGCTGGGGAGATGGCTTGTGGGGGGGCAGGGAGGAGAAGGAAAGCAGGAGAAGGAAGTCACTCCAAACGCTCCAGGTGATTTCCCTCCCCTGAGAACTGTGCAGGAGCCACTGCTAGTACAGCCTCTACTCAATAAGAAACGCCACGGCAACAACCAATTAGAGCCACAATCCTCTAGTCCCTTTCCTTCCTGAGCACATTTGGCTGCCGTGGGGTCGCAGCAGAACTGTTCAGCAGGGAAGGAGTGAGGGGCCCATCAGTCTCCTGTGGATTCAACAGGACCCAGGATTAGCAGCAACAGAATAACAAACGGTCCCAAACAGCCCCACAAATCTCTCTGCTTCCAACCCTGCCTGGTTAATCTGTTACCTGATTCCCACCTCTGCTGGGTGCCCAGGCCCCTCCCTCTGGGTGGCCCAAGCACCCTCCTCCCAAGTATCAAAGCTGGTTCCGGTGTAGGTGGCACGTGCAGGGTGGGAGGACAGCGACCGTGAGGGGGCAGCTGGAGGGGGCACAGCATCCAGCCCCCAGCACCGTCCGAGAAGATGATTCTCACAAAGGGCAGCAATGAGCCTGTGAGAATTGTTTTAAATTCACAGGTGATGCCGCTCACTGTGCCAAATTCACTGCACACATTGGCACATACCAGGCATTAGGGCAAGCTTAGAGCTTCTCTCCCTGACAGATTGCCAAAGAGGCCAGGGAGGGTGGACGAGAAGCTCCAGATCCCCCCTGCCCCTTCCCCCTGCACACACCCACCCTTGCTTTTTCAACATCAAGAGGACTCAGCCCAACAGACTCCTTGAGCTGCAAGGGTACCTGGAAAGCAGAAGAGGTGGAGGGGACCCGGGCCCATGAGCCTTGCCCCCCAGAGCCACACCCACAGCACACTGTCGTCCTCACCCTGGCACAGGCCAGCCGCAGGGCTCCTAGGAGAGTGCCTGCACTCCTATTTCTATTTTTTTTTTTAATAAATAAAAGAAGATAAACGAAAAAACTTAAGCTTTAGTAATATTGAATATACAGATGGAGCCTGGTGCCCTCAGCTGGGGCCACAGTGAGGGCTCACAGATCAGGCACAGTTTCTGAGGGGTCCTCAGAGAAGTGGGGGAGGGAGGGCAACACACAGGGGTGGCCAGGGCACCCCAGCTCCATTTCATGCTCTCCACGATGTACTGCAGCTTACAGATGCCTGGGGAAGAGCATTTACAGGTTCTATTATCTGGTTTAATCCATTCTAACCCCTACAAAAATGGAAGCAGTGGCTTTCAAAGATTCCTGCAGAGAACATAGGAGTGGAACTATTCAAATAGTGCCAGCACAAATAAAGCCCCAGAGCTGGAGGTTGCTGACAATTGCCCTATCCGTAGAAACAGCCCTTCATCAGTCACACTGAGCTAAAACCAGGATAATCTAATCAGACCTGACAAGAAATTGGCCAAAAATTTGAAATAATCAAGAAGACATTTGAAATATGGATGTACATTCACTATTGTTAATGATGAACCTCTCCGAGTATGTATTTTGCCTTGTTGTACAAGCTAATAAGATTAAGAAACCATTTTAATCATAGCAAGATATTTTAAAATATTGTTTGTTTCATTTTTACCTGATTTTTAAGTAATTTTTATTTTGTTGCATATATTAAAATGCACAGAATATATTAGTGCAGTAACACACACATATACACACTAAATATGTAAATATACAACTATTGCAGCACGTGCTCAGTCTGAGATCCTGGAGTTTTGGAGATGACCACTTTCTGTATCAGTGTGTGGTACCGCCCTCCTAAAAACCTGCCATCCCCTGGATTCCTACCTCCCTCTCTCACCCCTATGGCTATCACCTCTTCTCCTGTGCTTACTCTCTGTATATCTTCTAATAACTCCATTTATCTCCCATCCTCACTGTTGCCACCCTCATTCAGTCCACAGCTAACTCTCTCCTGGACAACAGCATCTATCCCCAACTCCTGTCTCACCCCCTTTCTTGTACCTCCCAAATCCATTCTCCGGATCTTGCAGATGATCAGGCTTCCTAAAACTCAGAGCTAATCATATCTCTCTTTTACCCAAAAGCTTTCAACAGCTTCCCATGGATTTTAGGGAAAAGTCCAAGCTCTCTTCCCCTCCCCCTCTACCATGTCTCTTCATCATCATCATCATCATCATCATCATCATCAACATCACCATCATCACTGATAACATCTACTGATCTCTTTCTATTTGCCAGGAACTGGTGCTAAAGGTTTGGCATTCGCTATCTCTTTTAACCCCTACATCCCCTTTGAGTTGCAGGTATTGTGTCCACATTACTGAGGTCTCAAGCGGTTAAGAGAACTGACCCGTTGCCATAGATCTGCGTGTGCCCCTGCCCGGCCCTCTTTCACCACGGTACCTTCCTTGTCACCTACCATCCAGATCTCCAGAATGGTTCTCAGTTCTGATATGTTCTCCCTCACAAGACTTACCCCACGGTTTACCTTGCGTTGAACACCACCCCTCACCTTTCCTTCTCTTGCATGACTCTTCTCAACTGCCAGCTTTTGCTCAAATGCAGCAACCAGTGAAATGCCTTCCCCAGGTCTAGGCAACAGCCACTGATGGCTGCTAAACCAGCAGAAGAAAGCCCATGGGGAACATGAATCCAACCCTTTCAAGCCTGAGTCCAACGCTCAGTTTACAGGACGTGTAAGGATCGAGGAACATGTTAACTATTACCATAGGGATGTGGTCAGCAAAATCCAGACTGTGGGAAACTCTACAGGACAAATAATCCAGTTTATTCAACACGTAAATTACATAAAAAGATAAGGAAGAGGGAACCTATGAATTAAAAGAGACTTTAGAGACAAATCAGACAAATGTAAGCTGTGGACCTTATTTGGATCCTGATTTGAATAAACCAACTGTAAAATCATATGGGACACTCAGGGAAATTTGAACACTGACTGGATGTTTGATAATATTTAGAGATTATTGTTACACAGACACAAAAGAACAAATATTGCATGATCTCACTGATGTGAAATAATTAGAATACGCAAATTCCTAGAGTCAGAAGCTAGAATATCGGTTACCATGGGTCGGGGTGGTGGTAGGGAATGGGGAGTTATTGCTTAAATTATACAGGGTTTCTATTTGGGTTGATAGAAAAGTTTTGGTAATGGATGGTGGTAATGGTAGCACAAATTGTGAAAGTAATTAACAGCAGTGAATAATATATTTGAATGTGGTTAAAAGGTGAAATGTAAGGTCACATATACGTTACCTTTCCTTCTCTTCTAAATTAAAAGAATACACCATAGGACTGTACAATACAGTAAACCCTAATGTAATCTACAGACTGTAGTTAATGGTACAATTATAGAAATGTTATTTCATGAATTATAATAAATGTACCATACTAATGCAAGTTGTTAATAATAGGGTGGTATATGGAAACCTTGTATTTTAAGCATGATTTCTCTGTAAACCTACAACTTCCCTAATAAAAAGATTATTGTTATTTTTTAGGTGTGATAATTGTACTTAGGTTATGTTAGCGAAAGAAAATATGGACATATTTAACTACACAAAAATTTTAAACTTATATTTATTAAAATTATAAGATTAAAAGATAAAAGCTTTTTTTTAAAACAAAAAAGATGCCTACCCCAAGCATCCAAGTGTGAATGAGATTCT